>NC_091454.1:74369696-75000053 GCF_027789765.1 Dendropsophus ebraccatus
TTGAAAAGTTTGGTTTGGTTCGATCCGGCGAACTTTCGTGAAGTTCGGATTCGTACGAACCGAACCTAAAACGAACCTTGCTATAACGGCTGAATAATTGCAGCTACAATAGTGGGAGTCTGATAGGGTATAGTTTCGTTTAGTTGCAGTTGCTATTACAATGAAAAAAGTTTGAAAAAATCAAAGTGCAAAAATAGTGAAAAAAAAATTAGCCAAGGTGTAAGTGATTACACGGGACACAGGACACAGGACACAAAGTTCCCTGGACCCAGTAGGGTGGAAAACAGATATTTGACAGTGGAACCAGCAGAAGTAATAGTACTGTATTGGACCCAGTATGGTTGAGAACAGACAATTGATGGAGGAAGAGGAGGCAGCACTTGATTGCACCCAGCCCAGTATGGTTGAGAACAGACTATTGGAGGAGGCGGCACCACTTGATTGCACCCAGGCAGGTATGGTTGAGAACAGACTATTTGGGGAGGAGGAGGCAGTACCTGATTGCACCTAGGCTAGTATGGTTGAGAACAGACAATTGACTGAGGAGGAGGATGTTCAGCCTTGGAGTGGTGGCCTGGGAATCCTCGCTGATGATGTTGTTCAGCGCACTTTCCAGAACATGGACGAGTGGGATGATGTCGCCATAGTCATGCCTGCTCACAAACAGAGTCGCGTCCTCAAATGGTATCAACAATTGGCAGGAAATGTTAGAAGAAACCTGTGCACTATGAGGTTTATCACATGTGCCATACAAGATGTATGACTCAGCCCTCCCTGCTGCACTGAAGAGACAATGTTCCTCCCATTGTCGGCTACAAAACTTCCCACCGTTAGTTGACGTGGGGTCAGCCATTCATATATCTCCTCCCTGATGGTCCGCAGGAGCCCCTGCCCACTGTGGCTCCATTCACCCAGATTCACCAAATGGAGGACAGCCTGAGAGCGGCGGGCCTGACATTGTTGGTAAGACATCGGGGCAGGTTGGACTGCAGTCAAAGTGGCGGATGTTTGCAAGCTGGTGGAGGCAGAACTTGTGCAGAACTGGCCCCTGAAGCATCGGAGAGGTGACAGTGGCAAGAATGGGCTAACTTCCTGATGGTCTTCTGGGAGGATGTTGACCCAATGGGAAGTAACAGACATGTACTGCCCTTGCCCATAATTAAAGGACCAGACATCAGCACTCGGGTGCACAGTCTTGGACACCAAGAATCCCAATGAGTCTCCAACATTTTTCTACACGACTGTGCAGTGATGGGACAGCTGATGGGACTTTTTTTTTTTTTTTTGCTAGGACATTGATGGGACTTTTTTTTTTTTTTTTTTACTTTTTTTGTTGCGGCTAAACCGGGTTCTCCTATTTTTTCTTTTTTTCTTTTTGAAGCTTTCTTGTAAACATATAAACTGAGAGATTTTCACTTAATAAAGTAGATCAGCTTGAACACTGAAGTTGCTTTTTATATGTGTTGTTTGATACTCACAGACAGCTGTCACATTACATTTTTGATTAGGCAGCACCCAGGTATATCTGAGTTTACAATTCAAAAACATCTTTTTTTTTCTAAATTGTGTTTTGTGCTGGTTTCACTTCTAGTTAGGGATGAACGAACCGAACCATAACGAACCAGATTCATTACGAACTTTGCAAAAAGTTTGGTTCGTCACTGAACCAAACTTTGAGAAAGTTCGTAACTAGAGATGAGCGAACCTCGAGCATGCTCGAGTCGATCCGAACTTTCGGCATTTGATTAGCGGTGGCTGCTGAAGTTGGATAAAGCCCTAAGGCTATGTGGAAATCATGGATATAGTCATTGGCTGTATCCATGTTTTCCAGACAACCTTAGAGCTTTATCCAAGTTCAGCAGCCCCAGCTAATCAAATACCGAACGTTCGAGTTCGGATCGACCCGAACCTGGTTCGCTCATCTCTATTCGTAAGGAATCTGGTTAAAATAATAACAAATAATATCACAGAATAGACCAGGATACAAGAGATTATTACTCCTATAATCCCTTGTATCCTGGTTTTCTGTGAATATCAAGATGTGTGACATCACCCCTGTTAGGATGAGACCTTAAGTTAAAGGGAACCAATTACGCAAAAAATCACCCTAATGATAAGGAAACGTGCTGGCTCATCACCCAGCACGCTTCCCAAACATCCCCCTGTACCCTCCGTGCCCCCTTCTATTAGACCGTATTCTTACTTTTATGATGGTCCTGCGCTGTATGTAAATGCCGGGCAAGTAGTCACGGTGGGCAGTCCTGGGCGCATCTAGTCATGGTCCTGGGCGGTGGAATAGCTGTAATCACGCCCAGAGGGGCGTGATTGGAAGACCTGCGTTCTGCCGACGTCACCTGGGGCCTACGTTCCATGGCGGCGGCGTGCCGATATCTTTAGGATGCCGCGCATGTGCAGTGTGTCAGAATCTTCTCCCACCGTACAGCGCATGCGCGGCGTGCTTAAGAAGTTGCCGCGCCGCCAACGTGTAACGCAGGCCCCGGGTGACGTCGGCAGAAAACAGGTCTTTTAATTACGCCCCTCTGGGCGTGATTACAGCTATTCCACCGCCCAGGACCGTGACTAGATGCGGCCAGGACCGCCCACCTTGACTACTTACCCGGCATTTACATACAGCGCGGGACATCATAAAAGTAAGAATACGGTCTAATAAAGGGGGGGCACAGAGGGTACAGGGGGATGTTTGGGAAGCGTGCTGGGTGATGTGCCAGCACTTTTCCTTATCATTATCATTTTGCGTGATTAGTTCCCTTTAAGGCCCTATTCCACAGAACGATTATCGTTCATAAACTCGCTCCAATGACCGCTCGTTAACGATCACTAATCAATTTTTTTTTTTTTAAGCAAACTATAACACATAACACACGTCGGAACGTGAACCATATATGTACTGTAACGATTATTTTGCGGTTGTTACATGGTCGTTTAAAATGTTCGCCAGGGTGAACGACTAAAAGATTTATAATTTTACGAACCGATTAGCGAATTATCTTTCAAAGACCAACGATTTTTATCGACATGCTGAAAAACTATTTTGAACGACTCTCCAACGATTTTGCAGTTGTCGTTCGCTTGTCTACAGCTATTCCACGGAACGATTATCGTTAATGAGCGGTCCTTGGAGCGAGTTTATGAACGACAATTGTTCCGTGGAATAGGGCCTTAACTTAAGGTCTCATCCTAACGGGTGACGTCACACATCTTGATATTCTCAGAAAACCAGGATACAAGGGATTATAGGAATAATAATCCCTTGTATCCTGGTCTATTCCGTGATTTTATTTGAGAAAGTTCGTAACGAATCTGGTTAAAACAACAATAACAAAGTTCAGTTCAGTGACAAACCAAACTTTTTGCAAAGTTCATAACGAATCTGGTTCGTTACGGTTCGGTTCATTCATCCCTAATTAGAAGTGAAACCAGCACAAAACACAATTTAGAAAAAAAAAGATGTTTTTGAATTGTAAACTACAGATAAAAGTTTCTTGCATAAGACTAAGGAGATTTCAATAATCATATAGTGACGCAAAGTACTGTTTGTGAATACTGCCTAAGGGTTGTTATACATGTAAACTCCAAGTGCATCATTTATAAGAATAATTTTAGTTGGACATACAGATGCTGGTAAATCACAGCAACCAGTTACAATAGATAATTAACACATCAGTAGACATTTTTTCACATTCACAAAACTGACTTGCAATACTGTATGTACATATACCCTGTAATAGTGACTCTTACATATCTCAATTGTGTTGTCACAGGTGTAGAGGTTAGAGGGGAGCGATTTATGGATGATCTTGACAATGGTGTTCACCTCTGCAATCTGATTCATGTAGTTCAACACACTATGAGACAGTGCTGCACGGCTGAAGAGCTAGTGGTAAGTATATGTATGACTTTTAGATGAATAATCTGTGGCTGGTACTTTAGTATCCTGACTTCATTGTCTCGGTTATGATGCCTTCTTCAGCAGGTTTCTGGTCTTACAGTTTTCCTTAGCTCTGCTCCAGAAGGGATAGATACTGCTTTCTATAATGTTCTCCTGCCCTCAAAAATACTGCATCCTTCCTGACAGCTTTTAAAGGGGCTATACAGGCTTACAAAAACATGGCCTCTTTCTTCCACAAAGAGTACCATGCTTTTTTGTAGCTAAGTTCCATTGAAGTGAATAGAGCTGAATTGCAATACCACGCACACAACCTGGGGGCAGGGGTGGTGCTGTTTCTGCAAGAGAGTAGCTTGGTCATATTCATAGTTGCCTAAACTTACGGCAGCAGAAGTGACTGTATGCCGATGGGGCGAGGAAACATTGTGGCAGGTACCCTTATACCAGGGTTTAAGCATGTGTTACAGCTACTCTGCACAGGGCATCTATTTCTGAACTTCTGCCAAGAAATCCAGATTAGTTTCAGATACTGATTCTGGAGGAGTGGAGGGCTTCTGAAGAGATTACAGATTGCTAAGGATTTTAACTCTAGATTCCCCTTTGATAAACAGCACCAGTCTTTGGGACGAACTCCCTAAAACTGACAATTTGCAAATGCTGAAAAGAAAACCTTACTGCCCTTTCAGGATTTATCTTAAAAGCTCTGTGTACAGAAGGATGGATGGGTTGCTGCAAAGGTCCTGAGATGCTTCCACCACCCTCCTCAGTCCAAACATTGCTGTGACTAGTATTGCAAGGTCCTTGGTTGGTTGGTTGGAGGATCACTTAGTGAAGAAAAACTCTAGAGAAAAAATTTTTCTGTCCCTATGCTAAAGCTTGCCACTGCCTTCCTTGCTGATACCATAGTCGAATTAGTAAAAAAAATGTGTTACTTTCCAGGGCATGCCTATGAGGAGGGTTCCATGCAGAAAGGATGCACCATCAGGCTCCTTCTTTGCTCGAGACAACACAGCCAACTTCCTTCGTTGGTGTAAGGGTATTGGGGTGGATGATACCTATCTTTTTGAATCTGAAGGTCTGGGTAAGTTGTTTGAGTTATGTTCTTTTCTTCGTACTGTATTAGTTACAACTCCAAATATCATACAACCAAAAAGTGGATAAGGCAGAAACAAAAACAAATGAAGCCATAGCGGCGAAATATGAATATTACTTGAGAAATCCTAGAGGGATGAGCCAGAGGTAAAATGACATGGGCTGGACAAAGGAAAAAGAACTGGACTAGGCAAAAAGAGAACAACACAAACTATGTCTATAGTACTTGGAAACAATTGCATAATTGCAGTTATGGCTTTGTCAAACAGGGCAGGCTTAGGCCCCGTTCAGACTACGGAATCTCTTTGACATGTCAATCCTTTAAGCGGAGAGGCGCGTGAGCCCTCCTATTCAAACACATTAAAGACAGGATTCAGGGCCAAGTCCACTTAAAATATTACTGTTAGTGTTAACTGACATTGGTATAGTTTTGATCCAGTGTCCCAGCTTCATTAATGGAGTAGTGTGACACTTTAAAACTTTTCATGTAATGCTGTCCTTATATAAAACATAACCCAAAGAGGCAATAGGAAGACCCTATGGGAATGTGGTGAGGTAAGAATAGCATGTTTATTATGTTGTATAGAAGGGCAGCGTTCTTTTTTTTTTTAAGTTTTAAAAAGTGCTGAAGTACTATTTTAATACTATAACATCCCTGGTGTCACTTGGACACAATAGTATATATAGAACAGCCACCCCCAGTGGAATGCCACATGCACAGGAAGCAGAAGGCTACATATGGCCTCTGAGCTACTTGTTGAGAAACATTGGCATAGGGCATGATTAAACAACTGTATGGATCATTTTGGAAGTAAAAAGTTAACATAGGTGTATCCATCTAAATATGTTCAGATTTCTGTGTTGCTTAATGTAGTGATACAGTATATCTTTGTAAGGGTCAGAGTAAGCTTTCTTGTTACATGGTTCCATTTGGAACTGGAACCCAGTCCCTTACATATGTTTTTTTAGCCTGGAACCAGGGCATCTTATCTAGCATGCGGCAGATGGTCTCTGTTTTTTAAATGTTTCTTTAAATAGTTGTGTGAACATTTTGTTTATTGACCCAGTTTTGATCATTAATGATGACTTTGTCTTTAATTCTTATGATGAGGCACCAAAAATAACTTCTAACAAAAGATTCCATTGAGAGAGGCCATAATAAGCATCCTCCTTAAAATAGCAGACCTTGTGATTGTTAATATGTATGTGATAATTGATCCTTTACTAAAGCTTTGTATACTCTGGCTTGCAAGCTCCACATCATGTTGTAAGATCTGCCTCAAAGGATCAGCCTGAGCCTCTGACAAGCAGCTGCTGTGTAGCATTTGTTAGACAGGATTTCAGAGCTCATTATGGGAGGAAATGTATCTTATATTGCAATTAAATTCCTATGCCTCACTGGTCCCTTTCATAACGTCATATTCTTCTGAAGTCATTGGGGGGAATTAATAAAAACTGTCAAACAATAAAACTGTCCAGCTCTTCTATGGCAGACAATCAAAATGCTTGTTAAGATAAGAAAGCTGGACTCTGATTGGTTGCTGCAGGAGAGCATGTGTATGAAAAATGGCTTAATAGTAACTGCCTCATAAACTTGAATTTTTTTTGTTTTGTTTTGTTTTCTTTTTCCATCTGTCAATAAGTTTGACATAAGTACTGTATAATGTTCCACTTTTACTTATTGGATGGAAAAAATGTCTTCTAGTTCTCCATAAAGACCCCCGACAAGTGTGCCTCTGCCTCCTTGATGTGGGCCGGATTGTATCCAGGTATGTGATATTTTAATTTTTTTTCCTAATCTATACCGAATGCCACCAGCACAAACTACCCATCACCTTAAAGGCATAGTAACCTGTTGATTGTCTTTGTGGTCTTATTTTTCTAGGTGGTGCCATTTTGGAGTAATTTTTCTCTAAATATGCAAATTAGCGTTCCTCAGCTCCTCAGTGCACCATTTTGTGCACTGTTCCGCGCACCTACTCCTATGTGCACGTCCACTTGTGAATATTCAGTTATGCACAAGCAGGCAAGGCCTATTCTTGTGCTGTCTGGAGAATGCAGTTTGAACGGCACATGCATGAAAACAAGCCATGTCTGCTTATGCATAGCTAATTATCAGATTAGATGGATGGAACAGTGTGAAAAGTCGAAGAACGCTTCTAGTGCACCATAGGTACTAATTTGCATATTAATTTGGAAACAGATTACTCTAAAACACCACCACCTAGAAAAAAATAAATAACACCAGCGCCAGAATCAGGAGCTAGGCGGCTACAGGAGGATATTAGCAGGTCTAGGACGAACCTGCTCATTGTTTTCTTTTTAAAGTGTCACTGTCGTGAATTTTTTTTTGCAGAAATCAATAGTCCAGGCGATTTTAAGAAACTTTGTAATTGGGTTTATTATCCGAAAAATGCATTTTTATCATGAAAAAGCAGTTTGAAGCTCTCCCCCCTGTCTTCATTGTTCTCCTATGGAGAGAGCTAAAGAAAAGACCAAAACAGGACAACAAAGAGTTAATCTACAAATCCCTCACGGGATATCTCCTGTGACAGTCACCAGTGACCTGTCTGAGCTCGGATTACAGCTGTCACCCAGCTCTGTGCCTGTAATCCTCTGTTATCTGCTTTCTGCTGCCGGCTAACTCCCTCCTTCCTCCTCCCCCCTCCCCTCTCCCTAGAACAGACAGGGTACGTCTCCTGCAACAAGTCACAATTTTCAGATTTTTCAGAGTGGATGAAAAAGAGGAAGGAGGGGGGGACCTGGGAAAAGGCTTTTTACATGCAGATAATGGCAGATTTGGCTAATAAACCCAATTACAAAGTTTCTTAAAACCGCCTGGACTATTGATTTCTGCAAAAAAAAAAAAATACGACAGTGACTCTTTAACCTTTTTCTTAAGGTGTTATTCAGATACCCAAAAAACTTTATAGACTGTTAGGGAGGACAGCCTGAAAATAAACAAATGCTCCACAACGCATATATAATAATCAGACTGCAGCCTCTCATATAATGTCCATGCTGGGAATAAACTGTGTCATTGTGGAACTGTTGCAATGACAGCTCGGCCAGTCACATTTTGCCTCACTTAGTGATTCTCTAAGTGGGTCATCTTTCCAGTAAAGAGCTCATCCCAGAGGGGGACTGAAGGAGGCAAGTGTATGGTGTCGTTTTTTTTTGTTTTTTTAATCCTTATGAACCCTAGAGTAATTAGTTTTGTTTATAATGCTTTTTTACTGTCTTTTTAAAATGCAAAAGATATGGAGTGGAACCACCTGTCCTTGTAAAGCTGGAAAAAGAGATTGAACTTGAAGAAACACTGTTAATGGAATCTGGACCTCTAGCTCCCACCACTATTGAGAAATCCTGCTGTCACCATGAGCTACATGAGGCTGTAAGATGCTCTCATACTGTGTATTCTATCTTGGTTAGCTGTAGAGCTAGTAATGAATTACATCACTTGGGTAAAGGTGTGGCAAGAAAACATTACAACTGTTACCAGAGTTCAATAGTCTCCTTGTCACTGGGTGCCCCAACTCTGTTTAAATTATTAAGCTCAATATGACCCTCACAGAACTGTCTGATCTTGAAAAAAAACTTCAATGCTTCTATATTGTGCCACCCTCCAGGCTTGTACAAATGTCTTTCAGGTTTACATATTGTAAGTAAAGTTTATCTTAAGGAAAAAAAAAAACAAGAGGAAGTAATATTCCCTGTTTTCATTCGAATTAATGTGATGTTTGTAGTTGAATGTAACTTTTATGTAATTAGTGACATAACAGAAACATGTTAATACTCAGGATATGTATTGCTGATACAGTCACTTTAGAAATGCTTTATTGAAAAGTGATGCATGGTTTTATTAACTTAACCCTTAAAAATGGTGGCAAACTGATTTTAGTGCTCTCCCTGTTATCGAGCCCCTGAGAGGCATTTCAGAGGCTGGGACTAGGGATGGTCCGAACCTGACGAGGTTTGGGTTCGTATGAACCCGAACGCTCTGCATCGGATTCCGTGGGGCGAGCGGATACAGCGGGAGAAACGCCTGGAAAACTGGAATACAGCCTATGGCTATGGCTGTATCCTAGTTTTCCAGGCGGTCCTCCCGCTGTCTGCCCGAACCGAACTCTGTTTGTACCATCCCTAGCTGGGACCATAGCTGAACTGTTTGTCAATAGTACGTAGTTGCTTCCTCCCTTACTTCACTAGCCAGTCACAGTGCAGCACATCATACCGCTATGCTATAACACAGTGCTTTTGCTACTTGCACTGAACAGGCTTGCACTATGCTAGGCTGAAGCTTTGCATGGTACAGTATTCTAGATGACATGGGAGGAGAAGGGGTTACTGATGCACAGGCTTTGCAGGCTTTGTGGACACTTGCGAATGCAGGTAAACAGTCTTTCTTTCCTCTCTTCAGCACAGGGCACATGCTTCACCCCGCCCCACTTCTTGTAATGTAACATACAGGTTTCCACGTTGGAATTGCTGTCTAAGAGTTTGCTGCCTTTGCATGACAATGTATGGTCGTACTGCTTGAGACATTAAAAACAAATCTAAAAAGGCTCTTTGGATTAGAAGATGATAATGTGGGAAAAAGTAATCTTAGACTGGTGGGAACCTTTTGACTTCTTGCAGCTCATGACTTATCTGTCCAGTAGTGGTCAAAATGGCAGAACTAATAAGCATTATTATTTTAGCATTATTATTATTTTTATGTCTTTGTGTTAGGCTTAATTGCATTTACTTTGCAGGTAACCCACATTGCGCAAGATCCTCCTTGCAACTGCTCTCACAGATTCTCCATTGAATACTTATCAGAGGGCCGCTATCGGTTAGGGGATAAAATTCTGTTCATAAGGGTAAGTGTAAGGGACTTACAAAATGATTTTGAGTTCTTTGTGTTCATAAATGTAAATACTGTATAGTGCTGCTGCTAAAACGTGTTCTCTAAAAGTCTTTCTTTTTCACAGCCATTACTCAACCTTTTTAATATATCTGTCTTGAACTGGTGACAGAGCCATTGCTTTGCATTAATTATAAGATGCCCATTAAAAGGTTGGAAAGTATATAGAATTTCCCACATGCTAACATCCATTTGGAGTAAATAATTATTGTGCGGCCACAAGGCGCAGTATTGTACTACTTATAAATGGGTGCTGGTTTATTTATGAGAAGATATTCCAGAGATATCAGCTGGTAATTTATTGCTTTCACTCAAGAAAAGACAGCGTGAAGTAATAGAATACTTGTATTTTACCACATCCATCTTTTGTTTTCTTTCCATGAATTGCTGGAACACCTGACAGCAGTTTCCTGGAGGAAGCATCTGTGTCAGTAACCCAGTCTTACTATGCAGTAGTTAAAGGAAATGGAGTTCTGAAGGTTTTATAAAAAAGGAAGTAATGCTGAAGGTTTTGTGATAATGCTGATCTTACAAAAGTAAATTGGCCATTTTTTTTTCATCAGTTGTCATAAAGGGTTATGCTTCACATGGGCTGGGCAGTCAGCTGTGAACAAAGCTTAGCAATCTTTTGCCTGGCAGCATGGGTTCCCTACTAAGAGGCTCTGGGCTGACTGCTTTTACCTACACTGATCTATTAAAACAAACTTATCTGTGACAACTGGTAGGTTGGGATGTTTTTTTTTTTTGTGTTTTGAATTCTAAAAATGTTCCCACTTGCTGATCCCGGGCAAAGATTTTGCTTGTGAGCGACTGAAACACAAAGAGAGCAATTTATCAATGTTGTTTTTGTGGATTTTGGCGTTCCATTGTCACGTATTTTTGAGTAATTGTAAATTGCTTAAAAATTGTGCACATTTTCCTGTATTTTGCCCATAAATTGGACAGCGTTTCACAAAAATGTAATTTTTATTTTACGCACTGGTTTTCAGGTGAAAGCAAAAATACATTTCCCTGAAAAAGCTATCGGCAAATTAAAGTGACCTTTACACCCGTACCAAACCTCCTGAAACTCATACGCTAACACAGAATTAAAATGCTATGCGTTTCATTAAACATAGTCAAAGACTGTTTGTTCCCTTGTGATTGTTCCTTGTGATAGAAAAATTCCCATTAGAAAAAAGCTGCACATAGAACACGTCGCTGTGGCCTCATTCTGTCCAGCTACAGGCACTAGGAGAGACAAAGATGCGTTCTGACTCCTATCACTTTGGCTTCTTTGTCCACTTTTCCAAAGAAACAAATTTATACATTGCACTATATAAATAGAAAAGGGAATGTGTACAAATTATAGGACAGAATTGTCAGTCAAACACTGTATTTCTTTCACTTGTACCTAAGGGGTGCATATAAATATAATACACATTATACTGCTGCCAAGCACAACCTTTACTGTATTAGGTTATTCCCAACTTATGTGATGACTTGTTAGGATATGACTTCTCTGAATGATTGGTTGAGGTCTGACCCCTGCAGCTCCCTCCTGGTGTGTCAGAACTTTGACAATTTCTGACATGTCAGACATTGTGATCGTTTGGGGTCTGGCTGCTTAAGAATGAAGGGGACAGAGTTGATATGCCGTCACTTTAAGACTATTATGTGTAGTAGCAGCGGTTTTATGAAGATCCATGTAAAAATAATCAATATATTGTATTTTTTTTTTCCAGATGCTGCATGGGAAGCATGTAATGGTGAGAGTAGGTGGAGGATGGGACACGCTCCAAGG
The DNA here is from genome assembly GCF_027789765.1 of Dendropsophus ebraccatus. Lineage (NCBI taxonomy): Eukaryota > Metazoa > Chordata > Amphibia > Anura > Hylidae > Dendropsophus > Dendropsophus ebraccatus. The sequence goes on from NC_091454.1 coordinate 74,381,385, forward strand.
TTTTCTGCTAAAATTTGACCCTTGCAGAGTATTGCAGTTTACAACCTTGGAACAAAAGATTTTACAGTTCCAGAAAGGAGTACAAGGTGACAGTGTGTCAACACCATCAAGTAAATCTGTACAGCCTCCAGTAATGAATCCCTTATCTGCACTTGGAGCTTCACAAAAAACATCTACTCTACCCACACAAGGAACTCCTTCTAGTGTTAATCATAAAAGTAAAAAATCTCCAATATCAACTACTCACAAGGGAACTAAGAATACACCAGTCACATCAGTACGTCCCAAAATCCAGGTCATGCCAAGAAAGGGGTCTCCATTACTTCCTGAGCCCCAGAAGAAGGTACCGAAAAAATCCAATTCTCCACCACATACTTCTGCTGCTAAGCCTGAAACTAAAGGTCCACAGAAAAATCTTGGTTCACCAAGTAATGTTGGGAAAACCAATGGTTTGCATTCTACTAAAGAAGCTCAGAATGGTAAAAGCATAATGCAGTGTGGGAGTATGAACCAGAGGACACAAACTCCTAGAAGTTCTCCCACGTCTACAGCCCATCATATCACCAAGTCTAAAGGTGTGTCTGACCACCAGGCAAAGCCAGAACCGGTGAAAACAACAAGTACTAAGTCAGTTATGACATCATCAACTAAATCTGATTTCTCTAAGAGGACTGAGCTTATAAAGCAGAATTGTAAGAGCACTACCATTCAGAAGTCTGTCCCAGCCACACCATCCTCCAGGGATGTAAAAGTAAGTAAAAAAGCAGACATGCCAAAAACCAATCTCCTGGAGAGAAAGCCATTTGTGGTATCCTCTCGTGTGCCTAATAAAACGACTCTCTTTCCGCACCATTCTCAACCTTTCTCTAAACCGCCAACTGCAGTTGCTGTCCAGTCAAAAGTGGTCAGCAGGAACACTACTAAACCAGTTCAATCTGCCAGAAATGGTCCTAATAATACTGCCTTGGATAAGACTACAGCGTCTGGACGCACACCTCTTTCTGTAGTTAAACTTCCACAATCGGCACCCAAAACACAGCCATTACCAAAGACAAAAATACAGCCTGTCAGCAGCACCGTGAAGAAGGATAAAGCACCAGCTGCATCTGATCAGCTCGGTTCAAGGGTAAAGCTGACTCGCCGGGCTGCTCCTGATCCCGTGAAAGATACATTGGTTAAGAACAAGAAAGACCACCCTACCGTGTCAAAAAAGAAGTGAAACAAAATGCCTTTCTTTTCAGTCTCCATATTGGGTGTGAGAACATGATGTTCCAGTAAATCCATGTGATTTTATATTAGGGACAATTTGATATGCTGTTTTCTTTTTAAAGCCATAGATAAAGCCAAGTACTCGTGAAGCTCTACCGATAATAACACTATGCAGGAAAGACACGTACAAGATGTGTAGCGGTATCATATGCTACTTTAAGCCAGGCAAATATGTACATGCCAGCTGTGCCCGCTATGGATATTCCTGCTGGCGGGAAACCATATTGTTTTTAAATCCTCCTATACCAAATGCTGCCTTACTCGTGGAGACAGTAATATTTATGTGCCTTGCCATTAGGCTTTTAAAGTAATCTATAGACTGGTAAATCCCAGATGGAAATACACAAAACACTTGCAAGTGCATTTACGATGACTGGGGCTTTGCAGGGTTTAATAAACTGTAAACCATGACGCCCGAGTTTTCCTTTATTACAGGTCAAATGTTTCGTTTTATTGCTCTGTGGGTGAGCGTATGATCTGTACATAGGCTTTAGTTTTTTGCTAGCAATAGTTGTGTAGTTGCATTGCTGTAAATTGTTATTGATGCTAACTTTCAGCAAATGGTGGGATTTTGCCACAGATTTATTTGATGAAAAGTATAGCACTCTGCATTGTTAGGCTGGGTTCACACTACGTATATTTCAGTCAGTATTGTGGTCCTCATATTGCAACCAAAACCAGGAGTGGATTAAAACACAGGCTCTGTTTACACAATGTTAAAATTGAGTGGATGGCCGCCATTTAATGGCAAATATTTGCTGTTCTTTTATAACAACGGCTGTTATATTGAAATAATGGCAGTTATTTACTGTTATATGGTGGCCATCCACTCAATTTCACCATTGTGTGAACAGAGCCTTTCTGTGTTTTTAATCCACTCCTGGTTTTGGTTGCAATATGAGGACCACAATACTGACTGAAATATACGTAGTGTGAACCCAGCCTTAAAATTTATTTTCTTGCTGCTTTGCTCTGTTACCTCAATCACAGGTAATCCAGCTTCCCATTACAGTGGTTGGGTATTCCTAGCAGGACTATTACTTTGAAGAGATTACCCTTTGTCTCTGCAATGTGCCGAGAGTAGATTCTCTAGTGTGTCCTGTGTTAGAGCCTGATACTGCTCTCCCATACTCCATAGTGATGTATGATCTGTCACTTACTGCACTTAGATGTACATGAGAGCAAGTGCAGTGGTGAGACCCCATCCCCACTCTCTGCAAAGCCAGAGGCATCATGGGAAATGTAGGCAGCACAAGGAAACCATATCAGGAAAGAAATAGTTATAAATAGTTTTAATAAGATGGCAGACAATCAATGCCTGGTAAAACAGGCATACACAAGAGCCTTCATATTATTCTTTAACAATAGCCTGTGCTGCGGTATTAGAAAAAAGAAAACCAATATAAGAGACTTAAAGGGAAATTTATCAAGGTCTGCATAGCAGACCAGGTGGGATTTTAGATAAGCTCATTGAAAATGTCCCTCCATAAATGTTATAGAGAAAGCTCAGGGCTTTTGAAGGGTCATTTTAGAGTGGAAACTGAGACTTTAGTTTCAGCAGAAATAACTCTATAATATGTGAGTGGAATATTTATAGCTGGCCCAAATTTTTATCTAACTTGTAGAACTAGTGGTGTGTGCATTCATCATTCCACCTATTAAACTGCATAACAAAACCCCTGGCAATAAATAAAGCTTCCACACTTGGAGAATGATCCCCTTGCTTTACTCCATAGAAAATACACAAACCACAGATATGAGACAAAATACTGTTTGTTTAATAACTGAACGTCCTGAGAGATGTTTTAGGCATGTGAAAGTATGGACTTATTTTAAGTCTAGGGAAGGACTTTGCATCTTTTATATACCTACCCCCTTTTTTTTTTATCCCTCTCTGTTAGATGAGAGGGTGATGTGGTCCTTAGATCTGTTCCCCTTCCCTAATTTCCTGATGCTGCAGGAGGGCAGATATGCATGTCCATACCACCCATCGGGAGGAAGAACAAAACCATTCTTGGCAGGTCTTCCACTATATATGACTGACAAAGCTTAGTTAGAGAACATTAGTTAAAGGAAGCCAATTTAATATTCATGTGCAAAACATGGCAGCCATAGTAAATAAAAAAAATTATGGACACCCTCAGCAAGTTGGTCTATCAATGCTTCCTCGTAAGTGTAACAAATAACATGCAGATAAAAAAACTTGTAGGCAGGATTAATGAACTCCCTCCATGCCGGCATTAGTCTATCAAGACGTCTCTTCTTTTTCATCCTTGAAATGTTGCACAAGCCAAGTTCCATAGTTGGGTGTCCTCAGCTCAGTCTTATGTTTAGATGTGCTTGATTTTATTCATGTTACCATGTAGGTTTTGGGGTCTATTGTATGCAATTTATGGACTTGTAGACTAATGCTACTATGGAGTAAGTTCATGAATTTCTTAGTGCCTACTATACTATGTAATCTGTGTATTATGGTCATTGCCCCACATTTGTTTGTTTCCTTGGGGTATTTATGGTCCTCATTTATGGTCATCTCTACTAAATGACCCTTTAATAGTCTGGTCTCAGCTGCCACATTAGGCTGCTCTTAACACAGCACTCATTAATATGGCAGTGACTACATTGAAAAAAAAAGAAATATAATCAATGTATTTATTTTAATTTACCTCATGTATGGCTGTTGAGTTTACATTTAAGCCTATGTGAAAAACTAGACTATCCATAGTACCCTCTGGTGTACATGACACCACCCCTTAGGCAGGATAATTCACAAGGGTTTTTACCAACCCTTTTAGTGCATGAATTAGTGTTACTAAACACTATGATGGCTAACAAAATGCTACTTCCATATGGGGCTCAGCTATTGCTTTTCCATCCTGTGTCACTATAAATAGTCAGGAACAGATGCTAATGTGGTATTTTATTGTAAGGCTCACATGTCCTGTGGCTCTGAAATGCCAGAAGTAATTTGTTAGGATGTTTTGCTGTGAGATGGTTATTTATTACTGGAATAATTGGCTTAGATATATAGGTTTCTTATTACTGGAGGGAAACTGATAAGCCTGAGTTCACACACAGGTACAATACACCTGCATAATCAGCTTTTTTATGCATGCATCAGTTAGATCTGTGCTTGGGAGTTTCAGCAATAAAAGCCTAGAGGGGCATCTATTATTTGCTTTTCAGCAGTTTTCTGCCAGATAAAAAGTACACATTTTGGCACACAGTTTTTTTTTAACATAACCTTAACAGGTATCTTTAAAAAATGAGAATAATCCAGATGTTGGCATTTTGTTTTTAGAGCAAAAATATGCCAGCCAAGAACAGGTGTAAAGAACAGAAATGTACATAGCTCGCCTAATAAGATAAACCAAATATTAGTGCCAAAAGCGCCACATTGATTAATTTGCTGCAATTTTCACTAACCTCTATACAGAATTCCCCGAACTCCGGCCCATCTAAATCTGAGTGTAAAGCTGACATATACACTGTATGCAGAACGAGTACAAACTGCATTTTCTTTCTGTCCTGACCAGAAAATTTCTGCTTTAACTTTTTGCAGTGCAAAAAAGTTTGAAAAGTTCTTGACTTATCTGCTTGAATTTTCAATTCCTATAAATTCTGTCCAACAAATCTTTTTTTCTACAGGAGGTAGAAAACTAGCTACAGACACTAGGATTTGCAGGAAACAATGTAATGTAGTGTTCTGTTAGAATCTGCTGACTAGCTAATGTCTTTGTGCACTGGCAGAGTTTATTGGCTATTTGTTCTGGAAAGAAAACTTTTCCGGAGGGAATTTATCTCCTAGACTTTTTTTCTACTGATCAGGACCAGGTAACTGAAATAAGTCCCTTTTCTTCTACATGTTTATTATTTATTTTTTATCTGCAGGGACTGTTATTTTGCCTGAGCTTTTTAACAGTATTTAGGGATAAGCTGTACAGCAAGCCCCATGGACAATAGGCAACAATAGACAGGAGCTACCCTATTCAAATGAAGGCTTAAGGGGCATGCTCAGTGACCTTTAATAGAGGTCATTCTACAAGGGGAGTGCAGAGTAACAGCTATTGTGTGTATCTCTGTTATCTATACACTAGTGACTGTACTTCTGTGTTGAAAATCAGGGCAAATGCTAGAAAATGATCTGTGTAGGACAGGAAGTCTCAGCTTAGGTTCTGGCCTACTGGCCAGAATATTAACTGCAGGGTTTGAGGATAAAATATAGATGGTATAATGAGAGAAAAAAAAAAAAAAAAAAAAAGATACTTTTTAACATATATTAAAGAATAGATCATTTTTTTTATTACACATTTACTTTAAGGTTTCTGTTTTTACTGGAGCTATTAGTTGTAGCTTTAAATAGTTTAATGTTTACATTGTACATCTGATGACTGTAACTTGACCCACATATAAATATCTTAAGGGGTAATCCAGGCACCTAAAACATTTAAAAAGCTTTCAAGATAAGGATCAATTCATACTACAGAATTTGCGCATTCATCATCCGCTCAGAGAATTGACATGTCAACTCTTTGGGCGGATGGTGGAGTGCGTGCAACACATCCTATTGAATCAATAGGACAGGCGGGAGTTCAAGCTGGGGCTGCGGCGCGGACTCCGTTTCAATTTCTGTGCAAATATCATAGTGTGAAAGGGACCTAAAAGTAAATAACCTTCCTAATATGCCCTTATCTCCTCCACAGCTCTCAGTTTCCTTGGACATTTCTTTCCTGCAGGAAATGCTTGCTCAGTCAATCAATGGCCATACAGTGTCCCGCCTCAGCCAGCGATTGGCTGAGAAGGCATTATCTCCATGAATGAAATGCCTGAGGCAGCGGGGACCAGATGCTATTAAAAAAGCAGCTGCAGGGGATTGAGGTGACAAGTAAGGTTTTTTTTTTTTATTATTTTAAAAGCACCCAGGGTCAAATCTAAAACATTTTGTATGTCTAGATCACTGCTTTTATGGTTTACAAAAACTGTATATAACCATATCTATATGTTTAGTTTATGTGGTGGGTTTTATCGAAATAAGAACATGCATACCTAAAGAGTCTAAAGGACATACCTAAGGACAGACACTGGTTTTCCTATTCTACAGCACTCTGCAAGAATGTGTAATTTAGAAAGTGCCTAGAACCTGCCAATCACATACTTTACGTACTGAGATGGTGGAATGCAATAAATAAAAATTGCCTACTATTTTGCCAGATTTGTTGCAGATTTTTTCCTATTAACTTCAATAAGGCAAAATCTGCAGAAAATGCACATGTGAACATGTTTCTAGCTTTGTTCTGAGCTGGGTTCACACTATGTATATTTCAGTCAGTATTGTGGTCCTCCTATTGCAACCAAAACCAGGAGTGGATTAAAAACACAGAAAGGCTCTGTTCACACAATGTTGAAATTGAGTGGATGGCCGCCATATAACAGTAAATAACTGCCATTATTTCAATATAACAGCCGTTGTGTTAAAATAACAGCAAATATTTGCCATTAAATGGCGGCCATCCACTCAATTTCAACATTGTGTGAACAGAGCCTTTCTGTGTTTTGGTTGCAATATGAGGACCACAATACTGATTGAAATATAAGTAGTGTGAACCCAGCCTACAAGTAATCTTTTTGTCAATTGTACGTTTCCTATTGTTTCACCAGCAATCTCTCCTGCTGGTAACTGCCTATCTATGGCCTAGGTGTAAAGGGGCACTTTTTTTCTCTGGCTTTGGAAAAGGTGTATAGCATCACAAATATCAATATATTCTGTAGGTTTATTTTAAGCCTTCCAAGCATAGTATGCAAAAATGTAGGGCGAGTCTGTAAAGGATGGAAATGCTGCAGACTGCAAAGGTAAACCTACACAGATGCAGATTTGACTGCAGATTTGCAGCTTTTAAGCTGTAAACATTCATTACAGACTGACCCCCTACCCCATGAAAGCGACTGAGACAATGTGCCACTGATCTGTAACATATCTGCACTGCAGATCAGTTTCTGAACAAACATTGGGCAGGGTTTTTCTGTAGTATGTGGATTAAACTTTCAAAATTTCATCCACGTTGATTCTATAGTAAATGGTGTTGATTTTCCACAAACAAACCTTGCCTATATGTTTCTAATTTGTACTTTTTTTTTTCTTTTCCCTGCTATCCCTTTAACCCACAGGTATCAAACTGCAGCCTTCTAACTATTGCAAAACTACAATATCTATTATGTTTGGACAGCTAAACATTTGGCTTTGGCTGCCCAGGCATTATAGGAATTGTAGTTTTGCAACAGCTGGGGAGCTGCTAGTTTGACACACCTGCTTTAACCAGTGAATACTGTATCCTAGAACACTAAACGATTATCGGCCATATTTGGCCAATTAATAACCGTTCAGGCTTATAATAGTTTAGTGTAATAGCACATGTTGAAAGGCCAAGATTACTTGACATGCACAATGTTGGCTGACCATGGTCTTTGAACATGTTGAAATATGAACAAGTGTGTAGTGACTGTGCTGTGCGTCACTTCGTGTAATAGGCGTGGTGGCAGCAGGCTGCTGATGACTTTAATGGTCAGCTGGAACAATCTAAGGATTGTTCGGGGGGGGGGGGGCGCTCTCCACTCAGTAATATGGGCGCGTAACGAGGCGGAAGCAAGTGCTAAACTGACAGGTAGGCGCTCGCTTCCCCTGGAACATCGGGCCATGTAATGTGGCCTTTACTCTTACCCTATCACACCAACAGATGTCTGACAGATTATTTGACAGATTTTTTTTTCAGCCAAAGCCAGGAACAGACTATAAACAGAGAACAGGTGATAAAGGAAAGACTGAGGTTTCTCCTCTTTTCAAATCCATTCCTGGCTTTGGCTGAAAAAAAACCTGTCAGATAATGTTGGTGTAATAGGGCCCTTAGAAAAGAAACAGTCAATTGTAGGTTGTATATGTTTTATTGATTTCTGTAAATTGCCATATCTAATCTCTGAACACTATTGTCTGGTATCTCTGCAGCCACGAGTGTTAAATATTTTTGTGTTTTGAATGTGTTCATCTTTATGTAATATACATGATCTATGAATGTTTGCTCTGATGTTTGGAAATGGGAAAACTGCACTTTAATAAACACTGTTTGAAGAAAAAGAGACTGTGTTCATAAACAGAGATGATTAAAAAACAAATGAAGATTATAGGGGGTGATGTAATGTTTCCCTATTATTACTCTATTGTAACAGGAAATCAATGTATCCTCTGTACTGAGTCACAGTTAGTCATAGAACGGGGGTGAGTAATATACTACTGTTGCTTAAATGTTTTTTTTCTTAGTATAAAACTGTAGGAAAGGAATGTAGTGAAAGTTTCCATCTAGATTGAGATCACATGCCTGGCACAAGATGTCAAATTCAATTGGGCCAACATTAATTTGTAGCGTCAGAAAGATGGAACAAATTTCTGCAAAGGAGACTTGGCCTGTGCCTCTTGGGTCTCTACTTCTCAAAATTGACTTTATTTCTTTCCAGTACTTGATAATGTCTTTGGCGATTCTGGTCTGGATAGTTTCCACAGGCCTCTCTCTTCTGTTTCCTACAGACACAGAATTATAAAAGACTCTGAATTAAGAAGTACACTTTGGTACGTTGTACATTAAAAATTGCTTTAAAGGGAACCAATCACGCTAAAAATGGCCATAAAACTAAGGAATTGTGCTGGTACATCACCCAGCACGCTTCCCAAACATACCCCTGTACCCTGTGTACCATGTACACATAAACCCCAAAGTTAGTTTAATTATCTCCCGCGCTGTATGTAAATTACCCGCTAAGTAGTCATGGTGGGCGGGTGGCTTGTTCAAGTAATCACGGTGGATGGCTTGTTCATCTAGTCACGGTCCTGGCTGGGCTCCTGCGCTGTAATCACGCCCCTCTGGGCGTGTTGAAAAGAACTGCATACTGACGTCACCTGGGGGGGGGGGCGGCATTGCACGTCTATGCCGACTATGCTGTGCATGCGCAGTACAGTGGGAGAGGACGCTGCTGTACTGCGCCTGTATGTACATGGTACGCAGGGTACAGGGGTATGTTTGGGAAGCGTGCTGGGTGATGTGCCAGCACGTTTCCTTAGTTTTATGGCCGTTTTTAGCGTGATTGGTTCCCTTTAATGCAAAAAAATAGGATTTTAAAAAAGTTAAGTTTTTTTTATTTTTTATGTTACCATTCTTGGGGCACATTTTTGTGTATATTTGTATACATTTATTAGCATATTAAGGCCAAATTCACACAATGTATATTTTTTATTAAACAACGGTCGATCGCATTAAGCCCTATGGAATCCTGGCCGTAGTGTGTACACCCAGGATTCCATAGCCATCTAAAATGTGCACTATATGGGAAATAAGGTACTGCCAATGATGACGTGCTATCTAACCACACATCAGCTGGACAACAATTCCCAGTGTAGTTCATTACACCATGCTTATTACTATACCGAATGTCTATTGAGGTGGATATGCAAGCCTGACACAATGGAAATGTGGGAATCTACGCCTATGTGGATTATGGGAACACTCCTAACATGTATTCCCTTAAAGAGGAACTAATCTTTACCTTTTATTATTCTGGTCAACTGTGTGTTGTTGACGACTGAACCTACTATTTTGAATCTGTGAGGATAGTACCAGAAACGTATAAGTGCCTAGGTTCTTATGTTTAAGAAAATGTGCGTTCAACGTGATGCGGGAGTGCCTTTCCCACACCCGACACCACGTTGTCTGTCTGAATCCTGTCTGTCAACATTGTCAGTTCCATGTTTATTAAATGGACAAGTATTGGGGTATGTGCACACTGAGGAAAAGGCAAGGAATTAGGTGAGGAATTGAAGAGGAATTTCAGGTTGAAATTCCTCCCGTAAAATATGTACAGAGCAAAGTCCCATAGAACGGCGCCGTACACGGGAACTGGGCCGCGGATCGGAAAACGGACCGTGGCACTGGCTTGCTGCCTGTGTCAGATTAAAGAGGATGTACCTGGTGGTACATCCTCTTTAAGCCATAGCTAGTTACCCCTAGGCCTGTGTAATTTGCATGGGAGACTTTAACTACCTGTTGAATGCTACACAGGATAAATTTCACGCTCTAGCTGCCCAGTCGGGAACTTCCACCAGCATACTGCTAGCTCATCTGATTAAAGAAGTGGGCTAGACGGACTTATGGCGTCATACGCATACTCCAGGTTTTAGAATTTACCTGCTACACACCGGGAAGGAACATTCTCTCACAGATAGGTCACATATTTGGGAATCCCAGGGCCTGTGCCTTTCTATCAAATGTTATACATGTTTAGAGAGTGATTTCTGACCACTCTGCTATATTGGCCTCTTTTAACTTCTCGCTTCCCAGTGGAGGGGGTGGTTGTCGCAAAATGCATCCATTCTGGCTCTTCCAGGTTGGAGACCATGGTAGGATTCCTGAACAGCTGGAGACCTCTCTGAGGGCTCATGCCCCGATCCAGAACCATGACATCTACTGGGAGGCACTTAAAGCATATTTGCGGGGATGTCAGGCAGCCATTACTCACCTATAGAGAGAAACAACTAGAACTGAGGATGAGTTGGCTGCAGGTTGTGCTCGTCTTGAGGCACAGTTTGAGGGGAGAGAAGCTTGGCTACATACAGGGAAACGGTACATGGAAACACTATATGAAAAGGCCAGGGGTAGAGTATTCTTCACAAATCAAAAATTCTTTGAACAAGGGAACCAGTCCAGTAGTTTACTGGCTTACCTAATACACCAAAATACAGCTTCCCCTGCAGTGGTACAGTGCTTTTGATCCAAGCACAACCCATAAGCTCCCCTGAAGTGCATATGCAGGGCTTTATTGAGCCGTTGTCATTGTGGTTTTTCTTACAATCTCCCAACACCTCCACATACTAGCTTGCTACCATCTCATAAAGTTGCGAGGAAATTATGGATTGCCTCTAAGGCTTTAATGGATTATAACTAGAGATGAGTGAACCGGGTTTGAGTCGATCCGAACCCGAACGATCGGTATTTGATTAGCGGGGGCTGCTGAACTTTGATAAAGCTCTAAGGTTGTCTGAAAAACATGGATACAGCCAATGACTATATCCATGTTTTCCACATAGCCTTAGGGCTTTATCCAACTTCAGCAGCCACCGCTAATCAAATGCCGAAAGTTCGGGTTCGGATAGACTCGAGCATGCTCCAGGTTCGCTCATCTCTAATTATAACCTAATACTAACAGAATCCCTGCTCTGGGACAATTAGGCCTTCCTGCACTTACTTGCCTTGGATCAAGCCCATTACTGGTCTCAGAATGGTGTCCAACACATCTCTGACCTGTACACAGATGGGGTTTTGAGACTTTACATCTTTTATTGCAAAAAAAAAAAAAAAAAAAAGTGCATCTGTTTTTCCATTTGACTTCCATTACAAAAAAAAGGATCAAAACGCATGTTTTATTTTAACGTACACAAAAATGTGATTGGTCTTTTCTTCTTTTTTTTTTTGGAGGGCAATGGAAAAAATAGATCAAAATGGATGCGCACATATGCATCTGTTTCCCCCCCCAAAACAGATGAAAAAAACGGATTGCAAAAACGTAGTGTGAACCCAGCCTTATGTGGCGAGTTAAAAATGTTTTTATATATTGTTGCAAGTATACAGAAAACAATAAAGAAGCTATGCTTACCTCTCCACGCTCCCCTGGTGTCCTCCTACAGGTCTTCAGTGTACCCCCTTGAATGATCCACTTCCGAGACAGATTTGTCTCAGTGGTAAAAACCCACTCAACCAATCACTGGGCGCGGTGCTGTCCTGTCTCTGTCAGTGACTGCCTGAGTGGGCTGTCACTGCTGAGATATAGAGAGTATAGAGATATACTTGTAACAATATACTGTATAAAAACTTTTCCCTTGCCGGATTATCTGGAATAACCCTGGATATTAGTGGAGATGGGAATACCACATGCCAGATTTCTACAAACTGCACAATAAAATAAGTAGGTATTCTGCATAAACCTACATAAGACCTCCTTTCAGTGCATTGTCACCTACTTTTTTTTTTTTCTTAACAGTTTTCAATAAATCAGTCTTTATCAGCTGCAGCGGAGCTGACTGCCATGTGACTTGCAGAAAAGAGTTGCCGCTGGCCGATTTCTGTCTATGCACTGTATGAGCAAGCTGTCAATCAGTGGAAAGTGGCCAGAGGGAGCAGCAGCACATGAATATTACTGACTACAGAGCTTGCATCCTTTATTAAGAAAACTGGAGCACCCAAATCACTCTGCAGCAGAAAAATGTTATTTTAAAAGGACTGCAAGAAGTGGAATTGGGGTCTCCATTTTATGCTGCCCTCAGATAGGGCAGTATAAATCTAATAAGACTTCCTTCACAGGATGTGTACATCTTCCTTTTTCTAAATGTAGCAGCTTTGCAAACAGGCCTGATTTACACAAATTGTACATTTAGGAATATATGCATCATTCTTTTGAATATATGCACATTTTCCGCTATTTTTGAGCATTTTACACCGCTGTGCCATTTTCTTAAATTTTTACTTGAAGAGGGCATGTTAGTTATTGTTTTGGGCATAAAATATTGCTCAGCAGTACTCCAGTCAGACCCTGGTGTAGTTTGGTAGACTTTATTTTTTTGTATGGATTTGAGATTTTTTGCGCAGAACAATAAAAGTGTAAAAAAAAGTGCAAAAATTATTGGGCAAATGATATATTCCTCCTCTTCCTTAGTGTCTATAGCTAGTGTTGAGCAAACCTGTCAAAATGTTTGGGTCCGGTAACGTTATTTGAACCCAAACGCTCGGCATGGATGCTGCCAAAAAAACATGACTACAGTCTGTGGCCAGGTTCACACAATGTAAAAACAACGGCCGTATTTCATAACGGCCATAGTTGTGCAAATAATGGCCGTTATTTCACAAATAACGTCTGTTGTTTGCACAACTACGGTCGTTGTTTTTACATTGTGTGAACCTGGCCTGTGGCTGCATTCATGTATTCCAGGACTTCCTAGGGCTGCATCCAACTTCTGCAGCAGCGGGGAATCAAAGGCCGAACGTTTGGGTTCGAATAACCTTGCCGGACCCGAACGTTTTGACAGGTTTGCTCGACACAACCTACAGCTTCTATGCAGATTATGGGGGAGATTTATGAAACTGGTGTGAAGTAGAATTTTCTTAGTTGCCCCTAGCAACCAATCAGACTCCACTTTTCATTCCTCACAGATTCTTTGAAAAATAAAAGGTAGAATCTGATTGGTTGCTAAGGGCAACTAAGACAATTCTACTTTACACCAGTTTGATAAATCTCCCCCATATCTTCATGTTTCCAGACTATAAACAAGCACTGTGTGTTGTCAAACTTGGCAGCCATGTTTAATCTTTACTGTCTGCCCCCTCTTCTACTGTTTGTAGGTTAGCAAAAAAGGAATGAAACACAAATCTTTTCCTATGCATGTTTTTGGGGCTACAGCTTTTTGCCTCTCTGTTTATTACAATTTAGTTGTGTCAATGGTCACATCTTACCCAAATCCTTTGGTCTCTTCATATTTACAAAATATGAAAGGAGCTTCCGCAAGGAGATAGATTCAACAGGGTAAGTTATTGGTAAGCTGTGCCACAGGATTTCCAGTTCTTCAGGCAGCAGAACATGGTTCATTCTGGAAAACACAATGCAACAGTGACATCTAGTGGTGGAAAACCATACAAGTAACGGTCTACACGCCTCATTGAAAAAAAGGTTTTTTTCTTTCCAGTCAACTAGTAGCTGGTATATCTGTCATATGCTAGCACCATTGTGTATTGTGCCACATGATTGTGGTTACATTTGTGAAACATGGAATGCCTGCTGATCAGCTGATTGAAGTGGCCATGTTGCTTGTATGAATACTGCAGCCTTTCCACTGAGGTGAACTGGATGAGCTGCAATACCTGTTACAGATAGTATTTAGTGTACAAAGCTGTGCCTGTTACATGAAAAGGATGCACCCCCTCAGTCAAGTGCTTGGTGAGGGTGATGGGAGTTGGATCCCCGCTAATGTTATAGTGATGACATATCCTAAGCATAAGTCGTGAAAATAAAAGTCCCTAAAAACCCTTTAAGTTTAGTGTCTTTTGCCGGCAATCTCACTTTTATGTTTTAGTTCAAATGAACTTGATGTGGGGCACGTAAAGTATTCTCTAATATAAACTGGCAGCAATTGCTGCTCTCTTCTGGGAACCCTTGCTGAAATTTCAGGCACTTCTGCTCATTAAACACTTAATAGTTTCTAATAACCTTACCGAAATAATACTGCGTCAAGTTTCTCCTTGTCTGCACTACATTCATCATTTCTACACTCATTGATAAAAGTTCTGCAGAACTGCCAGAATTTATGCTGGAGAAGATCCCAGACAATCAAATGGATCTACATTAAGGAGAAAAATGTTCCACATTAACAATAGTTCTACACGTCAAAATTATTTAGTATCGGCATAACTTTTTATGGGATAAGTACAAAAGGCTGTAATTCTTATCTCCTTAACAGTGTGAATGTGAACAGGTAATACAGTTAATGGAGGCCTAGGGAAAGAAAGGACTAAGGCTATGCCTATGGTCTGTTTGCTCTATATAAAATAGCACATACATTTTCTATTTTTAATGGAGGCCAAATAAGGAGCTTCTTGGAGCTGTATGTTATTAATCACCAATGCACCTCCCACATAGATGCCGTCATCAGCTACATATATTGGTACCTTTCAGTTTGTCCTAGGACTAAATAATATAGAACTTTGGAGGAAGAACCCAGCCCTTTTTAAAGATTTCAACACACATCCTAAAGCGTGGACCTTGTGATGCTGCAATATCTTAACAGAGATGAAAAGTCCATTATAGGTATACTGAAGCGAGGAACAATTCTGTAAATACTGCATAACCTATTTTGAAATATTTTCAGAGAAAAGATCCTCAGATATCTCAGGACTGCTTATATTAATGGGGACCACAACAAAAAAAGAAATGTTGGAGTAAATGACACTCATATCATACAAGGCTTTACCTCTGGTAAGTTTCTTGGGGTTTGTGCATGAGTGTATCTTGACAAATCCATTTCAAAATTTTTATGATAACGAATTTTGTCAATACGGTGATGGACTTTAATCCGAGATGAAAGATGTTCTACTTCTTCTTTCAGCTCAAATGTTGAAGGCCTGCCATAAAATGGTGATGATGATATTGAAAGGAAGAGAATAGAAAGATATTGCATTAAATGGAATGTCTTTTTAGAAAAAATTCGTAGTTTTTATAGACAAGTATTCTATGATTTGTATCTTGTATAGCAAACATACAGTGTGTGTATAATTATATATAGTGTGTACATGTGCATATATATATATATATATATATATATATATATAAATATTTACATTTATAAAGTTGATGAGTATTCTGTTTCATTGAATATAAGAGTTATAAGAATACTATCATACATGGATTCAGTCATTGTATTGAATATATGCCTAGAGCAAAGATGTTAATGTGAGGTATTAAAGGGTTGTCTCAGATTAGAAAAACATAGCTGCTTTGTTCCAAAAATAATTACACCTCTCCTCAGGTTCTATGTGGCATTACAGCTCAGCTTCATTCATATCAATGGAACTGCGCTGCAATACCATACACAAACCGAGAACAAGAATGGTGCTGTTTCTGGAAGAAAGCTATATATTTTGAATAATCATTATAGTTTCCTGTATACAGTATAATGCCTACACACTAGCTTCTACCTAGACAGCACAGTTCCCTGACATTACGGAAAATTATGGTGTAGGGCCACATGATATAGGGTGACAACAGGGTGCATATGTGGGCTAGGCTTTACCGTAAAACACTGGTACAAAGAGGAGGCAGGGAGTGCTACCCTATAAAAAATATACTATTTTTTCTGTTAAGAAAATGACACCCCGGGGTTAAGAAATTTTAAATAAAATATGTTTTTTTTCCCACCAAATGGAACATGTAAGTATAAGATTTATTGCCATTTTCAGATAGTAACAAAATAAGCAATAGCATGATCATGGATTCAGATATACCGGTCTTGAAGAAGGGCAACAAACTTCATGAAATTTATAAAATTGGAGTCCTCTTCTCCAAGAAAAACTGCAAAGCTTTTGATTTGTTCTGGTGTGAGCACAGTGTGAATTGTTTTCTCAATTATTTCTTTAAAGTTATCTTGGTTAATGCAGCCATTTCCTAGGGCATCAGCTTGGCTAAAATGGAAATCCACAGCAATGAGAAATAATGCATCAATCCATACCTAATTAATATGCACCATAAGAGAAGGATTGTTCATGTTTAACGACCAAAGAGATGAGAAAAAGCTTGTACCAAACACATGAATAATATGGCTAATAGAAGGAAAATAAAATAATAATTACTGTAAAAAGTAATAAAAGAAAGAACTCACAGGATCATTCACAAGCTCTTAAATACTCTCCACAGCCAGAAGGAGAACTTTAGTTCTATGTCATCACTTTAAAAAAAATCTAAACTTTTTCTTATATTAATTTGATTAGTTGTCTGAGACAGGAACTGTCCAGAGCAGTAGCAAATTCCCATGGAAAACCTCTCCTGCTCTAGAGAGTTTCTGTCTCGGAAAGAGATGTCAGTAGAGAGCACTGTGTCAGACTGGAAAAAACACCACTTCCATACAGCAGCTGATAAGTATGGGAAGACTTGAGATATTTAAATAGAAGTAAATTACAAATCTATATAACTTTCTCACACCAGTCGATTTTAAAAAAAAAAAAAAAAAAAGATTTTTGCTGGACAACCCCTTTAAGCTGCCCATACACTGTCAATAGTGGTTGGCAACATGTTGGCTAAAGGATGTTTAAATCTAACATGCCCAACCCTTCTCTCCCTAACAAAGAGAACGGGAGAAATGAGTGGCCCCCATACATATTAGCAAGTCAGTTGACATTGGCGAGGTCAGACGACTTTTTACTAAGGTGTATGAGGACTAAGATGGGTGTGATCATACATCCTGTGGAAGAACCTTCTCCAGTAAATGAAAATGTTTACCAATATATTTTACTTACCGAAACTGTGCCAGTAACTGAATAAAAGGGCCTTGGCATAACTGGAAAAGCAGCCATTCAGCTTCTTCAGCAGATACCCATTCTCTGGTGCTGCTGGAATTCCCACAAACATTACTGCTTTGTCTACAAAGTAATAGAAGTTGTTTATGCTACATATTGTATTTCCATATCCCAAACTGTATATGAAGAATATTTAACTTGTTTCAGTGTTTATGGTGGATTGATTGTTCTTGTTCAATTTGAACATCTGTCATAGTTATTTGTCACTAAATACTTGCTGGTGACCCTTCTTCAAGCTAACTTCTGTAACTCTCTGTATGACAACTTTATTGTACACCTGGAGACCTATATAAGGTAGAATAGTAAAAGTTGACATACACATTAGACAAATGTTGGCCAAACCCCCTGATTTCAGCGGGACCAGCCATCCATGTAAATATATAGATATATAACCTCTTGAAGCAGCACAAATGTAGTAGATTCAAAGGGAACCAACTGGCCCGATTTGGCTGATATGGTTCACTGCATTGCTGGATAAAGCTGCTGTTCAGTTTGTGGGACATAGTGCCCGCGACTGCAGCAGCAACTTTATCACAGCAAAAAAGCAGTTTAATGACCCGGGCGTCTCTGCGCCTGAGAGTCACCCCTCTCTGCCTGTCAGTGTGCTCGGAGGGGATGATTGACAGGCAGTCAGTTCCTGGCGCTTCTCCCTGTCACTCATCCCGCCGAGTGTGCTGACAGGCAGAGGGCGGTGACTACACATGAGCGGGAAGCCACCCAGATGACTACCTCTTGTCTCTGCCTGCCACACAACCGGGTCATTAAACTGCTTTTTCGCTGTGATAAAGCTGCTGCAGCCGCGGGTACTATGTCCCACAAGCTGAATAGCAGCTTTATCCAGCGATGCAGTGAAACAATTCAACCAAAACCGGCTGATTGGTTTGCTTTAAATGGCAAGATGGGTGCAATTTGATATGACATGATGGCTAGAGTGGTTATTTTCGCTGATTGAGCAGACACAACAGTATAGAGAACTACACTGTAGTTGGCCTTTATTTCCCACAGGGCACTTCTTGGTAAACAGTATCATATTTAATGGCAACCAGAGTGATCTATATGTGGTATATATGCAGACAAAAAGCAGGACACTAGGATTCGAGGAGCTGCTTCATAAAGAATAACTTTACTTAAACACAAAATTTTCTTAAAGACACTTGCCATAAACAGATCCATCAAACAGCACCTGCGATAACATAGCTGGTAACAAGGAGTTTATTGAAAGGTTAGTCATTAAGATTAATCCTTGGGGTGGGTGAGAAATTACATCGGTTGGCCCCTGGTGGTAGAAAGTGATCTGACAACCAGATGTTCATAAAGAATTGGCGTGTTTTATATAAACATGTTGTTATACATGGCAGTAATGCATTTGGTTAGTCCGTCATCTCCTATGTATTCTTCTGGTGCAGTTGCTATACAACTATGTCTCAGAGCTGATCCATTGTTCTGGATCAGTTGACCTTGCTTGCTCTGTTCTGGGAAGCTTAGAGCGAGATTCCTGATTGCTTAGTTTCTCTTTAAATATTTTTAACTTTTGCAGTTCAGTGCAGATTAGAATGTATGTTCTGTGTTTCCAGTGTTCTTTATTTTCAATGCCTTGTTCTGTGCCAAGTTTCTTCATGTGGTTCTTCCATGTGCAGGTCGGCAATGAACATTCCTAGGAATGCTGTAATGGTTGATAATAGGCCCATGTAAAAGTGGCAGAGATCAACCAACAAGCAGGCAAACTAAGGGCCCTATTCCACCGGACGATTATCGTTCGCATAATCGTTAAAGATTAACGATCTCAAACGACCTCTATTGCGAAAGGCCTGCAAACGTTCACTCATTTCCATGGAACGATAATTGTTACTTATGATCGTATTTGCGATCTTTTTTTCTTCGCTATTTCTTCACAATTGCGTTCGTATCTACTGCGAAGGACCGAACGACATCTTATTCAATGTGAACGATTTGCGAACGTTTTGCGAACGAGCAACAATAAAAATAGGTCTAGGTCTTATAAAGCGATCAACAATTTCTCGTTCGGTCGTTATTTGCATTTCAACCGAACGATTAACGTTTAGATTCGAACGATTTAACGATAATCTGAACGATAATCATCCGGTGGAATAGGGCCCTAACTCACTTGATTCATTTGATCTATTGTGCGGCCCATCTCTGTGTAAGCTGGGTGGCGGTGGTACTCTTCCAAATATTATTACATGTAGAAGGGCCCTTATGCTGTGTTTTCACAGACAGATTTATCTGACAGATTATCAAAGTCAAAGCCAGGAATGGAAATTTGAAAAGAGAAGAAATCCCAGTCTTTCCTTTATGATGTGTTCTCTAATTATAGTCTGTTCCTGGCTTTGGCATCAATAATCTGTCGGATAATCTGGCTGTGTAAACACACCCTTAGTTTACCTGTCTGCTTAGTTCCTGTTATTTTAGTCTCCTGCTTAGCCTTGGGTCTGGGTCC
This sequence comes from Dendropsophus ebraccatus, assembly GCF_027789765.1. Taxonomy (NCBI): domain Eukaryota; kingdom Metazoa; phylum Chordata; class Amphibia; order Anura; family Hylidae; genus Dendropsophus; species Dendropsophus ebraccatus. Next base: position 74,401,260 of record NC_091454.1, read on the forward strand.
TAGTGCTTGCTTGTTTTGCAAAGAAGTGTTCGTAGAAACTAATACCATACAGACAGTTGTAGAGACAATGGCCCAGACTTAGGCCCCATTCACACGTCCATGTCAGTTTTTACTATCAGGAGGCCTCAAAAATCTTCAGGTAAGCATCAGGATTTCCTGTCCATAATCAGTTTTTACCTTCAGGAAACCATCAGCCAATGCCTTCAGGATTTCCAGATCCTCCAATAAAGTATTATACCACCATATCCCCTTTGTGTACTGTGCCACCCTCCCACCTGTGTACCGTGATACCCTCTCCCCCTGGATATCATGCCACTCTCTACCGATGTACCGTGACATCCTCTCCCCCTCATGTACAGTGTCATACTCCAATCTCTTGCAGAACTACAACTCCCATTATGTAATGCAGTCCTGCATATTACCCCACCGCATGCTGGGAGATGTAGTTGTACTGTGTCATGCCCCCCCACTGTGCCATCCTCTAATCCAGTGCTTCTCAAACTTTTTCTACTGGAGCCTCACCCACCAGACCAAGGCAATGCCTGGGCCTCACCAGACTGACCAAGAGGGTGCCTAGGCCTCACTATCTGTGGTGAAAGTCCATTAAAAAGCTGAAAATAATGCTAGGACTAGCTTTCCCCCATCTTCCAAGCTCTAGATAATAAAGCAAGTATGGAACAAATTAATAATGTTGCTAAAATGGAGATTTTTGCAAACAGCAAGAGGACCGTGCATATCATAGTTGGGCCTCACCAACAACTAGGGGGCGCCTCACTGGTGAGGCCCGCCTCACAGTTTGAGAAGCACTGCTCTAATCTGTTGCAGAACTACATCTCCCATTATGAACTGCCAATAAGGCATGATGGGGTTGTAGTTCTGCAACCTGGATCGCCACAGGCTGCAAAACTAAAGCTCCCATCATGAACTGTCAACATGGCATGATGGGAGTAGTAGTTCTAGGGGGTAATCTCACCTGTACTGGATCCTTCTTTTGCTGCTCTTGTCCTCTTCTTCTTCTTCTGATGCCAGTGAGATGGAAAGGGGTGGGGACTGCCAAGGTCCAAGGGAGAGGATCAGGGGTTGTTTGGGGCAGGGGTTGGGGTGCTCTGGCAGCCCTACACAGAGGCTGGCTCTGTGTTTGATTGCAATGGACTACAGCTCATTGCAATCGATCACTGATTTCATGGATCAATACAGTATGTATACTACATTGATCGATCAGTACAGTTGTATTAGAAGTCCTCCAAGGGGACTTCAAATTGCTGTGTGTAAAAAAACAAACAAAAAAAAAACAAAGCTTTTTTTTCTTAACAAAACCCCCCATCACATAGTGAAAGTTTAAATCACTTCCCTTTTCCCATTTGTATAAATAAAAAAATAAAATAAAAATTAATAAACATATTTGGCATTGCCATTTGCGTAATCACTCAAACTATTAAATTATCACATTCCTGATCTCGCAAGTAAGCAGCATAAGCGCCAAAAATGTGAAATTGCTGATTTTTTTTTTTGTCACATCAAATCCAAAAAAATTGTAATAAAAAGTGATCAAAAAAGTTGCATATATGCAAGAAAGCTACCAATAGAAAGAAAAAAATGACATCCTTACACAGCCCCATAAACCAAAAAAATAAAAGCAATATAAGGATGGTAAAAAGGCAAGTTTGAACACATTTAGTTTTTTCTTTTAAAGGTTTTAACCCCTAGGTGACCCTGGGCGTACCTGTACGTCCTGGGCCGTCTACGGGTGTTCAGAGCGGGGCCGTGCTCTGAACCGCCGCGGTCCCCGATACCGCATGTAATCGCCTAAACTATTAATTAATCACATTCCTAATCTCGCACGGTAAACGGCGCAAGCGCAAAAAAAATCCCAAAGTGCAAAATTGCGCATTTTTGGTCGCATCAAATCCAGAAAAATTGTAATAAAAAGCGATCACAAAGTCGCATATGCGCAATCACGGTACCGATAGAAAGAACACATCATGGCGCAAAAAATTACACCTCACACAGCCCCATAGACCAAAGGATAAAAGCGCTATAAGCTTAGAAATGGAGCGATTTTGAGGAACATATATTTGTTAACAATGGTTTGAATTTTTTACAAGCCATCAGATAAAATTAATTTTATACATGTTACATATCGTTGTAATCGTAACAACTTGGGGAACATATATAACAAGTCAGTTTTACCCCAGGGCGAATGGCGTAAAAAAAATACCCTCCAAATAAAAGAAATGCAGTTTTTTTTTTTTCAATTTCACCACATATTGAATTCTTCCCTGCTTTTGCAGTGTACTTTATGCAAAAATTCAGGCTGTCAAATAAGGGCTCATGTGGGTTTCTAGGTGAAAAAATACAACTGCTATGGCCTTTTAAGCACAGAGGAAAAAACGAAAACGCAAAAAATTTAAATTTGCCCGGTCCTCTAAGCGTTAAAGCCACGTAAAATAAAAGTTTATATAAATTACATATCACTGTAATCGTACTGACTTGAGGAACACATATAACATGTCAGTTTTACCATAGAACGAACGGCGTAAACACGAAACCCCAAATTAAAACAAATTGCTTTTTTTCAGTTTCACTGAGCAAATCATTTTTTTCCAGTTTCACAGCATATTTTATGGAAAAATTAAGTATGTCATTGGTACAATTGGTGTCACAAAAAATTAGGGATCTCACGTGGATCTGTATGTGAAAAATGCAAGCGCTATAGCCTTTTAAACATGAAGAGCAAAAAACGAAAGCGCAAAAACGAAAATTAACCTGGTCCTGAAGGGGTTAAAGTGATATGTATTCTTACCTTTGCTCTGCTTGTTCCACCATTTTTTTCATAAAGCTGATCCTGGATCTGCTCTTTAGTTTATTCACAAAACACAGGAAATCCACAAGTCCATCTTTTCTTCTCATATTAAATCTATAGGCAGAAATATGTTAAAAAACAAACAAAAAACCCCCACAAATATGCACAAAATAAATTGTTTCTCACTTGTATTTAGGGTCCATTCACATGTAAAGGTTCTGCAGCAGATTTGATGTAGCTGATTTGAAGCTGCAGATACAATGTAACTAAGTTATTGAACACTGCATGAAATCTGTGACATCAAATCTGCTGCAAATCCTGAAGAGAGAGAGAGACTCTATATTTTTTTTGTTAATGTTTTTTGTAGGCTAAATTCACACTGGACATATCCGCAGTGGATTTCACAATGTGAGTTTGCAGCGAAATCCGCTGCGGATCCCTCTGTGTCAATGTGATTACATATTCGCAGCGGGATTGTCATCCTGCTGCGAGTATGTAAGTGCCGGCCCCATTACCCCCGCCGCCAGGAACATACTTTACCTAATCTGGCCGCATCTGAGGCTCCCGAAGGTCCCGCTCAGCCAATCAGTGCACGGCCCTGCCGCAGTCACTGATTGGCTGTGCGGGACCTCCGGGAGCTTCAGATGCGGCAGGAGCGTGGAACAGGTAAAGTATTTTCCCGGCGGTTAATGGGGCCGGAAATTACAGTGGTTTTCAATAAATTAGAATATTAACAATTTTTTTTTTTTTCCCAGTAATTCAATTTCAAAAGTGACCTCATATATTCTATATAGAGAGTAAACTTACAGAGTAACATACAGAGTAAACTTTTTCAATCGTTTATTTCTGTTAAAGTGTCACTGTCGTGAAATTTTTTTTTGCAGAAATCAATAGTCCAGGCGATTTTAAGAAACTTTGTCATTGGGTTTATTATCAGAAAAATGCATTTTTATCATGAAAAAGCAGTTTGAAGCTCTCCCCCCTGTCTTCATTGTTCTCCTATGGAGAGAGCTAAAGAAAAGACCAAAACAGGACAACAAAGAGTTAATCTACAAATATCTCACCCGTTATCTTCTTGGACAATCACCAGTGACCTGTCTGAGCTCGGATTACAGCTGTCACCCAGCTCCGTGCCTGTAATCCTCTGTTATCTGCTTTCTGCTGCCGGCTAACTCCCTCCTTCCTCCTCCCCCCTCCCCTCTCCCTAGAACAGACAGGGGACGTCTCCTGCAACAAGTCACAATTTTCAGATTTTTCAGAGTGGATGAAAAAGAGGAAGGAGGGGGGGACCTGGGAAAAGGCTTTTTACATGCAGATAATGGCAGATTTGGCTAATAAACCCAATTACAAAGTTTCTTAAAATCGCCTGGACTATTGATTTCTGCAAAAAAAAAAATACGACAGTGACTCTTTAAAGTTAATGATTATGGATTTTGGAATTTTTTTTTTTTAACACAGAAATGTCGACCAAATGAAAAGTCTGTACAGTAAATGCCCTCAATACTTGGTCGGGGCACCTTTTGCATTAATGACAGCCTCAATGCGGCAATGTGGCATTGAGGCGATCAGCTAATGGCACTGCAGAGGTGGTATTGGAGTCTAGGTTGCTTTGATAGTGGCCTTACGCTCGTCTGCATTGTTGGGTCTGGTGTCTTTCATCTTCCTCTTGACAATACCCCATAATTCTCTACAGGGTTAAGGGCTGGCGAGTTTGCTGGCCAATCAAGCACAGTGATGCTGTGATGCTGTGGTTAGTAAACCAGGTATTGGTACTTTTGGCAGTGTGGACAGGTGCCAAATCCATCTCCAAAAATCTTTTCAGCACAGGGAAACATGAACTGCTCTAAAATTTCCTGGTAGACGACAGCGTTGACTTTGCTGTTGATGAAACACAGTGAACCTACACCAGCAGATGACATGGCTCCCCAAACCATCACTGATTCTGGAAACTTCACACTAGACCTCAAGCAGCTTGGATTGTGTCTCTCCAATCTTCCTCCAGACTCTGGGACCTTGATTTCAAAATGAAATGCAAAATTTACTTTTAGCTAAAATCAGCACCTTGGACCACTGATCAACAGTCCAGTTCTTCTTTTCCTTGGCCCAGATAAGACACTTCTGGTGTTGTTTATTGGTCAGGAGTGACTTGACACATGGAATGCAACACTTGTAGCCCATGTCCTGCAGACGTCTGTATGTGGTGGCTTTTGAAGCACTGACTCCAGCAGCAGTTGACTCTTTGTAACGAAAATGCCATTCAAAAATTTGGGAGAGATTCACAATCTTGTTAAGACTGCGGTTCTCCCGGTTGCTTGTGCACCTTTTTTCTACCACACTTTTTGCTTCCACTCAACATTCCATTGAAGGGGTAGTGCGGCGCAAAAAAATTATTCACAGAATAACACACATTACAAAGTTATACAACTTTGTAATGTATGTTATGTCTGTGAATCGCCCCCTTCCCCGTGTCCCACCACCCCCGCCCGTGTACCCGGAAGTGTGTGGTGCATTATACATTACCTGATGCGTTTCAAGCCCGTCCGCCATCTTGTGCCAAACGTCATCTTCGGACGGACGGACGAATCGCTGCCGCCGTCCCCCCTCCGCCACGTCATCAGCCACTTAGTCGCGATTGGCTGAGCATAACTGTGCTCAGCCAATCGCGGCTGAGCACAGTTATGACGCGGCGGAGGGGGAACGGCGGCAGCGATTCGTCCGTCCGAAGATGACATTTGGCACAAGATGGCGGACGGGCTCGACACGGATCAGGTAATGTATAATGCACCACACACTTCCGGGTACACAGGCGGGGGTGGTGGGACACGGGGAAGGGGGCGATTCGCAGACATAACATACATTACAAAGTTGTATAACTTTGTAATGTGTTTTATTCTGTGAATAATTTTTTAGCGCTGCACTACCCCTTTAATATGCTTTGACAGAGCACTCTGAGAACAGCCAGCTTCTTTAGCAATGAACTTTTGTGGCTTACCCTCCTTGTGAAGTGTGTGAATGACTACCTTCTGGACATCTGTCAAGTCGGCAGTCTTCCCCATGATTGTGTTGCATACTGAACTGAAAAACTGACGTTTTTCTTGGCTGTAATCCATAATCGTCAACTTTAACAGAAATAAACGCTTGAAAAAGTTCACTCTGTATGTAATGACTCTATAAAATATGAGGTCACTTTTTGAATTGAAATACTGGGAAAAAATTTTTTTTGTTGATATTCTATTTTATTGCAAACCACTGAACATACTCACAGCGGGATGACAGGAGAGGTATCCGCAGCGGATTTCACTGCAAACTTGCGGAGACGTTACATGTGAATCTGGCCGTAAACTGATATCACAATTGGCAACACCTGCTAGCATGGTACCCTATGTAATGTCCCTGGTGTCTCAGCTATTTTTTTCACTACCTTGATTTTCTATTGAATCTAGACAGAGGATAACCAATAAGAATTAATAAATTAAATATTGGCAATAGCCTAGTTTAGTCCAGGCAGTTATTGTAAACTACATGCAAATGTGCAAACAACTAACCTTGCAAGTAAGTGTTCCAAATCTACAGCTGTCATAGGAATGTTAAATTTTTGCAGGACAAGCCGAACTTCAGACCTGTTAATCTGAAATAAAACATAGAAAATGTATAAAGTAGTTATTTTTTATTTCCAAAACTTTCAAGGTGTGTCAGTTATATTTTGCATTTGGAGTCAAGCAAATTGCTGAATGTTTTATTGTCGATGGCAGGACACAATAACAGTTAATTACAGGGCCTATTTAGTGCTATTGGATGTTAATAGATTGTCCGACACTGTATATATGGGTTTGGAGTTATAAAAAATGTTAAAAAAATATGGCCATGTTCACACAACATATGTTTTGCATAAAACACGGTCATTGTTGCAATTTGCAACAAAGGACGAGATTTATGCAAAACATATAGGGGTGGCATTTATTAAGTCCGGCGTTTTTTACGCCGGACTTATAAATGCCCCCGCAGCTCCGGCGCTACGGAGATTTCTGTAGAAGCGGACTGCCTCTACATAAATCCCGTGCGGGCCGGTGCGCACCGCCGAAAACCTACGCCAGCTGAGGACTGGAGTAGGTTTTCGGCGTATATTTGGGCGAAACGGATGGTAAATCGCGCGGACTCTGAGTCCGCGCCCTCCGTTCCGCCCACTACACGCCCCTTTCCGCCCCCCTGGCGTACTCGGCAGAAAGTGCCGATTTGCGAATATTTTATTCGCAAATTGGCCATTTGCGTATAAAATAATACGCAAATCGGCACTTTCCGCCGAAAATCATCCGTTTGCCGGATGATACATGTGGCCTATATTGTATAGGAATGAATGTAATTTCATCAGGAGCGTATCCACACAGTATATGCTCAGGCCAGGATTCCATCCGGCTGCATGAAAAACTGACATTTCAGTTTTGTGTGGCCGCTATTCATTGAATACAGGCCGCACAGAATATGTCAGTTCACACAATGGAGTGTGCGGCGGTGAATTTGGATGCGGACACACACGGATGCGCCCGCATTCGAATTCAGCAGAAATGAAGATCATCTGACAGGCACTGCAGAGTCAAAGGAAGAGGGACAATATGGGAAAGTGTCATCTGACTCTGGTAACACCTAACCAATTCTTAAGATGATGGGACTGGAAGACCTTTATTTACAGTCATGGACACTGACCAGTTGGTCAAGACAGTCCAGTCATGGAGATATGCTTTTTGGAGGATCATACCCTTGTAAATGCAAGGTAATTTAAGTACATTAAAACGTTGTGGGGCTTATCCAGAGGGAATGGAAAAATCCAGTTGGAAAAGCCCTTAAACCTAAAGTAGTTCAAAGGAAATATAAAGAGTAGCAGATGTGGACCCACTGTGCTACTGAACCAGATTGGCTTTTGGGCCATACCAGGGAGCAAAGTCTAAGGGCCCTCTAGGTCTCTCCCTTTATACCAGGATGTGGAAACTGGACCTCTGCAGCTAGAGAACACCAGGTCACTCCACAAGCATGGTCCTGGTGTGAGTACCAACTGGTCCCAAAAATTAGACAGGGCTGGTGCAAGACAAGGGTAAAAAGGCAGAATGTGAGTAGTTTGCAAGCTGGGTTGTCAATGAGAAAATCAGCAAGGTACCAGGGATGGGACAGCAGTGAAATAGGTCAGGCTTCAGATACAGGTCAGACGGCAACAGGAGAGAATTATGGTACAGAAAGGATCAGACAAGTGTAATCCGAGGAACAGGCTACTCTCAAAAAGAGTGCAGTTTTTTTTAACAGACTTTCCCACTAAAGCTCCTAGGTTAACAGCTCAGTCAGCGATTTCTAAGGGTCCTATTAGACAAAGCGATTTTTAACGATTGACGATAAATGATCGCAGACGAGAGCTATGTGAAATCGTTCACCATATTACACAGAATAGTCGTTAGTTACGATCATTACTACGATCATTTACTCCATCTGATCCCAACAAATAAACAAACAATGTTATATTACACTGAATGATAAGTGAACAATTAGTGAAGGAATGTGTCATTACAGTGAACGATTAATGATGATTTTAGGTTCTATTCCAAAAATCAACGACACACGCATGATTTTTCAATCTGCCTGCATTCACACGAAACGATTATCGTTTAAATTCGCACTATACTTGTCCTGTGTAATAGGGTCCTAACAGAGTTATATATAGTTATAGTGCAGAAGGTAGAAAATTTCTAGACTCACACCTAAGTTTCTCCTCTAGAGGGGTTTGGGATGTTGGGTTGTAAGGGTCTGGGGAGGCTTACCGTGAGCTGTTCTCTTTTTGTATGATTAGTAATTAAGTACTGAATTTTAAGGTATGTAAATTTTTATTAGAAATATAATTTAATAAAATACAGTATGTAGATTTTATTTTTTGGAGAGCTAAAGTTGTAATTTCCCTTTGAAACACTCCCTGTGGCTAATTTTGCTCTGTCAGGAGTCAAAATGGTCTGCTTTATTATAGATTAGGCTAGCTAAATCTTCACCTGTGGGTATCCCACATTTAAAACGTGGGCTATGAGGAAAGGAGGATTCATTAGCCCACTGCTGCTGATAACTAGAGACAAGTAAAATATCATTCCTCAAAATGCAAAAAATGTGATATATACAGTAAGTCTACACATCATGGGAGTGGACTAATTTCTGATGTCTTGAAACACAGTTAGGACTCTCGCAGATTAACCAGTAACATTTTACTGGTACTTTACAGATATTAAGGAGTACTGGGATAACAGAGAAATGAGTAAGATAATAGGGGAAAATATAGTCCCATGCCCATGGATAGACGGGGCTACTCAGGCACACATGAACTCTATTGGGATAGCACTAAAATTATTACAATAGTAATTTGGAAGAGCACCTGACCAGTCAAAGATGAAAAAACTTAGAATGTGGTAGAAGTATAGAGTCTGCAAATGTATAATTCCAGATATCATTTGCTGAAAACACAGAATATAGTACCCATCATTGACTGACTGAGTTTTCTGATTTGCTGTGATCAAATCTGAGAGATCGCTGCTCATTTGCAGAACTTTCAATTGTGCAGCCCATCTAAAATTCATTATTATAGGCCGCACATCCCCTGTCTACAGAGGGTGATGTATAGGCGATAATAATAGTCCCTTTAAGCACAGTAACATGTCTCTAATAAAAGTTTTTTCCATGCTAATAATTCACAATAAATGAATAAAGTGTCTGTGCCATGCATCTGTAATTATTCATGTTCAGTTTAGAAGCTGCTGAATTCTAATTCTTATTTAGTTTCCAAGAAGGAAGAGAAAGTAGACAAATGCATTTTAGGAGGACCTCAGCGGACATGCCATTTCTTAAGTGCACAGAGGAGGCTTTTTAAAATCTGGCAAGAGAGCAGAGTAAAATCCTCTCCCTATTTGGGGAGGTAAAACGTTTCACAATGATCAAATCAAGATCTACTTAAGAGCTGAATTATTTCAGTGAATGTATTCTATAATGAATCAAGTGTCCTTATTTTACACCAATTTTCCCTTTCCTTAAAGAGCATACTGTTATAAAAACTATTCAAGTCTTTTTTACAAGACATTCTATTTGATCTTTGACAGAAGGTAAGATTAGGTTTAAATTCTGTGTTGGTATATATTTTGTTGGAGGATCGACTACTGGGATCACCATCGGAGCCTAATACAAAAGGAGCAGCATTACAAGGCAAAATGCAGAGATCAATTTGGCTTTTTCCTTAAGACACTGCTACTCCCAATTAGGCACTGCCTGGGATTTGCAGTACAGCTCCTTTCACTTGTCAGGGTATGTGCACACTTTGGAATCCTGACTGAACACCCATTCTGCAGCTCGCACTCGCTCGTGGCTGTGCACATCTCAACTGCTCCCATAGGCTTCATTGTATGGTTTGCCAGATTCTGCCATCCGCCCGAAGAATAAGCTGGTTCATGTTTCGAGTGGACGGTGGACTCCATAGAATAAAGCCTTTGGGAGCAGCGGAGATGTGAGTGGGTGCAAGCTGCGGAATCCGCAACTGGATTCCGTAGTGTGCACATACCCTAAGGGTAGTTTTTTGTTTCAAAGAATTCATAATAGCAGACTGCGTAGGACTAAATACAACACAAAACTATAGGGGAGATTTATCAAACATGGTGTGAAGTAGAATTGTCTTCAGATTTCACCTTCTCAAAGAATCTGTGAGGAATGAAATGTGGAATCTGATTGGTTGCTAGGGTCAAATAAGACAATTCTACTTTACACCAGTTTGATAAATTTTCCCCTTTTGTTCCCACACAGTATTTTTGCTCAGTATTTTTCCACCAAAACCAGGAGTGGATTGAAAACACAGAGAGACTACATTTACACAAAGTTGAAATTTAGTGGATGGCCGCCATTTAATGGAAAATAATGGCCGTTATTTTCAACGGTTGTTTTGAAATAAAGGCCATTATTTACCATTAAAGGGGTTGTCCAGGGAAAAAAAGTTTCTTTCAAATCAACTGGTGTCAGAAACTTATATAGATTTGTAATTTACTTCTATTTAAAAATCTCAAGTCTTCTCATACTCATAAGCTACTATATATCCTGCAGGAAGTGTTGTTTATTTACATTCAGAAACAGTGCTCTCTGCTGACATCTCTGGCCGAGTCAGGAACTGTCCTGAGCAGGAGAGGTTTTCTATGGGGATTTGCTACTGCTCTGGACAGTTCCTGACTCGGCCAGAGATGTCAGCAGAGAGCACTGTTTCTGAATGTAAATAAAACAACACTTCCTGCAGGACATACAGCAGCTGATAAGTATGATAAGACTTGAGATTTTTAAATAGAAGTAAATTACAAATCTATATAACTTTCTGACACAAGTTGACTTGAAAAATTTTTTTGCTGCTGGACAACACCTTTAAATAACGCCTATCCACTAAATTTTAACAGTGTGTAAACGTAGTCGCTCTGTATTTTCAATTCACTTCGCTCAATGAGAAGAGCGCAGATAACAGTGATCAATGCTATGCCTATGGCATAGCAATCAATGATCAGTGTAAAAATCAAAGTATTGTACGTACAAGTCCCCCTAAGGGACTTCAAATGTGTAAAAAAAAAAAGTTAAAAACACCAATACACTACCCCAAAGCCCCTCCCCCAATAAAAGTTAAAATCACCCCCCTTTCCCATTATATAAATAAATCATATAAAAATAAATAAATAAACCTTATAATATGTTCAAGGAAAGAAACACGTAGTAGCACTCACCCTTTTCTTCAGCTTAGCGACTTTATTACATTCACAAGTTGCGGGGAGGGAAAGGATTCAGGTGTGTGCGCGTCCTGGGACGGCCGTTTCGGGGATACGCCCCCTTTGTCGACCAGGTGACTTTGTATCCCCGAAACGGCCGTCCCAGGACGCGCACACACCTGAATCCTTTCCCTCCCCGCAACTTGTGAATGTAATAAAGTCGCTAAGCTGAAGAAAAGGGTGAGTGCTACTACGTGTTTCTTTCCTTGAACTTCCGTATACCTTGCCTCTATAGTTTGCACCCCTATCCAGCAGCCACATTCACATCTATTGTCCGGCTATAGACCGATCCACGGATTCCATCCACGTAGTGCATATCTGGAGCGGTGCAGGCTTCTGAATCTTAGGCCTGGTCCTCAAAGGGTTAAAGGTAATCTGTAGTGGATGTTATGAGACCGAGTAAAGCATTCTCCTAAGAGTCGGCTGTGCATTACATACAGGATGTGAGGGTAATTGTGGATGGGAAGACTACTTCCTGATGTCGATATAGTACACTAATAATGATGATAAGACTGTAACTTTGAATTCTCAATTAATATAGTAACTCAAAAAAAGATAATGACTCAAAAAAGACCTTTATTTACCTAGTTACAATAAAATACAACTTTAATTATTCCTATAAAAAATATCTTATTCTATAACTTTAGCCACCAAGAGTGATTTAGAAGAGCTTCACTATAGTGTTTGTATATGTGATTTTTTTATCAGGAATATTTAAAAAAGTATAATTAAAAAGTATTCACACTGCCCATTGACATGTTTCACTGGTGTATGGTGAAACATTAGTGGGCAGGAGCCCGCTCCCCTCCCTAAAGTACACACCTATGTGATGCAGAAAATGGGAATTGACTTACAGAAGACAATAGAGATACGAAGAAACAAATTTATGAATCTCTACATTGATATAATTTGGTCACATAAAGTCTGTACAGAAACTTACCAGGCCAGGTCGCGAGGTGTTCATTTTGCTGAATTCTTGCACCAATGACAAACATGCTTCATTTAACTACAAAACAAGTCAGCGGTTATTGAATCCTGCATTGCTAATGGGTCCTGACCTTCAAAGACAAGTGGCCACAATAATGAGATCTTCTGCTTTTTAATGGCTTTTATTCAACCTTGAAAATTCCTGACAGACTACTAGGTAAGCACAATGCAAACAGAAAGATTATGGAAATAGGGAAAGCGTAGATGTAAACGTACCCTTTTTATATATATCTTACACACCCCATGTGCTATTAATTAAAAATGTGAGTATACTTAGCAACACATCAGATCATGCATCTATATTTTCTTTAAATGTAGTGAAAAAAAGAAAAGTATTTGTTGCTACAGGCAATTCACAGGCATTTATGGCTATGTTCACACATAGAATTTCCATCAGTCTTTTTTTAACCAACATCAGGAGTGGAACTGACAGGGCAAAATTATAATGGAAAGATTTGCACAGCAAATCTGGCAGCCTCTGGTGCAAAGAGTCACCTGCCACTGCTGCTGCCTTTCCCCATCACAGGGGGGCACCGCTGCCATTCTCCCTGAGCGACGAGGACCCCTCTGTAGGCTGCTGCCGTTTGGCCTTCAGTGGTCAGAGCAGCGGGCACAGGCTTCCTCCTCCACGGGCATCAGGCACGAGGATGACCTGAGCCCAGGTATGTGTCAAGCAGGTAAGTGAACGTCAGGGGCCGGGAGTGTGTGGGGTCCCAGGTGTCCATTTTCCGTCAGGGTCCCCACTCTAGGGGGGAGGGGGCTGCTGTACTATATGAGTGCAAGCACCAAAATACATAATATATATGTGTATATATATATATATAATATATATATACAGTATATATATATATATATATATATATATATATATATATATATATATATATATACACACACACACTGTGTGCATGCACTTTATATACTGTAGTCGCAATGGGCGGGCACAGTGTACATGGAGGAGACTGCCACACTGTCACAGTATAAAAGAAGTCTGTTTATATTGCGGCAGTCTCCTCCATGTACAATGTCATGGCCCAGGTGCTGTGTATACAGAACTGCACTGTCCCAGGATATACAGACACTGACAGTTCTCCACTCCTGGCCAACCAAGGTAGGAGGGGTTGTGTTACTGCTGGGAAGAGTAGGGATAGGTACAGATAGAGATAGATTTACAAAAAAATTTAGATTAAATTTTTTGGCCATATCGCCTAGCTCTATCTAGGAGAGATATATGCAGTCTACGATTGGAAGAAGCGTCCAAGCATTAGCGCAGTTAACCAAGAAAAAAATAACTGAAACAAAATATCTTCAGTTTGAGACTGTCAAATGGGTGTGGCTTGCAAAAGGGGTATGACTTATGAAGGGGGTGTGGTATAATAATCATTCAGTAATCATAATCAAGGTTACATGTTCAATTAATCATGATGTTGATTTTGCACATAATTGCCCAGCCCTAGTGTGCAGTTATTGGCTCTCATAGTACATCAATTTGCATCCAGTAGTAACTTTCACATAATACCCATTGTACAATGTACCCATTGTACATTGCGCCTTCTCCCTGGCGTACACCAGGGCCGCAATAATGATAAATGTCTCCCTATGTGTTTAGTAAGGTTTACCCCTTTTGTTGGTAGGAAGAGGTGTGTTTAATTTAAAGGAGAAGTCCCGTAAAATGTTTTATTAAAGTATTGTATTTCCTTCCAAAAGTTATACAAATCACCAATATACACTTATTACGGGAATGCTTATAAAGTGCTTTTTTCCCTGCACTTACTACTGCATCAAGGCTTTACTTTCTGGATAAAATGGTGATGTCACAACCCAACTCCCAGAGCTGTGCGGGCTGTGGCTGCTGGAGAGGATGATGGCAGAGGGATGCTCAGTGTCCCTCAGTGTCCCCCTGCCATCATCCTCTCCAGCAGCCACAGCCCGCACAGCTCTGGTAGTCGGGTTGTGACATCACCATGTTATCCAGGAGGTGAAGCCTTGATGCAGTAGTAAGTGCAGGGAAAAAAGCACTTTATGTGCATTTCCTGTAATAAGTGTATATTGGTGATTTGTATAACCTTTACAATACTTTAATAAAATTTTTCACCAGACTTCTACTTTAACCCAATTTGATCCTTTCTGTGACACCAAGGCCATAGGGCTGTGCAGACATCTCATTTACATGTAGCCAAACCCAGATCATATATTTTTTTATAGGACAGTTGATAAACATGTGTCACGATTGAACTAGATACACTAGTCATTAGACAAAAGTATAATTATTTCTTATTACTTAACCTTTTCTTTTATGGAGTAGATGACTTCCTCAAAGCTTTTAACAATTTTGTCATTAGAAATAGTTCCAGCTTTACCATTTACTGAAAAACAATAAAAGCAATTATTACAATTCTAATTATATTTGCTCTCATGAATCATTAGTTCACCACAGTAGTGTGTAGCCTGGCCTGCCTCCTATGACCATTTATAAAGTTGTTTCTATTTAAAAAAAAAAATATACAGTATTTTCCTGCGTATAATACTACTTTTTAACCCAGAAGGTCATCTTATACGCCAGGTGTCGTTTTATAGGGCAGTTGCTAAACAACTTTGGAATCAGACTGGAGAATCTGCAGCCGCTGCATACGGTGCGGGGAACTCAAAAATGTCCATATCCCCGCCATATGTGGCAAACATATGAAGGGCAGAACAAGCTACAGGCGTCCATGGTATAGAAAAAAGACATACTATAGAGTGCCGCTGTGCCCAGAAAAACACATCTCTTTCACTGGTCCCCCCCCCCTTGTATCCTATCGGTATTACTGTACCTCTCTGCCTCTCAGATCCCGCTGCTGTCTGAGGATTTTTATTATTTTTTTTATTTGGTGTGTGTTGGAAGATGGGTAGTCTTATACGGAGAGTATAACTGGAAAAGTTAGGGGGGTCATCTTATACGCCCAGTCGTCTTATATGCCGGAAAATACGGTAGATTATGTTGTTTGTGACTCCTGGGCCAAGTACTGCATAATATATGGAGGAAGAGGTTCACTAGCATTTCATCAATATGGACCACCAACTCTTCTTCAGACTGGTATGTGACATTACTGGTCACACATCATTCTCCGGTGTTGTCTCCTACTTGCCATTCATGGCTGTTTCTTTTCAAGCTTGTGATAAACTTATGTGAACAGTACTGACAGTTACATTGTTTGAAACACATAAATCAAAATTACTTTAAGAAACGTCTGACATGTCATAGAGACGTCATATGTTTTGATTAGTGAGTGTTACATCCAGTGATTCACAAGGGGAATCTTCTCTGTGTCGTTCACTTTTTTTTTTTTTCTCTTAACCTGTCTGGGTAATCTTGAAGTCTTCTCCTGACTATGAATCCTCTCTCCAGAATCTGCCAGAGAAACATTTTGTAAGGTTCCAATATAGTATAGTCCCCTCTGTGCAGTCCCCATGTAGTATCAGGCCTCTCTGTGCACCCCATGCAGTATGAGACCACTCTCTGCTGCACCCAGTTAGTAAAGAGCCCTATGTGAAGTCCATATAAAGTATCAGGCTTCTTCGTGCATCCCCAATATGGTATCAGACATTCCATTATGTGCAGCCCCCACATGTAGTATTAGCTTCTATGTGCAACCACCATATAGTATCAGTTTCCCCCTGCAGCCCCCATATAGTATCAGTTCCCTCCTGCAGCCCCCATATAGTATCAGGCCCCACTGTGAAAAAAAAAAAGAAAGAGAGAAACTCTCACTCACCTAGCTTCCACTGTCTCCTCCAGCATCTTGTCTTCTTCCCCGCTCTGTGCTTCTCTGCTCCGTCCCACAGTGACATCAGTCAGAGAGCGCTGGAGCATAGAGGTAAAAAGAGGCCTCGAGTGATAGACAGTGCGGGCCAATAGCTTCTTTTGCCGTCAGTCAGGACGCCCTATGTAACTATACACATGTAATTAAATATGCTTATAGTTAAAGGGGTTGTCACAACACCCAGTGTCCTGTTTCAATTCATGGGGTGATGCACCCTGTGTAGTTGCACACCCCTAAGGCCAGCCCTGCTCCCAGTATGTGTCTCTCTTGGTCACATGGCACAGAGCTAGGTGGTAGATTGGTTTAGCATTTGAGTGTTCAGACCCTCACTGATCAAAACTTTAGGCATGTCTCTTTCTTTTTAAGGTGATTGTACTCATTTAAGAAACAGCCAAAGATGATAAATGAAAAGTTAGACTTAGGGTGAGTTTACACCTACAGGATCTGCAGCAGATCTGCAGCAGATTTGATGCTGTGTTCAGTTATTTAAATGAAATCTGCTGCAGAAAATCAGCTGCAGATCCTGTAGGTGTGAACGCACCATTAAGAAGCTTTTCAGCAAAAAAATGTAGGATAGACCATCAATAACTGTTTGTTGGGTTGCTGACACTTGTTGCCCTAGTCAAAGTAAATGCGTGCTGAATAGAGATGAGCGAACCTGGAGCATGCTCGAGTCCATCCGAACCCGAACTTTCGGCATTTGATTAGCGGTGGCTGCTGAAGTTGGATAAAGCCCTAAGGCTATGTGGAAAACATGGATATAGTCATTGGTTGTATCCATGTTTTCCAGACAACTTTAGAGCTTTATCCAACTTCCGCAGCCCCCGCTAATCAAATGCCAATCGTTCGGGTTCATCTCTAGTGCTGAATCATAGTAAACCATCACAGCCACCAGAGAATAAATGGATCCTTCTACTTCCAGCTCCATCCACTGTGTATCACAGGTGCTGTGGCTCTACTAAACAGATGACCGTTGTGATACTGATCACATAGTATACTCTTTTCTGTGGTGGCTGTTAAAATGTATTGGGCCAAACATAGAGGCGTACACAGGAATTTAAGAACAAATCTACACCTTCTCAGAGCAGGTATACATTTGTATCATGATTTACGCCTGCGAGCGGTTGCAAATCATAATAAATCTGACACGAGAGAAGGCCACGCCTCCTCCCCGCCTTGCCGCCCCCCCCCCATTAGGCAAGCTGGGGATATGGCTGGCGTGTGTCATGGAAACGGGGCAAATCTGCCCCTCTTCTGTGGTGTACACCAGGGACACATCTTGATAAATCTCTCTCAAAGTGTTATGCACAAAGGTGTTCACACTAGCACCGTATGAACTCTTTCTTAAAACTCTATATTGTACAGTACATAGTAATTGCTTTTAGAGTGTATAAAAATAATAAATTATACCTGGAAACTTTATTCCCAACTTTCTGTAAAGAAAAACAGCAGGTATGGCAGACCTTGTTACATTTTCAGTCCTGCAAACAAAACCACACAGTGATTGAAATAGTAAGTGGACTCTTTTTCCTGCATTGCAGCTGTTGGCACTGTAGTCATTTTCCTTGTGTGTACTCCATTAGCCTAACAGCTGTCTGTTTGCCTACTGTGTTCATTTCTTATCTTATTTTTAGTCTGCTTTAATTCATTAATTTAGCTGTCATAATTGCAAACACGGTTACAGTAAGATCATCAAGCACTTACATAATTTTTCCATATATAACATCTTACACTGGTATGAGGTCTCTAAAAAGTCTTCTCCGAATTCTTTCCCTCACAGGATTTCTATTATATGAAGTACTTTTTAACCATCAATAATCTATTTAGCTTTTCTCTTGATTTTTATTTAGCTTTTTTTCCCCTCTGGAGTACAGGTAACTCTATTCAACCATTTTCCTAATTAAATGTCATTTTATTGCTGTGTAGCAAAGATTTTAGCAATGACATCTATATTGTGAGTACTCAGGGTATCTGCTGCTTTAACAAACCTTTTGACATGTCCTGGAGACGTATCAAAAGTTTTCATTGGTCAGGGTCTGGGCGTTTAGATCCTGACAGATTGCTTCTCACCCTTCTCTCTGTCTGTGGGACAAAGACCTTCTTGATTATGTTGTAGTGGACAGGGTAGATCACACTAATGCTGCGTTTACACGAAACGATTATCGTGCAAATTTGCGTGATAACGGTCGAATTCGAACGATAATCGTAAGTGTAAACGGATCGTTCCGTGCAGATCGTTCCGTGTAAACAGTCGTCGCAAAAGTCCGGCCACCCGCAGCCCGGCCCCCTGCTCATCCACAGCACGGCCCCCCGCTCATCCGCAGCCCGGCCACGCATCCTACAGCCACCCCCGCCGCTCCGATCGCCACCCCCGCCGCGGCCACGAGCATACCTTACCTGCTCGGCGTAGGTGTTCGAAATTCCCGGCTCCCCTCTTCAGTGCATTGATTGGCTGAAGAGGGGAGCCGGAAATTTCAAACAGCTCCTCTTCAGCCAATCAGTGCTGAAGAGGAGCACTGATTGGCTGAAGAGGAGCTGTTTGGAATTCCCGACTCCCCTCTTCAGCCAATCAATGCACGGCAGCACTGATTGGCTGAAGAGGAGCTGTTTGAAATTCCCGTCTCCCCTCTTCAGCCAATCAATGCACTGAAGAGGGGAGCCAGGGATTTCGAACACCCGCTACGTCAAGCAAGTAAGGTATGCTCGTGGCCGAGGCGGCGGGGGTGGCGATCGGAGCGGCGGGGGTGGCGATCGGGCCGGCGATCGGGCCAGCGGGGGTGGTGATCGAGCTGGCGGGGGGGGGTCTGCGGATGAGCGGGGGCCGGGCGGGGGGCCGGGCTGCAGGCTGCGGGCGGGCGATCTTAAAACGATCGCAAAACGATTTTTCCGTACGATATATCGTACCGTCTAAACGCTGATCGTTAAACCGTTACTCCAACAACGTTAATCGTACGATCGGGCCAATTATCGTCCCGTATAAACGCAGCATTAGGCTATGTTCACACAATGTCAAAAATAGAGAATAGGCACAAGGCTCTGTTATTGCCACAATTCAACTGACTGCAATGACAATGCATTGAAGTCAATGTAAAGACGGATGTCCATTGCGCACAATGTATTGAATAATGGAATTTATTAACGCGGACGTCAAATTAATGTTCATGTTCATTATTTTCGGACGTCTTTTGCAAACAGAGGACAGTTTTTCTTTTGTCATCATTCTTTCTCCGTTTTTACTAATAAATTCAATGGACATTTCAATTAACCCTTTCCCGCACGAGGACGTAACTGTACGTCCTTGCGCGGGTGCGGGCGTTCAGAGCGGGGCCGCGCGGGGACCCTGCTCTGAACCGCCGCGGTCCTGGGTGCCGCTTGTAGCCCGGGACCGCCGGTATTAGCGGGCACGGTCCGATTGCCGTGCCCGCTAATACAGTAATCAGATGCAGCTGTCAAACATGACAGCTGCATCCGATTACCGGATTCAGCCGTTCCCTGGTGTCTAGTGGAGGAGATCGCTCCTCCGGGTCGTTATCCCGGAGGAGCGATCTCCGTAACTGAAGCCGGCCGGGGACTCATCCAAGATGGCGCCATCCCCGACTCGGCACTCGTTTGTTATCGGCTGCAGCAGCCGAAAGCAAAGGAGTGCCGATCTCATTGATCTTTGCTGTATATCTATGCAGCAAAGATCTCAATAAGAGATCAAAGTGTATATACTAGAAGTCCCCTAGGGGTGCTTCAAGTATATGTGTAAAAAAAAAAAAAAAAAAAAAAGTATTGTTATAAGTAAAAAGCCCCCTCCCCTAATAAAAGTCTGAATCACCCCCCTTTTCCCAGGTTATAAATAAAAGTAAATAAATATGTTTGCTATAACCGCGTCTGTAATCGCCCGAACTATTAATTAATCACATTCCTGATCTCGTACGGTAAACGGCGTCAGCGCCAAAAAAATCCCAAAGTGCAAAATTGCGCATTTTTGGTTGCATCAAATCCAGAAAAAATTTAAAAAAAAGCGATCAAAAAGTCGTATATGCGCAATCAAGGTGCCGATAGAAAGTAAACATCATGGCGCAAAAAATGACACCTCATACAGCCCCATAGACCAAAGGATAAAAGCGCTATAAGCCTGGGAATAGAGCAATTTTAAGGAACGTATATTTGTTAACAATGGTTTGAATTTTTTACAGGCCATCAGATACACGAAAAGTTATACATGTTATATATCGTTTTAATCGTAACGACTTGAGGAACATGCATAACAAGTCAGTTTTACCCCAGGGCGAATGGCGTAAAAACACATTCCCCCCATTTTTTTTTTCAATTTCACCACACTATGATTCCTAAACCCTTTCTCTGATTTGGATGTGGAAACTCTCATATTGCAGCTGGGAGTGTGCACTTTCAGCCCATATTATATATATAATTGTATTTCTGAACATGTTTTTGTAAACAGCTAAAATAACAAAACTTGTGTCACTGTCCAAATATTTCTGGCCCTAACTGTATATATGCTGCACGTGACCACTGAGACTGGTGATTGGCTTCAGCTCCTATGAACAGAAAAATAGGGTGGTATTCAGTCCTTATGCGGTGGTCACACTATGGCGGTAATATTGGTCTGTATATAAAGTGTATATAGAGTAATTGTATGGCGGTTACTCTATGGCGGTAATATTGGTCTGTATAGAGTGTGTATATAGAGTCATTTTATAGCGGTCAAACTATGGCGGTAATATTGGTTTGTATATAGTCATTACGTAGTCAAACGTCACTCTGGCGTTTATTGGTCTGTATATAGTGTGTATATATACGGTCATTATGTGGCAGTCACTGTATGACGGTAACATTGGTCTGTATATAGTCCTCATGTGGTGGTCACTCTGGCGGTTATATTGGTCTGTATATAGTGTGTATATAGAGTCATTATGTGGTGGTCACTCTATGGCGGTATCATTGGTCTGTATATAGTGTGTATATACAGTCATTATGCTGTGGTCACTTTATAGCAGTAATATTAGTCTGTAAAGAGTGTGTTTTTCGGTCATTATGTGGTGGTCATGCAGTGGTGATATTACTGGTCATTGCATGTGTGCTTTTTGTTCTGTAACAGTATGGCGGTAATATTGGTCTTTATATAGTGTGTATGTAGAGTCACTACGTGGTGGTCACACTATGGCGGTAATATTGGTCTGTATATAGTGTGTATATAGAGTCATTATGCAGTGGTCATGCAGTGGGGATATTATTGGTCTTTACATTTGTGCGTTTTCTTCAGTAACAGTATGAAGGTAATATTTGGTCCTGATATAACAATATTTTTTTTTAAAAACCAATGCATATAAATAGTTTTTGTGTGTGAGTCTTTTACGACACTAGCAGTAGTCCTGGCATGTAAGCTTCTGAACAGACTGACTGTGACTAAGGGCCCTAATACATGGACCCATACTTGTCTGAATCAGGCTGATATTGCTCCATGTAATAAGGAGAATGATCAGCTGAAGAGCCGATCATCGTACAGGTAGAGCGGCAAATGAGCGGCCAATGGCTGATGATCATGTCTATAAAATAACAAAGCTATTACTTACCTGATCACGTTCCCAGTGTCCTCAGGCCTTGTCTGTGGGATTCCCCGGTCAGCACAGCTGCAGCTCCAACTTCTGGTCCCATCTCTGAAGTAACAGGCCCTCAGCCCATCACTGGCCTGGTGGTGTCCTGTCTCGCCCAGTGATTAGCCTGTTACTTCAAAGAGGGGACCAGAAGTTGGAGCTGCAGCTGCAGTGACCAGAGTGCCACACAGACAAGGCCTGAGAACACTGAAGAACGTGATGAGGCTAGATTGGCGCTAACTTATCCAGAATATCTCGCCATGTAATACCCGAACCCGCCACGAGCAGTGGGTACCACTGACAAAAGTGACCTTAAATTGTTTCTAAAATATTTTAAGCATTTGGGGCCCCATCTTCAACTTTGCTCAGGGCCACATTTAGTCTAAAACCGGCCCTGCCCTTTCTTAAAGTCCCGGTCTCGTGCTCACCAAGAGATGAGTCCGACACCTATAGAGAATGACTGGGAGCAGTCATTCTCTATGGGCATCGGACTCATCTCTGGTGAGCGTGTGCAAGGCTTTCCACAGGGATTTCTCTGTGGCGTGACGGGGTCCGGGACCAAAACTTCGATGAAGGGGTAAGTATAAGGGGCTCAACCGGGGGTCGGGCGGGCTTCACCCCAGCAACTGGGGTGACAGGTTCCCTTTAAGGAGGCTGAATCTACTAATTAAGTGTCAACTATTCAGATAAATTATATATATATCTATAATGTTCATAACATAACTTTAGGACTACACTTGCCGATGTCGGGTGGGGCAGGAAAAAGGTTGCCCAGCCATTTCTACTTACACCCCTGTTCTGATAATTTTGCATGTATGATACAAATATAGCTACACATCAATTGTATTAATTTTACCTTTTACTTAGCGGGATATTATATAATGGAATGCAAGGTATAATTTACTGTAGCTGTGCCTTTATTTCTTAGGCGAAAAGCCACATGCTGCCCTGCACTTTACCAACCTCCAGTCAGTTTGAGCAGAAAATAAAAGGAATTAAACAAAGAAAAAAAAACATCAGATGAGGTGGCCCAATTAATAAAACACAGGTACCATAGAAGCACACCGCAGGAAGGAGATTTGTAGAACGAGATCTATAAAAATAAGAGCAACCGGTCGTCTTAGCAGACAAATTAGGGGATAACAGAGCAAAGTAGGACATCCCAAAAAAGCCTGTAAGGACTGATTTATGTACAAGCTGCAGATTCAGTACATCCTGTTTCTAAATTGCTGTATTAAAAAACATCTAGTCATCACGAATGAAAAACAATGCACGTTGGGCAGCAGATTCAGCAAGGATAAATACTATACATGAATCAATAGGCAGTAGGCATTAAGGGGATGCTGGATTAATTCCAGATATCATTTATAACAACTTTGCAGGATGAACAAAGGCTGAGATATACTTTACAATGGCTGGATCAAACAGCACTCCTTCAGTGTGATTGGCAGGCAGCACAGCTATATATAACCCTGTAATGAGATCTTGGACTGTACACTATAGTTACTGCTCTGTGCTGTGATTTTTATATTACAATATAAACTCCAGGCAATGATCTGCTATATTTCCATCTGGTTTCTATGATGAGAAACAATGTAAAGGTATTCAGTCTCTGTTTTGTATTGGTAACAAAATTGTTACAAAAGACAAAATTGAAAAGAAAATGTTTAAAAAAAAAAAAAATACAGCATTATACAGTATTAGGCCATGTTCACACAACATAAGTATTAATCACGGCCGTTGTTGCAAATCGTCAATAACGACTGTGATTAATACTTGAAGGGGTATTCCCCCCAAAATTATTTTTGCATTAATACATTGCCCACCCATAGCTTTCCATCTTTCCAATATCAATTTATTACGGATTCTGCACAGTTTTGCTGTTATCTAGGTACATTCACCCCCACCAAACACATAAAATCATCAAATCTCAGTCCAACCCGTCACCACTCCCTGCTCCTGGCCCCCACCCTCCGTGTCGGGGTCACGTGTCCTCCGACTCTTCAATGGGCTGGGTAATCGCTTCTAGCCTCACTGAAGCGAGGGAGGACACTGACGGCGGTGGCTGCTGTTAGAGAGGGAGACCGTGATCAGTGCAGCTGTCACTGTCTCCCTCTCTAACAGCAGGCACCCCCGTCACCCACACCATCTGTCCCACCCCAACCCCAGAGCACTGTTCCCCACTGACTGTGAATCCCCCCCCCCCCCTCGGCGCTCACCCGCCACCAGTACCCCCCGGCGCTTACCCACAGCAGTCATATCCCCCCCACCTGCGGCACTGACACCCCCCGGTGCGTCTCCAGCTCACCCACGGCCGTCAACCCTCCCCCGGCCAGTGCACAGTGCGGCCCGCCCTTCCCCCTGCTCACCCGCGGCACCGTGCACATTGCGCCCCCCCATCACCCCCCTCAACTCACCTCTGCTATTCCGCTGCCTCAACTCTGCAACCCCGCTGCCTCAACTATGATATTTCACTGCCTCAACTCTGATATTCTGCTGCCTCAACTCCGATATTCCGCGGCCTAAACTCTGATACTCCGCTGCCTCAACTCTGATACCCCGCTGCCTCAACTCTCCTATCACGCTGCCTCAACTCTCCTACCCCGCTGCCTCAACTCTCCTACCCCGCTCCCTCAACTCTCCTACCCCGCTGCCTCAACTCTCCTACCCCGCTGCCTCAACTCTGCTATTCCTCTGCTTTAACTCTGCTGCCTCAACTCTGCTATTCCGCTGACTCAACTTTATGAGTCAGCGGATTTATGTAGAGCAATGCGCCTCTACATAAATCTCCGGACTGTCGAAGCTGCGGGAACATTTTCAAGTCCGACGGATTCCAGAAAAGGCTGGACTTAATAAATGTCCCCCATAGTATACACTCCAGCCGGAATCCAGTCCGCTATTCATTAAATATTTGGCGCACAGACATTTTAGTGCACACAATGGAGAGTATGGCTCCAGCCGCACTCTCTATTGTGTGCAGCTTTGAATTGGGATGCGTGCGCACACTGATGCGCCCGCATCCCAATTCATCAAAAATGAAGATCAGTACCGGCCGGGATGATCTTCTCAACCACCGGCCATTCTAAGATCTGGCCAGGTCACAGAACGGCCAGTGTTTTACAATGTGTGAACATGGCATTAGTTGCATCAGGCTCAGTTTGTTTTGTTTATTTAGGCTATGTTCCCACACAGTATTTTTGCTCAGTATTTTTGTCAGTATTTTGCAACCACAAAAACAGGAGTGAATTGAAAACACGGGAGGCTATGTTCACACACTGCTGAAATTTAGTCAATGGCCGCTATCTGAATACAAATAAATAGCGTTATTTTAAAACAACGGTTGTTGTTTTGAAATAACAGTTGTTAATTGCTGTTAACCCCTAGACGACCCTGGATGTAGGGTTACGTCATGGAAGTCTGTCCCCAGACGACCCATGACGTAACTCTACGTCCTGGGTGTTTCTCCCGTTATGAAGCGCGCTCTGGAGCGGAGCGGGCTTCATAGAAAGTGGGGGCCGGCTGCAGTGAGTAATAACACGCTGCAGTGATCGCGCTGCCGCGTGTCATTAACCCCTTAAACGCCGCGATCGCAGCACCACTTGTACCTTCGGATAGCTGCTTTTAATCCAAGATCTGTCCTGGGGTCTGTTCGGCAGGTGATGCAGTTATTGTTTAACCCCTAGACGACCCAGGACGTAGAGTTACGTCATGGAAGTCTGTCACCAGACGACCCTGGACGTAACTCTACGTCTTGGGTGTTTCTCCGGCTATGAAGCGCGCTCCGGAGCAGAGCGCGCTTCACAGTAGGTAGGGGCCGGCTGCAATCAGCAGCCGGGACCTCACCGGTAATGACACGCTGCAGCGATCGCGATGCCGCGTGTCATTAACCCCTTAAACGCCGCGGGGGTGACTGCGGGGGTCCCGATCGTTGAAACGGACCGCCGGAGGTCTCTCACCTGCCTCCGTGCGGTCCGATCGTCGATCTGCTACACTGAGCCTGCACAGGCAGGCTCAATGAGCAGATCGCCGATAACACTGATCAATGCTGTGCCTATGGCATAGCAATCATCAGTGTAGAAATCAAAGTAGTGTATGTACAAGTCCCCCAAAGGGACTTCAAATGTGTAAAAAAAAAAAAAAAGTTCAAGACACTATTACACTACCCCAAAACCCCTCCCCCAATAAAAGTAGTAATAACCCCCCTATCCCATTATATAAATAAAACATATAAAAATAAATAAATAGATAAACATATAAGATATCGTACCGTGCGTAATTGTCCGATCGATAAAAATATAACAAGTGTCATTGTGATCGGTGAACGGTGTACACGAAAAGAGGGAAAAAAGTGAGCGGATTACCGATTTTATGTTACATTATATATTTAAAAAAATCAATAAAAAGTGATCAAAACGTCCAATCTTCACAAATATGGTATTAATAAAAACTAGAGATCATGGCGGAAAAAATTACACCCCATACAGCCCCGTAGGTGAAAAAATAAAACCGTTATAAGAGTCACAATAGGCCCATTTTATTAATATTTAATTGCCAAAAAAAAGTATTTCATAAAAAAATACATATATAACATTAGAGAATCTGTGTAACCTGCATATGGTTGTGTTCAGACAGACCTACAGAGTAATAGTATCATGTCGCTGTTACCATATAGTGCATTACGTAGACACAGGAACCCCCCAAACGTTACCATATTGCATTCTTTTTTACGATTTCACCTATTTATATCTTCATAAATAATATATTTGGAATTCCATCATACATGTTATGGTAAAATGAAAGACGCCATTACAAAGTACAACTATTCCTGTAAAAAACAAGCACTTACATGGCTTGTAGATAGAAAACTGAGAGTGCTCGAGCTCTTAGAAGGGGGGAGGGAAAAACGAAAACACTAAGATCAAAATTTGCGTGGTCCACTGGGTCATTTTGGGCCTGGTCCTCAAAGGGTTAAATGACGGCTATCCACGAAATTTCAACAGTGTGTGAATATAGCCTTTCTGTGTTTTCAATCCACTCCTGAGCAAAATACTGAGCAAAAATACTGCGTGGGAACAAAGCCTTAAAGGGGTTGTCCGGCGATAAAAAATTATTCACAGAATAACACACATTACAAAGTTATACAACTTTGTAATGTATGTTATGTCTGTGAATGGCCCCCTTCCCTGTGTTTCCCCCCACCCACGCTAGACCCGGAAGTGTGGTGCATTATACTCACCGCATCTCGTGTCGTCCACGGTCTCCGATCCTCAGCAGTGACGTCTTCTTCGGGAGGCCGGAGGATCTTCCCGAGTGGCGGCCACCCTCTGCAGCGTCATCCGAAGCTCAGCCGCGATTGGCTGAGCATAACTGTGCTCAGCCAATCGCGGCTGAGCAGCTGATGACGTGGCCGCGTCATCAGCCGCTCAGCCGCGATTGGCTGAGCACAGTTATGCTCAGCCAATCGCGGCTGAGCTTCGGATGACGCTGCAGAGGGCGGCTGGCACTCGGGAAGATCCGCCGGCCTCCCGAAGAAGACGTCACTGCTGAGGATCGGAGACCGTGGACGGCACGTGACAGGTAATGTATAGCGCACCACACTTCCGGGTACACGGGTGGGGGTGGTGGGACACGGGGAAGGGGGCCATTCACAGACATAACATACATTACAAAGTTGTATAACTTTGTAATGTGTGTTATTCTGTGAATAATTTTTTATCGCCGGACAACCCCTTTAATCAAAAATTGACCAGTGCTTTCTATTGGAAAAACATTTTTTTTTTTTTTTTAACTAAAGGCCCTTTTACACAGGCCAATTATGGCATTCCTATAAACGCTCATTCCCCCGATAATCAGCCCATGTAAACAGGCCAGTGATCAGCCAACAAGAGGGGCAATGCCCATTCGTTGGCTGACTGGATCTTTTATGCGGCTGTAAAAATTATTGTTACTGGCTGCACATCTCTCTGTGTAAACAGGAGATGTACAGCTGATAAGATATTTGAATGGCCATACAAACAGTATGTTCACACAACGTTTTTTCAGCTCCGTTTAAAATGACGTCCGTCATTTTAAGTTTAAAAAACGGACGTCATTTAGCAGTCTGGCCTCTCCTGGTGTTTGTACATTAATCTAGTTTGGATTACTAATTGGCCTTTGGGTGTGGCTTAATTGAAAAGCCCATTGAATTTAATGGTAAAAACGGAAAAAGAACGGTGACAAAAGAAAAACTGTGTGTGAACAACTAATAAAAAACGTCTGCTGTTTGCAAAAGACGTCCGCACCTGTCAAAAGAGTATGTTAATGTATACGACTGTGTACTGGCAGAGTCCCAATTCATTTTAATGGCCAAGATGTAGTCAGCTAGTGACGTAACAGAAAAAGAAAGCAGTAAATTCTGCTCATTGCATAATACTGTTGTTCAGGTAAAGTACATAGTAATATACTGAGGTACTAATACAGGGATAAACAATGTGTTCTACATGTATATTTTGAAATTGCTTTAGAATAGTACTTTACCTTGTCCACATATTCAGAAGCTCCTCCTCATTGAACATTACGCCCATACACTTCAAAGCCGTGGTAAATTGCTCTAATGTGATCATTCCAGATGCACAAAGACAACATGGAGGGAGGAATTTTTCAAGGGATTCACTGGTAGAAAGTGCCATAAGACAAAAGTTACAATACAGTTATATAATATAGAAATAACGCTTTGTACACAGTACTAAAATATATTTCTATATTTCACTGATGAAATCACTACATTTTTCTAGCAATCCAGGTGTACAAACATGCAAGACTGAGAATTACCTCTTGCTTGCTTCCTCTCCCAGTGTTCTCCATGCTCTGTCATTGTCACCATTTTGGCTGTCGTCTGTTGCAGCTGTACACTTTGGTTTTTCTACATTTCTCTGCAGATGTTTAGCTGTATTGGGCTTTATCCATTCTGTGTTATGGACCTAAATAAAAATAACTAGTGAGAGATCTACAGAAAAAACGTAAATGCAACAAGACAATTATTCCCAATATTCTTCTTCCTTCTTCTATCTCAAACTCAAGAGTTCAGCATATGAAACAAAAAACATTATAAAAATGTCCTATTACTATCATATTACAATTAGATGATTATAAATGAATTGTAAGTAAGCAAAAACCATGTACCGCAGGAGTAAAATGCTCAGTTGTTGTCCGTCACATAACAGAAAAACCAGCAGGACATACAGCAGCTGATAAGTACTGGACTGTATGAATTTCTGTATGAATTTCTGAAACCAGCTGATTTGAAAACACCTTTGTTTTTCTGAAATATACCTTTTAATCAGTGATTGGCAGAGAGGGCAGGTCCTGCTGAGACATTGGGCTAAGGATTGGAAGGTGCTGGAATTGAAGCAGCAGGGGACCACAGAGTTGAGTTTTTTATTTTTACCACACCACCAGCCATATATCAACATTTTTATGACCTCAGATAACCCCTTTAATGCTTTAACGTCACACCAAGACACTTTGGACAATTGTATGCTTCCAACCTTGTGGGGACAGTTTGGGTTTGGCCCTTTTCTGTTCCAGTATGACTGTGCCTCAGTGCACCATGCAAGTTCCATAAAGGATGGGTTGGGTGGAAGAACTTGACTGGCCTGCACAGACCTATGACTTCGGCCCCACTGAACACCTTTGGAATGAACCTAAGCAGAGATTGGAAGCAAGCTCCTTGCATCCAATAGTAATAACTGACTTCTGGGAATGGGCATATTAATGTCTATGGATTTAGAATGGGACGTCCCAAAAGCTCCTGTAGGTGAAATGTGTAGGAGGCCCATTACTTTTGTCCATTTTGTATACATGTGCACTGCCTAGTTGAGTGCAGACACAAACTTTACACAAAGGGACTTACAAGAGAAAACATAGGTTGCATTGTAGTTTTCTGCAATTTATTTTAACGTGTCCCTGTTGTTAATTTTTTTTTGCAGAAATCAATAGTACAGGCGATTTTAAGAAACTTTGTAATTGAGTTTATTAGCCGAAAAATGCATTTTTATCATGAAAAAGCAGTTTGAAGCTCTCCCCCCTGTCTTCATTGTTCTCTCTCAAGAGGGGAGGAGTAGAGGGAGATGAGGCACCAATACAGGACAACAAAGAGTTAATTTACAGCTACATCACCAGGCTCTCTCCTCTGATGTCAGCACTGACCTTTCTGACCTCTGAATAGGGGCTTTCAGCGGCTCCCTGCTGTGTAATCCTTTGTTCTCTGCTCTCCCCCTCCCCTCTCTATAGAACAGACAGGATCTGACTGATGTAAAACAGTCGAGATTTCCTGATAATGAGCAGGGGATGACAGAAAGGAGAGTAGGGGGGACTTGGGAAAAGGTTTTTTAAATGCAGATAATGGCATATCTGCCTAATAAACCCAATTAAAAAGTTTCTTAAAATCGCCTGTACTGTTGATTTCTGCAAAAAAAAAATTGAACGACAGTGACTCTTTACCAAATGAAAACTAGTATTCTTGGTCGTGCACTGCATGGCTGTAATAAACCATTGTGGGTAGCTGAGAGCAGGTCAAAGTCTGTGATTTATAGACTGGCCCAAGTGATGGTTCAAAGAAAAAACATTTGTTCACAATTGATTTCTTCCTTCTTCTTAAAGAGACTCTGTCAGTAGGATTATGGTGTCCTATCTCAAAGAAGCAGTGACAGAGAAGCTGAATAGAATGATGTATCGCTTACATTGTTTTGTGCAGCTGATCCAGAGATATCCTCATAAATACAATGGAATCTCCATTATGTGCATGAGCCCAGTAGTCCTCAATATTCAGCTGTTCCACCCAACAGCTGCTGATTGGCAGTTATCTATCCATGCCGTGTATAGACAGTCACCTGTCAATCAGCAGCTGAGGGTCGGGGAGAGAGGTGTGGCAAGAATCCTATTCTCCTGCATATCAGGAGGACAGTGGACCAGAATTATTCAAGTAATACACCGATCTGTTCAGCATTTCTGTAACTTGTTTATGCTGCCCTCATTTAAGGCGGCATAAACCTAGTGACAGATTCCCTTTAACAAAGAAACCAGTTATACAGATCACTCATTGCTGCTCTTACCTTATCCTGGAAACAAACTCTGAAATCCTCAAATGAAATGCTAGATTTTCCAAATAAATTCAATCTGTAATAACAATATACAATGACAGTTTATAGCAGAGTGTACATAAACAGATGTTCCTGGGATTATTATGGGGAATCTGATATAACACATCAAAATCCTATAAGATATGGTTTTCAACCAATGAAAGCAGAAACCTTCCTACCACCCCCCGTGCATGACCGTCCCGGCCGGCATGCTCTGCTAATATTTATTAGGAGGGACAGGCCAATTAGTGACAGTAGTCCCGCCCCAGTTCACCAAAATGACTTATTAGCATAGGGATTAAACTCCCAATATCATGGAAATGGTGCCAAGGATAAAGGTAAAAAACTTACCTTCATTCTCAGTACCCCGAGCACTTTAGGGAGATATCAGCAGAAAGATACTTCTAACCTGCTGAGTGTTTCCCTTTAAATGCCTTTATATGCTATACAGAAGAAACTCAGGTGCCTTGACCTTTGCCTGCAAAATGTCCACTGGCAGCCTTGCATTGGCTTCAGTGGAAAGATGGCTGCACTTGCATTAGGTAGTCTATGACAGTGATGAAAAGAAGTGCTCCATAAAACTTCTCCCCAATGTGGCTGTCCACCAGAAAATGAGCTAGAGATAGGGGTCTCTTGTTATAGCAATACACGGGAGAGCTCTTAGTCTGAACCCTATTGATGAATCCAATGTTACACGTGTGCATTTTGATGTATGGTTGGTTCTTATTTGCCTTGCTTGTGGTTGTACTGTAAAGATTTTAAAGGGGTACTCCAGCAAAAATGTGTTTTTCAGTTCAACTGGTGCCAAAAAGAGCCAGATTTGTAATTTACTTCTATTGAAATATCTCCAGTCTTCCAGTACTTATTAGCTGCTGTATGTCCCACAGGAAGTGGTGGTATTCTTCATTGTTTGTCACACTGCTCTCTGCTGCCACCTCTGTCTGTAAAAAGAACTATCCAGAGCAGTAGAAAATCCCCACAGAAAACCTCTTCTGCTCTGCAGACTGGGAAGAATATACCATTCCCGCAGGACACTCAGCAGCTGATAAGTACTTTTTTTTAAAGAAGTAAATTACAAACCTAAGGCACATTTTGGCCCCAGTTGATTTGATGAAAAATATGGAGTACACCTTTAAAGAAGGTATAGCAGCTGCAGGGGTGGGAACAACTAGGCACAATTTTTAATCAGTCTAATAAAACAATCTGTACTTATTGCTGATAGTAACCAATCACAGCACAGCTTTCATATGGTGTATCCACGCTGGATCCATTGAGTTCAATTAAATAAAAGCAGTACTAGTGACTTTGGAGCTAATTTATCAGGCAGTATTACAAGTAAGAATGTGCTTGGTTTCCTGTAGTAACCTGTCACAGCTCACTCTTTAAGGCCAGGTTCACACACACAGTATGACAACGGCCTGTGACAAGGAATCCTGCCCGTAGTGTGTATACAGGGTGTATACACTCTGGCCAGGATTCCATTACAATCAATGCAGTGTATTTTTTCATTAAATAACGGACGGTTTTAAAACGACCATTATTAAATGAAAAAAATATGTTGTGTGAACTTTAATATGTATTAACTCTGCTAAGATAAAAGCTGAGCTTTGATCGGTTGCTATGGGCAACAAGGAACTTTCCAACTATAAGATTTCTTGATAAGAGTATACTTTTGTTTTGCAGTAAAACCAAGGCCACCTGGGCTTTGGCTATTGATAAACAAGCAGTATTCCCATCATGGTGGTTGTGCTATAGCTTATGGCCTAGCATGAGGCACAAATACAGGCTCTGTAGTAGTTCCCTATTGATTACATAGGATAGTTATACTTCCATATATAGCATAGTTACTTCCATATCACCATGTAACAATATCATCCCATTGTGGACCCTAGTGCAGGTTTGCCCCTATAAGTTTAATTCTATACAAAGTGCTCCAGGTCTGGTGTCTATCAGTGATAGATAGCTACTGTATGTTTGTAGCCATATAATCTGTGCTGCCATGTTTTGGATAGATCATTTAGTTTGCATCAGTTTTCCTATGATTTCTGTATAGATTTAATATTCATATATTCATATATTTCTACTTCCTCAGGCATGTCTTCCTCATATGACATGTCATCATCAGTATAGAGTTAGCTATGTACTTTTCATATTTGCAGATACTTTATGAGATGGTTTTCCCTTAATAGCAGTGTTTTACTTAAGAAGTCTTAGAGCATTAATAGGGATTTCATAGGGAGACGTTACCCAGGATTATTGCTGGCTTGCCTTATTAAAGGTGGTTCACAAAAATTTTTTTTTTATTTTGGATCAACTGGTCCTAACAAGGCCCAGGGATCTGTAATTTACTTCTATTAAAAATCTCCAGTCTTCCAGTACTTATCAGCTGCTGTTTGTCCTGCAGAAAGTGGTGTATTCTTTCCAGTCTGACACAGTGCTCTCTGCTGTGGAGAGCAGTAGCAAATCCACATCTTTTTTTTTTTTAATAGAAGTTACAAATCTCTGGCACTTTTTGGTGAACTACTCCTTTTTTAAACCGAAAAAGTCCATACTTACCTGCTGCAAGGATGCAGTACTGTAGTCTACTAGTGTTGGCTCTCTCACACTCTGGGGGAGGCAGAAAGCTTTTGCCTCCGGTCCCAAAAATGATTGGAAGTTTGGGATGCCAATGTGCTCCTCCCCCTAAAACTGGGCAGGCGCAGCACTGGGCTGAGAGGGCCCAGGAGCAGGAGGCCCGTGTGCTGATGATGGCAAGGGGGCCTCTGCCTGTGTGAATATCTTTGCTACTGCATCTAGCTGCACTATTTATGGGGGCACTCTTTGACTGGCACAGTTCTCTCTCTGGCTGGCACTGTGCAGGCCTGGACAACAGCTTGCACTATAGAGGTCCCTCTCTGGTCTGCACTGTAGACTCTTCTATTTTAGCTTGTATTAGGCTTGCACCATGCAGGCCTGGATAGTAGCTTGCAATATAGGGTTCCTCTCTGGCCTTCACTGTGGACACTTGCATTCTAGTTGCATTACTCACTATGGGCCCTTCTCTGGCTAGCACTGTGTACTCTTGTATGCTAGCTTGTATTACTCACTATGGGCTCCCTCTCTGGCCTGCACTGTGTACCCTTGTATTCTAGCTTGTATTACTCACTATGGGCTCCCTCTCTGGCCTGCACTGTGTACCCTTGTATTCTAGCTTGTATTACTCACTATGGGCCCTTCTCTGGCCTGCACTGTGTACCCTTGTATTCTAGCTTGTATTACTCACTATGGGCTCCCTCTCTGGCCTGCACTGTGTACCCTTGTATTCTAGCTTGTATTACTCACTATGGGCTCCCTCTCTGGCCTGCACTGTGTACTCTTGTATTCTAGCTTGTATTACTCACTATGGGCTCCCTCTCTGGCCTGCACTGTGTACCCTTGTATTCTAGCTTGTATTACTCACTATGGGCTCCCTCTCTGGCCTGCACTGTACTGCCTGGACCCTGGTGTATTAGCTGCCCGGGTAAATCCAGACGGACATTAGACAGGTGAGTCTTCTGACAAGGAGAGACATACACCAGCAATACCCACGGCTAAGGGCCACGTGACCGCAATAGATACAAAATTATTAAATAAAGTTTCATTAAAAAAAAAAAAACATGAACTTCGCTCGCGCTGTCTGCAGCACCTCAGGACACTGTACGTTACGGCCGTTGCCGCCCCCCCGCGCTGTGCGCAGATGAAGGAGGAGGAGAGTAAGGTCACAGCGCCCGCCCAGAGGAGCCCGCACACCAGTCGTTATCCCCACCGACATCTTTACTCACCGCCCGCAGCAGCAGTATGGCCTCCGAGCAGCGCAGAGCGTCAGTCACGTCTCTGTACATAGCGAACCTGCACCCGGACGTGTCCGAGGTCATGTTGTATGAGAAGTTCCGCCCCGCCGGACCCATCCTGTCCATCCGAGTGTGCAGAGACCCGGTCACCCGGCGGTCCTACGGCTACGCCTACATTAACTTCCAGTGTGCAGTGGACGCCCAGCGGGTGGTGGACACCATGAACTATGACGTGCTGTGTGGCAGGCCTCTGCGCATTATGTGGTCAGTGCACGACCCCTCCCTGTATAAGAGCGGGGTGTTCATCAGGAACCTGGCCAGCACCATTACCAATGATTCCCTGCATGAGGCCTTCTCTGCCTATGGCAAAATCCTGTGTGTCAAGGTGAATGGGGATGAGTGGGGATCGGGATTTGTCCACTTTGAGAGCCCTGAGGCCGCACAGGAAGCCATAGAGAAGATGAACGGCAGCTTCTTAAAGGATTGCAAAATATCCGTCACCGCCTTCAAATCGCGCAGTAAGCGGATGCTGGAGTCTACTGCCAGGACCTCCAAGGAGTTCACTAACATATATATCAAGAACTTTGGAGAAGAAATGGATGAGCGGCAGCTCAAGGAACTGTTTGACGGATATGGCCCCTTGCTTAGCGTCAAAGTCATGACCGATGAGTTGGGGAAGTCAAAGGGCTTTGGCTTTATCAACTTTGAGAAACCCCAAGATGCACAGAAAGCTGTAGAAGAAATGAATGGCACGGACATGAATGGCAATAATATTTACGTGGGCCGAGCGCAGAAGAGGGTCGAGAGACAACAGGAGCTGAAGAGAAGGTTCGAACAACAGAAGAAGGAAAGAATCGCCAGATCCCAGGGCGCCAATCTCTATGTCAAAAATTTGCACCTTGGCATTGATGACGACAGGCTACAAAAAGAGTTCTCAGTGTTTGGTACCATTACCAGTGCCAAGGTCATGATGGAAGACGGCCGCAGCAAAGGATTTGGTTTTGTGTGCTTTTCCTCTCCGCTGGAGGCAACCAGAGCCCTCAAAGAAATGAATGGGAAGATTCTCGCTATGAAACCCCTGTATGTTTCCCTGGCACAGCGCAAGGAAGAACGTAAAACACTTCTAACAGACCAGTATATGGAGAGGTTGGCCATGGGTAGAGTGGCACTAAACATAGGCAGCCCTTATCAGTTACCCCCATTCAGCACCATGGCATTTCCCTCATCATCTCAGATCCATGCTTCATATTATAAAAGTAGACAGATTAGGCCAAATCCACCCTGGAAATCACAGAACAATAGACTTTCACCAATTCAGAATATGCCAGGGGGGATCCAAGCTTCTGCACCACGACCATCATTTGCCACAATAAAATCAGCTGACCGTGGTGTACTCTCATCACCCCAAACAATGGGAGTGCTACCTGCAGGCTCCACAGCTACGAGTCCCTCAGTCTGTCAGTATAAGTATAATGCTGGTGCCCGTAACCTTCAGCAAAACCTTAATAATCCACAACGTGTCTCTGTGCAGCCGGCTGCAGTCCACGTGCAGGAACAGGGGCCCCTCACTCCCACTATGTTGTCCTCAGCCTCTCCAGAGGAACAGAAAGACATGCTAGGGGAGCACCTCTATCCTCTGGTTCATGCCCTACAACCTACAATGTCAGCTAAACTTACAGGAATGTTGCTGGAGCTGGATAATTCTGAATTGCTCCACCTGCTTGAGTCACCAGAATCTCTCCGTGCCATGGTGGATGAAGCTGTCCACGTACTGCAATCCCATTGGGCTAAGGAAGCAGGAGCTGTTTAAAAGCCTGAGAAGTTACAAGGACTTCAAAGAGTCAAGATATGGGAAAGTTAAAGAAATGTTTTTTTGAAGTTTAGTTTTATTTCCAAAGAGCTTCATTTGCATGATGACTGTCTATTAAAGTCTTCATGATAATTTTATACAGTAGTATTTGGCCTGTGTACTATGCTTACTCTTTCTATGCAGTTGTTCTCCCACAACTATAGTAAAACCAATCACATATTTGCTGGAAAACTTTTGTAGTGTTAGGTTGAGTTCAGACCTGGCATACAGTATATATAGGAAATAGCAGTACACTGCCCCGTCAGAACCCTCTCCACATTTAGTGAATATTATCTGTAGGAAAATCTTAAATGTGCGTTTTTATGTTTCAGATCTAATGCATGCTCATTATGTTACAGAAAAGCCATTGATTCTTACCACAGATTTTTCCCCTATGTATATGGGTTAATCTGCACATAACACAGGCAGATTTTACTGCGGTATCACTGTGGATGCAGATTGTTGGCCATGGGGGCACAGTTCAGTGGAGGGGAATTACATAATTAACCCTTTCAGGACCTTAAAGTGCCTGTGGATATGTTCCTATTGCGCACAGGGCACTGAGGATGAATGTATGCCTCTTACCTTCATCCTCAGTGTAGTTTCTGTGCTCTTTTAAAGGGAACCAATCACCCCGAAAATCAATGTAAAGATAAGGATATGTGCTGATAGATCACCCAGCACACTTCCCAAATATGCCCCTGTAACCTCTGTGCCCCCCTCAATGAGACAGTAATCTTACTTTCTTCTTGTCACGCGCTGTATGTAAATTTTTGCTAACTAGTCCGGGTGGGCGTATGTAGTCCTGGTGGGCGTATGTAGTCACGGTCCGTGGGCGTATCTACTCACGGTCCGGGGGCGTATGTAGTCGCGGTCTTCGGCTGTAATCACGCCCAGAGGGGCGTGATTCGGCGGCTTGCGGTCCAGTGACGTCATCCGGCGGCTTGCGTTCCGCGTCGCGGCCGCGCTGACGTGTTCGGGAACCCGCGCATGCGCAGTACGTCAGCGTCGTCTCCCGCCGTACTGCGCATGCGCGGGTTCCCGAACACGTCGGCGCGGCCGCGACGCGGAACGCAAGCCGCCGGATGACGTCACTGGACCGCAAGCCGCCGAATCACGCCCCTCTGGGCGTGATTACAGCCGAAGACCGCGACTACATACGCCCCCGGACCGTGAGTAGATACGCCCACGGACCGTGACTACATACGCCCACCAGGACTACATACGCCCACCCGGACTAGTTAGCAAAAATTTACATACAGCGCGTGACAAGAAGAAAGTAAGATTACTGTCTCATTGAGGGGGGCACAGAGGTTACAGGGGCATATTTGGGAAGTGTGCTGGGTGATCTATCAGCACATATCCTTATCTTTACATTGATTTTCGGGGTGATTGGTTCCCTTTAATGTAATCCTGTGTCCGGTAAGGCCATTTAGAGTACTGCCCCACCACCAGAGCACTGATCTGCCTTGGCCGGTCAGCCCCTTCTAATGAGTGTAGCGGGTTTGGGTCAGCACACTAGGGATGGGGCAGTGCTCCAAAGGGTCCCCGAGCCTTACCTGACACAGGATTACATTAAAACTGCGTGGGAACAGTGCTGAAGATGAAAGTAAGAGACATGCCTTTCTCCTTGGCACCCCATGCCCACTAGGGCGCTATCAGCAGGTTAGATTTGTCTAACCTGCTGATAGTTCCCCTTTAAGAACCAGAGCCCATTTTTAAAATCTGACCTGTCTCACTTTATGCCGTTATAGCTCCATAATGCTAAAACTTATCCATGCAATTCTGAGGTTTTGTACTTGAGGGGTAAATTTTGGCCGATAGTCGTACAATTTTCTTGTAAAAAATGCCTTAAAGTGTCACTGTCGTGAAATTTTTTTTTGCAGAAATCAATAGTCCAGGCGATTTTAAGAAACTTTGTAATTGGGTTTATTATCCGAAAAATGCATTTTTATCATGAAAAAGCAGTTTGAAGCTCTCCCCCCTGTCTTCATTGTTCTCCTATGGAGAGGGCTAAAGAAAAGACCAAAACAGGACAACAAAGAGTTAATCTACAAATCCCTCACGGGATATCTCTTGTGACAGTCACCAGTGACCTGTCTGAGCTCGGATTACAGCTCCGTGCCTGTAATCCTCTGTTATCTGCTTTCTGCTGCCGGCTAAATCCCTCCTTCCTCCTCCCCCCTCCCCTCTCCCTAGAGCAGACAGGGGACGACTCCTGCAACAAGTCACAATTTTCAGATTTTTCAGAGTGGATGAAAAAGAGGAAGGAGGGGGGGACCTGGGAAAAGGCTTTTTACATGCATATAATGGCAGATTTGGCTAATAAACCCAATTACAAAGTTTCTTAAAATCGCCTGGACTATTGATTTCTGCAAAAAAAAAAAAAATAAGACAGTGACTCTTTAACTTTATGAAAAAAAATTACTAAATTTGCATTTTTCTATCTCGAAATTTTCTGTGGTCACTATGCGGGTTTATTCACCATTATTTTTAGCAGCGTGGTACCGCCTGTGGCAGTACTAAATATGTGTATTTTTTTTTTCTACATTTATTATTGCATTGGGCACTATTGGAACAATGCGTGCACTGAACTTATATTTTGTCTTTTTAGTTACTTTTTTCTTTACTTTACTGTCTCATCATAGGGACTTCACTGTCTGATTGCCTGATGACTAGGGATGAGCGAACCGGCTGAGGTTCGGGTTCGTATGAACCTGAACTATCGGCTTCTGAGTCCCACTGTCTGCCCGCTCTATGGAGAGGGTGGATACAGCCTGAGGACCGCCTAGAAAACTGGGATACAGCCTATGGCTATGGCTGTATCACAGTTTTCCAGGCGGTCCTCAGGCTGTATCCAACCTCTCCATGGAGCGGGAAGACAGCAGGAATGAGAAGCCGATAGTTCAGGTTCGTATGAACCCGAACCTCAGCCGGTTCGCTCATCCCTAGTCATCAGGCAATCAGACAGTGAAGCCAGTTTCTCATCCCTACTGATGACAAGCACGTTACATTGCAATGCTGATCTTAATTGCACTGTAATGTGCCTGCCATAGGCACTGCTGATCAGCCACTGTAGCTATGACACTGGAGGCCTCAGCGAGGTTGATCGATTTGCTCAGCCCCGATAGTGAATAGAGGGAGATTTCCTACTCTGTTCTGCCCTTTAGATGCTGTGATCAACAGGCGTCCGACATGTCTCCTATGCATCTGAGTGTGCCAACCTGGAGAGGGGGGACATCACTGTGCAGGAGATCCAGGTCACCATAAATGCCCACCGGGGGGGGCGGCCTATCTAGCTGCCGCCAACCGGCTTCTGTAACCTTGGTGCCTGAACACCTCAATAGCAGTCAGATGAACAGCAGTTCAGCTGACAGTTATCTCCCCTGATTTTGTTCAGTTACTAAACAATGTTTGAGTACTGAACAAAACTTCAGGGGGAGTGATTGAATACTGAAGTGTTCGAACACAGAGGGGTTTGGGAACCGAGGTATTACTGTATAAGCTAACGGATCTCTCATATATTTCGTAAAAGATGTCTTAGGCTGGGTTCACACTATGTATATTTGAGGCTGTATTTGGTCCTCATGTCAGGTCCTCATAGCAACCAAAACCAGGAGTGGATTGAAAACACAGAAAGGATCTGTTCACACAATGTTGAAATTGAGTGGATGGCCGCCATATAACAGTAAATAACGGCCATTATTTCAATACCACAGCCGTTGTTTTAAAATAACAGCAAATATTTGCCATTAAATGATGGCCATCCACTCAATTACAACATTATGTGAACAGAGCCTTTCTGTGTTTTCAATCCACTCCTGGTTTTGGTTGCTATACAGCCTCACAAATACAGCCTCAAATATACATAGTGTGAACCTAGCCTTAAAGTGTACCTATCATTTTAACAAACATCTGACATGTCAGAAGTTTGTATCGGTCGGGGTCCGGGTGTTGAGAACCCCACTGATCGGTAGAATGAAGGGGCAAGCATGCAGCAGCGCGCGCTCTGCCACTTTATTTCTGTCTCATTGCTAAAGCAGCAGTGGACAAAATTATAATGGGAGCCTATGGAACTTACAATAGATATGCCTAAAGTGACACATAAAGTTCCATAGGGCCCCATTATAATACCATCCAGCGCTACTTTGCCCCTTCATTCTACTGTTCTAAGAACCTGGACCCCAAACAATACAGACCTCTGACATGTCACTAGGACTTGTCAGAAGTTTGTTAAAATGATAGGTACGCTTTAACCTAAAACCAACCAAAAAAGCAACTGTTGTATAACTTATTACGACTGCATCAAGCACTGTAGATGACTGATACACACAAACTTTTTATTTTCAGTTCTAGTGATGTCCCAGACTTGCATCCTGCTGCTTCCTGCACATGCAATATTCTCCAGAGAAGCAGAGGAGAGTGCACCTCGCTTAGTTACACATGGTTACTGAAGTGAGGTGTGCTTCATTGTGCATGTGCCAGAAACTGTGGGATGCCAGTCTGTGACTTTGCTCGCAGTGAGTAAAACTTAAAATACAATATGATAGCAGAACTAAATAGCATTGTCTGTTGTGCCAATAAATCTCAATAAGTTGATTGATTTGGCCCGTTGCTGACTATGGTCCATTTAAGTGAATGGGCCCACTACATTGTACCATGGTATATGTCATCATTTTTTTGATATGATGCCACCCTATACCTTGGTTGCATTGCATTAACACAATGTTAACCAGGCCTTAGGCTGTGTTCACACATGACATCGTTTATGCATTTTTCATGCATAGCAAAATTGTACTGTTTTGGCTGTGATTTAAAGGGAACCAATCACCCAGAAAATCAATGTAAAGACAAGGATATGTGCTGATAGATCACCCAGCACACTTCCCAAATATGCCCCTGTAACCTCTGTGCCCCCCTCAATTAGACAGTAATCTTACTTTGTTCAGGTCACGCGCTGTATGTAAATTTTTGCTAAGTAGTCCTGGTGGGCGTATGTAGTCCTGGTGGGCGTATGTAGTCAGCGTCGTCTCCCGCCGTACTGCGCATGCGCGGGTTCCCGAACACGTCGGCGCGGCCGCGACGCGGAACGCAAGCCGCCGGATGACGTCACTGGACCGCAAGCCTCCGAATCACGCCCCTCTGGGCGTGATTACAGCCCCGGACCGTGACTAGATACGCCCACCAGGACTACATACGCCCACCAGGACTACTTAGCAAAAATTTACATACAGCGCGTGACCTGAACAAAGTAAGATTACTGTCTAATTGAGGGGGGCACAGAGGTTACAGGGGCATATTTGGGAAGTGTGCTGGGTGATCTATCAGCACATATCCTTGTCTTTACATTGATTTTCTGGGTGATTGGTTCCCTTTAAAAAATGCATATGTGTGAACCCAGCCTTAGGGTTTCCATTAGGGTGTGATCAGGTTTTGTTCAGGTGAGCAGAGAGAGAGAGTACCAGGCTTGGTTCACACACATCTATAGTTTATCAGTTATTACATAGCAAGGCCGCACCTGATTTACTATAAATCACTGCCATTTTGTGATGCGTGGTACATATTGGTGCATGGTTTTCACAGATGAAACATTTGACATTTAAAAATTTCATAACAAATCCAAAATGTACAGATTTGAATAAATCGTAAGTGGTTTTGCTGTGGTATGCTAGCAGCAAGCGAATCCGACCTAGAGAACAGATGCAACTTCTCTTTTGGATCCACTCCTAGTTTTAGCTTTGAAAACTGCACAAAGTGGACCAGATTTATCTGTCGCAGTCAGTGATTGGCTGAGCGAGTTGTAAGCCCCAAGTATGTCTTGGAAGTGAAGGCGGGATCATGTCTGGGGGACACCAGGGACCTGTAGGAGGT
Organism: Dendropsophus ebraccatus; assembly: GCF_027789765.1. Taxonomy (NCBI): domain Eukaryota; kingdom Metazoa; phylum Chordata; class Amphibia; order Anura; family Hylidae; genus Dendropsophus; species Dendropsophus ebraccatus. The sequence continues at coordinate 74,443,908 of NC_091454.1, forward strand.
CACAGAGGAAGTGCAGAGAGGTAAGCTTAGCTTCTTTATTGTTGTACTATATGCAATAATACCTATGTTCTCAAACACAATCGGTTCTGGAAGGCTGTTCCAGAACTGAGCAGCTTGAGAACCAAGCTGTGTCTTCCCATAGGGAAGAATGTAAATGTGTTTAATTGTTTTTTTACACTCGGTGGGTCAGGTGCAGAGCTCCCAGCCCACAGAGTGTAAAGAGTTAAGTGGTGATGCAATAGTGGTGCTGTCTGGAAGAAAGTGGCCATGCTTTTCTAGTGCTGGATAACCCCCTTAAATTACAGTTTAAAGTGACACTGTCACCCCCTTTTTGCATTATGAGTTCTCTACACAGGTGTAAAGGGTAAATTTTGCAGTTTTCATACCTTATTTTATATCATACGTCATGGTGCTTGTTCCAGTAAAAAATGATCTTTTATCATCTGTGGATTGGGCTACTTGGGCAGGGATTTACGGCAGCATCATTTAGCCCCGCCCACATTGTCACTGTAGGCCCCGTCTCTCCGTAATGTAATTGGCACATAGGTCCTGCCCCTCGGTGGCCATTGGCATGGGCCAACCTAGAGGGGGTGGGGCCTAGACCTTTAGGCCAGCCTGTTCCAATGGCCAATGAGGGGGCAGGGCCTAGACAGCTATGAGACATTGCTAAGGGGTGGAGTCCATGGCCCGTTGTGGGTGGGGCTAAGTGGTGGCACAATCTTAATCTGCAGATGATAAAAGATCACTTTTAACTGGAACAAGCACCATGAGGTTTGATATAAAATTAGTTATGAAAATTGCAAAATTTACCCTTTACACCTGTGTAAAAAAGTCATAATGCAAAAAAGGGGGTGACAGTGTCACTTTAAGTGTCTCTTCCTTTCACTAACTATAGATATCATTGTAGGTCTTGGAATATAGATGGTGGTGCCCCCTGGTGGCGTTTTACACATCTTTCAGGTTTAGAGAAAAGAGCACCTGCTTGCAGTGTGGGAACAGGGACAGGTACAGTAAGCAGTAGCCAGGGCCTATTTAGATTTTCTGCTGCCTAAAGCTAAACCTGAAATCAACCCATCCAAGCACTACCTTCCATCCATAGCAAAGACAAGACAGAAAATATATTGCTCTAAATGAAATAAATAAATAAAAGCACGTCAAAGCATTGTGTCTACTCATGGTGATCTTACTCATGGTCATACTACCATTACACTTTGTGCTCCATTTAAAGGGGTTGTGATCACTTTTCTGTCTGAAACATATAACAATACCTGCAAAGTGTTTCCAGTCCTGACTGCCTTGTATTCTGTGTCTATGTCACATGTCAGTTTCATAATTTATTATATATTTTTGATGGGAACATCTTGACCTGGCGGTGTGCATTTTGTTGAACATTCAACGATCATTATTATTAATAATAATAATAATAAAAAGGTGAATTACCTGTTGAGTAGATTATTGATTTGCTTTGTAGTTAAGAAACCACATAAATTCCATAGGACTCTTGTTAGTGCTTCCCTAAGGAAAAATAAGTGGATACATTATACCACAGAAATATATAAATGTATAGAACAGTGGTTCCCACAATTTTTGAGACTGAGATCCACTTTTGGCCTAGTGTATTCCTCCCACTACTGTTCTTCATTCAAAAAGTAAGTCCCTGCCACTTCACAAGCAACAATAACAGTATTTAAAACCAGATAATACTATCCAAAAGACAACCACAATGATAGAAAATATTATGAATGGTGTAACTGTTCTCCTTCTGTATACTGCCTCTATTCTTCTGCCCTCCTGTATACTGCCTCTATCCTTCTGCCCTCCTGTATACTGCCTCTATCCTTCTGCCCTCCTGTATACTGCCTCTATCCTTCTGCCCTCCTGTTTACTGCCTCTATTCTTCTGCCCTCCTGTATACTGCCTCTATTCTTCTGCCCTCCTGTATACTGCCTCTATTCTTCTGCCCTCTTGTATACTGCCTCTATCCTTCTGCCCTCCTGTATACTGCCTCTATCCTTCTGCCCTCCTGTATACTGCCTCTATCCTTCTGCCCTACTGTATACTGCCTCTATTCTTCTGCCCTCCCGTATACTGCCTCTATCCTTCTGCCCTCCTGTATACTGCCTCTATTCTTTTGCCCTATTGTATACTGCCTTTATTCTTCTGCCCTCCTGTTTACTGCCTCTATTCTTCTGCCCTCCTGTATACTGCCTCTATTCTTCTGCCCTCTTGTATACTGCCTCTATTCTTCTGCCCTCCTGTATACTGCCTCTATTCTTCTGCCCTCCTGTATACTGCCTCTATTCTTCTGCCCTCCTGTATACTGCCTATATTCTTCTGTCCTCCTGTATACTGCCTCTATTCTTCTGCCCTCCTGTTTACTGCCTCTATTCTTCTGCCTTCCTGTATACTGCCTATATTCTTCTGTCCTCCTGTATACTGCCTCTATTCTTCTGTCCTTCTGTATACTGCCTCTATTCTTCTGCCCTCCTGTATACTGCCTCTATTCTTCTGTCCTCCTGTATACTGCCTCTATTCTTCTGTCTTCTTGTATACTGCCTATATTCTTCTGTCCTCCTGTATAATGCCTCTATTCTTCTGTCCTCCTGTATACTGCCTCTATTCTTCTGCCCTCCTGTTTACTGCCTCTATTCTTCTGCCCTCCTGTATACTGCCTCTATTCTTCTGCCCTCTTGTATACTGCCTCTATTCTTCCGCCCTCCTGTATACTGCCTCTATTCTTCTGTCCTCCTGTATACTGCCTCTATTCTTCTGTCTTCTTGTATACTGCCTATATTCTTCTGTCCTCCTGTATACTGCCTCTATTCTTCTGCCCTCCTGTATACTGCCTCTATTCTTCTGTCCTCCTGTATACTGCCTCTATTCTTCTGCCCTCTTGTATACTGCCTCTATTCTTCTGCCCTCCTGTATACTGCCTCTATTCTTCTGTCCTCCTGTATACTGCCTCTATTCTTCTGTCCTCCTGTATAATGCCTCTATTCTTCTGTCCTCCTGTATAATGCCTCTATTCTTCTGCCCTCCTGTATACTGCCTCTATTCTTCTGCCCTCCTGTATACTGCCTCTATTCTTCTGCCCTCCTGTATACTGCCTCTATTCTTCTGCCCTCCTGTATAATGCCTCTATTCTTCTGCCCTCCTGTTTACTGCCTCTATTCTTCTGCCCTCCTGTATACTGCCTCTATTCTTCTGTCCTCCTGTATACTGCCTCTATTCTTCTGTCTTCTTGTATACTGCCTATATTCTTCTGTCCTCCTGTATACTGCCTCTATTCTTCTGTCTTCTTGTATACTGCCTATATTCTTCTGTCCTCCTGTATACTGCCTTTATTCTTCTGCCCTCCTGTATACTGCCTCTGTTCTTCTGCCCTCCTGTATACTGCCTATATTCTTCTGTCCTCCTGTATAATGCCTCTATTCTTCTGCCCTCCTGTTTACTGCCTCTATTCTTCTGCCCTCCTGTTTACTGCCTCTATTCTTCTGCCCTCTTGTATACTGCCTCTATTCTTCTGCCCTCCTGTATACTGCCTATATTCTTCTGTCCTCCTGTATAATGCCTCTATTCTTCTGCCCTCCTGTATACTGCCTCTATTCTTCTGTCCTTCTATATACTGCCTCTATTCTTCTGCCCTCTTGTATACTGCCTCTATCCTTCTGCCCTCCTGTATACTGCCTCTATTCTTCTGTCCTTCTGTATACTGCCTCTATTCTTCTGTCCTTCTGTATACTGCCTCTATTCTTCTGCCCTCTTGTATACTGCCTCTATCCTTCTGCCCTCCTGTATACTGCCTCTATCCTTCTGCCATCCTGTATACTGCCTCTATTCTTCTGTCCTCCTGTATAATGCCTTTATTCTTCTGTCTTCTTGTATTCCATATTCCTGATTTTCTGTATACCATTCTATTTTCCTGTTCTCCTGTATACTGGTTTTTTACTTCTGCCTTCCTGTATACTGCCTCTATTCTTCTGTCCTCTTGTATACTATGTCCATACTCCTGATTTTCTGTACCATTCTGTTCTCCTGTCTACCATTTTATTCTTGTGTCCTCCTGTATACTGCCTCTGTAATCTGGTCCTTCTGTATACTGTTCTATTCTGACACTACTGCTGAGTGTGGCAGCCCCTACACAGTGAGTTGAGTCACTAGTAATCACTGCTTGCTGTGCAGGCTGCTGGACATCATGGCGGGCAGCCCCTGGGGGGGAGTCTGCTTTGTACTAATAGCGCTGTGTGGATGCCGTTACTGACAAAGATGTTGGTGGCAGCAGAGGGTGTCGTGTTACTGTGCCAACTGAAGATGATATGTAAAGAAAAAAGTATACATTTATTTTAACTAAATTATATTACAAACTAATACAATTTTATTAAAGCAATGTATTAACAAAAAAACTCTCTGGAGTACCCCTTAATTTGTCATTTTTATCATACAGCAAATGCCAAAACTGTTTACTGTTTCAGGGTATGTGCACACTGAGGCATTCAGATGTAACCTCCATCGCGGAATTCTCAGCTCACGGACTGCAGCGGGCGCGTGCATCTTCGCCCGTGTCATAGACTCCATTCTATGCACGGGCGGATTCTTTCATCCGTCCAAAGAATGAACTTGATCATTCTTTGGACGGATAAAAGAATCCGCCCGTGCGTAGACTGGGGTCTATGACATGGGCGGAGACGCGCGCGCCCCCTGCACTCCGTGAGTGGGCGCGAACTGAGAATTCCGTGACGGAGGTTCCGTCTGAATTCCTCAGTGTGCACATACCCTCAACTAAGAATACATTTTCAGTTTGTTTAAATATTTTTTCCTTTACCTGGAAATAGTCCCTTGTCCTTTCGGATCATTGTTACAAAACATTTGGTGAACGTACTTATGAGAGTTAGTTAATTTCTCCTTTATTATGGCAATTAGCTAAAAGGTAAAGAAAAGTTAAATGTTAGCATTGAACATAAAAAATGTTTTAAACTTGCAGCCCTGTGCCTAACAGGAATATCTGTGCCCTAACTTTGCACCACCCCTCCGTCCCTCCTCCCAATCCTCTTCATCATTAGGAATGCCACTAGAACATTTTCTCCATGCTGAACATTGCACAGGCGCCTTAATGATCCAGCCCATGTGCTGTGCTTACACAGGTGGGGAATAGGAGGTAATCTGCCTGGAGCATTCCTAATTATAAGGAGGGTGGGGAGGAGGGACAGAGAGGTTGTGCCAGCCTAATGCATACACAATCTAAGCCACGCCCTTTGGGCACGGGGCTGCAAGTTTAAAAGTTGTTTTTTAGGACAATAAATGCATCACCTACTGAATGGACCCCAGGACAGATCTTGGATTAAAAGCAGCTATCTGAAGGTACAAGTGGTTTTGGGGGGGTCAGATTGTGGGTACATAGTCACTTTAAGAGCAGTATTTCTTGGATATCTGTAGTATTTTTAAATTTCTATTTTTATCAAGTTTCAATATACTGTACTTAGAGGGATTTACAGGGCACCAAAACATAGCTGCTTTCTTCTAGTAACAACACCAAATGAACAGGGCTAAGTTGGTAAATGGTAAAATTGTTCTTACTATAGATGCTGTCAACTTCCTTTGTTTTCATTGCTTCGGGAGTTTTTCCATGACCTCCAGTTATTGCCAATGACAATAACTGCTATAAATGGAAACTATCAAAAGGTTAGAGGCATATAACCTGCTGCTATGTCTCTATAGCGAACACAGAAACATAGAAGGTTGTCAGCAAAAAAAGACCACTTGGTCCATCTAGTCTGCCCTTTTAGAATTTCTTTTCCTATTACCTTAGGATAGATGTTTATCCCAGTCAAGTTTACATCCCGTTATTGTAGATTTATCTACCACATCTGCTGGAAGTTTGTTTCAGGCATCTACTACATTCAGCAAAGTAATATTTTCTCACGTTGCTTCTGATCTTTCCCCCAACTAACCTCTTACTGTGTCCTCTTGTCCTTGTGTTTAGTTATTTCCTAAAAACACTTCCTTCCTGAACCTTATTTAGTCCTTTAACATTTTTAAAGGTTTTGATTATGTCCCCCCTTTTCCTTCTTTCCTCCAGACTATACAGATTAAAATCCTTAAGTCTTCCCTGATATGGTTTATGCCTCACACCCTCCACCATTTTTGTATCAATGTCCTTTTTTAGGTGAGGTCTCCAGAACAGGTTACAGTATTCCATATGTGGTCTCACGAGAGCTCTATATAACGCGATAACAATCTCCCTCTTCCTACTGGTTATGCCTCTGGCTATACAGCCCAGCATACAATTTGCTTTCCCCACTGCCTGGTTGCACTGGTGACTTATTTTAAGGCTATCAGAAATCACTACCCCTAAATCCTTCTCTTCTGAAGTCTTTGCCAATACAGAACTGCCGATATGATACTCGGATAGAGTGGTAGTTCCACCACAGGGGACATAAAGCATTACATAGTTTCCTATGAAATCAATTGATGGTTTATATATATTCCAGACAGAGACATTCCTTGTAGTGGTTCTGTTTTTTTTTTATATTGTGCAGGTTTTAGTGGCTATAAAAATAGTTCCAATAAATAATACATTTGTTACCTCATTAACATTATAACCTTGTGTCACTGACATCTCTGCAGATAGCCGTCCATTTGCAGTCCTTGCTCTCATACTGTCTTTATTCACGTTTCTTTCTTCTAAAAAATATAATTTTTTTAATGTTCAAAGAAATAATATAGCTAATAGGTCATGTCTACAGGCCAAATAACTATACACCTTGTATGATACAAGTATCTCCAGTGTTTAGAGGGAAAATTACAACAACAGAAAATGACCTATTTAAAGGGATTTTTTTAAGCAAATATAAATTGACTCCAGATACAGTAAAAGGCTGGGTTCACACTACGTATATTTCAGTCAGTATTGTGGTCCTCATATTGCAACCAAAACCAGGAGTGGATTAAAAACACAGAAAGGATCTGTTCACACAATGTTGAAATTGAGTGGATGGCCGCAATTTAATGGCAAATATTTGCTGTTATTTTAAAACAACGGCTGTTGTATTGAAATAATGGCAGTTATTTACTGTTATATGGCGGCCATCCACTCAATTTCAACACTGAGTGGACAGAGCCTTTCTGTGTTTTTAATCCACTCCTGGTTTTGGTTGCAATATGAGGACCACAATACTGACTGAAATATACGTAGTGTGAACCCAGCCAAACAATAAATGACTGCATACTTACCTCCCTAGCTTCCCTGCTGCTCCTTGTTTGAGATCTTCCTGTCCCGGACACCCTCCTGTTCTTTCAGCTTCTGATAATGTCCTGCTTTGCTCGATGATTGGCTGAGCAGGGAGCAGGAACATCATTGGCAGCTGACAGAAGTGAAGTGCAGCCATTACTGGAAGAGTTAAGAGTGAGAGCAATGGGGGAATGAAGGAGTTAATGATGTGGGCATTTGTTGTTTTACTGCACGGGGAGGCAATTAGCCCACTTTTATCCCCCAAAAACTCATTAACTTAAATTTTTATTTTACACATATTTTGTTAGGCATTTTGACAATGTTTTATCTAAAATTTAAAAATGTTATTTTACTATGATTCATTCATAAAATTTTATTTTACTATCATTTATTCATAAAATTACACTTTATTAAAATTTCCTTTTACTATCATTGAAATCTTGCCACCAAGCCTAATAAGCAGTTCACTCATGAAAGGTGAATATATTGAGAAGAAAATGTTCAGGTCATTCACAATAGGTGATGTCACATATTCCCTCCTCTTCTCTCTTCCTGCATAATGACCTCTGCACATGTTACAGAACATGCCTAGGACATTACCATGGAAGTCAATGAGTCAGCTCCAGGCTATTGCTTTCTATGTCAATGTAGCTGATGTAAAGCATCTCTCTATGATCCACCAAGCAGAGCAGAAGCTCTGGCAATATGGATGCCCCATAATAATACACTTGTCTGAATAACCTTATGGCTATGTTCACACAAAGTATATTTTTGTAAAACCATGGCCGTTGTACAACGGCCGTGATTATACGAAAATATACGTGCCATTGCTGCCTATGGAATCCCGGCCGGAGCGTATACACATAGTATACGCTCTGGCCAGGATCCCTAGCGGCGCCGCAAACAACTGACATAGTTTTCTGCAGCCGCTATTCATTGAATAGCGGCCGCAGAAAACCCTGTCAGTGCACACTGTGGAGCGAGTGGCTCTGGCTGCACACTCTATTGTGTGCAGTGGGGACATGTGATGCGGCTGTGGCTCTAAAGATCATCCAGCCAGAACTGCTGGAGCGGCCGGGATGATCTTGGCCAGTCTCTTACAAAGTGTGCACATAGCCTATTTCTGTAAAGCAATGAATTAAACTTATAACCAACATGGCAAAGTTTGAAATACATTAAAGGAGTAGTCCACCCAAAAAAAATTTCTTTTAAATCAACTGGTGCCATAAAGTGCCAGAGATTTGTAATTCACTTCTATTAAAAAATCTTTAAGTCTTCCAGTACTTATCAGCTGCTGTGTGTCCAGCAGGAAGTGGTGTTTTCTTTCCTGTCTGACCCAGTGCTCTCTGTTGCCTCCTCTGTCCATGTCAGAAACTGTCCAAAGCAGGAGCAAATCCCCATAGAAAACCTCTCCTGCTCTCCAGACTGGAAATAATACAACTTCCTGTTGGGCATACAGCAGCTGATAAGTACTAGAAGGCTTGAGATTTTTTAATAAAAGTAAATTACAAATCTCTGGCACTTCATGGCAGCATTTGATTTGAAAGAAAAAAAATTTGGGTGGACTACCCCTTTAAGGGTATATTCACACGAACGGGCTCGCAGCGAGATTTTCGCTGCGAGCCCGGCAGGTCCTGGCAGTTCCCATACACTACATACTTGCTGCGGTCTAAACGACCGCAGCGAGTATGTAATTATACCGCCCTTAACCCCTTCTGCTCCCGCCCGGCTCCCCCGCTGTAAGCAGCATACATTACCTGTCCTTGCTGCACGGGTCCGGCGTCCTGCTCTCCCGTCAGGCCAATTAGTGTGTTTCCCAGCCGCAGCCACTGATTGGCCCGTTCGTGTGAATATACCCTTAATGTATTTCAAACTTTGCCATGTTCGTGTGAATATACCCTAAAGGGGTATTATGCTCCTTTTAAACTTTTAATATTTTGCTGCCTTGGCAGAGAACATAACACACAGGTTCTTCTTACCTTTCTGCACTCCCCTTGTGTCCTCCTGCATCATCTTTAGGTCTCCAGCTGAGAGATCCCACCTCCACTTTAGAGACAAACTTGTTGTGGCAGTGACAGCACACTCAGCCAATCACTGGACGCAGCACAGTCCCGTCCCATCTCGTGATTGGCTGAGTGGGCTGTCACTGCCAGACAAGTCCATCTCAGAGGTGGAGGCAGGATTGTTCAGCTAGGGACCTGAAGATAATGTTGGAGGGCATAGGGGGAGCACTGAAAGGCCAGTAATGTGTATAGGATGTATATGTGCTGTGCATATATGTTTTTGATGGGTATATACATGTCTGTGTATATTGTAAGTTCTTTATACTGTATATGTGTGGTAGAGTGGTACTCTTGTTGTATGTAGTATAGCATTACTATCAATGTGTACAGTATAGTGTTATGAATGAGTGTGGTCATATGTACAAGTGTAATTTGTATTATATATATATATATATATATATATATATATATATATATATATGGATTTTTTATACAGTTAAAGATACATGTAGCCACAGCTCTTTATAAGGATGAGTCTATACTAATTTTACCACAAACATGGGTTTCAATAGTTTCAGCAGCAGAACGTCTGTTACTCAGTTGCTAAACACTGTAGATTCCCTTTAAGATTTAATTAATATAGCCCAAATAGGCATGTGTGAGCCTGCCTGCAGCTAAAAGTCACAGTGCTCCTTTTTTTTGTAGATTTCATTTCTACATTGTTGACAAATATTCCGCTTGTTGCTTAGCAGCCTCATGTATGAGAATGTAATATGACTTCACTAGGAGGATTAGCCTCTTACGCTGTGCACAAGTGCTCATTACTATGAAACAAACAATAATCAGACCCTTAAAGTAGTTAAAACACTCCGAGCAGCACTTGGCCCGGTCTTTCAACCAAGACAATAGTTTCATGTAATAAGATCAAGCAATTGATCAGTAAAAGTAACTTCCTAGGTTAATAGGCTAAATAAATTTAGCGTAATCTGTAAGGAAACAGTGTTGCTTTTAAAGCTGAGGATAATAATAAAAAAAGGCCAATGATTTATAATGAACCTAAAATATTTATCTATATTAGTACAATAAAATACACTGTAATCTCTATGTAATATATATAAGTAGTATGAAGCGAAAGAGCTTTTTTCTAATGTCAGCAGAACTTTGGAAAATGTAATGCATTCACAATGTAATGCTGTTGCTGCCTGTCTGCTGTTTGTGCGCTATAGGTTATCAACCCGTCGGGGTGGTGGCGGGTGTGTGTTTGTTTTAATAACATGGTGTAGCCGATTGTATCTGGAACAACATAACTGTCAGCGCTTACCCGGCCTAGACGGCCGCTGTGCGCTGTAATTTGTGCAAACTTACTGTTTAAACAACTATATCAGAGCTTCTGAGCATCTTTGGAGTGGTATACGGGTAGTCATTCCCACTACCGCTCTGTCAGAGACCCTTCGATATCCGATGTAGTGTAAATATCAGATATAACCAGTCTGATTTACAAATATACTTAACAGTATCCGTTACTACCATACCTACATATGAGTTATATTATTGGTGGACAAGAGGAGTAGCCACTTTCATTACCATAGTTTAATCAATACTATATACGGAGTTGTACTATAGCTAAAGCCCCTATTCCACGGGTCGTTTAAAGGAGCAATATCGTTCGTATTCGGCCGATATCGGCCGCTACGAACGATATTCGTCCCGTGGAATAGAGTGCAACGATCAGCCGACATCGTTCATGTCGGCTGATCGTTGCAGTTGCTTGTTTTTCAACATGTTGAAAAACAAGCGACTGATATAGCAGCGATCTGCTGCCGTCGCTCCGTTGAATAGGAGCATCGGCAGCAGACGCTGCTGCTGTATCCTATGGGCTGCCCGGACAATCAGCGATCCTCCGAGCAGCCCCTCCCGCACTCACCCGCTCGCTGCAGCCGCGTTGAATAGCGGCGGCAGCGAGCGGGGAACGAGGAGCAAACGAGCGCTAATAGCGCTGGTTTGCTCCTCCAAACGACCCGTGGAATAGGGGCATAAGAGTGCGGAATGCGAGTTCCCTTTAGGGTGCCTTCACACCTACCGTATCGCAGTAGAAAATCTGCTGCGGATCCGCAGCAGATCCACAGCAGATTTAACTAAATGAATGAACACAGCATCAAATCCGCACTTACAAATCTGCTGCGGATCCGCAGCGGATTTGACAGTGCGTATTTAATGCTGTGTTCATTCATTTAGTTAAATCTGCTGCGAATCCGCAGCGGATTTTCTACTGCGATACGGTAGGTGTGAAGGCACCCTTACACTCTTACAGTTGAATAGAAGGATACATGCTATATATATCAGACTATAGGATTTAATCAATTGACACTCATCCCTTAGAGTCTCTATTTGCACACAAATAAATTTATTCAGTCGGAAGATACTGGACACACCATGGACTTTTAATCTCACTATTATCGCACGTTTATTTATTATTTCGCTAATAAAAGTTATGTTTTAATGTTAGATCTTCATAGTTTATGACAAGGTTTTGTTTAGTACTCATTATCTAGCATGAAGATCTGGGGCTCCATTTGTTCCTGATAGGTTATCAACCCTGCAGAATGTTCAAAATGTATATACAGTATAAGGCTATGTTCACACTGCGTATGAATCCGTCCGTAGTGCGAACCGCGAATATACGCACGTAGTTTTGAGGTTGATGCGTTGCTTGAAAGTATATGATATACGCCCGCACAGTGCACACTACGTATGAGCTTACGGCCGGATCGTATACGGTGCCGTGAAAAATGAACAAGACCATTGTTTAAAGGACAACTCCGGCGAAAAATTTTTTTTGCTTATTTAACACACATTACAAAGTTATATAACTTTGTAATGTGGTTAAATACCTGGTCTGGCCCCCTTCCCTTACTTTCCAACCCCCGACCCCCACCCTGGAAGTTAAAGAATGTATACATTACCTATTACGGTCGTCACGGTCCTCTTCTCCCGGGCGGCATCTGGTGACGGGTGACGTCAGAGCTGGGGGGCGGTCCGGGTCTTCTTCCTCTTCGGCGTCTCCATTGAGAGTGAATGGGAGAGAAAAAACATGCGCACTAGCAGCCTTTTCATTGGCTGGAGCGCATCACATGGCTTCCAGCTTGCTCAGCCCTGATTGGCTGAGCTTACTGGAAGCCATGTGATGCGCTCCAGCCAATGAAAAGGCTGCTGGTGCGCAAGCGCACTGGCAGCCTTTTCTCTCTCATGGACCCGGAAGCAAGAGACATCGCTGGACGGCGGACGCAGGTGACGGTGAGGCGGACGGCGGGCGAATGGAGTGGCGATCGTCACCGGAGGGATGGTGAGTATGGTGTCTGTGTGTGTCTGTGTTTTTTTTGGGGGGGGGGTCCCGCCGGAGTTGTCCTTTAAAGACGGAAATGTTGAAACTCACGCCGTGGATTTGCATGCGGTCCCGTACAAAGTACTTATTCCAGACAAATTGAACTTGATTTTTCGATCCAAAAGGTTCTGTGTGGTTTAAGGGGCTGGGCGAAGATTTCTAAGTAAATGACCTGCCTCAGATCGTTTCGAAACAAGCTAGGGAAGCATAACTGTACTACGGGCGTATGTTCGCGGTGCGTACGTATCCGGCGCATGTCGATTTTTCCCACGCCCGTAGTTTCAGCCGCACATGTACGGCAGCGTAAGACCTGCGTACGGATTCGTACGCAGTGTGAACATAGCCTAAATGTGATCTAAATCTACAAGTAAGTCAAAGAAGTATATAAAAAGGAAACCCAATTAATAGAATAATTGTATATAATTATTAATTAATTAATTCATTCATTTATTTATTAATAAAATCATCAAATATTTAAGTAGTTCCATATAAGATGCTTTGTTAGGCTAGGTTCACATCACGATTTTGCTATCCATTTAATGTATCCCATCTATGAAAATAAAAATGGATGGTAAAAACAGATGCTGTTGTATGCCATACATTTTGATCTGTTTTCCATTGACTTTTTTTTTTGGGGGGGAAGGGGGGGGATCAAAATGTTTTTTTTTACATTTTGTAATGTACCCAAAAACATGGTTGCCACATTTTTCCAAAACAGATCTATGTACAGGATCTGCAGCCGATCCGCAGCAGATTTGATGGCACAGATTTGAATCTGCAGCAGATCCGCAGTAGATTTGATGGCCCAAAGCAAATCTGCAACTTTAAATCTGCGCTATCAAATCTGCTGCAGATCCTATACGTGTGAACGCACCCTAAACATAACTTTTTATTTGTTGCTGTCCATGGTAACACTAACAATTCCTTCCATAATTCCCCCCCCTCCCTTCTGAGACGGCTGATGTACATAAGTCCTTGGCAGGCGTTATCTGCAGCTTAACAGCAACTTTGTAATGCTGGGAGGATTGATAACAGTGAGTTTATCAGCAACTTGACCTGAGACGTGAGAGCATCAGCAACTTCAGTTTAACCCTCCTAGTATTACAAAGAAGCTACAGGGACTTGCCGCTCCATTCTAGCAGAAGTCTTGGGTCCCAGTTATTGTGATCACCATCAGATAGTTATCCACTATATGAATAGCGGGTAACTTTGTAAGCTGGAAAAACCCTTTGAACTAATTGTGTCTGGATGTCGCTTGTTCACACGTAGTTACACAGTTGGACTAAAGGTAACCATGGGAAATTGGAGGCTATTGTCTTTACAGAGTGGCATCTGACTTCATCTGCCCAGTTTTCAGTTGTCCAAAAGTCATAGGACAAATGTTTTAGAAAAGTCAGCCAGAAGGTCGTAGCATACTATATACTTTTGATTCCCGTAATGTGGACATAGAGATGCTAGAAATACACTAAACCTAGTTAGTTCATAGACTCACTGTCAGTAGGCTGGACCCACCTTCAGAAAGCTATGGTATACTTTAGCACTCCTTTTTTTGACTGGTTTACAGTATTCAACATACAATGAGATTCAAATCCAGACTTACCTATGAGATCTGTTTTTTTCATCCTCTTGATAACACAATGGGGAAGATTTATCAAAGGGTGTAAATTTTAGACTGGTGCAAACTGCCCACAGCAACCAATCACTGCTCAGCTTTAGGCAGTGCTGAAAGGAAAGCTGAGCTGTGATTGGTTGCTGTGGGCAGTTTGCACCAGTCTAAATTTTACACCCTTTAAAAAATCTCCCCCAATGAGTTTTGGAAATGGCATTTTTTAAAGGGGTATTCCCATCTCAACTAATATAGTAAAACTTACAGGGCTCATCAAGTAAAATTTTTTTGTAAATACATTTATTTTGAAAACGTGCCTCCCCTCGTTGACAGTTCATTGTCTAGGTTACCAACTGTTAAAGCAGTGGTGAGACAAGGAAATGGGCTAAAGTAGGATTTATGCTGCTTCCGGGTACCGGTCACTGCCCAAAAGTGGTTCTGGTGAGGATAGCGGCTGTCCCAGGTATTAGGGGTTTAAGGCAGGAGTGCATAGTTAGCAGTCTGGGTCAAGCCCTGGAGAGATGGTATAGTACACAGGGCTCAGGCAGACAGCGCAGGCACAGAGCAGCAGCCACCTACCAACATTACATGTACCTAATAGGCTCTTCTAGTGCTGAAGCATGACATTGCATGAAACATTCCAGACATTGGTTTATAGTATCTGGAACACTTTTGAAGGATTGCTGAAAGACCCCTAAATGTAGCAACTTGGGACTACATTTAATAACCATAATATTTACAGTGGTTACATTTTCTAGGTGGCATTACATATTCATGATTTTTAGTATTTTTAGTGGCCTTAAAAAAATCACTTTTATCGCAAACCTGACAAAACCATGACTGAAACTCGTTAAAAGAACTGTAGTTACTTTCTGATTTTTCTACCTTAGATCCTTGTTACTTGCATTTAAATCATGGGTTCATATTTACTATGAAAGGTTTAAGACTTAAAATTTTTAAAAGTCAGAAAAAAACAAAATAGGATTAATAAGGCTTAACACTGAGTGCAAGCTTAATGCTTCAGTACTTTGAGAACTGTCGTAATATTGTTCAAAAAAACAGTTATTAGCATCTACTAAGAAGAAGATGCTTTAGGCGATTCTGTCACCCCCCAAATTACTGTACTGAACATCTCAATAAGTGCATTAACACCATACATCTGAACATTGTCTGTGCTTATTTCCATAAAAAATGCTTTTATATTGCAAAGAGGCAGTGCTTGGGGTCTTGCACTGCTAAGCCCTGCTCAGATTCCATGTAGACATCATCTATACCAACTGCAGAATTATGGTGCCAAGAGATACAGTTAGAACTGATAATCATTTGCATGAGATCTGAGCAGGCCCAGCAGTGTACACCCTGTCCCTCACACAGAAAGGGGGTGGGCATTTAGGCCAGAGACTTATTGCAGCCCTAGGGCACAGAAGACCCTAGACCCCACCTCTTTGATCCTTGAACTGGCAAAATAAAAGCAATTTTTATGGCAATATATAAATATTGACGCAACATTCATAGGTGTGGTGTCAATGCATTTATTGAGATGCACAGCATAGTGTTGTGGTTCAGTCAACATTTTGGGGATAATAGATTTGCTTTAAAGTGAATGCCCAACATTTAACACTGTGCCTTTTGTAGGTCTGAAATTCTATGCTTATTCATTTCTCAATATATCTTACAGCGGAGTGAGCTCCAGTTTTCTGATCTAGAACTGCTTACTATAAGGAAGGTCTTCACATCTGGGTACCTTCCTTCCTTATCCACATAAGTACAGACACAACAGTGTAGACTTTGCTGCACCAAACTCAACCTCCACACCACAGTCAAACTGGGTTTTTTAACTGCTGACCACTGTAGGATTGAGGATATTCACCAGCATCATGTTCTTGGCTTCCTGGATACTATAGTATTTAGTTAATATAGCAAAAAAAAACAAAAAAACGATGTTATTGGTAGATTAACTATGCATTTATGTATGTATTACTATTAAATAATAAGTATATGTTCTTACAATTAGGTCACATTTGTGTAGACTAGTCACTTGGAGATAAACTTTTAAGAGTACTCGGGCATCTTTAATCAAGACAATTGAGGTCTAGCGATTTTAGCTTTCCTACTGAAAATGAATAATCCTAATAATGTGCTCATAACTGAAAATACATAGCTAAATAAAATAGAAGTTAAATATTTAATGTAAAAATTGATAACATTAATAATTTAAAGAACAGAGAGAGCTGTTTCAACAGTTCCCAACGTGCTGGAGCTGAAGGATCTGCACTTTGAAATCAATGCTGCCCAGTCATCTCCATTCCAGTAAATGTAGAGCAAGTTATGCATTTTACTAAACACTGTCATCAATATAGAAAAGCCATTAAGTGTGTCTTCACCATAATTATATTGTATGGCGGGGAATCTGCTGAAAGTTTACAACACCCGTCTTGATCACACTTTCATTTGACTACAAAGTAGATTTAGAAATTTCTGGTAAAAGTTTAGGATACCTTTTATTAGATTTTAGTTTTCTTATTGATAAAAACTGTATAAAAATGTGCACAATAAATGCAATTGTAACACAAAGGTACTGAAGAGCTGTGTGCCATGAGGTTCTGTGTTATTATACCATGGGCACTCTATGTGATGCCATATGGTTTTATTGCTCGCTGGGAAACAAATAATTTAATACCTTTTAATGGCTAAAAGAAAAAGTAACGTTTTTTATTATCACACATAATCACAGCAGAGCAGACACAATGCAATAAATGGACATTTGAAAAAAAAAACTAATGGAACGCACTTTGCTCAGAGAGTAAACTCTTCTTAGTTCATAGATAAGCAGTATCAGAGTTTTATTGTCTCTAAACTGGTGTTAGTTCAGGGTCCCAATGGCCTCACAATCTCTGAACTAGATGTTGTAGTATGATATAAATTCTTGGGACAGAGTCAGCCCTGTGTTTTGTGTCAAATATGACCATAAATTTGTTATTGCGGACCCTTCTGTCTCTTTGGGATATGAAATAGCTTCTTTTTTTTTATTCAACAACTTTTATAGGTTGTTGCTTGCATCCTGGGTTACAAAAGTGCATAGTCACTGGCAATTCTGTATTTATTGTCTTTTGTTTGATGGGACCTTATTCTTGGTTCACATTTGTTTAGTTTGTTAGGCTGAAAAAAAAGACTGTCTATCCAGTGTAACTTATGACCCTGCAGGGTTGATTCAGAGGAAGGCAAAAAAAAAAAACATTAGAGACTTCGTATCTGAAAATCAGAATAAATCCCCAGATCACCGACCACCGGCTCTCTTAGCAATACCCTGTAATATTAATATACTCTTTTGAGGTCCCTTTTGAAAAGTTTTTTGAGCTCACCATAACAACTTCTTCTGGTATCATCCCAGCTATCAGTTTATTGTCTAAGATTTCTTTTTCCAACTGGATAGGAAAGCGCCGATACTGTATTAAAGAGAATCTCTCATCATTTTTATCAAAACTGCTGGCAGCCATATACAGTCCCCTTGAGACAAGTCCTTATTATTAGGTGCCCAGAAGTGGGCTTTGAGAGCTTCCCAAGCACACACCCCCACCTGTGATTGACAACTATACCATTAAAGTCTAGAACTGCCAGTCATAGACGAGAAGAGGGGCCAAGAAAATTCTCTGCATGAAATTCTATAAACCACACCAGATGAGACGGCTGTCTAGACACTTACCATGGTAGAACATTATAGGAGTTTTCTGGGCATTATACATTTGGGGCCTACCCACAGCTTAGTACCCCTGCTGCAGCTGTGACACATACACAGTGAACGTCGCGTGAAGCCATTAATTGTGTAGCAGTAGCAGTAAATTACTGCAGCTTAGCTCCCATTATATTGAGTACTGTATGTGCTACCGTCTCAACCCTCTATCTCTATTACCTTGCTGTGGAGGCCAAGGCCAGGCATAGGCCAAAATGGCAAAATCTATTGTCACATTGTTATTTTGTATTCTTTCATCACAAAGTAGTTATAACAGATGAGCGCAACTCGGACATGCTTAAGTTAAATTTTTCAGCATTTGAATACTGAAGAAGTGGCTGAAGAAGTATGTATCCATGTATTCTCAGACTCCCTAGTGCAGCAGCTAACCACTGGTATTCAAATGCCGAACAATCAGACTTGAGCATGCTCAAGTTGCGCTTCTCTCTAGTGAATATTGATATAAGGAGTGTGGGGGTTTAATTATAAAAACTAAAAAATCATGTGCCTAATCGCACTGTGTGTGCACAGTCCTATACCAAGTCGCCTTCCCTTGGTCAATCCAACAGTGAAAATAAAGTAATCAGGACACTTATATCTTCAGAAATTTCCTTACTTTACTTTTTTTTCTTTTTTTCTTTTTGCTTATGCGATATAACAAATCTTCTTATACAAAAAATATAACAAAATAAATCACCACAGTGCGCAGGATTCAGGAGTTTCAGATGTTCATGCCAAGTCTCTGGCCGGCTCCATTCCTCCTCTGAGACTCTCACTCTCTTCAGATAGTATGATGACGACTGAGCGTGCTGCTACGTTTCGGGGTCCGCCCCCTTTTTCAAGCATAGTCCAGTAGTGCACCCTTCACCAATTTATACTAGTAGATCATTTGCATATCATTTACTCTAAAAACAATCAAATATAAAAATTAGAAGTTATACACTAATAAAGATGACTACTACACTTTTAATAAAAACTCTTTCTTTCACTATAGTATAAGTCACCATTATTTAAACGTCCTCATAGGCAATATAAGATGGTATATACACCCCACTCACAAAAATACGGCAAAATTACACATCTCGTTTAACCCTTTCGGGTACAAACTTTCTAGCAGGTATATCCAGTATGTCTCTTTCTGCAACAATTTCTTTTTTATCTCCGTTTTGTTCATCCCATGTACTTCCTCCAGTATGAGCCATTTAAGATCATAAACCTTATGATTAAATTCGTGGAAATGACGTGCCACTGACGTTTCCCCGAATTTTTTAGTATCCTCCGATCCCTCGTTTTTCTGTGGTTTTTGTGCATATGTACGTATGGCAGACTTATGCTCATTTAATCTCAGTCTAATTTCTCTCGTAGTCTGCCCTACGTACACACGCCCGCATGGACATCGCAACATGTAGACAACGTTAGTCGTCCTACATGTATACATGCCTTTAATCATGATTTTATTCCCTTTTTGAGGGTGATTAACACTGTCTCCTCTAATAATCCCATTACAGTTCTGGCAGGACAGACACGCAAAGGTCCCTTTGCGACAGCTTCTTAATTTCATTTGTCTAGTCTTTTGCGGCCCTTTTATGTCAGATTTAACTACCATATTAGCTATTGATTGTCCTTTTTTGTATACAAACATTGGTGGTTCCCCAAACAGTTTACCATATTTATCATCATGTTTCAACATACTCCAATATTTCAGAATAGTTTTTCTCACCATTCTAGAGTGTTTGTCATATTTAGATTGAAACATTATTTGTCCCTCTTTTTTATCTTTTTCTCGTGTCTTCATTAGTTCCTGTCTTGGTATTACCTTAACCTCTTCCCATGCTTTCTTTACTTCACTCTTGTTATAACCTCTCGCACAGAACTTCTGCACCATCTTAACCCCTTGCATTTCACATGTTGTCTCATCTTTACAGATACGTTTCACTCGCATAAGCTGACTCCTTGGAATCCCCCTAAACGTCATGGGGGCATGGTGACTAGTTCTGTGCAAGAGGTTATTCCTATCCATTTCTTTAGTGTACAGTTTAGTATCTATTTGGCCATTCTGTATTGTCAACTCAACATCCAAATATTGAACTGTGGTATTATGTATCTCTGCCGTAAATTCTATCAACTCATGGGCAGCATTCAGATGCCGAATAAAAGAATTTAATTCTTCTCTAGAACCAGTCCACAACAATAGGACGTCGTCCACAAACCTTAACCAAGTATGCAAATGAATGCTGTGCTCATGTGTTGAGAGACATCTATCCTCTAATGCTGCCATAAAGATGTTCGCAATACTGGGGGCCACTGGGGACCCCATTGAAACGCCTTGCGTTTGTAGGAAAAATTCTTCTCCAAATCTGAAATAATTCTTAGTTAATATAATCTCCAAAAGCGACAGTAAAAAGCCTATTGTGGAATTGTCTATTGCTGCATTTTCACATAATTTCTCACGTACTACTTCCAAGGCTTCAGGACATGGTATATTAGTATATAAGCTCTTGATGTCAAGAGTACCGACAAAAGTCACGTCTCTGACATCAAGAGCTTCTAATCGGACCAAGAGATCGGTGGTATCTTTGAGACATCGGGGTAGTTTTTTAACTATTTCTTGTAGATACTGATCCACATACGATGCAGGGGCATAGAACAAGGAATCTGTTCCAGATATTATAGGACGACCTGGAGGATGGTCCAACCGCTTATGAATTTTCGGAAGTAAATATAGGACAGGAATCCTAGGATTTTGGTTTACTAACATGGAACAGACTTCCTTGTCTATGATCCCCTGCTCGTATGTTTCATTCACCAGAGCAACTAATTCCTCCATGAACTTTTCTGTGGGATCCACAGACAACTTCTTGTAAACCATTACATCTGCAAGTTGGGTAAGAGCTTCATGTAAGTAGTCTGATCGGTCCAATATAACCGTGGCCCCGCCTTTATCGGCTTTTTTTATTATGATACTCTTATCATTTCTCAAAGAGAACAATGCTTTGCGTTCTTCCACGGTTATATTGGAGCGACCCAGACCACCCACAGTATCCCAATCAGTCATGACCTCTTCTACAACAACTTTCTCAAAATTACTCAGCAATGTGCTTTCAACTACTGGATCAAAGTTAGACTTATTTTTACATTTTTTAGGAATCTTAGTGCTAGTGTATCTTTTACTTCTTTCAGTGCCCATAAAATACATTTTAAGGCGCATAGCACGACACATCTTGTAAAAGTCAATCATAAAGTCAAATTTCGTCATAGATTGTGTAGGAACAAAACCCAACCCTTTGTTCAACACACTAGATTCAGCTCGGGTTAATATACGCGATGACAAATTTACAACTAGCTCACCGCCTTCTTCTTTGTTGCTACTGCTGGTATTTTTGGTCTTGCTCCACTGGACGTGTCGATCTTGGTAGTTTGACCTTTGTTTTTTCCTAAAAAAACTTTTTCATTAATATTCCTTACTGCGATGGTACTTTGGTTAGAAGACGCAATGGTGACTTATACTATAGTGAAAGAAAGAGTTTTTATTAAAAGTGTAGTAGTCATCTTTATTAGTGTATAACTTCTAATTTTTATATTTGATTGTTTTTAGAGTAAATGATATGCAAATGATCTACTAGTATAAATTGGTGAAGGGTGCACTACTGGACTATGCTTGAAAAAGGGGGCGGACCCCGAAACGTAGCAGCACGCTCAGTCGTCATCATACTATCTGAAGAGAGTGAGAGTCTCAGAGGAGGAATGGAGCCGGCCAGAGACTTGGCATGAACATCTGAAACTCCTGAATCCTGCGCACTGTGGTGATTTATTTTGTTATATTTTTTGTATAAGAAGATTTGTTATATCGCATAAGCAAAAAGAAAAAAAGAAAAAAAAGTAAAGTAAGGAAATTTCTGAAGATATAAGTGTCCTGATTACTTTATTTTCACTGTGGGGTTTAATTATACCCTTTTGACTAGCAGCTCCTAAAATTCTGGTTGGGCGCACCACCTTTCCTACTCTCTGTATAAGGCCGTGATCAGCTTTAATGCCTCAAAACAGCTGACAGAATTTTTTAAAGACTTTTGTTTGCTAGTGGCTAAATATCCAATGAGAAAGTGTATAGAACCTAGCTGTAATTATGTAGTCAAGTGTTCTTATTTATATACCACAAAGTAAGTCTGTCATTTCTATCAGTGTATTATTCCACCAAACAATCATGCAAGTCACCCAGGCATAACAGTACAATAGCTTCTGTAGGACGAGAAGTGAGTCCTTTCACAATGTGCATCCCACACAGTCTGCTATAATAAAGCTCAGCCAAGCTCAAGGAATTAAGAAAATTTTGTTGCTAAAAATGATTTTTACATTGTAAAATGCCTAACAAAAAGGCAAAGTAAAATTCCTTATAGCCAAACTCTCTAAGAATAAATAATGCAGTTTAAAATTACATGAATAACCCAATTCCTTAAAGGGAACCAATCACTCCAAAAATTGCTATGAAGCTAACAAACTGTGGTAATAGAGCCCCTAACACAATTCAAAAACACATAAAACTGAACTGTGCTGGAATTTATCAAAGTATTTTTGTGGGGTATACAGGGCAGGCAATGGATGTATGTTTCAGCGTGTTAGGGGCTGTATTAGCAAGTTTTTTTTTTAGCTTAATAGTAATTGTTTGGGTGATTGGTTCCCTTTAAAACTGAACACATCTTTTTTTGATTAAAGTGCCTGCTTTTCTTACAAAAATCAGAAGGAGCCCTACATGTTGACAGAAAATAAAGAATTAGTAAAACTACTTTTAGTAGAGTAACATTCATGGGATGGATAGTAATGTAAAAGCCCTATTACACAGAGTGATTATTTGCCCAACCAGGCAGATATCTCACAATGTAATAGAGACAGCCATCAGCCAAAGAACGAGCAAACTCTCACTTGTCGGCTGATCACAGTCTTTCAACCTGTCAAAAAATTATTGCACATCTGCTGCACACATCTCTGTGTAATAAGGGATGGGTGACGGATGGCTGATTGAAGCAAGTGCTGCACAGACATCACTAACGATGTCCGTGCAGTCCTGACCGTGTGATTATTAAACCGTATTATCTAGCAGATTGGCCCTTGCTGTAGCACAGGTTGGGCCATCTAATACGACTTTTAGGAGTCACCACCTTGTCTTTTCCTCACAAAAAGAAGTGATGTTATGATCCTAATGGTGAACTGTTGGATCAAGTGGCTTCAAACGTACTGGTTATAATGATATGATATAACACTGTTCAGTATAGATGTTCAATATGTAATATAACACATGCATGGGCTGCTCATTATATTTGAGTTAGTGTTTTGTGATTCACTTTACAAACCTCGCAGTAGCACTGCAAGGGGTTTTAGTTATAATACCTATATTACCATAGGTATAACGTTTGCTTATGTTTCTGGACAACTGAACGAGTGTTCCTATGAAAGACATTTATGGCATATCTTTACATAAGTCCATAGAAGTGAAAACAGAGCTGTCCACATGCAGGACCACCTCTCTATTCACTCTGGTTTTGGCTGCCAGCAGCTAACTCATGAGAGTCCTTATACAGGAGCACAAGAGCTGGTATTCTGAACTAGCAAACCTTTACAGGACTATATATGCCATAAGTGTTTATCTTTGGAACATCGCTTTAAGTAAAACATAATGATTATTTTTTTCAAGCAGTTTGCAAAATCCAAACATAAATGATAAAGATCATAAGTAATATATGCATATAAAATACAACATGGAGAGAAAGGAGCGGCTGCACAATATATGCATATAACCTGCACACGTTTCTTCAGCTTCATAAAATCATGAACACTGTTCATTTTTTATTGTGAAGGCTGGAAGAAAAGTTGCTTATTTTTTAGGCCTAGAACGAATTTATATGTTCGATCTGTTTTTATTATAGAAGTTCACGATAACGGCATATGATAATCGTCACTTTACATTCAACAGTTTGGATTTAAAGGTACAGAGATTATATGCAAAACGCTACATACAATAGACACAGGGATTCCTAACTGTAATTATCAATACATTTGAACGCATATTTTACAGAAATAATATTTGAAAATGAATTTATAGAAGGTTGCCAGCCATGCAACCTGGACCCTATCCCAGGCCACTGTTGCTTCTATTCTTGTCGTTTGCTAAAGGTTTGTTGGATTTACACAGCACCTGTGCAAGAAACTTGCCCTAAGAGCCTTGCCATCAGTCATACCCAGAGGGGGAGGTGATTTTCAGAGGTTAGGGGCATTGCAGGTGGGGGTGCTTCAGTGTCCCAGCACGCCACTTTGAATCTTCATACTGGGCATTAAAAGCATCTTTTCACTTATTGAAGCTGTCATGCTCAAGATGTGGTTTAGGGTTGCTGAAGATAGCTTCAGTGGTCTCCTGACTGGACACCTAAACCATCAGTTATAGCTGACAAGAGGGGCTACAAACACTCTCAATAAAGGGCACCTAAAAGAAGAGCACTTACTGGGCACTTGCAGCGACCAGTAACTTCAACACTGTAATCTTGGTCACGCAAGCTGTATAACCGAAGCATCAGACATGCATGGACTTTCCTCCCTTGAACGCTACTAGCAGCTGTTTTGATATCCACTACAAAGTACAAAACATGCATAGTGTTGAAGAGTTCAATCCAGTAGATATGGGTTGATCTGGCACAATGAGGAACAGAGCACTAAAAATCCAAAATAAGAGATACTCAAGTTTCAGATCCCCCACTGCTGCAGTTCCATTTCTTGGTGACATCCAAGTGAGCATTTCCTGTGGGTAGAGATGTCACCAGGAGCCTCGACAGACTCAGGCACTGTTTAAATGGCAGTGGCAGGAAATCCCACAACTGAGTATGCCTTTTTTTAAGCCACCCTGGCCACTTTTAAGTAATTTTAATATGGCTGGCCAAAAATTAACGCCTGGATTTTTTAAAAAAACATTCTTACTTTGCAGCAACTGTCTAAAACATGCGCACTGTATATTTTAATAAAATATATGATATAATGGGGGAGATTTATCAAACATGGTGTAAAGTGAAACTGACTCAGTTGCCCCTAGCAACCAATCAGATTCCACCTTTCATTCCTCACAGACTCTTTGGAAAATGAAAGGTGGAATCTGATTGGTTGCTAGGAGCAACTGAGCCAGTTTCACTTTACACCATGTTTGATAAATCTCCCCCCGAAATATGTTAACTATGAAACCATGACTGCATGGCGGAGGAGTGGGTAAATTTGCAATAAACAACCACAACAAACTCATGCAGCAAAATCTATCACATCTCTCTGGCAGACTATAGAAAACATCAGGTTACTTTTAGGTTTAGCAATAATAGTTTGCACTGATATGAGTGCCACCAACCTGATGCCCATAGCCTTGGACGGGCAGTGTATGACCTTGTAGTGACAGATCTCATCTTCATCTCTCCTGGTAAAATCCGCTGTCTTGTTCCATCCAGAGACTGTGTACAGTTTATCTGGTTCCTGACATGGAGTTGGTTCTGTCCCTCGATTATAAGGGATGCCTCGTCCATGTTTCCTCTGGAAAAGATAATTCTGGGTAATGACAAGCAAGTCTCAGACATTTTCAAATAAAGCAATGATAGTGTTACATGGCAGACTGAGGAATAACTGAGAACAGCAGAGAAGAGCAAGACCAGTCAGTCTGCATGCAGTTGTATGGGAGCTGTTTTGGTAACCTGGTAGCATTGTTTAACAGTATGCTAACCTAACCCTAAATTACCATTGAAAGCTTACGCATTGTGCTACAGTACAGTAGAATGCTCTTGTTATATATATCTTCAATGTGTTTTTTTTCTTGTTTATCTCTCTGTCCTACATCTTTGTATTGGTTAGCCATGGCATGAGCCTTGTAAAGTTTGCCATCTTCCTTGTTTGTTAACATTGTGGTGCTTGTGTAAAGCACTATCCTACTTATAAAAGATGGCCAGACCTTCGTAGACATGAAGCACTGTAACCCCTTTGCCTTATGTCTCCCATCCTCTCTTCATAGATTGTAAGCTCTTGCAGGCAGGGTTCTCACTCCTTATGTTTGACCTAATCGTTACATGTACCTCTGTAATGTCTGATTTTGTCTATGCATGTACCCCCAGAATTGTAAAGTGCTGCAGAATATGATGCCGGTATATAAATAAAATTATTATATTATTTACCTCTATCTGCACTCATGCATGCACTTAAGTTGCCACTCTATTCGAAACAAAGAGTAGGGGTCCACTCTGGAGATCGCAAGGGCTCCTGGTGGTGCCTGGAATCTGATAATTAAGGGATTTAGTCTGGGGTCTGAAAATTGATGGGTCAGTGGTCTAACAATGTAGGGGTCTAGTCTAGAGTCTGATAATGAAGGGGACCAGTCTGGGTCTTGGATCTGATAATGAAATGGTCTGGCGTCTGAATGAATTTAGACAACTGGTCTGGGTGATTTAGGTTTCTGGTCTGGAGTAATATCTGTGCTTAGAAGATTGTTATTTTACTCCTTTTGTTGGCACCCTAGTTGTATATATTTTTCAGCATGCTTTGACAGTGTGTCTGTATTTTACTATTCACATAGATCTGTTAAATGTTTAAAATGAGTGTATGTGAGTGTGTGTGTGTGTGTGTGGGGGGGGGGGGGGTGTCTGTGGAGGGGGGCTCTTTAAGAATTTGCTATGGGATTCAGCCTTTTCTAGATGCTCCTTGACAATAGGATACCAGGGATTGCATCTATTGGAGGGATCCTGTAGACTTGTATGTAACCACCTTTTGGTTATTCTATAATGATTGCCCTGAGACCAGCACCCAGTACACATCTGTTTTTGGTAATTTTTCCTGCATTTCAGTAGTCTAATATTAGTATACAACCAGGTTTATAAAGATGATATTGTCTGCTACAAAAGATGACTAACAATCCCAGATATGCTGCCCATGTGATCGGCCTTTGTTTCCTGATAATACTGCCACACTAAGCTATCAGGACACCCAAGCCACCTATTTCCATTACCTTATGGCAGTAAACAAGCATATTTTTGTGCATTCGGAGAAGATAAATATTAGTTATTTGGGGTTATGGTCATCTTGAGCAGAGACAGACCTTTCTGCCAGGCCACTTATTTCAGGGTAATTACTTGTTATCATCATACGGACATTTTGTAACTATTTCTAGGGAAAAACATTGCACAGATCTGTAGATAAACAATGCAAATGTGTACAGATTAGACAGATGTATACAGAGTATAATAACTATATATAATGTGGACTTAATACTCCTTTTTTATTCCAGTAGTTGCATGAATGCTAAACCCTTCCCACATGAACAGTATTAGCACAGAACACCTCAGCCACGTGAAATAAACACCACCCTTCTCTGCTCTTCCCACCCTGGACTGTGTGCACCAGCTGGAGAGACAGAGAACTGATGTAGTGTTCTCTAATTATTGCTCAGCATCAAGAACCTGGATCAAATAGGGAATTCTTCTTTTAACAAAAGGTTTTTAGAAATCAACAATTCTTGATGAGGACAGTTTGGATGGCAAGAGGGTTCTCTTTGTGGAATTTGGATTTGTGAATTTCATATGGGAGATTAAAACCGTACGAAGGCAGTAAGTAAAGGAAACGTGATCCAGTACAGAGGGCTTATATCCTGGCAGCGAGTCCTGGCACAAGACAGTATCAGACGAGTGAGAAGGAATAACATTGGAGTGTGGACTGAAGGGGCACTTCTGATTACGAAGCCCTGGGCCACAGGGGACTTGTCCCGCTACAGTGTCACTAGGTCAGGCAGCATGTGGCAGTCATGCAGAGCTCGCACAAGAGAAAGCTGAGAGCTAAATGCAGCCCACTGCATGAGGTTAGTGGAGGGGCTTTGGAGCTCAGACACTACAAGTCCATCGACACAAAGAATTCTTTAGGTGATGCCGGGGATATCAATTCCAACTCCTCCCGTCCAGAGACAGCTGTATCTATGCCAGCCAGCCCAGCGAGGACCTACAGCAGAGGCAGGGGGTCTCCCCTCACTGGATATGGTAAATGTCATTTCATTCCTTCTGTTTATGACAGAACCATGGTATCATTGCATATTCTGTAACCCCTTCATTTCTGCAGCAGAAGGATTCTAGGTCATTTAAGCAAATTGTTATCATCATCTTATCAAGGGAAATCAGCTATGGGTATAGCCGTGCATTAAAGTTAAAGACCACTGTAGTTTGTTCTGATCTCTCAAGCACTTATATATTCTGCATATTATTCCTTGATGATACAATGCAATACAATACAATATCAATGTTTATTGAATTAATTTTCACAGGCGGTATAAGCTGATGAAATAATAACTTCTGAATGAATAGGCATTCTTACATTTTTGGTTAGCAGATTAAAGGCAGACTAAACACGCTGTGACTAACACTGAGACCGAACACGATTAACAGTTTCCTGTGTATAGCCATTTTGACTGGAAAGAAGCTGACATGTTATTAGGCCGGGTTACTGACAGAAATATTAACAATGTCCAAAGTTTTTACCCTGTGTTTATGTATATATGCATTTTATTTGCTTTATGTATTCTTTATTGTGTATAGAGACAATGTTTACAAATAAATGTATGTTTTTAAATCCTTTTTTAGATACTATGTCCACACACCGTATTTATATCCTGAATGTTAGCACATATGTTCTGATATGATTCAAGGTCATATTGGTTTAACACTGATGTGCACAAACTTTTCTGTTTGTTCCATTGTAGATCAGTAGAAGTATTAGATTTATAACCTAGCTCATAATGATGCTAAAGCTTGCATCTAACATATGGTACAAGCTGTTTCAGTAACCTGTTAATCTTCGCCGTCGGAAGCTCACAGGGCCTCCATGAATGATTCATTCTTGACAAGTCATTCTTAGACTTTTACTGTTACTGTTCCATGAAATGGGTAGTTTACACAGTTGTTTGTAGCCATTGTCATTTTACACAGAAAATGTCCTCTACTAATGTCCTAAACTAATGTCATTGTGTATGAAGTTCTTTGCTTACCTGTACTCAAGTATCCAGCTGGCATCAAGAAGGCTGTTTATGTCCTCATATTTATAGGTTTCCTATAAATAAGACATTTTATTTCCCCAAAAGTTTTTTTGTCTTCCTATCAAAGAATATCACCTGCAGCAAAGGTGTTTGTGTACAGTTCAAAACTCAGTATGTAACATGTATGTATTTTTTTTTAAATAAATTGCCATTGCTTTTATAGGCTAGATTGTTTCAAGATGGCTCAAAGCAACAATCCACATATACATCGAGTATTAACAGCATTTTAAAGCTTTAAGGGTGCTTCTAGGACTTCAGAATATTTTAAAATACTGCTTTGGAAAATTACAAACTTTGCAATACACTTACCTTACCAGTTCAACTCCTGTCTCCCAATGCCAGTCTTATGTGCCTTTTGCCACAACTGTTGCCCCCTCCCCTTTGTGCACTGAGGTGACGTCCATAGTGACGACATAATAAGTTCTGTAGGGGCCAATTGCTTGTCACAGTGATGCTGTTCTGGCAGTATTGACGTCATCATGGTGGCCAGTGATTGGCTGCCATTGTCACCTGACTTGTCACAATGAATCATGGTGAGGGACAATGGGAGCAACAGAAGACAGAAACAACAGCAGGGTACAGGAGTAGAAGTAGAGTGGTATATTGCATTATTTTCCAGTTTTGTTGGCAGAGTGCCTCACAGAGATTCTAAGATACTCTCCACAGAATGTGATTTATCAAAATCAATACCAGATGAGTTGGCCATCATAACCGAAGAAATAGGGGGCATTTCTAGGGCCTATATAGATCAAGGGAACATGCCCTAAGGCATATATTTTGCCTCCTCTAACCCCCAAAACAGCCAGTGGTCTGCATGAAGCCTGGAGCAGTGCAGGACCTCCACGTCCTGCCTCTGGCTCAGGTAGACTAACACTGGTGGTACTGCAGTGTGGGAGTAGTGGGTCCTGCTGGCAAGGGATAGGAGGTAAGTATGTAGTGTTTATATTTTTTGGGCTGAAGAGCTCCTTGTCTTCCTACTGGGCCACCAGCTGGGGGAGCATCTTGCTAATTAAATAGGGGCAACTATCTACTGAAGGCAAATATCTACTGGTGGATACCTGGTTACCTACAGGGGAACAACTAAGGGGGGCTATTACTGTGTGAGACTAAAAGTGAAGCACTACTGCTTACTAATGAGTAGTAATGCTAAAAAGGACCCTGCATTGTACTGATCTGCACAGGGATCACATAGGCTACAGATGGAGTAGAGAACAGGAGCTAAGTAGGCTATTCAATTATATCTGGGTCCTGAGTATGCAGATGCAGTGTGAGGCCATGTTCACGTACTGTATTTTTCCATAAAACAATGGCCGTTGTTGCAGGTTGCAAAAACGGCTGTTGTTTAATAGCAGTAATCAGTTGAATGGCAGTGAATGGGACAATGTCCGTAATGTATATATGCTATATACTCTATGGGCATAGAAAATAATTGACATGACTATTTTCTATGGTGGCAGTTCGGTAAACAGCGGCCGTAGAAAATTGTCAGTGCACACAGTTTTAAGTATGGCTCCCGGCCGTACTTTAAATTGTGCTCAATGGTCCATTGGAGTGCAGGCACACTCAAATGTGCCCGCATTCGAGTTAAAATAAAATGATGTTCAACCAGCCAATTCCGCAGTATCGGCTGGGTGAACATGTAAGACAGCGACTGTTGTTTGACACGGCCGAGTCAAGCAATGACCGTTGTTCTTACATAGTGTGATCATAGCCTAAAACAGCAGTTGCTTAAAGATCAGGGGCCCCTGTTATGTTACTCCCCTGCCAAAAGCAGATATGAAAGACTAGCAGCATGCAATTTGTATAGCCCTAGCAGATGCACTTTGGCAGCATTTTTAAGAGATGTGTCATAATCACACAGAAGTGCACCTCAAAAAAATCATTAATGTGAATAAAGAATTACACAGTGGCCATTAAAACTCATTAGGTGTTCAATGTAATGCCCAGATCTGCTAGGCCCTTCAGAGAGAATGAGATTCTCTTTGTAGCTGCTTTTTCTGTTGGCTAATACATAAGGGCCCTCTTAAAAAAAAAAGACAACTCCTTCAACCTAAAACATTATTTGGTAAATCATGTTAAAGCTTAGAGTGCACTCATATTTTGAAGGGGTTGTCGATCCAGGACTCATTTACGTTTAATGCCCAGGGTGGGGAGTGAGTGAAAAACAACACCTTCCTGGCTCCCACGCTCCTGCCTCTACCACATCATTTTGAGCCCTAATGTGCAGCTACTTCTGGGTTCGGGGATGTGACGTAGCAGGCACGCTCAGCCCTTCAGTGACTGTAGCGGTGTCCCACCTCTGCCACTAAATGCTGGCTCATGTCCCCGAACCTAGAAACAACTGCACACTGGAGATCGGAGAAGCATAGTAAGGGCAGCAACATGAAAGCCAGGGGGGTAAGTAAATCCTTTTTTTCTTTTTTAACTTTCCCCCTTCCCAGGCATCAACTTCCAGCGCAAACCTTTAAAATAGTAAAACTATTATATGTATCCCCGTTGTTACCTCTGCTGACTGCCATTAATAACCTGATGCTTTCTGTAACTTCTGATCTTATCCCAAACTTGTAACTTATCCCAAACATACAGCCAATAATGTTAAGAACTATCTTCAGCAAAAAGAGAAACGAAGAGTCCTGGAAGTGATGATATGGCCCCAACAGATCCCTATTCTCCACATCATTGAGTCTGCCTAGAATTACCTTATTTTCAGCGTATAAGATGACTTTTTTACTTCACAGAAGTCGGGGTTCGTCTTATACACTCTGCCGGGTATGGTCGCCATATACAGTTGGGGAGCTTAAAAATTACCCCTGTGAAAAAAACAAACTATTAACCTTACCTGTGACCCATTCCCGGCAGCCACGCATCCCCCTTCAGGAGAATAGCAGAGGTTCAACGCAGAAGTGTGCATCACACTGCCTGTGCTGGGAACGTGACAGGAGACACAGACCTGCCGCGAACGGGTCACAGGTGAGTTGAATTGTTTGTTTTTTTATTGTTCAACTTCAGTTAACCCCTGCCTGTCCTCAGCAGGGCTCAAGCTAGTAAACCCTGCTGTGGTCAGACAGGGGTTAACATTTTCCGGCGAACCCCTGAAAATCTTCTTAAAAGTAAGGGGTTGTCTTATATGCTCAGTCATCATATATGCCAGAAAATACAGTATATGAAGAGACAGAAAGATCTGAGCAAGTATACATCTAAAGAAGATCTGTGGTTATTTCTCCAAGGTGTCTGCAAAAACAACCCAGCTGAGTGCCTTGAAAAACTATGTTCTGAAGACAAAGGGGGGTCACACCAATTTCATTAGGATTTCTGTTCATTCACTTTGCATTTTATTAATAGCTTCTATTTTTTTTTTTTTTTTAAAACATTCTTACTTTGCAGCATTTTTTACACCTGCCTTAAAGTTTTGGGCAGCAGTTTATACAATTTTAATTACATACTTATTAGATATAAAGTTTGACTTGTGGACAAAATGGCTAGGAACTGCATACAAATTCAGCATAGTCTCTGGTCAGGGTATTGTATGTGAGCCAGAGGAAAAGAGTAGTGAGATTCCAGAAATGATTACATGATCCTGGTATTTGACTTTATTACGGAGACTTAATTTGGTTGCTGTTTCTATAGTGCCACCAACAATTGTGCCCTTGATGCTTAACAACATCCTTGCTGACAGGCCCTTATGAAGAATGTCACTAGCCATTCCTCTCTATTCTTTGTATTTTATTTGTCAGATTCTTGTGACTCAGCTATGCTTTACTGGACTGTTAGGAGAAAGCAATGTGCAGGGTTTGCACTAATTGTCTCTAAAGCCCGATATCTGAGGATATGGTTACAGATAAGCAAGTAATTGGATCATTTGGGACACCTATACATGCCAATTCTTTATAGAAAGTGTACGCAGCTAATGGAGAGTTAGCTAGCCACATTCTGCAGTATAAATATTTCACTTGTCAGGAATATGTACTGCTGCTGGTACATTTTCAGCAGAAATAGCTTTAATATACATTGCACATTATAGCGCACACAGCATTAATATTGTATAGCTATAGTTGCTGTGGAACAAAGCTGCATAAAATTGTCACTGCGAGTTCTGTGATAATTTGATATGTGGCTGGCACAAACAGGCAGCAAAGTAAAATCCAAAGTGAAACACATTCATCTGTATTTGGGGAGAGTATATTAACATCAATACTGTCAATACTGCAGTGCTTGGAAGAGCTTTGATAAGTCACAGCAGACTGAAGATATAGCCATAGATGTTTGTTCACTCTACACAGTCTTAGAGTCAAAATAAAAAAACAACAACAAAAAAAACATTGCAGACCTTAGACCACAGCTCCCTAATAAATGTATTGCCTCAACTATACTGAGGCACTTTAATTTAGCATAAACCTCAGCCATCTACACATTAACACACTGAAGTGTGCATGTGTGTGTATACATTCTTTTAACTTTAATATTTAATATATGACTGCTAGTCAATCAATATTTTGGAGCCATTGTACAAAGTGAGTTGTAAGTCAAGCACTAAGATTAAAAAGGCCTTGTCAGCTCAGCTTTTTTTTACATGTCCATTTGAAGGGAATGTATCACCAAGACAATGCTATCTAATCTATCCACATCTTGTTATATAGCAGGAAGAACTGAGCAGATTGATGTATAGCTTTATAAGAAAAGATTCAGTGTAACTTGTAACTTGCTAATTCAAATCCCTGATTATTCTGTATAAAGGAGTCCAGTGAACACTCAATGACAGGATCACTCACTGGCCTCTTCAACATGATCAGAGATATTAATCAATAAATCTGCTTTGTGCCATCCTCTGATATTCTTGCAAGAAGTTCAGACATAAAGAAATACAGTTGTAGGATATGGTTTTCAGCATTCTATGTTTACCTATTGAATGCAGAATACAGACTGCTGTGAAAGTCTCAGGTCTGCTGATGAGCAATTGATAAGAGGAAAATCTATATAACACAGAAAGGACCTTTAAAACGTTGAAAGATACTTTCATAACTGACTCCTGTACAAAAAAAGCGAGAAGTATATTCTCAATCTAGC
Source organism: Dendropsophus ebraccatus (assembly GCF_027789765.1). Classification (NCBI taxonomy): domain Eukaryota; kingdom Metazoa; phylum Chordata; class Amphibia; order Anura; family Hylidae; genus Dendropsophus; species Dendropsophus ebraccatus. The sequence goes on from NC_091454.1 coordinate 74,478,004, forward strand.
ATAGTCAAGAAAGAAATATGAACTTACATCCTTATAGCCACTTATGTATATAGAAACTCTTTAGCAATGTGTGTACTTTCAGGTTTTAAAATGCTCTGATTTTACATTATCTTAAATGTACATATTCTGCAACAGGGGAGCCTTACCTTAGAACCTTTAAATGGGTTATCTGGTTGGATAAAATAAGTGTGTTTGAGGGTTCAAATTAGGTTTATGAAACTAAAAAAAAAGCAGAACTCGCCTGACTGACATCTCACCATTGTTATTCTGCTGTGCTTAATTCTTGACACACAAAAAGCACCCAGTCAGCCAATCACTGGCCGCAGTATTGACTCACCTCAGCATGTGATTGGTTGAACAAGTATTTCCTTGTATTGAGATAGGGACCAGGAAGTGGAGACTAGCAGTGACTTGGGCACCATGGATAAGGATCAGTGGGACATCAGTGAGGAGAATACAGCTTTATCTTTTAACTCAGTCTTTCCCCTTTATTTTATCACACTAGATGACCCCTTTAAATGCAGAGCCATTCATTCAAATTTCAAATGTTTGTTTGATCTTATCAGAGTTATACATGGAAACCATGAAATAGGGTTCAGAGTGCATTTTTACAGAGGTAATGGTACAGATGTCAATTGTGATTAAGTGATGCAATTTATACTTGAAATTATGCTAGATAATATTAGAAGAGTCACCTAAATACACAATATCAGGGATCACTCTAATGCCAAAACACATTGGCATAAAGGAGCACTGTGTATCATTGAGGAAGTACATTAACATCCAATGGGAAACCAATTTTATTTCACATAAAGCATTTCTGTTATTTTATGATGTGGATTTATTTGTACTCCAACATAAAAACTACTGACCTGTCAGTTATTAGTCATGCTGGCTAGACATGTACTGCAGGTGAGATTTATGGCTATGTGCTTGTGATGGTTTATTGTGAAGCAAATAACCCTCTGGAGATGAAAAAAAATCACAAAATCGTTTTACTTGTTTTATCTTTCAGTTTCTCATGGTATTTTTCATATTTTACAGAGACAGATCCTAATAGTGGCAGCTACAATAATCTGTCCAGTGGGACGAGCTACTACAGCTGTGTCAGCCAGATCACTATAGGTAAGAAGCCAAAAGTTAGCGTAAAGAAAGCTAAATGAGTAGGAAACTTCAGTACATTCTTAACACTATGCCGTCAAAGAATATACTAAGAATCTACTAAATAAGATTTCACAGTTATATATGGCACTTACATAGCAATCTAAAATAACAGTGGCCAAAAAATAAATACAGACACACACCAGAGGTGAAGAGCTAGTATAATACCATATTGTATGTGTATTCCATCCATCCATCTAGGTATATGGTATAGTATGCAATTTATTACAACCTATACTGCTTGGGTTTTAGCTGGGGAATTGTATTTTTCTCATTTTCCCATTGCAGTTGTTACATGCTGGGATCAACTTTGGAAAGAACTATTTTTGTAAGTATTAATGCTCTTTCATCCTGCTTCTACCATTTTAAAGGCTATGTTCCCACTTTAGTAACATAGCGGGGAAAGGTGACCGTCTCGTAATATGGATGTCCGCTAATAATGATCATGATAGCTAAACTAAATGGTGGCTCTTATCCATGACTAACTTCTACCCCATTCACTAACAGGTGAACAGCTTAACATAAATGTGCAAATTTGTATACAATTTCCTATCTTCTGATATGTTAGGTGATGATATTGATGGGGAACCTGAGTGCTTAGATCTCATAGGTCACTATAACTAGATTGTTCTTCACAACAGTGGCAAAACATACTTAATGTGTACATGCTTGCAGTACACACTTGATTGTCACAGTATGCATAGTGGTTGCCGGTCATGCTTAGTGGTTGCAATATAAGCTTACATTGACAGTTCTTGGCTGGAGACCCTGTGATACTCCAAAATATCCACTGTTGTCTGGTTGTGTGCAAAGTGACTGCTTATGTCCATCCTACAGTGCTCCTAATAGTTTTTGATAGGCTTCTCTGTGCCACAGTCTGCTCTGCCTAGGTGTTTTATGAATTTGGACCCGCCAAACATAGTTCTACCTCACTGGTGCACTACCATACTGAGACTGAAATAAAGAAACACCATTAATTGACCGTCAGGTTTACATATACTATTTCCACCCAGGTGGTTTCCAACGAGTTGTCATCTTCTGCATTCTGCAATAGTCCTAATGTACTGTCCCTAATACAACAGCCCCAATGCTTCTCCAGTTATCCCTAGAATCATGCATGCTGTACCCCAATACCATGCCTGTTTTTCCCACCATTATGCTGCTGGCACCAAAATCACGAGAAAACCTACACGTCAGTTCTTTCTTTTGTAGAAGTGTGCAGCCAAATCATACAAGCCCTATGCTGTAGAATGCAGTTGTTCCATAGGATGTCGCAGGGGTTTCCGGCATCTTGCATTGCAGTTATGCTCCTTAGCACATGACCTTATAGCTGTCACATGGTCTGCCTCCAGTACATGTTCCATAATTTAACATTGATGGCCTATTCCTAAGTCCCAAGGCTAAAACATCCAATGACCATGGCAAAGAAGAGACAACCACCATACTTAGTGGCTTATGCCATCAATATTTCATGTTAAAAAGCACTTTAAGCCTGGAACTTTACATCGGAGACTATGATCACTGAATATGCAGTGAAGAATTGATAATTCAGTGTTGAGTCTGGCTATTCATGCCAGACTATTAGCGAAGCCTCTCACATATATTTATTGACAATATTGACAAAATTACACAAGAGTACAAGCAGTGTGACTATATTTCTCTAGTAATAAAGTAAAGCAGCTTACTAAGCTAAATAATTTTGTTGATGGACTATCAATTTTGGGATGCATGCCTCTATACATACACCAGTCTCTAGATGAATAAAAAAAAAAAGCAAAAAAAACACCATCAAAATAGATGAAACAACATTTACAATAATATATTGTATAGCACATAGTAATAAACCATGACTAACTGGGCATCAAAAAGGACAGATGAAAACTGCAGTGAGAGAGGCTCATGACAGTCCTAGTAATATTCTTAACAGCCTCCTTTGTGGAGTTAAAGGGGTACGTCGGCAAAGATCTTTTTCTTTTAAATCAACTGGTGTCAGAAAGTTATATAGATTTGCAATTTACTTAAAAAAATCTCAAGTCTTCCAATACTTAATAGCTGCTGTACGTCCTGCAGAAAGTGCTGTATGTTTTCAGTCTGACACAGTGCTCTCTGCTGCCATTCCTGTCTGAGACAGGAACTGTCCAGAGCAGGAGAGGTTTTCTATAGGGATTTGCTACTGCTCTGAACAGTTCCTGTCTCGAACAGAGATGTCAGCAGAGAGCACTATGTCAGACTGAAAAGAAAACACCATTTCCTGCAGGACATACAGCAGCTGATAATTATGGGAAGACTTGAGACTTTTAAATAGAAGTAAATTACAAATCTATATAACTTATAATAATAATCTATATAACTGAAACCAGTTGATTTGAAAGAAAAAGATTTTCGCCGGAGTACCCTATTAAATTTGTTTTTTTAAAAAGAAGAAACAAAAAAAAACACAAGGAGTCTCCTGGTTGCAAGTTACTGTAGCTTTGGGGTCTGATGTGCATCTATCTACTACTACTAAGCAACTACTCTAGTATAGGCATAAAAATGGATGACTTTTAGAAGCCTTGATAGAAGTTATTGAATATTATAAGCCCAATGTCTTGCCTTCATGCTATGTCCCAGTATGATCATTAGCCTGACTGCTGACTGGAAACAAGAAATTGTCCTGGCAAGTGCATAAAAACGCCACTTAAATGTTAATAAATACAATATCCATGGAAATAGTGGTGTCTTTCTCATAAAACGAATAGTACTACTGTAAAATAATGCCGATAAATCTAGAGAATTGCTTCCCTTAAGGACATAAATAATATATCAGTGGCAGAGGATTGAGCAATGCTTGACAAAATACATTTCTTTTGATAATATGCTTCTTGTATTCTAGGTTTTGAAGTTAATGGACCTGTTGCAATAGGAATATCACATTGGAAACCTCCATATGTTCACAATGAACCATACCATGCATTTGAACAATCCCAGCATAACCCTGATGTCCCAGCAGCACCAATGTCTTGCTCCTTCCTTACACAGATGGACGTATCAGCATCTTTATCCTGCCCAACCTCTCTGTCCATTATCCCTGCAGTGTCTCGCAGCAGCAGTCAAGATACCATAAGTCAAGAGGCAGAGGCTAATCCCGGTAAGGTCTTTTTGTTATCATGGATTCTTATGGAACCAATGTGAGAAAATATGGCCTGTTCCTTTGCCTACAATGTTACAGAGGTATTCTCTTCTAGAAGTATTGCTTCTAAGCTATCATACAATGGTAATGGGAGTGTCTACGCCTTCATAGTACAAGCGATGGAGACTGCAGAAGGAATGCTATAAGGCAAGAAAGAAAAATAACCATTGTATTGCCTATATCTAGTATATGCTAGAAGTATAGCATATACCATAGAGCTTCCTAGATAGATTTTTGAATGTTGCCAGCTACTTCCACCTGGCAGCTGAATTTGTCAGCTAGATGTTTTAGAGTTAAAAAGTTCTATTTATCTTTAGCATTTAATGCTGCTTATTTTTGGATACATCAACCTCTTAGCTGGTAGATAGCAACGGTGGACAACTTTTATACTCCTAGGAGTTGTGTAGGATGACACTTTTTCAACAATTTTTCAACAATTTTTGGAGGCCTTGTAGACCATCCTGTCTTGCGCAACCTATACCATACACGTCTTTATATAAATGCCTATACAAGCAATCATACCACAATACCTGAGACCAGTAAAATTATTCTATGAGTGTTTCATCTGTTGGTTTAGATGCCAGATCTAATCATTGTATGATTTAATCCCGCCACAACTGAGTTACAGTGATGAGAGGGAAAGAGTGTAATTTAATACCTGGCTCTACAGGTCACACGTGCATTGTTTCTATCCCCAGTATCAGATGTACTTTCCCTTCTGTTGTTGTCTCTCTCTCTGCTCAGCAATTAACAGGCCATACATAAACTAAAGCGGACATTTCAATAAGCAGACATAACTCATGACTCAGTTGACCTTCTCATTTTTCTGCTCCGTAGGAAAGAGTTTGTTCTGTTAACCACGTCAGAGGGGGGTATGCTGGTTTCTAGTTAACAATGTAGTTGACAAATATGACATCAGCTTTGAGCATTTATTGCTAGAAAAACATTAAGGGAATACTAGAGGCTAGTTGCAGCTTCAAAATGTTGCTTTAAAAATCTAGTTTATTATTATTATAATAATAATATTATAATTATTATATTATACTTTCGGAAGTTACTAAGTAGAGATGGACAGACAATAATGTGAAGGACTGCAGGGTCAGACAACATAAGGTTTTTACTTAAAAGCATAATTGGTTCATTTTTATTTTATATACTTTGTAGTAATAAAAGTAATTTCAAAGGTAAAATTAGCATTTAAGAAAGTTTTTAAGTTCTAGACTTATAGTACCTAATGCTACAGTCATAGTTTCCCGTCATTTAACAGAACAAAGTTTTGATTGGTCGGGCTCTGGGTGTTCAGAATGTTACTGATTGCTAAAACAAATGGGAAGCATGTAACTGTGCCCTTCTTTTCCTGGTTCACCTCAGTCTCTGTTCAGTGTCATGAAATGTTCTCGCTTCATTCACACGTCGGTATATTTTTGCAGATCCTTATTTTTTTTACGGATGTTACTGAAGTAATGTCCACAAAAATGCAAATCCTATAGGATTGTTGTTCTGTGCCGCAAATATGGTTAGTACTAGGACACGTCCTTTTCTTCTTTCTGTGGAGCCGCAATTACGGACAAATTTTGCAGACGTGTGAATGAGGTCTATAGAGTCTCCTACAACTGAACTGGGAATGCATTGTGCCAGAGACTCACAACCACACACTTTACACAGCTCATTCTAATAATTGGTGGAGGTAGAAGAAAAGTTGTACACTGAGTAAATTTACTAGTTATGTGCAGTAGCGGATTATAATAGGTCCTTTCCGGGCAGTAGCCCGGGGCCCTGAGCTCCTGGGGGGCCCATGGCCACCCAAAAAGAATTATACTTTCAGTGGTGTATTGTCTCCTGGCTACAGTTCTGCCATGATTTGCAAAAAAATCGCAGCTTTTTTACAGCAATTTTGCACAAATCAGGGCATCATGACATTATCTATCCTATACTATGAACACCACACCACGCTAGTTCTGCCATAGTTACAGTGGGATGGGGGGGCCCAAGCTTGGTCAACAGCCTGGGGCTTATGGTAAAGTTAATCCGCCCCTGGTTATGTGATTGTGTTTTCCCCAGATGACTATGCACTGAAACTCTATGGTGGCTTGTATTCACTCTTATGAATGTGCTCAAGATTCTGCTAGTTAAATTCCCTGGGAGATGGTGGAGGGGGAGGGCAGATTTCTAAGTTAGGTATTTTGTCAGTGTCTTGTTCTCTTAAAACCATATAAAATAAACTGATAAATAAATAAATAAAAAAGTTCACATACCCAGGAACACTAGTGTTGCCACCCCTTTTTTATATGGATAATAAGTTCCAACACCACACATACAACATAGTCTGTCCTGAATTTGTGGTGTCCCACCACGGGTGTTTCTTTTCTAAACACCCCTTGCAAAAGTCTGTACTTCAAAGTAAAAGTGGTAATGAAGTAGAACCTAAGTTTTGCCACTAGATATTGCTAGTATGTATATTGTGTACCTAAGTATTGCACAGCTATATGTAACTTAAGGGTTATATTGTTTTTAGGACCTGTGCACCAATGAGAGCTCTTTCACTTTTCTGCCTATCTCTATCTTTCTCTTTCTCTTGCACTCTCTTCTCACCCACTCACAGCACGAGTGTACCTCTCCTTAACCCTTTCCCGCATGAGAACGTAACTGTACGTCCTCGTGCGGGTGCGGGCGTTCAGAGCGGTGCCGCGCTGCGACCCCGCTCTGAACCGCAGCGATCCCGGGCTCCTCATGTAGCCCGGGATCGCGGCTATTAGCGGGCAGGTCAAATCACTCTAGATTGAGCTATATTATCCTAATGTATATCACTGTATTAAGCCTTCCTGCAGTGAAGAAGAGTTTATTTATTTTAACTGGACTCAGTTGTAATTAGCTAAGCACCTACACAGCCATTGCATCCTCCTTGGGTCTTCTCCCCTTTCTGTGGGTGGTGGTACTAATAGTCCGGGTGGGTCACAACTCCACTCCTGACCACTGTGATAAGCACCCAAGGGACCCCAAACAGCCCAGCAGGTTACTTACCACAGGGGAAAAAGTATAGACAGCCTATCTCAAATAAAAGCAGGTGGCGTCACTAACATAACATCTGAGCTATTCCTCGACCAACCACTACTATAGTGGAGTCACACTTTACCATCTGGCAAGTGACCGGTCGTCCACCACACCGGTGGTGCACCACAAATGTACTCTAACAGTCAAACTAGTAACATGAAAAAGTGACAAAACCAATTACCAAAATAAAACATAGAAAACAGAGAAAAGTAAAGTACCCAGGCCCCTGATTTAACATAGATTTTGTCATTATATCTATTGACAGTACACATCCAATGCATGTGAATTGGGTTTCTGCAAGCCCATTTATATGCATTGAAAATGTCTGCATGTATAAAAAGCATGCCATGGATTAAAAATCTTTAGCAGGCTAGGTTTTCTGCAGATTTTTTTCTGTTACACAAGGTTGGCATTTTAACTCCATCCACATGTATTATATTGTAATTTGCTGAAGATTTGTGATGCAGAATCTGCACCACATATCCACAACCAATGGACATGGTCTAAGACTATGTTCACACAACCTCAAAAATAGAGAAAAATAGTCCGCTTTTTCTATTTAAAATTGACGTCCGTTATGGCTGCGATGTAACTGACTGCAATGCATTGAAGTCAATGGGATGACAGACGTCCAATGCACACAGTGTATAAAATGACGGACGTTATCTGCACAGACAGCAAAATAATGATTGTGACAATTACTTTTAGACAGCTTTTGCAAACATTGGACGTAATTTTTTGTTGTTCACCAAAGTTTTTCTTTTTTCACCGTCCTTTCTCAGTTTTAACTATTAAATTCAATTAACTTTTCAATTAAAGACACTCCCAAAGGGCAATTTGTTCACCTTAACTAAGATAATGTACCAGCAGCTATTATTGCACTGACAGAGGGGCAAGCCCCAAAATAACAGACGTCAAAATTACAAGAAAACAAGAAAAATTGTTGTGTGAAAGCCTAAGGGTAGTGCCGATCTGCTAGCTTGTTTACTGGGCCTATTACACTGCCCGATTATCGTTTTAACTAAACTGATCTAATCTAAACTGGCATACATTACCTATCCATGGTCCAGGGCTCCTCTTGTAGTCTTCTTCTCCCTGGGTCCCGCGCGCTGCAGCTTTAGAGCGCCCTGTCTTAACTGACAGGCCGCTCAGCCAATCACCGGCCACAGTGGTCCCTGCCTGTGATTGGCCGAGCAGCATGTCAGCTAAGACAGGACGCTCTGAAGCTGCAGCGCATGGAACACAGGGAGAAGCACAGCCCAGGAAGAGCCCTGGACCTTGAATAGGTAATGTATTTACTTTGCTAATCGTCAGCCGCTGGCCGCGCAGCGCTATTGCAGGTAGCGATGCACGGTCGGTGGCCGACAATTATCTGTCCAAACCTATATCAACAATCAGCCGATGACAACGATCATCAGCTGATCGTTGTGTTTATTACACGGAACGATAATTGGCCGGATAGGGCCGATTCGGCCGATTATTGTTCTGTTAAAAGCATATTAAGTCTATGTTCACTAAGTATTTCTGTCAGTCTTTTGGTCAGTATTTTTTTTAACCAAAATCACAAGTGAAGCTGACAGGACAAAATTATAATGGAAAGATTTGGACAGCTTCTGTGTTTTCAACCCACTCCTGGTTTTGGTTGAAAAAAGACAGATGGAAATGCTATGTGTAAAAATAGGCTTAAAGGGAAACTATCAGAAGGTTAGAACCCCCTTCTAATGAATACTCATCCTGGGCTCTGCAGTGATCAGGGCAGGAGTGACGTCACTGCAGAGCGCCGCCCCAGTATTCATTAGAAGGGGCAGAGCGGTGCACCGAGGCTGTTCTGTCCCAGTGCACCAAACCACCTTATTTACATATCTAATAAACTACAAACTACAAAAATGGCACTGAGGATCAAGGTAAAAAAATTACCTTCATCTTGCGCTATAGGGACATATCAGCAGATAGTTCCCCTTTAATAAAATTGTAAATTTAAGAAATTGACGGTCAAGCTCAACATATATTCCACTGCAATAATTGGAAGACATTTTAGTACACAGCTTTGGTAATCATTATTGTTTTCTCTTGTTGCTGTGTCAGATGTTTTCTGTTATAGTCAGCACACAGTGATGCTCCCTTCTTCTGTCAGCAGATGATGATATTGTTACAGCTGCTATTAATTCCTGCCCTGACAGGAATCACAGCTTGTGATGTCATTTTTTCCCCTAGTTCTGGTTACCCTGAGTCATAATTAATAAATATTATATTATCCATGCACTTACATCAGTTGTATGAGAAGTGACCCCCCCCTCGGAAAAAAAAGAGAAAAAAATATACAATGCTGTCTTCTTCCTGGAATGACATTGAAGATCATGAAGTCATGAAGATCTTTATATTGTTATTATTTTTTTATTTTTTTTACATGCCAATAGTGTCTTATGTTACAAATTAGTGATTTGAATAGTGGCCACTAGAGGGGGCAGGGGAGCTTTCTGGTTACCATGTTGTTACTGAGTTCAGTATATGGTTATGTTCACATGACTTTTTTTTTTTTTTTTTAATTAAATCCATCATTTTGAGTTCCAAATTATGTCAGTCATTTTGCGTTTTGGACGCCCGTCATTACAGTGATGGCTGTTAATACATAATTCTAGTTCATGCTTTTTGGGTGTGGTTCTTTTTTGAAGGTCCATTGACTTTAAAGGGGTTATCCAGCTACAAAAAATGGCCACTTTCTTGCAGAGACAGCACCGCTTTAGTCTCCAGTTTGGGTAGGGTTTTGCAACTTAGTTTCATTGATGTGAAGGGGGCTTAAAGGGGAACTCCAGATAGGGAAAAATTGTTTTCTATTAAAAGTGCATTAAAAGTTATATACATGTCTCTAATGTATTACCCTATCTGTGCAGTTCTGCCACACTGGTAGTTGATTGACATCCAGGAAGTGACGAAAACTGGTTATTTCTACTATTACAGTGGCAGGGTGTCAGGTTGTAATAGTAGATTTAAATTGGTACCTGTGGATAGCTCTTCAGTATGTTTTCCCTGGAAAATTAGGCCATAGGTTCCTTTTTTTTAATTTTTTTACACATGATGGACATTTTTTTACCTCTTTGACTTATACTATCAGGATGCCCTTTTTATTGGATAGATTAACACAGAAAAATAATCTGTTCTGAGCATCAAATAGCAGCAAAACTTCATGGACAAGAACTCACTCAAGTATAAACAGAGCCTTAAACTTAACTAAACTTGAATAATTTTGAAGAAGCAACGTCAGTAACTCCAGTGGCCGTGAATGTGGACACCACAGCTAACTCAATGTCAAGAGTATCACTTATAACAAAGTAATCCAAGTAAGAAAGCACAGCAGTAGTTCTGATGTTAGAAAGAGCTTCCGCAGTGGCTTTGGTCCCTAATTCAATGTGCCAATCAGTTTGAGAAAAGACCATGAGATCTGAAACATTACACGCATCTGTGTCCCTGTAGCCTAAATACATGTTTTGCACCTTCTAGCATCAAAGCTAGCATTGTGTTTGGATTCTACTTGACCATACTGCATATATTAATAAAGAAAATAACTAATAATAATGAAAATGTTCCTTAGCCCCTTCTCAACCCATGAACTACAGTTATGGCATGGGTAGGGTGAGTGAGATTGACATGAGGAAGCAGGGCACCCTTCAATAATGACCACTCCAATGTCTTTCATTTAACTGGTTAGATGATGTGATCAATAGAAATTGTGATATCTAAACAGTTTTGACAGCTATTATTGGTGGCACAGTAGCTGCTGCTAAGACTTGGGCCTACTGTGACTTCTCTACTGACAGAGTCTGTCTATGGCAGAGTTTACCAGCAGAGCACCAATCTATGCAAGTAATTAAGCAAATATAATGGGTTAAAAAATTATGTAATAGGTTAAAATGTTTTTAAAAATATAAATAAAAACCAATTCCAAAAGTTCATTTCTGCTCCTTCTCCTATTTTCCAATTTGCTAAAAAAAAATGGCATCATTGCATACAGAATTGTCCAAACTCTTAAATTATCTTATTTAGGAATCCCTCACCATGAATGTCGTAAATGCAAAAAAATAGCAAATAGCGGCTCTCCCGCCCAGCCAATCAGTGCGTTGGCCAGCCACAGCCACTGAATGGTTTGGCAGAAGAGCAGGAAGCCGGGACCCTGTGCAGCAAGTCGGATTGAAGACAGGCAATGTATGCGTTAAGGGGTTAAGGGGGCGGGTGATTTACATACTTGCAGCGATCTGAAAGATTTGTTGCGAGTATGTATTCTAAAGGAACCGCCAGGACCCTGGATCGTAGTGGATTTCCTCTGCAATCCGTCCTGTGTGAAGCTACCCTTAGGCTATGTTCTCACAACGTATGGACAACAGACCTTGTTTGGCAATCAAAAACAGTGGGCGTTGTATTAAGTGTCAAACAACAGCGGTGTTTTCATTAAAAATTGCCTTGAAATTAATGCACAACAGCTGGAAATCATTGACATGTCAATTATTTCAATGGCTGTATCAAACAACGGCCATTGTTCAATACATTATGTGAACAGTTTAATAAAAGCATTGTGTGAACAGTTTAGTAAAAAATGTTATAATGTTATCATAAATAGCCGTTTTTTCTACTAAAAAGACATTGAAGGAACATAGCTATTCCATGGATTAAGTCCGCTTTATAGCTTCCATTTACTGTGCATTGTAGGTGCCATGGCTCTGGTGAACAACTGATCTTCAAGAGTATTAGTGTCGGATCCCCACTGATCACATATTGATGGCTTATGCTAGGGATACGCCATCAATTAAAAAAAAAATCCTGCAATACCCTCCCTTTGTATGTTTCACTGCTGGACTACCAATGGCTTCCATAATGTAGATTAAGAGGATAATGTGTATTACTACTAGAGATGAGCAAACCAGGTCCAGGTTCGAGTCCATCCGAACCCGAACGTTCGGTATTTGATTAGCGGGGGCTGCTGAACTTGGTTGTCTGGAAAACATGGATACAGCCAATGACTATATCCATGTTTTCCACATAGCCTTAGGGCTTTATTCAAGTTCAGCAGCCACCGCTAATCAAATGCCGAAAGTTCGGGTTCGGATGGACTCGAGCATGCTTAAGGTTCGCTCATCTCTAATTACTACCCATTCTTCAGGCATCATTTATATGATGGGAAAAGGATCTGTAGCTGAGAAAGGATTTATCTTATGGTGTGTTTACACAGAGAGAGTTATCTGACGCCAAAGCCTGAGCCTGGAATGGATTAAAAAAGAGGAGAAATCTCAGTCTTTCCTTTATGATCTGTTCTCTGTTTACAGTCTGTTCCTGGCTTTAGCTTCAGTGATCTGTCAGATAAATCTGTCTGTGTAAACGCACCATTAGATTAGGAGAACATGCATCTATGTAGCTGAAAATCCAGAGAAAATCCATGAAGATTTTTACATACAATGCAGAAGAAGGGTCTGGGTGGGAGGTAATAAGAGGTATGCAGGCTTACATTCTGCCGCAATTGAGGATAAAGTGGTAGAGTTTATTTAATGTATGGTTAAAATGTTTAGAGCACCTGTAAACCAGATAATGTGTTAAAGTGGTAACAAGTCAGCTGTAGTCTCAGATTTTTTTTTTGCTTGTTCTTATAGAGATAATCCACTAGAGGGAACTATTACCTAAATGAATGAAATGAGTATTTGGTAATATAGCCATGTGTTAAGTTATAGGAATCATGGTTGATAAATAAAGTAATATAAAGTAAATAATCTGCAACAATTTGAAATACAGATTTTTATACATATTATTTTAATATTATTGACCAGCCCATTTTAGTCAAAATCTATGCATCTGTGTCCACTTCAAATAAACTTCCTACTTTCAGTTTCCTCCATGGAAGTTGCTATTAATTTAAGATAAATCACATATAACTTAGTGATATATGTAATTCTGATATACAGTACATTAATTAGTTATACCTTTTACTTTTATTATTATTTTTTTACTATGTTTTTTTTTACAAATGTCTCTCATCTTTTGTAAACAATACTGGTACAAAAACTACAAGCAAAGTATCTAATACAGTGTTCCCTCAACTTACAATATTAATTGGTTCACGGTCGACCATTGTATGCTGAATATATTGTATCTTGAGACCAACACTCTATGGGAAATTGGTAGTAGGTTCTAAAGCCCTCCAAATATAATCACAATATAATGGGGGAAAAAAGAAGATTTTTTTTTAAAAAAAAGCAGACAATTAGTCGATTGTCTAGTTGTTCAAATGTGCCGCAGATCCTGACTGTCTGTAGCATTGTATGTTGAGTCTGGTCTAAAGTTACAATGGTCCAGAAAGGAACATTGTATGTTGAAAATATTGTAACCTGAGGCCATTGTAAGTTAAAGGGGTACTCCAGCGGGGGGGGGGGGGGGGCACTTTTTTGCTGGGGCCGGGGAGGAGGTGGCCGAGGGAAAAGACGTCCACTCACCATCCCAGGTTCCAACGTGACGTCTCAGGTCCGCTCAGCCACTCAGTGAAGGAGGCGGGATCCGTTTCAAGTCCGCTCAGATTCCGCCTCCTTCACCGACTGGCTGAGCCGACCTGAGACATCACGTCTCGGGCCCGCGTTAGACACCCGGAAGCAGCCGGGAACCGGGCACTGGAGCGCCGCGATGTGGGACCCGCCACTGGAACCGGGGCGGTGAGTGGACGTCTTTTCCCTCGGCCACCTCCTCCCCGATCCCAGCAGTGCCCCCCCCGCTGGATTAACCCTTTAAAGCGACTCTGTACCCACAATCTGCCCCCCCCCAAACTACTTGTACCGTCGGATAGCTGCTTTTAATCCAAGATCTGTCCTGGGGCCCGTTCGGCAGGTGATGCAGTTGTTGTCCTAAAAAAAACTTTTAAACTTGCAGCCCTGTGTCAAATTGGCATGGCCTTGAGTTTCTGTGCATTAGACATTCGTAATGATGAGGAGGGTGGGGAGGAGGGATGGAGGGGTGGTGCAAAGTTAGGGCACAGACACTCTAAGCCACAGCCGTTTTGCACAGGGCTGCAAGCTTAAAAGTTGTTTTCTACGACAATAACTGCATCACCTTCCAAACGGACCCCAGGACAGATCTTGATCTTGGATTAAAGGCAGCTATCCGAAGGTATGGTGGTTTGGGGGGGACAGATTGTGGGTACAGAGTCGCTTTAAGGGATCACTGTGCTAAAGATAACCAAATGTAATACTATATTAACAATGTAAAATATCAACTATTGGCTGGATTGTGGCAATCAAGGTTGTGTGGGTATTATTTTGTACACCCTTTCTTCCCAGAATTCCCAGTGGAGCAGGAATTACTTTTGAGTTTCCACATATCTTTATGGCTGTCTCCTTAAAGGGGTTATTCAGCGCTACAAAAACATGGTCACTTTCCCCCTACTGTTGTCTCCAGTTTGGGTGGGGTTTTAAAACTCAGTTCCATTGAAGTAAATGGAGCTTAATTGCAAACCGCACCTGAACTGGAGACAACAGTAGGGGGAAAAGTGGCCAGTTTTTGTAGTGCTGGATAACCCCTTTAAGGAGAACTAGTATCTCTTTGACCCACATTGATAGGCCTCTCACTTGCCAGCCAACACTATGCTCTGCACAGAATGGGGGCATCAATCCCAAAACAGTAGTCTGCAGATGGGAAGACTTTTCTTTTGGATGGATATTTGGCTTGGCATATACCCCTAGTCAATGTTTAGGACTCCTGGATGGAGTTAAACACTGACTTAAAGGGACCCCACTGATATAGGAGCTATTTTGCATACCCTTTCTTCCCAGAATTCCCAGTGGAGCTAAAATGGCCATTTAGTCTCCATATGTCTTTATGATGCTTTTAAGGAGAACTACTATTCCTTTGATCACAGCGCTAAATTTAAAAAAAAAAATTTAAAACAGGCAATCAACATTATATTAGCAGGAGTCCGTCTCTGAGCGCCCCCCAGGATCAGCTGTTGTAAAAGGCCGAGGGACTCTTGTGAACTTTACATCCTTGAATCCTGTTTTGCTGCTTATTAAAATTAATCTAAAAAATTGCATGTTTTTTTTTTTCAATGCGTTTGTCTGCAGAAATGTAAATGTGCAAACACAGCCTAATACCAGTCTATATTCTAAACCTGACAAATCATCTGCAGAAAACAGGATAACAAAACTGGAATATGTGAGATGTTTTATGTGGATAATCACATAAAAATATTCAAAGATGTACATAGGAAAAATGGAATTTTCTGCTTTTCTGCTTATCTATATAGGGGCTGGGTTCACACTATGTATATTTCAGGCTGTATTTGGTCCTCATGTCAGGTCCTCATAGCAACCAAAACCAGGAGTGGATTGAAAACCCAGAAAGGATCTGTTCACACAATGTTGAAATTGAGTGGATGGCCGCCATATAACGGTAAATAACTTCCATTATTTCAATATAACAGCCGTTGTTTTAAAATAACAGCAAATATTTGCCATTAAATGACGGCCATCCACTCAATTACAACATTATGTGAACATAGCCTTTCTGTGTTTTCAATCCACTCCTTGTTTTGGTTGCTATACAGCCTCAAACATATAGCCTCAAATATACGTAGTGTGAACCCAGCCTAATTAGGATGTAAACACATCCATGCCATAGGCTTGGTTCAGGAAGACAGTAGGTATTTTTATATATATATATATATTTTTTAATATAGCCACTGTCTTCCACGCTATAAAAACCCTTAAGCCGAAGGCAGTCTAGACGGGAGATTCAATACATGTTTACTCTTCGAGAAAATTGAAGAAGCATATTTGACGTTAGAATTGTTCTATTTTTTTGGTGAAATCAATGCAGCCTCTGAAAATAGTACAATGCGGCACTAATGGAAGGTTATTAGAAGAAGGAAGCAAATGTCTTATACCACCATATTATATGAAGTTAGCTTTAGCTAATGTTCTGTGGGAAAAACATTCTGTGTATGTTTAAAATAAGCTATAATAAGACTGCTATATTTTTTTTTTTTTTTATACCTCTTCATTCTACCTTATATTTAAAAATCTAGAGTCTTCCAGTACTTATCAGCTGTTGTATGTCCTGCAAGATGTGGTGTTTTCTTTCCAATCTGACACAGTGCTCTCTGCTGCCACCTTTGTCCATGACAGGGATTGGCCAGAGCAGGAGACGTTTTCTATGGGGATTTGCTACCGCTCTGGACAGTTCCTGTCATGGACAGAGGTCAGCAGAGAGCACTGTATTAGGCTGGAAGGCAAACACCACTTTCTGCAGGACATGCAGCAGCTGATAACTACTAGAAGGGTTAAGATGTTTAAATAGAAGCAAATTACACATCTATATAACTTTCTAAACCAGTTGATTTGAAGGGAATAAAATTCGCCGGAGAACTCCTTTAAACCCCACCCATGCAGTCTCAGTGATATGACATCATTGTGCCTGCTGGAGGGTCCCGTCACCGTGGCTTACAGGCTGCAGGCCATAAGTGATGAAGATCTGTTCCATGCCCAGATTAGGTTAGTGTTATATTTTAGGGTTTTTTCTGTTGGGACATTATTACTGGTGGGATAAGGGGTGCACAGCAAGCGGCATTATTACTATATGGGGGTTGGGAATGCACAGCAGGGGAAATTACTGTATTACTATATGGGGTGGTGGTTGCACAGCAGGAGGCAATTTGTATGAAAAAAATTATATACATTTTACACTTTAAAGTGACACTGTCATCCCCTGACTGTCTACCAAGCTGGTGACACTGCTGGATAAATATCAAAGAAAGCATTTAAAACATATTTTTGTTGCCCATGTCTGTGTAATTATTTTAAGAAAAAAAGCCTTAGTGTCAAGGAGGTGGGGGCCTACAATTCCCTGGGCCCTGGCACTGCTTTGCCTCACTGAGCTGTATGCACAATGCACTTACTAATTATGTAGAGCAGGGGTGGGGAACCTCCGGCCCGCGGGCCGCATCCGGCCCCTGAGACCTCCCGATGCGGCCCGCGGCCCGCAGCTCCCCTGTGATGCGCGCCGCTCTGGAGGAGGAAGGAGCCGGCATACACAGCATCCTCCGGTGTCTGTGACAGCTGCCGGATACAGGAGGATGCTGTCTGTGTTGGCTTCTTCCCCACTAGAGCGGCGCGTGCCTTCAGTCTCCTGCGGGCCGCGCGATGACGTCATTTCATCGTGCGCCGCCTGCAGGAGAAGACCGGCACAGAGGACCTGGGAGAGAAGAGGACCTGGACAGCGTGGGAACGGAGGAAAGGTGAGAGGGATGTTTATTTTTTTTTTATTTGGGGGTTAACTAGGCTGCCAGAGACATGCCTGATGGGGGTGATAACTAGGCTACAAGGGACATGCCTGATGGGGGGGATAACTAGGCTACCAGGGACATGCCTGATGGGGGGGATAACTAGGCTACCAGGGACATGCCTGATGGGGGGGATAACTAGGCTACCAGGGACATGCCTGATGGGGGGATAACTAGGCTACCAGAGACATGCCTGATGGGGGTGATAACTAGGCTACCAGGGACATGCCTGATGGGGGGGATAACTAGGCCACCAGGGACATGCCTGATGGGGGGGATAACTAGGCTACCAGGGACATGCCTGATGGGGGGGATAACTAGGCTACCAGGGACATGCCTGATGGGGGGGATAACTAGGCTACCAGGGACATGCCTGATGGGGGGGATAACTAGGCTACAAGGGACAAGACTGATGGGGGTGATAACTAGGCTACAAGGGACATGCCTGATGGGGGTTAACTAGGCTACCAGAGGCATCACTGGGGGGGTTAACTAGGCTACCAGGGACATGACTTGGGGGTTAACTAGACTACAAGGGGCATCATTGGGGGTTAACTACAATAGCAGGGGCACTGGGGGAACAATACTTTGCCTTGCCCCATGTGCTGCAAACCCACGCTACTAACTGCCGCGCACAGTATGCGGCCCTCGAATGATTTTATTAATGCCCGACCGGCCCTCGACATGGAAAAGGTTCCCCACCCCTGATGTAGAGGGACAACAAACACAAAAACCTGGTAATTCATATTTCTCTAGTGACTGTGGCTGCTAACATCTGGCTATAGCGTTTTTAAGTCCAAAAAATGCACCAATTTTGGGGGTTTTATTGATTTTTTTTTCTGCAAACCACCTAGGGGGCATTTATCAAAACTGGTGTATGCCAATCTTAAATAAAGTCCCGTTTCCCGTGCATGCATCTTAGTAAAGCCGTCCGAACCTGCACCTGTCGCAAGGATTGTGTAAAATCTACTACTTTGGAGCAGATGTAGATTTTTACATGGTTTACCCCAGGCATAAACCATAATAACTTAATAAGAGGCATAAGAGGAGGCCGTGCTTCCCCCTCACCTTACCGCACCCCCACTGCCTGCTCATCAGGTAAGCGGGGGTTAGAGCTCGCATACATCAAGAAAAAGGCGAGAAAATTGGCGCCAGTTGGACAGAAGAGAACCTGCGATATTGGAAGCTGGGGGAGGGGACCTGAGTGTATAGGGGAGTATGTCTATAGATGTTATCCTGAGTGGTAAGGGGAAGGTGGGGGGGTTAGTGTACATAGTGTACCTCCATTGGGGTACCTGGGGCCCACCAGAGGAAATGATCCTTAGGGCCCACCAAAGAAGAATCGGTAAAAAGCGACATACTGACCCGGCCCTATTCTGGATTCATCTGGATCTGCGACAACTCCCTTGTGAATGACATGTTTTCAGTTAAATTATAACTCTCAGAATACCCTAAACTTATGAAGCTTTAATTAAGGGTATGTTGGGAGTTGTAGTTTCAGAGAGAACAAACCTTTAATAATTGATTGTTGTGCAGAAGCTTCTGGTGGCCGTAATCTGTTACAACCATCAGCCCTGAAGGTCCAGCACTATATGTCTCTACAGTGGCAGCTCATATGTACTACAACTCCAAGCATATCCTGAGGGATGCAGACTATCAGTAAATTCTGGGAGTTGTAGTGCCTGCAGCTGTTGAAGTTGGAGGGTCTTAGATACATTGTACACTGAATGGTTTGTGGGAGATCAGAATACATAGTTATGTGAGGGCTCAGTGTGTGGAAGTGATCCCAGAACAGCACTAATATATATATATATATATATATATATATATATATATATATATATATATATAAATTATCACCATACTGTACCTATCAACATACCATCACGCTGTTACTGACCAAATCTTCCATTATCATACTACTACCCCTTCAGCCTTCTGCTCCTCCATCATCATACTACTAATACTACTACCTCCTTCATCCTTCCGGCACCTCCATCATCATATTACTACCCCTTTATCATCCTCCTGCCCCTCCATCATCATATTACTACGCCTTTATCATCCTTCTGCCCCTCCATCATCATACTACTAACCCTTTATCATCCTCCTGCCCCTCCATCATCATACTAGCTAGGCTACAAGGCTAGGCTACCTTCTTCCTACTGCTCCTCCATCATCATAATACTACCCCCTTCATCCTACTGCTTCTACATCATCATACTACTACCCCCTTTATCCTACTGCTTCTACATCATCATACTACTACCCCCTTCATCCTACTTCTTCTACATCATCATACTACTACCCCTTCATCCTACTGCTTCTACATCATCATACTACTACCCCCTTCATCCTCCTGCACCTCTATCATCATACTACTACCTCCTTCATCCTCCTTCACCTTCATCATCATACTACTACCTCCTTCATCCTCCTTCACCCTCCTTCACCTTCGTCATCATACTACTACCTCCTTCATCCTCCTGCACCTCCATCATCATACTACTACTTCCTTCATCATCCTCCTGCACCCCCAAGATCATACTACTACCCCTTCATCATCATACTACTACCCATTCATCCTTCTGCCCCTCCATCATCATAATACTATGCCCTTTATTATCATACTACTACCCCCTTCACCCTCCTGCTCCTCCATCATATTACTACCAATCCATCATCCTCTTACCCCATCATACTACTCCCCCCTTCATCCTCCTGCCCCTCCATCATATTACTACCCCTCCATCCTCCTCCTTCCTCCTTCATCCTCCTACCCTTCCGTCATCATAGTAGCACCCCTCTCATCCTTTTGCCCCTCATTACCATACTACTACCTCCTTCATCATTCTCTTGGCCCTCCATCTGTATTTAAAACAAAAAAGCTATACTTACCTCACTACTACCCCCTTCATCCTCCTGCTCCTCCATCATATTACTACCAATCCATCATCCTCCTACCCCATCATACTACTACCCCCTTCATCCTCCTGCCCCTCCATAATATTACTACCCCTCCATCCTCTTCCTTCCTCCTTCATCCTCCTGCCCTTCCGTCATCATAGTAGTACCCCTCTCATCCTTTTGCCCCTCATTACCATACTACTACCTCCTTCATCATTCTCTTTGCCCTCCATCTGTATTTAAAACAAAAAAGCTATACTTACCTCACCTGTATGGTTCCTCTAGTCCCCCAGCGACTCCTCTCCCCAGTCTGCGTGAGTGAGATCGTGAACGCTGGAAGGGGGCGGGGCTTCCCGTGACATACCCGGGACATGGTTTTGCAGGGCTGTCTTCTCAGAATCGGGCAGTCCCGGCAAAACCATCTATTTATCCAGCTGCATGTCCGACACTGGAGCCCACTGAGGAAAGGTAGCATCACCCCATGGCTGTCTGGGGTCCCCAGCTGCTGGACGGTAAGTAGGGGAGGGGCACACCGGTGGCCCAGTCCGACACTGTGTACCTCTCCTAAAAATCACACAATTGGCGTCAATTTATTTTATTATGAAGGGAGAGTGAGGACCATAAAGAATTTAGGAGAACCGCTAATTGTTGTACACGGCTTAGGTGGGCCAAATGTGAGGAAAGAAAGAGAGAGAGATAAAGCTGCTCTCTACAGACTGGCATCTAATCTTTTTTATGAAGACCCTGCATTGTCTAGTATAAGAGTTTTCTTCCTTCTGGAGAGAAGATAATTTGTATTTTTTCTTTTTTTTCCCCATGGAGCATTGTCTGAAAATAAATCTTCGGACACCACCTATTTCTCTTCAATGAGATACAATATGACCCTGATTTAGATGAATAAGAAATACAACCCTATACAGAAAACATACTGCAGTGTAAGACTCAATCTAGAAAGTGGCAATGATGCTAGCATTACACAAATTGACAATTTAATTGCTCATGAAAGCGAGACTGAAAAAGAGTGCTCGCAGCACTGTTCAGTTCATTGGATAGATAGTTAAACACAAGATTGACCGTAAATGTTAAATTAAAGTCAGTAGTAGTGCATATAGTAAGAAAGCAGGTATGCCAGCCAACAGGTGGTATAGTGTAATAGCAAACATAGAAGTACAATAGCAAACATTGAAAATGGGTAAAACACCAGGTTACATATCAGACATTGTTAGTCTGTCACTGCCTAAATGGAGCCTGTATAACAAGAATGTGAATGCTTCTTCCCTTTTAGGGAAAAGATACAAGAACACTGTGTATTACCCAAAAACCCCAGAGGAAAAACATTTTTCAGCCCAATAGAGAGTAAATGGAGTACAGGCCATGAGCACAGGTGCACTGGGCACTCCATTCATTGCGGGGCAATTGTGTTCTCTTCTTGGAATTAGTGGGGGTTCTGGCAGTTGATCCAATTAGCTTGTTATCTGGTATCCTAAGGGTATGTTCAAGGTGAGTTTGCGCTGTGGACTATAATAATGTGGATAGTTATAGAAAAA
Source organism: Dendropsophus ebraccatus (assembly GCF_027789765.1). Classification (NCBI taxonomy): domain Eukaryota; kingdom Metazoa; phylum Chordata; class Amphibia; order Anura; family Hylidae; genus Dendropsophus; species Dendropsophus ebraccatus. The sequence goes on from NC_091454.1 coordinate 74,500,142, forward strand.
CCAACAACAAGTGGATATATCAGTATAAATAATATGTAATTCTATGGTGATGCATTCCATTTTAAGCTGCATTGCATGTCATAGTTTATCAAGCCACTATGATTTTGCTAGCCCATTGAAACTACACCTTCCCAAGAACCAGGGTCTATTACAAACACACACAGTTTCATTCAATATAAAAAACTTGACCATCTTATGCAAAAGTCATGGGTCTATATCCTGATGACTCCACCTTCATTTCCAGAATTCCAGAAGCTTTGAATCCAATAAACTTCATATTGTAAATTAGTTGCAAAACCTGAGGACAGGAGTGGTTCTGTTTTTGTGAAGAAAGCAGACATTTTTTTACTAATTGTAGATAATAGAGATTAGTGAAGCGGGGTTTGTTTAGCTTTGTACAAAGCTACTTGATTGGCTCAATAAGCAACTGGAAAACATGGGTACAGCTATAGGGTGTGTCTATGTTTTTTTAAGGGCTGTATCCATGTTGTCCATGTGGTCCTTGGGCTGTCCCCACCTTCTCCACAGAGCGGGGAGACAGTCGCTCATTTCCAGCAGATAACCTCTTCTATAAAGGATAGCTCTGAGGGGTTACCCTTTTCAGGGTAAGTGCTTCACTAGAGGACAGCTCAGGTAAACTGATATAGAAAGATAGATCTACATCCTACATTTTTTTCAAAATTACATGAATATAGGGCAAACTATAGTGCAATTCACTATTATTGTGAACCAAGTCCTTCCGCACCTGAGCCGCTCGCTTCACTGTGTGAACTGACAGGTCTTTCTGCGGCCAAAATTTACTGACATGTCTGACTGACAGGGTGCTGCGGGGGGGGGGGGGGGGGGGGGGGGGGCTGCCCGGGGGATCGCTGATCGTCCAGACAACCTTAGAGCTTTATCCAACTTCAGCAGCCACTGCTAATCAAATGTCGAACGCTCAGGTTCAGATAAACTCGAGCATGCTCGAGGTTCGCTCATCTCTACTCTCTAGTACTGCTGCAGGTCTAGATAAGGCAGGTTACCAACACTATATGAATAAAAAAGGTTCTGTGTGCGTCTTATCTGTCACTCTCTGAAACTTGGCTCAGGGAATATTATAATCTATAGTATTAGTGTACAGGAAGGAAGGAAGTGTACATGTGCAATATGGCCAGACAACTACAACATAAACAAGATCAAAACAACTCAAAACATAACTTATCTCCTATAGATTTATATCTAATTGATTATACTGAAAGTAAAGACACTAGAGTTTTACCTCAAAGTAAAACCCATATTGCAAATGCAATTCATTTCCAAACTACTAATAATGTTAGATAGCTGTCAAGTCCAGGAGACACATGGAACCTTTCATATATCTGTCTGTAATTCCAGACTGGGTAGTACAGATTCAACCATAAACATTGGATAGCTGTGGGCAACAGCTGAGAGTGCATGTATATTTTAATGGGAAGAAAGGAATAACCTGCTGCTAGACAAACATGCCCAATCCTTCTCTCCATTGACTTCTGCTGTCATAGAAGACTCTGGAGACCACAGTCCACATAAGGTGGTTGACCAATCTGTCTGCATTTGTCAGGTTCAGACCACTTTTATTTTGGATGTATCGGAAGCTTTAATGTTGATATCAACTGAATTGTTTACTGCACCTGTGTTCATATTAATATACTGACCTAGATTCTTTGCTCTCAGAAAACTCTGCCCCAGTACATTTTGTTCTTGCAGAAGTCAGATGAGTTATCAGAGCAGAATAATCCTGTGTACCAGTCTCAGAGGTAGCAAGGTGTCTGAGCATCTTCTTATAGTGCCATGTGTGACCTCTGCTGTCCATATACAGCTAAGGTGTTTGTCCTATAGACTGAAGCACTGCAGTCTCTGCAGCCATCTGTGTTGTCTGGAGCAAGGCATAAACACTTATGACCCATGCACTGGTATGCACAGGGGCTGGGGTAGCTCCAGTCAGAGACCTGTGATGACAGTGCAGGAGCTGATGACATTGATGTAGTGCCAGGAATATTGTAAGAAGCCTGTGTTCTTATTCCAAGCAGTGCAAGGTAAAGCAGCTTTGATGCTCTGCAGTCACTGCTTTTTTTTTCTGGTCCAGCGTCATGCTGACACTGCTCACTTCTTCTTGATTGGATGTTTCCAGGGACTGACTAAGAATACTGATGGTATCTTACAGAGTAGCTCAGCCACATGGATGAGGATTCCTCTATACCATTCTTCCTTATTCTGTATAATGATCCTATATTACCATCCACTGTTATCCATGCTGTAGATAAGGGCAAAGTAATTGCAGGTGGTCACTTGAGAGAAGGTTTTTAGCCTGTGCCAAGTCACCCTGGATGCTCCTGACATGACTGCAGATGCTATTTGTCCTGGAGAACTAGAGGAGAGATGTCCTGTGTGTCTGTGTGTGGATTCTCTGCTCCTGTGGTGAGTGTTCAATAGCATGATATCAGCTTAGCAATGCTGCAGTACATTATTTCTCTCTCCTCCTTGTCTCTTTGACCTTCATTCATTAGCTCTTCAGGGTATTGGGATATAGGGCTGAAGCTCAGAAATTCAGTTTTATGGAAATGTATAAAGAAACCTTACAATGTTGCACATCATGTCTAGATTTAACATCATCATATGGCTTCTTTATGAGATGTATCATGTGCATGCAAATGCGTTTCTATACATTCTCTACCTCTGTGTATACATGTATTTACTGGATATGTGTATTAGCATATATATAGTGTGTGGGCATTGTATACAGTATGTGTGATTATAATTGCATCTCACTTCGCTGAGTTTATCATTTGCATAGTAACAATGTGTAACAACCAGTATGGTTTTCCCTGTTCCTGAGTATCAAGTTATTCAGTGATGTAACAGATCTGCAGTAAATGTTAGAATGTATTGTAATGTAATGTATGCAGCTAGATGTCTTGTATGCACAGTGGTCTGTTCTGTTTGGGCTTTTTCTCACTAGTCAGTTACACACATGGAATTGTTTTCATGTGACGCAGACCTAGCAGATTACATCATTGCAGTTTACTGGAGAGAAGGGGGAAGCTAGACTAGTATTGACGTAGTCATCCTTGTTCAGCACACTGCAACCATCCTATGTGGAATGAATCTGCTAGTGATAGATTTCAAGAAAAAAATTGAAAAATAAACCCTTTAATTGTCCTTGACTTGTTGACTCCAAGGACCTTGAAAATACTATGAAATAAATATTTCCGCTGTTTTGTGGATGTCACGTAGCTAAACACAGAGCCTAATGGCAGTCTGCTTAGTTATGCATGAGCACATCTCTGTTACCAAAATCGCTGCATCGGCAGGAGATTTATCACTTAGGAGCCCAGGAAAGTTCTGCGACAACCCCCTGTAAGAGCTGTAGTAGCTGCCATTAGTGGTTATCATATTATTTGTTAAACACAGAGAAAAAAATATTTTAAAAACTGGTGATTTTTTAGCTGAAATCTTTAAAGGGAATCTGTCAGCTGTAATTCACTTTACAAAGTGCTGACACTGCTAGGTCAAGGAGACATATGGTTTCTTTCATATATCTGCATTTCCAAAATGTTGAAAAAATATTTTATTGTTTGGTACAAATTGTCAAAGAGCCGTTTCCAAGCTCCTGAATAGCAACAAGCTGGAATGTCTCCTCTCTCCAGCTATCAGGGTCAGCAGTTTGGAACCTAAATTGCAGCTTAGAGATTCCCTTTAAATGGACACTGTCATTACCAATAAATAATATTAAATCAGTGGGGGAGGTGATATACTACATGTTTGCAACTTACTTCATTTATTTTTGTTTGTTTTCTATGCGAAATACAATCAGCCACTAGGTGTATCACTTACTGAAAAACTGCAGTCAAGGCTGCAACACTAAGGGCCCATTCACACTGCGGAAATTAGGTGAAAATTCCAAGCGCAATCCCCATTGCGGACTCTGCTTAGAATTCCGCCTGAATTACTGCCTCACTGTTAAAGGAGAAGTCTGGCAAAAAAATTTATTAAAATATTGTATTAGTCCCCAAAAGTTATACAAATCAGCAATATACACTTATTATAGGAAATGCTTATAAAGTGCTTTTTTCCCTGCACTTACTAATGGTGATGTCACGACCCAAATCCCAGAGCTGTGCGGGCTGTGGCTGCTGGAGAGGATGATGGCAGGGGGATGCTCAGTGTCCCTCCGGTGTCCTGTGTCCCTCAGTGTCCCCCTTCCATCATCCTCTCCAGCAGCCACAGCCCGTACAGCTCTGGGAGTCGAGTCATGACATCATCATAGTCCTTCTGGGTTTCAACCCACTCATATTATTAGATTAAAAATACAGCCACATGTTATACCTTTTTACAATAAAATATTGCTTTTATTTTTCTGTGTCTGAACCTAGCCTAAAGATTTGTGTATATTTGGTCACTTCTGCACCAATAATAGGTATTCCCCACCAAACGTTTACGTCATATCCAGTGGAAAGCGCTGTCTTGGGAAAACCCTTTTTTGTATTATTCTGAGGCAATGTCTTCCCCAGTGGAATGTATTGCGCCCATTAACAGATATTGCAGACAACCTATATGGGAGGATAATGTTCTGTAGTTTGTGCTGATCTCTTTTCATAGACATGTGGTCCGGAAATAAACATTTCTATGAATCTTCAACAAGATTTATTTCAATGTTTTATGAATTTATTATATTAGTCTAGCAACACTTGATTCCAATGATTTCCATTGAGATATACTGTACTACAGCAAAAATTGGAGCGTTAAGCAGTGTCGCAAAGAGTGCCATCTCTTTTTTAAACTTTTATAATATTTATTTATACAATGTAGAAGTACATGCCCAAGGTGAGGCTGTGAAGAAGCTTCACTGAACTCTTCATTTCTATTTGTTACTTTTGTCCTTTACAAATGACTTTGCTTTCTAAAGAGAAGTCGGGAAAAGTGACTGGGGCATGATCTATCATCAACAGAGGCCCATGATTCTCTTTACATTATTTGTGAAGAGAGCCATGTCCCCAGATTGAGACGTGAAAAAAATTTCCTGTTTTTTCTGTAAGTGGACAATATTTTATGTCAACCAATAAGGTGTTAGCCATTTGCTTAAGGGCCAGTTCATGCAGGCTTGTGTGAAGATACCTAAAAGAAATACAAATCATCTAGTACAGAGAGAAAATTGAGGTTTATGCTGAGCCACTCCACAGAAGACTTCAAACTCGCATGAAATATGCTTAATGTTTTACTTTTATTACTAGGTGTACAAATTATAACACATTTTGTGTTTGGGCCAACCCCTAGGAAACAAACACGATTGGTCCAAAACATATTATAATTTGTACACCTAGAATAAAATTGACTTTGAGGGCTTTTGTGTAGTGGTACCTTTTTCCATTCTTCATAATTCAAGATTACTTACTCAAAGGTTGGACGATTAAGTAGGAAAAGTCTGGCAGCCCCCATACACTCACCACATATGACCAAAAAGGCTAATATAGATGTTGTGCCTGTAAACAACATGTGAGTATGTTACCTGAAAAGCTGTGCCTATACCTACATAAGTGTAAATGCCTTGCTTTATGAAGCGCTTTCACTTTTTTTTTAATATACAGTGGTACCTTGGTTTAAGAGTAACTTGGTTTAAGAGCGTTTTGGTTTAAGAGCTCACAGTTTTTCAAAATTGTGACTTGGTTTAAGAGCATTGCTTTGTTTTAAGAGTTCCCTGTACTGGGTGGGAGCGGGAGTGGGGGAGGGGCATGGTCTGCACAGGGTGGTCTACAGCCCTGTACTCTGACCCAGGAAGTCTCCCTCACCTTCCAAATCATAACAGATCCACCTCAGGCTGGGGCTTACATCAGGGGACAGGACTGCGGAGGTAATCTATCCATAGCTGTAACCTCTCTCTCCCTGGACAGAGAGTGCTGCATGTAAGTGCCTACATCTGTCCTGCTCATTCCTTCATGCTCCCTGCAGTCTCTGTCAGCCCTTGTGTTTCCCATCCTCTCCATTACTGTACAGTAACTTATAATATCACAGATTCTGCTGTTTCTGAATGCTTGTTTCATTTGTTTTACATGTTATTCAGAATAATAAATCATTATTTTTGGGGTGTGTGGAACCAATTGTCTGCATGTCAGTGATTTCTTATGGGAAAATTTGCTTTGGTTTAAGAGTGGATTTGGATTACAAGCGCGGTCCCGGAACGAATTATGCTCGTAATCCAAGGCACCACTGTATATCTGAATACTGAAAGTAAAGGTTTTACTGCTTCAAGATTAGGACTGGTATAGGTTATAGGGGTGGGGAAAACCAGTAGGTTTGTAAACAGGTGCATGCCTACCATGTTTCAGACCATGTGACTGCTGATGGGAAAAGAAGAGTTCCAGGTCTGGTTGGTGCCATTTCTGGAAGACAATTGTGCAGCACTCTTTTTTTTCCCCAAGAAAAAGCACTGTCAGCAAATAAATGGATTAAGGTTTTGAGTTATGGGTCATGGAAAGAAAATAGAAATTAAGATCAGAACCTTCTGTTTATAGGGGCATAATCAGAAATACTTCCCCTGTAATTGAGTCTCTTTAAATTCCTACTCTTGAGGTTTTTATTCCTTCACTTTTTTTGTAATCCCTTCTCTGTAACTATATAATATAGGGGTGGTAGAACGCATGCGTTTTTAGATGGGAGGGGGGGGGGGAATAAGAACCAATATCTGTGATTTATTTATTGCACCTTTACATGGCTCAATTATTACTGCAGCCAGGACATGCGAATGATCAATTTCATACAATAGATTCAATCTGCCAACGAATAAGCATTTGCTTGTACATCAGCTGATTACAGGCCCAATTAGACAGCCTTACTCACATTCACAAGATATTTGTCTCTTGTAAAATGGTCTCAGTCTCAGCTACCACAGTGTGATTTGAGGCCCAGTGCTGGATTTGTTCTTTTTTCTTTTCAAATATATATATATTTTTTTTCATTATTGAAAATCCTGGTGGTTGGTGTACCTTAAATTCCCTTTTTTTTCCGGTAAATATAGTTTTATTAGATGGAAAATTCCAACGGATCTCCTAAGTTAGCACAGAAAAATTAAATATATATACATATCCATGTTGAACAAGCTTATCATAGTTAAGAAAGGAGAATCAAAAAAATAAAGGTTGGTCCATAACACCAAGTCAAAATCACATACAACAAAGCTCACTGAGCCTAATAGACATAATGATAAAACCAGTATCCAACATTGGCAGGAATGGTCCCAAAGAGATCCATGAGAAATTTGTAATAGAAACGGAAGACAAAAAACTAAATTCGGGATGACTAGACTGGGGAGAGAAGAGAAGAAACAAAAAACACAAAACAAAACAAAAAACCACAGAAGACGCATCAACATAAGGGTACACAAACAAGGGAAAGAGACAGGACAAATGGGGAGATAGTGCTTTACCTGTGATACACCACTATAATAAAGAGAAAAAAAAAAAAAAAGGGGGAAAAGGGGTGGGATTAGAAATTATTAGGTAGGGCAAGTTATACGGTATGGTGGGAAATCCACGCAGCTAGATCTCCAGAACCACTAAAGGAGTCCCATGAGAACCATGTTTTGGTAAACAATGTTCTATCACGATCATCCTCAGCCGATAGTTCTTCCATACGTCTAATGGAGAGGAGGCAGTCTAAGAAGTCCCCGAGAGAAGGAGGACTAATCTTCTTCCATTTACGGGGAATTGCCTGCCTAGGGCATGCAAGAAATGTCGCAATAGGCCTTTTTTGAATTTTTGCAGGGAACCCTCTCGCAAAGACAGAAGAGCTAATTCCATTGAAGGCCGGGTAGACACCGAACATACTCTATCATATAAGGCAAACACCAATCGCCAAAAAGGTTTTATCGCCCGGAAGGACCACCATATATGTTCCATATTACCCCTTCCACTCCCACAACGCCAACAACAGGGGTCAACCGCAGGGAACATTTTGTGCAATCTCTCTGGACAATAATACCACTGGGAAAGAATCTTATAGTTCTTTTCTTGGGCATAGCTTGATAAGGAGGATTTGTGTACAAGTTGAAAGACACTATTCCACTCCTCCTCACGCAAACCTCGTCCCAATACCATCTCCCACCTGGCAACGAATGGAGGTGTATATGCATGGTCCTTAAGGTTCAGAAATAAGCTATATAATAGGGAAATAGTGTGTTCAGGAGTTTCAGGGTCAATGCACAACTGTTCAAAGTCAGTTAGGGTATGAATGGCGCCCCAGCTGTCTTTGAACGTAAAGGAAAAGACTACGTAATTGTTCATAGAGTAACCACTCAGATGATTGTAGGATGCCCGTTTCGACAAATTCTGCAAATGGGCGTATGCCTTCAATCGAGCAAACATACCTCAAATGAAGATCAGTAATATTTACCACAGAGCGCATAAACCTAGCAGTTAATTCGGGGGTCAAGATCCCTGTACCAATGACAGGAGTTAGGGGACCCGGCCTAAAAAAAAGCTTATGAGTTAGAGCAAACCTGTCACTGAACCCTACAAGTGTCCTGATCAATGTTGGAGAATTTCCCAACTAAGGCCTATTTCCCGCTGCACACCACAAGAAAGTTAGGGGAGGACCCACTGATAAGTCATCCAATAATGACACCCATTGCTTAGAGGCTCTATTGTGGAATAAGTCTAGAAGGCAGGTGCCCAACACTGCTTGATGATATATTTTAAAGTCCGGAGCACCCACTCCCCCTTTTAATTTAGGCCTGGCAAGAAGCCTATAAGGCAACCGGGCTCTTTTATATCCCCAAATAAACCTCCAAGCAATGGTCTTAAGTCTTTTCAGGAAGGCTCCTATCGGAACCATAGGGAGGGTTTGGAAGAAATACAGCACCCGTGGTAGTATATCCATTTTTACTGCTGCTATTCTCCCAAACCATGAAAGATTCACTTGACGCCATTTATCTAGGTCTTTCTCTATATCTCGAAGTAAAGGAAGGAAATTATTAGAAAAGAGGGGAGCCGAGTCTTGGGTTATGTGGATACCTAGGTACTTCAAGGAACTCGATTGGCACTTGAAGGAGAATGTAGAGCGTAAATGGGACACGACAGGGTCAGGGAGAGATATGTTAAGGAATTCAGATTTGGCTGCGTTTATTTTAAAATTACTTACTGCGCCGTATGATCTTATTTCAGCAAGAATATTAGGGATGCTAACTAATGGTTGTGAAACAAACAATAGGACATCGTCCGCAAACATAGCTAATTTATGTTCTTTTCCACCCACTACAGGCCATGTATATTATCGTTGTCTCTGATAGCAGCTGCAAAAAATTCCATTACTAGGATATAAAGGAGTGGGGATAGGGGGCATCCCTGTCTTGTCCCGTTTAGTATCGGAAAGGGAGATGAAAGGGACCCATTTACCCTAACCTGGGCTGACGCAAGGCAGACTCCAGGAATCCCCAGTGCACCCTGTCAAAAGCCTTCTCGGCATCAAGGGACAGGATGCACAGGGGAATACCCGCCGCTCCGGCTCTCTCCACCAAAGTAAGGGCACGAATCGTGTTATCCCGTGCCTCTCTCTGTCTCACAAATCCCACCTGATCATTGGAAATAAATAAATGCATAAAAGGGCTCAGTCTTTGGGCCAAAATTTTAGAATATAATTTTATGTCAAGGTTAATCAGGGATATGGGTCTAAAATTGCTACATATATCCGGGGGCTTCCCAGGTTTAGGGAGGACTGTGATATGTGCTAATAGGGCTGAAAAGGGAAACGAACCCCCACCCAAAACGTCATTAAAGGCAGAGAGAAGCACGGGAGAAAACAGGCCCCCGAGAGTCTTATAGGACCCGGCCGAATATCCATCCGGACCCGAGCTTTTCCCATTTTTAGGAGTTTTAATAACTTCCTCAAGTTCTATAGCCGAAATATCCTTCTCCATGGATTCCTGAATTTCGTTGGGGAGCTTAGGAATCGGGTGAGCCTCCAAATATGCTTGGAACTTGGCCTGCAAGGCTGAGCTAGATAATGTGGCAAATTTGCCTTGTATAGAATAGAGGGTAGCATAATAATCCCGAAACATATTTAGAATATCTTTCATGGCATGCTTCTTAGTGCCCCGTGGGTCGCGTAAAAAAGGAACGTAGGGAATACACAGCCTAGGGTGAAGTGCCCTTGAGAGTAATCGACCACTTTTGTCCCCAGACACATAATAGCGGGCCTTGATTTTAGATCTAAAACACGCCGATTTTTGATCCAATATCTGAGTCAATTTGGCTCTCGATACTGCCAAGTCCGCATTTGTGCCAGGAGACAAAGAGCGCTTATGTCTTAACTCCAAGTCGGCTATCTTCTCTAGGAGCTTACGGATACCTTCCCCACGTTCCTTCTTAAGGCGCGACCCATGAGAGATAAGGATCCCCCGTAACACTGCTTTGAGCGCCTCCCACTTTGTTGGAGCTGGAGTATTATCAGTAGCATGGGTATCCTTAAAGTCCGCTATGGCTTTTTTTAGGTCAGCTAGGCATGGGACATCAGACAAGAGATTTTCATTGAGTCTCCAAGTGAATGATTTCCTTGCCCCACCTTATAGAGCAAGGGATCCACCCACCGGCGAGTGATCCGACCACAACAGCCCCTCTATAGTGGCCGAGGGGGAATAGTCTAGAAGAGTTTGAGAGAGAAAAAGTAAGTCAATCCTACTATAAGTGGAGTGCACCGGGGAATAGAAGCTATAATCTTTATCATTTGGGTGTAATGCGCGCCACATATCTATCAATCGCAATTTGTGAAGCATGACCTGAATCTTACGTGTTGCCAGGTGAGAGAGGGAGGACTTACCCGAAGATGAATCCATTTTAGGATCAAGCACTAGATTAAAGTCTCCACCCAAGATTATAGGGAGAGATTCCGCAAACTGCTCCAAGCGGGTCAGACAGCGTCTAGCAAAGGTCACCTGCCCTAGATTGGGGAAATAGACATTTGCCAACACATAATGGCGGCCCTGCCAGGAGACCTTGAGGAAGAGAAATCTGCCAGCAGGATCTGTAAAAGAGGAAAGAACATCAGGGATAAACGATCTGTGAAAAGCAACAGAAACCCCTTTAGATTTGCCCTCCGGGTTAGGGGCATGAGACCATGTTGGGTAGTAGTGTGATTCACATTTAGGTACATGACCTGTTTTAAAGTGGGTTTCCTGCAAAAATACGATCATTGCTCTCTTCTTATGGAGAGAGTAAGAGATCTGCCTACGTCTCTCGGGGATATTCAATCCCTTCACATTGAAGGTACAGAAGCTGAAGACACCCATCATAAATCAGAGACAAGGTGTCCTAGAAGCACAGGTAGAGCACAAACACACAAACATGCAAGGGTCACGAGTAAGGTATGACACAAAAGGGAAGGCAAGAAGGAGAAAGGAAAAAATACATAAGGGGGCAAGAACGAAGACAAAAACATGCAAGACTGAAGGGACAGGGACAGAATGAAAATAATAAACCAATCAGCTCGGGATAAGGCTGTAAGGACAAACATGGCTAAATCCACCACTAGTGGTAGTAGTGTAAACACAATGCACTTGCCAAAAGGCGAGCAGAGCCTCTAGAGGCGTGGAAGCCCAAACAGATAAACCCACGGCAACTCCCTCCCTCCCCCAACCCCCAACTAAATCACAATAATACTCCAAGAGTGTGCAAATATATAGAGGCACAAAAATATGTAACTAATATGAATGAAGTAAAATAAAGAAGGCATTTCTCCGAAATAACATAGAGAGATAACTAGACATTTAGAACAAAAAAACATGTCAAAACGATGGAATAGAAAGAAAAAGACTCCTTATAACCAGCATGAAATATAACCACACGAAAAAGGCCAGATTGCCGTATAGTAAGGCACAAACACAGTCCATGTTCCAGATTGGATTCCTCAGCCAAGTCCCGATTCCTCGGATGCAGGGCCATCACGACTACCACGGCGTCTTCTCCTTCGCACTGGAGTCCAGTCTGAGAAAGTCGCGCCTGAGTCTCCCAGCAGCAACGGTGGTGCAGGCCAATCCGGGAGTTGTACCACTGGCAGGCCGAAGATGCTCAAAAACGTGGGAAGATCACCAAGTTGTCGAAAAGTTCCAGATACTCCATCCTTGTGAGCCCGGAGATTAAAGGGGAAACCCCATCTATAGGCAATGCCATTGGACTTTAGAATGTCCACTAGGGGTCGCAGTGCTCTCCGCAGTTGTAGCGTACGGGCAGACAAGTCTGGCAATAGCGTTATAGGTGTGCCGTCATGCTCTATGGCGCCTTTCTCTCTCGCAGCCAGCATAATGGCGTCCTTGATTATAAAAGTGAATCCGACATATGATATCACGTGGCCGCCCATTAGGCGGAGGTTTGGGCCCTAGAGCTCGGTGGATTCTGTCCAGTTCTATCTTATCAGACCCATCTGTGGCCAACAGCATGGCAAATATAGATTGCGCAGCAGCCTCGAGATCAGTCACCGACTCGGGTAAACCACGTATTCTTGTTTCACTAAGATTTCTTCTATTTTAACCGACTGGTATTGTATAACAGTGCGGTGAGCAGTCAGCTGGGATGTAAGGTCTCCCTGCACCTTATCCACCTCGTCAAACCGTGCACCAATATCATGCTTTAAAGTACGCAGTTCTTTTTTTATAAGTGGCTTCTATACGGTTAACGCAGTGTTCAAAGTCCTGCTTTGTGCGGAGCGATTTAATGTACCTTCCCAGGTCTCTCAGACTCCACTCCTCATCCTCCGAGTCAGGGAAGGGATCCCGTCGCTGCCCTGGAGAGACTGACCGTTGGCTGTCGGAGGCATGCGGCGAGGCAGGCCGTGAGGTCCGCGTCGCCATCTTGGATCCCGTGCTGGCTGTTCTTGAGCGCTGCAAAGCGGGAAAGAATTGCTGAATGCCAGGTGTTTCAAGTTCAGAAGGAGCCAGGTTCTTCCCTCTACTCTTTCCCATGCCTTCGGAACCGGTTAGTGCCTCTATTATGGGGTTTGGGTGAGCAATGGGAGGTATGGGCCCAGGAGCTCTTCAGCCGCGCTGCTCACTCCGCCATAGGCAAGCCACGCCCCCCTCAACTTTCCTTTTTTAACATACATCATGAGGTATTTATAGTGTTAGTAATTAACATTAGTCAATAAAAACTGGTGCATATTAATTAAGCAGCATTGTCACCCTCTTTTTTAGGACAGGCCAGATTGTTTATAGGCATTTGGCCCAATCTTCTCATAAACATTCCTTTAATTTGCCCCAAACATAGTACATGTGAATACAGAGTAGTGCACATGACGTCACATCAGACCCTAAAATAAATGAAAGCCTAGACTCCAAAATTAATTCAAACCCTAAAATTAATCCAGACTTCAAACTTAAAATTAGCCACAAAACCCAAAAATAAATCAGATGCCAGTGAGTTTCCTCTGTAAGAACTTAAACAGCTTACTCCTAACTAGTCCTTGGTTAGCCCCCACATATTAGTTAGGCGGACTGTAATGGATTGCATTATTAATAAAGAGTGTGGCTGCTGTGACCTTTTCATTTTATCATTGGCATTTCAGTGGTCAGACTGATCAGACATTTGAGGCATATAACTTAAATATGACTAATATAGATGGTAATATAATATTGTATTAGTGTAAGTGGGAGGAATGAAGATTGTACTGGTGAACCTGATGAGGGGATCCAGCTGATGTAGTGTGAGACAGTTAAGCGGGTAAGGAATAACACAGGTGCTTTTTGCTTAGCAAATCCCTTAGTTTTCTACATTGTATGTCTGGTTCATTCTTTATTGGGGAGCCTGGTCCAGGGATTTAGTTCCCCTGGTCTGCTTTTCTAGTTTACCAGGGCAGTTTTACCACCGTGTGAAATGGGCAACCGAACAGGGCACAGACAGCTAGGGAACCCCCTGGACCACACTCAACAGTGATCGATAGCACCTCCCCACTAATGACTTTTTTTAGAGAGTCTCATAAAATTCTCCTAGGTGAAGGATAAGGTGCTGGACATTAATGACAACCCTCAACTTTTTCTGAGTATCATACAGCTGTAAAATTTGAGTTTGCCACCCCGCTTTGCACTGGAGAATGCCTATGAACCAGACTTTGGCAACCACTGCCTATGAGAGCTATGGAGCTGTGATATTTCATTTTCCAATGTGCAATATATCCTTGACATCTCTGGGGAACACATTAGGCAAGCGCTTAAAGTGCCTGTTCCGCGAATGTCAGGCAGGAAGCTCCTGGGAATTTGGCTTCCCTGCTTTTATACTGGATTGGTTTTCCCCATAAGTATATGAATTATAGACACTGCAGCATGCTGCATTACTTGTGGTTTTGTTTCTTTTGTTCCTTTTTCCCCATTGGTTTAAATTTCCTCAAAATTGTTTGCATGGTAAGTACCCATTTTTCTTGAACTAGTTCTTGAAAGTAACTCTGCAAACCTGAGTTCATTTAATACTTTGCTCAGTGTTGTTGTTTTTGTCATTCTGAACTGTCAAAGGAACAGAATAACTCAAAAAATAGTGGCACTGGATACATTACATGATGGATATGTAGTTATGTACATTACCCAATGGACTTCATTTATTTAAATGGGGTCCATTGGGTTTCCAGCATTTTACTGTATGAACATATTAGGAGTGAAGGAATTGTTGTTTATAAAATTCCTTCATAATATAAGTGAACTTTTTAATTAGTTAGGCCAAAAGATTTAATAACGTTCAATGGGAATATGCCAGTGTGAACAGCAAGACCTGAGGGAAAAGTGCATGACTTCTCTCTGGTCTCTGAGTCATGTACTGTACCAACTAGGCACAATAGTGGCCCGGACTTGTCTCATTTATGTTTTAGGCAGCAGACAATCACAGCTCATTTTGAGAAATAATAGCTGTGATTGGTCGCTATCTGAGACTGACAGATTGACAGACTGATAAATCTCAACCAGCCTGTCAGTTTGTACATTGGATGTATCGTAATCCCTGGCACAGCCCAGACTTACAAATATCTTTTCATGACCTAACAGAAATTCTCTTTTTCTTTTTACCTTTAAACCTTTGATTTCAGAAGAAAAACAAGACATTATAAAAAAAACATGTACCCCTCATTTTCTGACACTTATGTCAGCTTATTACAAGGTAACTTGTATAACTATCGCTTCAAATGTATTTGTTCTGATCTTTTGTTTGATTAAGTGGCACAATTATAATTTGTATGAGCCTTTTACATTTCCAGATACAGTATGTCATTATAGATAAATCGTTCTTCCTACATGCTTTCCTGTATAATATGCTGCCACAGCTGTCACTTTTTCCTTTTTTTCACGATAACTGTTACCTGTTTAGTTTGAGCTGTTCATAACGGATCCGATAATCATGTTCCCCAGTTTATACAGTCTAAAAGGCAGAGATGATGATGTAAGAGGAAAGCATATTTTCTTATTGTGATTACATCAAACTACCCCACTGTGATTATGGGGGTAAGTTGGGAGGCAGGGCACTGCACAGGAGTAAAGCCCAATTTACATAGTTACGTAGTTTATACGGTTGAAAAAGACCCATGTCCATCAAGTTCAACCAAGGAGGGGATGGATGCAGGGAAGGGGGGTATACAAGGAGGGGATGGATACAGGGAAGGGGACAGCTGAGGATAGGTTCTATACATATGCATTTATGTTATTTTAGTCTAAGACCTTATCTAGGCCTGTTTTGAAGCCCTCTACTGTTTTTGCTGTGACCAGCAATTCTCACTGTTCTCATGGTAAAGAAGGCTTGTCGCCTCCGGAGATTGAACCTTCTTTTCTCCAGTCGGAGGCAGTGCCCCCTTGTCCTTTGAGGGGGTTTTACCTGGAACATCTTTTCCCCATATTTCTTGTAGGGGCCATTTATATATTTAAATAAATTAATCATATCTCCCCTTAAACGTCTCTTCTTTTATACATTAGTATTAGGTTATGTTCCCACAATGTAAAAATAAGGGCAAATAACGTCTGCTGTTGCAAAACAATGGCCGCAGCTCAGAGGCTTTCATAGACTTCTATTGGAGTGTCCATACCGCAGTTGCAGACCGCATTACAACCAGTCCTATTTTTTTCCATTGCGGATTGCGGATCTCCAAAAATAGAGGACGTGAGAATTCCACCATAGAAATTAACAGGTTACAAAGTACTCTGTATTTGCGGATCTGCAAATACAGAGAATTTATGCGGACGTCCGAATAAGGCCTTAGGCTATGTTCCCACTTAGGGAACATAGCAAGGAAAGGCGGCCATCTTGTAATATAGACGACCCTATATAATGATCATGATCATTATTAGCAGCCATCTATATTACTAGACGGCCTTCTTTCCCTGCTATATTCCTAAGGGGGAACGTAGCCTTAAGGGGAAAAAGCTGTTTCGATGCCTAAGTGCTGTTCTGAGAAGCATCGTCTATTTGTACATGTCAGCTAGTCATATGATCATCCACAGTATGTCATATACTGTATTGGGTTTGTGTGTACAAACATTTTTTCTTTAATGTAGTACATTAATATATAAGAAAAACTGACGTTTCCCCCCTTATTTCACAGCCATATTTTGCTTTTACTGTGTGTAAACCTAGCATTAACCATTACTGAAAAACAGAGGCATTGATTATGGTGCAGTGTATTTTATCTATGTCATTTCTGCATGACTGGCTGAAGGACACGGTTTGTTTTGAAAGCCGACGCTCTGTAATATTGATGAGCCATGAAATGGTGCTGAAAATCTATTTAACTAAATTCAACAGGCAGAAGCCTTCTGAACGTCCCTGTTAGATGATAGCTGTTGGGATGCTTGATGTAGTGTGTACTTCAGTAAATGATATGATATAGGAATTGGGTGCTTCTTTTTGTGTAGAAATGTCCACAGTGTCAGAAATAAAATAACATAACATACTTTGGTTCAATAGCGGCTGACTGATCTATATCTGCAGGAGACACACATTGACGGGTATCATTACACGCCGCTTGCCGTATATATTCAGCTGATTGTAGTCATTACCTTGCTCTTAAATTATAATTTATTTTCTTACAATGTGCCATATGCATTCATTCTCTGCCAACTGTATGGTCTGCAAATGTAAGCAACTTATAATAAGCAGCTGATTATACTGTGTAATGATCAATAGTAGTGAGTATACAATGGAGAGCAAGGAGCCATCAACCAGGCTGTATGTGCAGCCTCAGTATTAATGTAATGGCCTGCGTGTTTCCCTTTCAATCCATTTGTTGATTTCATGCCTGCACTGCAGAGACTGGAATCTAATGTGGGAAGAAATCGGTGGTGTCAGCGGGACCAAATGGATTTAACAAGAGTATTGAGCATTAGTAAGAAATTACTAAGTAAGTTATATATTATACAGTTATAGGGATGTGATCTTTATGGGTATATTGGTGTACTATGTAAATTTTATTTATGTGCTCCTGTAACCGCTTCCTGACCCTTTCGGCTTACAGGGTCTTACAGCCTGACCCTGTACTGTGACAGGGGACAAAAAGACTTTCCACATTTGGCCAGTTGCTGTGAAAGCCTATGACATCAGCGTTGACATCACAGGGCTTCCCCCAGCAGAGTCTGCACAGAGGAATGCAGAGAAGATGCAATTTGTTTTTTTTTATTACATGCTTGACTATACAGATAAGTGGTAACAGTGATCTAATGGGCTGTTATCAGTGATCTGCATAGTTCCACAACAGGGAACTAATGTGCTCCCTTCTAGCCTGTGCCTTCATAGCAATTAAAATAAATTGAAATATAAAAACGTTGAAAAAAAATGAGAAAAAACAATTAAATAGTCCCCTTCCCAAAAGAGATTGCACATTGCATTGTTCCTGTGCCAATGTACAATGTGCCAAACATAAAATCACCCGTGCCTACTAATTTTAGTTTCCTATTCTCCAGCTCTATCCACTTTTGCAGTTCCTAAAAGTTTTCTGGTCACTGTCACTCATGTACAGAGGCTACATATAATGCTAAAGGCCTCCATAACTGATGGCCAAACAATTGTTTGGCTGCCAGTTATCCCTGCCGCCCACTGGCTGTCCTCACCACACACAGGAATGCACGTCAGGGCCGAGTGTTCCTGTGTTCTCTATGGGGAAGGGTAAGTCATTGTGAGAGAGCTCTGGATGCGGCTTATATCTCTGAATTAAGGGGTGGGCCATGATTTTAAATAAATGTTGACCCAATCACCACCAACATCATCTGTCGGAGGTTGTTCTAGACTGCCCCATGCACCTTATACCAACATAAGTTTAAAGGACAACTCCCGCGGGACCCCAAAAAAAAAAAAAAACACAGACACACACAGACACCATACTCACCATCTCTCCGGTGACGATCGCCACTCGATTCGCCCGCCGTCCGCCTCTCCGTCGCCGCCTTCCGCCATCCAGCGATGTCTCCAACTTCCGGGTCCAGGGGATGGAAAAGGCTGCCAGTGCGCTTGCGCACCGGCAGCCTTTTCATTGGCTGGAGCGCATCACATGGCTTCCAGCAAGCTCAGCCAATCAGGGCTGAGCAAGCTGGAAGCCATGTGATGCGCTCCAGCCAATGAAAAGGCTGCTGGTGCGCATGTGCACCAGCAGCCTTTTCATCCCCATTCACTTTGCATGAAGACGCCGAGGAGGAAGAAGACCCGGACCGCCCCTCGGCTCTGACGTCGTCGTCACCAGATGCCGCCCCGGAGAAGAGGACCGTGACGATCGTAATAGGTAATGTATAAATTCCTTAACTTCCGGGGTGGGGGGTCGGGGGTCCGAAAGTGGGGGACGGGGGCCAGGCCGGGTATTTAACCACATTACAAAGTTATATAACTTTGTAATGTGTGTTAAATGAGCAAAAAAAAAATTTTGTGGGAGTTGTCCTTTAAGGTATGTGGGGACCTTTCGGGTAGGCAATATATTTAAAGCAAAAATCAAGCCTTTGGGGGAGATTTATCAAACATGGTGTAAAGCAGTGATTTTCAACCTTTTTTGAGCCGTGGCACGCTTTTTATACCTAACAAATCCCGGGGCACACCACCAACCAAAATGGCACAAAATGACACTAAAACAGTACATATTATACATATAGTTAAGAATATATACTTATATACTTCTCCCCCCTGCTTCTCTCCACCATACTTCTCTCCTGTGCTTCTCTCCACCATACTTCTCTCCCGCCTGCTTCTCTCCACCAAACTTCTCTCCCCCCTGCTTCTCTCCGCTGTTTCTCTCCCCCATCCCCATGTTTCTCTCCCCCATCCCCAGGTTTCTCTCCCCCATGCTTCTCTCCCTGTCTCTCCCCCCCCTGTTTCTCCCCCATGCTTCTCTCCCCCATCCCCAGGTTTCTCTCCCCCATCCCCATGTTTCTCTCCCCCATTGTTTTCTCCTGTTTCTCTCCCCCATCCCCAGGTTTCTCTCCCCCCCTTCCTCCTTACCTCCTCCGAGATGGTCGCCGCTGCTGTCCGCCTCACCTACTGGCCGCCCGTAGGGCCCGGACGTGCTCCTCCAATCAGCGGAGACCGGAAGCGTGGTGCGTTGTGGCAGGCCGTAGCGCACACGTTGATTGAATGCGTGCATCACGGCCCACCGCAGTGCACCACGCTCCCGGTCTCCGCTGATTGGATAGGAGGAGCACGTCCGGGCTCTACAGGTGGCCAGTAGGTGAGGCGGACAGCAGCAGCGGGGCGATCTGCAGGGGCACCATAGTTTTCCCGCGGCACACCTGACCACCCGACACTGGTTGAAAATCACTGGTGTAAAGTGACACTGGCTCAGTTGCCCCTAGCAACCAATCAGATTCCACCTTTCATTCCTCACAGACTCTTTGGAAAATGAAAGATGGGATCTGATTGGTTGCTAGGGGCAACTGAGCCAGTTTCACTTTACACCATGTTTGATAAATCTCTCCCTTTTGTCTTTGGTTTTATAGAGACATCACACATTATACACATAATTGTCATCATCATATACAGAAGAACTAGGGGATTAATTTTTTAGGTAAAAATTAATGAAAAAAAATAGCATTAGGCTATGTTCACACAACATTTTTTCAGCTCCATTTAAAATGATGTACGTCCGTTATTCAATACACTGTGTGCATTGGACGTCCGTCTTCCTATTGACTTCAATGCATTGCCATTCCAGCCAGTTAAATAGCGTAAAAAAACTGATGTTTTTTTAAATATGAAAATCTGGCGCCTTCTTAATATTTTTGACATTGTGTGAACATAGCCTTAAACCATTATATGGATTAGAAAGCGAAATAGGTAATGCAAAACAAAACAAAACAGAAAAACACCTTTATGCCCCTATGTTCACACCAAAATACAGATGTAATTGTGAGTGAAAATAAAACAATATAACAAAATGCAGGTGGTAAATTATTTGCATGTTACGGCCATGTTTTTACCTCATACAGCCATGTTTTGGTATTATTTTACCCTATGAAGATGAATTTTGGCTCTGGTCACAAAGGAGCAAGACACCCTGGTCATGAAGACGTTATTATCCTTCATCCTAAGCCCACCTTCCCTCTTAACTATCAAAAATATATAATAACAATTAAGATAATGTCAGGATAGTTGTAGTGTATGTACAGTAAGATAAAACTGCATTCAATTTTATTTTACATTTCGCTAAGGAATTTGTTGACACGATGAAGTATTTTTAGCTTTTATAGTTATTGGCAATATTAGGAGATAGGCAAGCAGTTTTATTCTTTATGGTTTTTCATGTGATAGAGCCAACTTCATACTGTAATTTCCCAAAGGATCAGTTTTTTTTTCTCAGTATTAGAGTTTCATTGAACCAGGACATTTAGTGTTTATTGTACAGTAATGGATTAGTAATGATCAGTTGGTATTATAAAAAAATATATATATATATTTATCCATATCAATCAGCCATTAACACCTAACAGCGTATTGCATCTATTAAACCGCAAGCATATTCACATATATGAGATACACAGCCAAAATTAGCTGCAGCATAAACATGATAAAATCATCTTAAAGGGTTAGAGGTGGCGGGGAAGCCGAAAACAGCTGAAGTGTGGTAGTCATGTAATTTGTGTAACTCCCATTGACTTCAATGGGATTTGTGCAAATAGTGTAGCCCTGTGAGCTTTGCAATTTAGTACAGTAGCTTCAGAAGCTATGTAAACAATATAGCTTGCATGGTCATATGGATTTCACAACAAAGTGCCCACTGTTCTTTGGCTTCCTGGCTACAAATAGGTCAGTGGGAGAGGGAAGCCTCTTTAGGAGATGGGAATATTCCTTAATGGTGCGTTCACACCTACAGGATCTGCAGCTGATTTTCTGCAGCAGATTTCATTTAAATAACTGAACACAGCATAAAATCTGCTGCAGATCTGCTGCCGTTTATTTACTGCAGTGTGCAAGTGACCCAGTGTTCTCTTACATGCTGCAACACAAAAAAGGGTTAATAAAGAAGACAATTAGCTCTCTCCTTCCTACTCCTGCACTGATAACCCCTGACCTCTGCAGGAACTCAGAGAACAGAGGTCAGAGGGTATCAGAGTAGTCAGGCAGAGAGCTAATTGTCTTCTATATTAACCCTTTTTTTGTGTTGCAGCATGTTAGAGAACACTGGGTCACTTACACACTGCAGTAAATAAGGGGTTAAGCAAAAGGACACAGGAGGCTCTTATCTTCCCTGGGCCCCCTCCCTCCACAAGCTCCATAGCAACCGCCTTCCCTGCCTCTATGGTAGCTATGCCACTGCTACACAGTAAATAAAGTTTGTCTCCATTCATTGTGTAGTGGTTGCGATGTGTAACTGCAGCTCAGGAGACAAACTCCACTCATGTCTAATGTAGTTGGCAAACAGTTAATCGGAAGGGGCACCAGGTGCCAACACCCCGTCGGTTAGTGACTAATGAGGTATAAGTCCATTTTGTCCAGAAAACCCTTTTAAATGGGTTGTCCAATAGAGAATGTATTTTAATATATACCATTATTGAATCCTTAGTGAAGTCAATAGAGAGGATCTTTGGTTCTGGACTTGGAGGTTACAAACAGCACCTTTCACTCTTGAGGACCTGTCCATGAATTTGATGGGCATTATGAAAATGCTTTTCCATGTGGCCCTGCAAGGAAAGTAAACAATTGCTGAAAGGTTTCTGTACAAATGATAACTGGAGGTCTTATTCCAAGGCAGATCAATACATGAAAATAAAGCAAAAGTAATATAATAAAAACATTCGAAAAATGAAGTTTACTTTTAAAAACAAGGTCTAAAAAAAATATATCAATGTTCTTTATGGCATCCAACTAGACTCCACTTTTGAGCTTTCCATCACAGGATTGAAAAATGTAATAAATTATTAGATTGTCTTCTATAGGCAACATTACAACTTTTATTAAAACAGAGCCCATTTATGTTTTGCTCTCCTCACAGATTTTTTGGGGGATCCTGTTTGCTGTGAATGAATTAAGATACTCTTGTTTCTGGATGTACATGATCATTTGAAATGTATTAAGGGTAGCTTCACACATAACAGATCCGCAGCGGATTTGATGCTGTGAATTTGCAGCGAAATCTGTTGTGGATCCACTGCCATGTATTTTCTATGAAAATACATATTTGCAGTGGGATTGACATCCCGCTGCGAGTATGTAGAATAACCCCCTCGGCGGCTGGAGCATAAATTACAGTGACAGAGCGCATCCCATCCTCCGGCCCGCACAGACCAATGAAAGGAGATCTCAAGTTGTGCAGACATAATCAAGCTCCCCTCCAGTTTGCTCAGCGCTGCTGCTGCCAGGCACGGCTCTTTCCTCCTAGTAAGCGGCTCTGGACGCTGCACACACCGCTCCAGCTTGCTTTTGGGGGGACGTGCAGACGCTGCGGATCCGTTATATGTAAAGCTACCCTAAAGGAGTATTCCACTCAAACATGACTTTTGATATGTTGCTGCCCATGGTGAGACTAACAATTCCTTCCATACTTTTTATTATCTATTTAGTCTCCTTCCCCTAGTTCTCAGCTGCTGCTTTCTGCTGAAGACATCAAAATCTGTGTGTGAGCCTTTCTCTCCATCTCCCCCTCCCCCCCCTCCCTTCTGAAATAGCTGATGTAAACAAGTACCTGGCGGGCTTTATCTGCAACTTTGTAGCTGCTTTGTAATGCTGAGAGGGATAATCACAGTGAGTTCATCAGCAACTTGACCACCTCAGAACAACCCTCCTAGAAGCTACAGTGTTGGAAAGAAGCTACAGTGTTGCAGATAAAACCTGCTAGGGACTTGTTTACAGCTGTCTCAGAAGGGAAGGGGGAGGAGGGGGAGACAGAGAGAAAAGCTCACACAGATTTTTGTGTCTACAGCAGAAAGCAGCAGCTGAGAACTGGGAGAAGGAGACTGAATAGATAATAACATATGGAAGGAATTGTTAGTCCCACTGTGGGCAGCAACATATCACAAGTTATGTTTGAGTGGAATACCCCTTTAAGCCTAATGCTGTGTTTACAGGGAGCGATAATTCACCCAATCGATCGTTTAACGATTTTGAAGAAACAGTTTGGTTTTTATAACGATCAGCGTTTAGACAAATAAATCGTTAGAATAATCGTTAGAAAAATCTGGGAGACCATTCACATGGAAACCTGATGATGACAAGGCTGGCTTCTGCTTAAAAAGGAGTTGTATTCTGGAACATTAAGAAAACATATTTTCATATTGTATTATCCGAAATGCTTGTATGAAAAGGGAGCTAATACTTGCAAAAAAAAAAAAAAAAAAAAAAGTCTAACCGGAGTATTCCATAAAGGACAAACAGCTTTGATCAATCCTTTTTTCTTTTGTTGTTGTTGGTTTTAGTGGATTTCAGGTCTCTCAGAGTCAAGTTGATCAAATGAGGACCTGCTGCTGGGGAAAATCTTTGAAGCATTGTAGGTTGCTTATTAAAATCAATGGGCATTTATTGATTCTGGACATTGTGGACATATGCTATGTTCCAGAGCCCACCACTAACTGCAGGGCTCGGATTTAGCTTAGTATGCCATGGGAAGATGTATACCAGAGGCTATGTAAGCAGATTAACCTTTTTATCGCAAGGGACATACAGTAGTCTTGAAAAACAAATTGTATGCTGTGTCATCATAGTGTTGGTTGAAGTGTATAAGCACGATCAACTTTCTGCGTCTTCTAGTAGTAATTGTCCAGTGTTAGAACTGATGTCTATGCAATGATAATGTACAGTATCTAATACATTAACAAAATCACAGTTACAAAAGTTAATTAAAACCATGAAATATACTTAAAAATACACTTAAAAGAATAAAAAGACACTGTTAATAGGCTGTATCTGGAATTACTTGAATGTCTGTGTACCAGGTAAAGCCCATGGACAAGAATGGGCAGTTTCTGAAAAATAAAAACTCTCCTTCTATTAATTCTGTGCACCAACATTACTGACCTTTCTATAGTATTTGTTTTATTAAGCACATGTATTCATTAAATAATTCTTAAGCATCTTTTCTTAGAAGTCTAGGTTGTGCGGAACCCCTGTTATTCCTCTTAGAAATATATGAATACATTGAAAACTGGGTATTGCAATTTTCTTTATCAAACAGGTGTATCCCTACACACTCTGGCACTGTCAGTACTGATTGGATAATGATCATTTGTGTTGGGACACACTCTTTTGACAAGGAGAATAGGAATGTCCACTTGTCATTTAATTAAAATTATCTATGTTGAATCACAGAGATGTGACATAACTCAGAGTTCTAAAAAAATGCTTCAGAATTGTTATTCATGGGGAATACAAGTATTTAGAATAACTAGCAGCTCAGAAAGGCCTCTTTGGAGGGTAAAGAGACTGCAGAATCCTTAAAGGGGTATTCCACTCTGCTAAATACATGTTAAATCATCCCTGCTCCTGAAGACTAACAATTCATTCAATACATGTCATTACCTTTTCTTTCTCCTTCCCCAGTTCTTAGCCAGCCTGCTATCTGGTGAAGACACAGAAAATTGTATCTGAGCTGTTCACTCTGTCTCCCCTCCCTTCCGAGACGGCTCATGTAAACAGTGTCCCTGGCCCTCTGATTCTGCACTGTTTCTGCACACTTTGAAGTCGGAAGGGTTAATCACAGTATGGTAACAAGTAACTTGACCTTAGATTTATTGTCCCGCATTACACCAGGGAAACTGTTTACATGAGCCCTCTTGGAAAGAAGGGGGGAGGATGGTGAGATGGAGTGAACAGCTTAGACACAGTTTTTTGTGTCTTCAGTAGAAAGCAGCAGGTTGTATATTAGTTGCCTAGCACATTAAAAAAAGTATCCTTCATGATATAATTCAACCTAAGTAAAGCAAATTACCATCTTAGGGTAGCTTTCCACACACTGTATTGCAGCAGAATTGATGCTGCGGATCCGCAGCAGATCTACAGCAGATTTGATCTAAGTAACTGAACACAGCATCAAATCTGCACCATCAGATCTGCTGCGGATACTGTACGTGTGAATGCAGCCTATAACAATAAAATAGCAGCCTTATCCCCAGGAATGTACCATAACCAATAATATAAAGCTTAGCATAACTACAACTCCTATAATGACAAAAAAAAAATATTTTAGAGATCTGAACAGCATTGTATGCAGTATTATTCTGTCTGTCCAAATGAGATGACCATAACAGAACCCCAACAGGGCCAAGTGCTGTTTATAACTGTGTTATACTTTCACAATAGCTATACAAATAGGAAAGGAATTAGCATTTTGACAACTATTAAGTAGGTAGAGTTGTAGTTTATCTTTTCCTTTCCATTGACCTGAGCCAAGCAGAAGACCCCATCTATTTCATCTTAAACATCATCTAAAAAATAAGTATAAATAATTCCAGCGCGCTAAAGATTGAGAGTAACTGTACCTGTCACTTTAAAAGGAAAGAAATATATTTACAAGCTCAGTAAATATATGGATGGTCAAGGCTAACTTGAATCCCTTCATCAGCATGACAAAACAGTTTACAATGCTCAGTAAATCTCTGTTAGAATAATGCTGTAGACTCAGCTCATTGTGCTGCTATGCAGGCATTAGTTGTAACCTTTTCTGGACATTAAAATATAAACTGCTGCAAGAAATGGCTATTGAAGAATATTGGGAAAACCTTGCATTAGAGGAATGGATTTCTTTGGCACTGGGTACAACTGACGGATGTCCAGGTCACATTGAAGCAGTGTTCTCCTCCTCACCACCGTAACACTTTTATTTTTTCATCTACAGGGCTTGTTGGGGGCTAATTTTTTGCGCCATGATCTATAGATTTTATTGACACCATACTGGTATGGATGGGAGTGTTTCATCACTTTTAAATAAAAAAGTAATCTGATATATGACCGGAAAATTCTAAATATTCTAAAATAATTTTATTTTATTTTTTTTTAACTTTTTTTGTGAAATGGGAAAGGGGGGTGATTTAAACTTTTATTGGGGCAGGGGTTTTGTAATATTTTTACTAACATTTTTTCTTTCCTTTTTTTTATTTTTTTTACACACACTTTTTAAGCAATCATTAGATATAAGCATACACTGATCAATGCTATGACATTGCGTAGCATTGATCAGTGAGATTGATGCCTGAGGCAGACTCTAGATGCAGATCGCCAATCCAGAACAGAGGTAAGTATTTTTTTCTCCTGTTACTGCTCCTGTCACTACCCTTTAACATTATAGAATGTAGAGTTTAAGGAGTTAATTGTGGGCAGCAGCAGTCATTATGCCCAGCTGCTGGCACATTAATGTGTTTGGTGCTGCAGTGCTGCACACATTAAAGAAGACCTGTCTCCCCCCCCCCCCCCCCACGTGCCAGGACAGAGCCCGGTCGACCCCCCGGTGCAGACCCATATACTCACTGCTTCCGAGAAGTCCCGCTCCTGGACCCGCTCCCGCTGCCAAGATATCTCCGTCTGAAGCGGTGCACACGCTCCCAGAGATGAGTCTGATGCCCATAGAGAATGACTGGAACCGTCATTCTCTCTGGGCATCGGACTCATCTCTGGGAGCGCACGCACGGCTTTGGACGGAGATATCTCGGCAGCGGGAGCGGGTCCAGGAGCGAGACCTCTCGGAAGCGGTGAGTGTATGGGTCTGCACCGGGGGGTTGGCGGGGCTCTGTCCCGGCACAGGGGTTGACAGGTCTCCTTTAAAGATCCCTTCATGTCAGGAATGTATATATACATTCCTACTGCATGGGCATGGAGCCAGAAAATTGAATTACCCCTGCTCGCTGCTAGGTGTAGATTAGCCAAATTTATTAGAAGACACCCACCTTCTAAAAAAGTGTACGCTAACCAATTAAAGACTGACGTATATAATACCAGTCTTAAGACCCTATTACACCGAGAGATTATTGGCCAAATCATGCAGCTATCTCCCCATGTAATAGAACCAGGGATCAGAGGATGATCAAGCAAACGGTTGCTCGTCAGCTCATCGCTGGTCAGCATTTTGAAAAATAACCCACCACCAGCCACACATCTCTCCGTATAATAAGAGATGCCAACAGCTGGTTACAGGAAAGGGCTGCATAAACAATCGATCAAGCAGATCAGCAGCGCAGGTCAGGCCATGTAATATGGCCTATATTCGACCTTCCCTGTAAGACCACCAGTAGGAAGACACCCCTCCTAATTATTGAGTTCTGATGTTGCAGCCCCAACTATTGCAAACACATGCATACAATCCAGCATACAACCATGTCATCTTCTTGGCATTGGCTGTGCTATGGGTTTTTACTAAGGAGCTCAGTAACTGTAAACAGAGGACTATCGTAGGATTTTACACAAATTCTGAATCGCAGTCTAATAGATGAAACAGGGTAAGGCAAATTCCCAGAGAATGCAACCTACCATATGGTTTACTGTCTAATATGGGGAAGGATTGGTAATGGCATGGGGATGTTTTAGGCTATGATTATTATTACCAGTGAAGGGTGATTTTAATGCCACAACATGCAAAGATATTTTCAACATTTTTCCACCACAACTTGTGCACAAAGTTTGTTGTGACCTCAGCCCCCTTGAACAACTGATTGGCGAATATGTTGAATTTCCTGGCATACTCAGATTCTACATTAGTAATGACATTGTAATTGTAGCATTTTAATCATAGTAATCTCATAGATTGTATGCCCTTGTGGGCAGGGTCTTCTATCCCCATGTACCAGTCTGCCATTTATCTTATTCATGTAATGTGTTTTGATCTTGTAATGTTCCTATGTTGTATAACACTCTGGAATCAGGGGTGCTTTATAAATAAATCATAATAAATAATAATTGTACACAGCAATATTGATGCCTACAGGACCCTATTGACTTACATCGGCCCTTGTTGAGATCTGTCATGTGACTGATTTGGCATTTTGTGCAGAATGTAGCCAGATCCCCAAACAGTATAAAGTTAGCATGTACTTACTGTTATTCTTTGAGAATGCCCTATAAACACTGTAATCCATAAATATTTTCTCTTCTTAGGAATAAGTATATCCATTCATGGGTCTAAAAATCAACTGCAGATTCATCAAAGGAAAAGTGTGGCGAGTAATTCTGTGCCGAACGATCACATAGTGGTGCGACATTCCTCTCTGCCTCCCCTCAGAAGGGCAATAAGGATGGAGGCTACATCTTCTGGCAAGTGCGCCCTCTCTAATGGAAATGCAGAGATTCATTATCCAGGTAGGTTACTCTCTCTCTCTGTCTGTCCATCTATGAATACCACATACTGTATATTGTATTTACTGCACAGATCAATGTAACTATTATTCCCCCATACAGTGGTAGATAATAACAGTATTCCACTCACTTCCCTACTCTGATTCTATTCACAAATAATGCCCAATGGTACCCTCTCCCTAATATAACCCCCTCCCATGCTCTAATGTAATGTTGCCACTGTGCCTTATACAACAATAATAATGACTCCAATGCAGTAATAATGCCCATTTAAACCCAAGTGATAGTTCCCCATGCAGTAATAATGCCACCTCTACCACTATACAACATAATAATGCCCTCTTGTGTCCCGGAATAATAATAATAATAATAATAATAATTATAATAATAATAATGCAACATGTGCCCCCCAGACAGAAAATATGTCCCCTGTGCCCCACTCTATACAGTAGTTAGTTTTCATACCGTATGTCCCACTGTTGTTAGGCTGTATACCTACCTCCCCCCTCTGTACTTCTTCTCCCATACTGTATACCTCCCTCCCCCCTCTGTACTTCTTCTCCCATACTGTATACCTTCCTCCCCCTCTGTACTTCTTCTCCCATACTGTATACCTTCCTCCCCCTCTGTACTTCTTCTCCCATACTGTATATTGTACTTAAACCTACAGTTGGTCTGATAACATTGTGATGCTCTAGGGACAACAATTCGTATTATAATAAATGTAATATAATATTATCATCATGCATTTCTTTTTAGGTGTTAAAGACATAAATATATTTTTTGATGACCTGGAAGCTGCAAACAGTCCCTCCAAAGATGATGACTCTCTGCTGCATGCTGGTAATTTGACAAGTATGTCAGACGAAGTCAGCAGATTAGATGCAGAGGGAGAGGTAAGAAGTTCTGTTTATTTTAAATATCTTTTATAAAAGGTCAGAGAGAGAGGAATGGATATGACGCAGCTATGGAATATGTAAAGCACCAGCCATAACATTAAAACTACCATCCTAATATTATACTAATTACCATAAAATAAGCTCTGACTCATGAAGGCATTGACTACACAAGCACCTGAAGGTACAAAGGACACCTCTCATTGTGAAAGACGTGACAGATCACTTTTACGAACAATTCATGAATTCAGTGTAATGTTCCCCCACAAATCTGCTGAATGCTGGAGGTCTGGGCGTTGTTCTGCCATTGATGTCCAAAAGTACAGAATCTTTTAAAGAGAACCTGTTAGCATTTCTGACTTTGCAATAATATAAAATACTTCAATGCCCCATAAAATACCAGTTCTTTAGCACTTTTCCTCAAGCTCTGCTTTGTTCTGTCCCTTTATCATTCCTCTCATATATTCATCTCATTCATCTTGTCAGTGGTGTGTCCCTTCAGTTGGATACTGTCAACACTGAATGGCATAAAGGGGCATAAGGGTACTTTCTTGCTCCAGCATGACTGTGCCCCTGTGCCTAAAGTAAGGTCCTTAAAGGGTACCTGTCACAGAGACAAATCAAAAGTGTAGATCTGTCGGCATCTTAATGTTCAACTTCAAGCCATGAATAATCAGAAGAACAAGTCGGGAGAAGTACATCCTAGCTCTGTGCTAGCTGATCTGGAAGAACTCCCAGTTCAAGTCTATTGGACTGTCCAGGTCTCATAGACACAGGGCGGGGAGAGGAGCATGCGGCAGAAAGGGTCTGAACATTCCCTAGGACATGTCAAAAGTTTTTATTAGTGATAGGTCCACTTTAAAGACTTGGTTTTATTAGTTTAGTCTGGATAAACTTGACTGAACTCCATTAGCACCTTTCAGCAGGAATACCACAGTGCTACAAAATTGTTATTTTGTTATGAATGTCTTTACTTAAGCAGAAGTCAGGAGAACTACCTAAAAAGCCCAATGCACAGATCTGTCTTAGTTTACACTGTAGCTGTCATGCCTCTGAATTTCAGCATTGCTCATTTGGAGCTTTGCAATGGTTTTTAGGCATCTTACAAGCTGCCCTGAGGCCGTACTAAGTGTACATTGTCAGGAATAAGATACATTCAAAGAGGGAATCTTAAGCGCTGTTCTATTTTATCACTTGCGCTACCTGCTATGTGGAAAGTGACACATCCACAAGGTGATCTTTCCTATAACGTGCATTTGTCTTCTATTCTGCAGAAATGTAAAAAGTAGGCTGATCCTCTTTCTTTTTAAGACTCTGCTCATTATTTTCACATCACTTTGAGCTCCAGTGCATTTTCTCACAAGGGTACAGAGTGCAGTTATTTTAAGGAATCTGCTACCGGAGCTAAATCTTATTGTTGAGCAGTTTAAAAGGTATTGAACAAAGAAAATGGTAAAATACCCTCATGAAGAGAGCCATCAAAGCACTTTGAAGATCCAACATGGAATTAATATTGGTCAGCACATAGTATAACAAGATCTTTGGTTGTTTTATGTGATACATTTGCCTTTTTGTGGCTTTTTGTCCCACACTTGCAAGTGGAATTTTCGCTTGTAAATCCATGCATTATTATGTCAACTACATGTACCTTCTGGCATGTTATAAAATGTCTTATATAATCCATATTTGTTTGACATATTGTTAGGTTAATGCAGTTACTGTACAGTTTACTTCAATGGAACATGGCTGCCAGCCAACAAACCATTAAAGCAAAGAGGTTTTGTTAGCTTCTCTTGTTCTTGCTGCCTAATAATTACACAAATTTCCAAAATTTGCATCCACTAAAACAATCATGTAAAGGAACTCTCCCGAACTTTATTATTAATGGCCTATTATTATGATAAACCATCAATGTTCGATAAATGGGGGTCTAGCCAATGGCTATCCTGTCGATCAGCAGTCTGATGAGGCCAAGCACCATTTCTCCTTTATTTATTTTTTTATCCTTAGAGGACAAGCTGCCGTATCAGGCTCAGAAGAGTTACCCGTGACTCACAGCACTCACCCGTGAATCACAGCACTCACCAAATGTAGTTGCTTATTTGTTCTGTGTGTTACACATCAATACAGGTCAGGTACGCGTCTGGGCCACCATGGCTTTCATCAGCTTTAAGGCAGCATGGCTACATATGATTTTTTTTCCCCAGACAAGCCCATTAATGGGGCACATTACTGGGTTCAAAATAAGGCTGAGTTTTATACCTATTTCACTGTGTTGCTTTTATTTTACTTTAAAATAAATTTCTAGTTAAAAATGAAAAATAGTTTGAACTGTTTCACTTTTATAACTTAATTGGAGTGATGGAGTGTCAGTGGCTCCCTATATTCTACATGGGTTGTGGGTATGATTGGCTCCCTTTTGGCAGTTTTTTTTTTTTTTTACTGTAAAACGGCCGTAAAGTGTCTGTTTCACAGTTCATAAAACCACTTCAGAAAGGGCCATATGTTTTACTTTAGAGTTCTACAGTTGCATTCTTTTTAAGGTTGTAATTTTTATGCACATAAAATGAATTGTTGGACCCTCTTTGTTGGGCTGTATTTTTAGCAATAAACCGCTCATAATACTTTCCAAATAAAAATAGCTGCAGCAATAGCTTTTGCTACGGCCCCAAAAAATGTCCAACAATCAAGCCAAAAATAGATGCAAGTATAGTAAGAAAAAAAGAAGGGTCAAAAACAGCTCAAAAGCTATCATTTCAGAATTACAAAGAAGCTGTAAAGGAAAGCATTCTTTAAACAATTCTCATAGACCTCTATGGTGGTGGTAAGGGTATTAGGCCACTCTAAGTATGATTTTGTGGTTGGAGATTGATGATCACTGAATTTACCTTTATACTTATTTTAGATATACTGTACTTTACAATAGAAAAAGGTATTAAATTAGTGTCTTCAGATCATTATGGTTCTTTTTCAGATTCCCAGCATGCCAGAGAAGAACAGAACAAATGGGTTGTTTTTCAATGATGGGAAATGTCGTATTGACTACATACTGGTATACAGAAAATCAAGTCCCCAATCAGAGAAAAGAGAAATTTTTGAGAGGAATATTAGGGCAGAAGGATTACAGATGGAAAAAGAGGTAACTTTGGTTTAATCTGTGTTATCTTAAACTGAGTCCCTGCCGTTTTTCCCTGCTGGTGTTTTAAATAATGCCTAATAGCTGGTGGGTCCTGTTGCAGCCCAAGGTCTCTGCTAGGCCTTAGCACCTGCCGCCATGCCTCTGGGCTTTGTCTGTGATTAGCATTACCAGGCTTAATCAGATGTCTATGACAAGATAAACACCCACGATGAATTCCAGTAATAATAATCTCATGGCAAAGCCCAGACTGTTGGCAGTTCTTCAGATTTGTAGTATAACTGAGATATTATGGCAAGGTAAGCAAAATGTACAGACAGTATTATGTCTTGTATATTTACACTGTCTGTTGTGTATATTGATTGCCATTTAATATTTTCCTCAGAGGATTTGAGTGTTGAATACACAGAAGATATAATGCTAAAATAGATGTTTTTCCAACTTTGCATATTCAGTAAATGTCATCCAAAGATGAGACCGGTTTTAAACATGACAAGATCTGAATAAATACGTAGAAGAAGGAAAATAGAAAAGAGTATAGTGTATGGCTATTGTGTATCGCTCTAGTAAACTTTAGCCGGGAAGAATAATGACTAATATTACATCAATAACAATTACCTCAGGGACTCCATGCATTCATAGTTGGTACCATTGTCTCATTACAGTTATCCATCACCAACAATGACATCATGTTTGTAAAGCTGCACGCACCCTGGGAGGTTCTAGGAAGATATGCTGAGCTTATGAACGTTAGGATGCCTTTCAGGTAGGTACAGACAGTACATGTTGTGATATTTTGAGTCAATGTCCTTCTTAGTAGTTGGAAATTAACAAGAAAATCTGAGAGAATTCAGCTTTTAACAGAAATGCACAAATTCACTGATTCAGCAAGTTCCCTTTTAGGTAAATCCATATAAAAAGATGCACACCCTCATTAGATTCTCTGGACTTGTGCCCAAAACAGCCAGCTCGCTCTGCATTTTGTAGATCTAGCTAGAAAGTAACATTTCCACGTTATTGCCTAGCCTGCTTTCTTCTTTACTATGGATTGTTTTACTCATTGTTTTCTAATTTCCTTATGAGTGGTTTGTGGAAGCACCATGTAGTAGGGCTTTGAGGCAGGAGATGCATGCTCTCTCCGTCCTCCTGGCGCTGGCTGAAAGCTTTCTTTTTATGCACAGTTTGGCTAACAGGAGGAATGAAAAATTACAGTGGATTTTTATTCTGTAGTTATGAGTCTGGAGTATTCATGAAGATATCACTCCCCCACCCTCTCCTTGCCTACCCAGTCCCTCTAGGTGGTGATTGACAGGCTGCTCTATATACATATGTACACAGCAGCCTATCACTGTCTGAAGTCTGGGGAAAGGTACATCTAGATATATATATAGTATATATATATATGAGATGGTATATATATAGTATATGATATATGCCTTTTAATAAATTAGGTGCAAGTACTTACTATTTACTAGTGAAAAATATGATACTTTTTAAAAAATATGGACCAGTGGATGGGGTTTTATAATACAGCATAGCAAACACTGGCTTGTAATGTTTATTTTAATGTGTTTTTGTTTTTAGTGCTTAAAGCCTGTTTCACATGAGCATAATACAGTCACTTTTTTTTGCATCTGTATTATGACTGCAAGGCCCAGCCATAAGAAACATGGTCCAGCAGGGACTTGCATTGGTAACAGATGCAGAGATACAGCTGTATTAGGGGATGTTCCCACTACGGAATATGCGTGGAAATTTCAAGCGGAGGCCGCATGATGGACATTCTGCCTGTCTCATTGACCCATTGACATGTCAGATCTTTGGGCAGACGGCAGATTGAATTTGAGAAATTCAATGCTGTGTGGCCTCCACTTGAAATTTCCTTCTGTATTCCGTAGTGTGAACATACCCTTATGCTTGTCTCAAACAAGCTTTAACCTTTATGTTTGCTATTAAAATCATAAATTAATTTTTTTAGATTATAGCCATTTATAACTAAATGAAACCACTTGCTGAGGGAAGTCTCAGGCTAAGGAGAAGGACTGTTTAGAAGTCTTGGCACTGGTAGTGTCAATTGCCTAATTGTTGCAGTTGTCATCGCATTAAAGCCAGATAATGAACTAGCATCCAGACAGTCCGCAGTAGGCTACATGTCTCGTCCACATACAGATAGTCATGCTTCTAGTGGAATTAATCTTTTAATGGCTCACTAGAGGTTATTGGGGACAAGTACATATAAATTATGTATATATAATTAATAATTCATGTTGTAGTTTATTGCTAAGCTACAGTACAGAAGCAGTATCACACAAGAGATGCAATGCATTTTAGCAGTGTATGGATGTTGTATGCCACATGTGCCATGATATTATATTGATAGAGTATAAAAGGTGCTTTGAAGCGATGATCTGCTTGTCTAGATATATGTACATTGCCAGAAAATGTGTCTAAGCAGTAACAGTGCTGGATAAGACTCACTGGTGGCAGCACTGTTTTGTCCACTCCTCTTCTATGCTCATCCTGGGGCTGCTTGCATCTTCAGGCTTCTTCTTCCTCCTTCTGCTGCAATGAGACCTCTGGCCACTTGGGAAAACTGCTCTGGATTTATAGAGGCAGCTTGTCTCCAGCTGCTGTGTATCCTGCTTGTGTATCCTGACCCGTGTCTGTTCTTCGGATAACACTTTCTGCCTGACCCTTGTCGGTACTGTTTGCCTCTCCCATTGATTACTTGGATTGTCTGACCTGCCTCTGAGGCTTCCTGCCCTGACCCTTCGCTTGTCTGACTATGATACCTGTCTCATCCCTGGTACTGGTGACTTTCATGATAACGAAACAGCTTGCCGACCACGTATATTCTACCTGTTCCCCGGTGTCTTGCACTGACTCTGTCTGGTTCTAAGGAACCAGCTGCTGCTCACACCAGAACCACACTTGTGGAGCGACCTTGTGTCCTCTAGCTGCAGAAGTCCATCATCATAAAGAGTGAAGAACTAGAGGGCACTTAGACTCCGCTCCCTGGTGTGTCCCAAAGCCAAATCATATGAGTAGCACAGTGGGTCCACACTGGCTGTCTTGTACATTTGTCTCCCTGAAAGATGAGATTAAGAGCATGTATAAATACTTAAAGGGAAACTAACAGCAGGCAAAAA
Organism: Dendropsophus ebraccatus; assembly: GCF_027789765.1. Classification (NCBI taxonomy): domain Eukaryota; kingdom Metazoa; phylum Chordata; class Amphibia; order Anura; family Hylidae; genus Dendropsophus; species Dendropsophus ebraccatus. The sequence continues at coordinate 74,536,029 of NC_091454.1, forward strand.
GGATCTAACCTGCTGTTAGGTTCCCATAGAGCAGGGGATGCTGAGAAAGGACATATTTTTCTTACTTTCAGCCTCAGCACTATTTTCCAGCAATACTATGTTTTAATAATATGATAATATGTTAATGAGGAGATTTGGTGCACTGGGAAGTGGACTTCAGACCTTAGTGCACTGATCCGCAGCCGCTCTTTCTGAATAATAGGTGCACCAAGGGCTGTAGTACCAACCACAAATCACCAAACCACCGAATAAACATACTAAGAAAATAGAGGATTGCAAGAAAACATAGGGTCCTGGACCCTATAGGAATGTAACAGCAGGTTAGTGTCCTTTAATAATATAGTTTATTTTTGGATATATTCAGTATAGGAAAAAATGCAGAGACATGGCTTAGTATGTTTATTACCTATAGTCCTCATCTAGAGGAAGGGGGAACAATCTTGAAGAAGATCTTGCCAATTGTTCTTATTTTAGGAGAGCAAAAATTCTCTCAAATCAAGGTGTGTAGACAGCTCTTCTGAAGGACCACATGGTATGTTTTCTGTATAGTATTCATTATAAGTATTGATTTGTTATCATTTATTATTAAGACGTTGTATATGGGTACTATATAGCAACAGAGAAGATTCATATTTACATGATATATCACCTATAGCAGCACCTGCAGGAGCCATGAACCCATATAGAACCAGTATGGAGGTTTCTCACAAATCATTGTTCATACATTTTTCTGTCTAAATTGATTTCTATTTGCGAAAATCATCATTTATAGGGTGCTTTTGCAAATGATTTTTTCCCCAGATAAATGCAGGGAAAAAAAACGCATGGAGGATGGCATTTACTTGTCATCACTTAGCTCTTCCTGAAAGACAACACAAGTAGTGTATAGATTCACAAAAAATCTATAGAGTCTATGGACTTTCTGGTGATCCATATACCACTCCCACCACTATCCAAGCAGAGTCAAATGTTGATAAGAAGACGCAAATGGACACGGGTCACTGCTGAGCACAGCTTCCTTTTCAATTTATGGATTAGTAGGAGTCTTAGCACCTGGACCCCCACTAATCAAAAGTCTTTTAAAACTTTAGGCACCCTATCAATATTTTTATAGTGTTCAAACAATAATCCTACTAGTACTTTATATAAGGGAAAATACATTCTTAGCAAAGGCCCTGGTACTGGTTGCTTAAGTTTATTTTACCAACCATTAATAAATAAAGGAACTTTCATGTCTACTTCGGCCAGTGTTTTTTTTCCATGTAGTCTCTATTGCTGACAGTTATATACTGCATTTCCCCATACTGTTGGTGTAAAATGCAATATCAAATGCTTTGTTCTTTCGAAGTTTGAGGACCTTTCCATTTAGTTTTGTGAATGTTATTAAAGGTGACCTTTTATCACTTTCATGCTCAGTCATCATGAATCATCAGGGTGGTCCCTAGTGGGTTCTCCCTGCTCCAACAGTCCTGATAAATCCCTTCCTACACCCAAACAGGGAGAACTCTATCAATCAAGGCTGGTGGGGCAGGAAGAAGCTGCCAGGGACCATCTCAGTGCCTGTGTCCCAAAGCTTTCCTTTAATCTATTTTTTATTTACAATATTCTGTATCTTAGTGTAGGTACCCTTAAAGGGAGCTGATGATTGACACTACAGTCTCTTTTGACTGTTGTGTATGTTAATCTCTATAGTCTCTTCCTCCACCTCTTACAGGCTTCTGTCTTCAATCTCCTTTGCTTTCTTGGTAGTTGATACTGTAACTGACGATGGGTTTTCTTCTCGACTGGCTTCATTTTTGCTGTTCTTCCAGGAGAAAAATCTATTACCTGCACCGAAGATACAAGTTCATGAGCAGGTCAGTTAAACAACCACCCTTTCTATCCTCCACAGTATATCTTGTATAAGAATTAGCATGTCTTGGGTATATGTATAACAGTATATATATGACCTAAAGGCTTCAAAGTCGCCTTCCATGGCTAGTTGTTCAAACGCTAAACATTAAAATAACTAATAGGTTACACTTTCAAGAGCTTGCACCCATGTCACAGCAGGAAATATGGCGGTCATCAGACTGTATTTACTCTAATATGTCACAGCTCCTCAAATAGGTCACTGTTGTCTCTTTCATTGCTCTGCTCTGTCATTGGAAAAGAACCACAAAAAATGCATAAAATGCTTCTCAGTGCTTCTTTTTTACTGCAGCCTCACCCAACAGACCAAGGCAATGCCTGGGCCTCACCAGACTGACCAAGAGGGTGTCTGGGCCTCACTATCTGTGGTGAAAGTCCATTTAAAAGCTGAAAATAATGCTATGGCTACCTTTCACCCATCTCCCAAGTTCTATATACTAATAAAGCAATTACAAAATAAATTAATATTGTTGCTAAAATGGAGATTTTTGCAAACAGCAAAAGGACTGTGCAGATCATAGTCACTTTTGTTAAAACTGCCTCCCCAGCTGGGCCTCACCAACAACTAGGGGGCGCCTCACTGGTAAGGCCCGCCTCACAGTTTGAGAAGCACTGCTTTAAAGGAAGCTATCAAGCAGGTTGGAAGCATCTAACCTGCTGATATCATCTTACCTTGATCCTCAGCGCCATTTTCATTTTGTATTTATAAGATATGTGCACTGATCTGCCCCCGCCTGGCTCTCCTAATGAGAGTGGTATCACTCTGGCACTCACCACTGCAGAGCACCGATAAATATACATTCGGAGGTTGAGCTGGCCGGGCTGGATCAGTGCACTGAAGCTGGTAGTCCCACCCCCGGTGCACCAAACCGCCTCACTTACATGTCTGAGAAACAACAGTACCCAAAAACGGCACTAAGCATTAAGGTAAGAGAAGTACCTTCATCGTCAGCGCCCTATAGGGACATAGGGACAGATGCTTCTAACCTGATAGTTTCTCTTAAAATATTATTATTTTATTAACAATACAGTATTTTTTATTGCATTTGCAAATATTTTCCACTGAAAGTAAGAATGTTATAACCAATTTTCTCTAAATAAATATTTTTCCCTGATAAAAATGTAGCTCTAAAGTCACTGTCATTGACATTTTTTGTAGGATGGAGAAGCAGCTAAGCAGGTTTCGTGGATGGTTACCTAAAAAACCTATGAGACTGGACAAGGAGACTATACCAGATTTGGAAGAGAATGACTGTTACACTGCTCCCTTCAGTCAGCAAAGGATTCACCAGTAAGTAGGGACAATAATGGAACCTATTTTAGTGGACAATATCATGTATCACATGGTACTTTTACCAAAGTATTAAAATACTTTGTCTAAGGTTAAAGAGTGTTTTTTTTACTCTAAGCCTTTATTGCTTGCCAATTACATGTGAATTAAAAGCCGTGTTATGCCATTGTAATGATACTGACAAGTTACTAAGTTGCAGAACAAATTGTCATCTGTATCAGTTCCCTTCTAGAGGTTTGAATAATGGTTTCACATCCACTTGCCCTCAGGTCTAAGTAGTAGAGCAGGATAAGAGCCTGCAAAGCCTGAAAAATGCCATAAAGATAGATTAAGGTCAGATATAGTGATACTTTTCATGTACACATACTTATCCTAGCAGCTTATCCTAGAAAAAATGTTGAAAGATCAGTCACCATTTATGGCCCAGAAAAGCTGTATCCTTGAAGTATCTTCCCCTGAATAAACCAAAATTATTGGTTGGTTCCATAAAGTAGTCTACTATTTTTGCTAGTTATTTAAACTGTACCTGGGCCATATTATTCACATTCAGATAACATAGAGCATTCTGTATGATGCATATCTGTATAATGAGCATTTCTGCCCTGTTCACATTATTCACGTAATGCTGCAGACCTCCAGCTAATAATGGGCAGTGAATATATCTGCTTCTGTTTCATTTACTGTGTCAGAACACATTGGTATACAGCAAGATAATGAGCTCTGATGGTTGCTTGTTTACTGTATTGCAAATAATGAGTTATTTAGCAATTACCAAGATAGCAATAGACAATAATAACCGCATCAGAAATCATGAAAAATGACATGTACTGCCTTAATACTGCTGGTGAGATGGTTTCTCTGCCCACTCTATGTAAATAAGTATTCCTGCTCTAAATGATACCTTCCTCCTACAGTTCCCTAACAAATTTATCTTTAATCTGAACCCTAGTAAAACAGTAATTTAAATATAAAATGTTCAAAAAATATATTTTTGCTATGGCCGCTGGAAAATTATACAAGTTGCTTAAAAACATTTTCACAAAAAAAAAACCCAATTTGTAATAATGTTATATATTTGAACTAACTTTTTTGCCATTTTTGTAGTTTTATCATAAACAACAAAGACACCTTTTTCAACAATGCCACAAGAAGTCGGATTGTACATCATATTTTACAAAGGGTGAAATATGAAGAGGGGAAAAATAAAATAGGTAAGTTCTTGTTCTTTTAAATGTTGCACCAAGTTTTATGCTAGAATCTTTACTTTTCATTCATCTTCAGACCACTTTACATGTAATTTGCAACCTGCTCCTATATTCAGTCTTTCCTCAAAAATACATGCTGCATACATTCTGTCCAGGATGCTGCTGGTTTTACTAGCTATCCTGAACTATCTTTTCTGTATGGCATAAACCAGTGACCTTCAGTCAGTTTTGCAACAGGTGGAGGGCCGAAACAGCACCACTTTTGTCCTCAGTTTGGGTGTGTTTTTGCAGCTCAGTTCCATTGCAGTGAATGGAGATGAATTGCAATAACAGAATCTTTGCTAAACAGATGATCCCATGTCTCCCTAGTTTCTAAAGAGTTAGTAGAGAAAGGAAACAAAAGGTGCTCATGTGCATTAAAAAGGAGCTGTATAATAGGGGTAAGACAAAAAGTGTGCTCACCTGGGAGGGTTGTACCAAGGGCACAACACCTATATGTGTGAAAGGAGAGAGATATCTGTCAAGACAGGCGATGATTCCAGTTGGTCTAGATGAAACCAGTGTAAATGTCAGAAGGAAGAAATTAAAAGTGGAGATCTTGCTTCAGGTGCATGTCCAGGTCTAAAAAGTTTTATTGCACTTATATATTCTATTAAAATCCATGGCCTATCCTCCAGATGGGACATCAATATTGGATTTGTGGAGGTCTGAATCCTAGCCATCCTACCAATCAGCTATTTGCTATTGTGGTGTTCGCATGAGCCTCTTCAGTGTTTACTGATGTTTGTCCTTGCAGTCATTTTATTATTAGTAGCGACCTTGCAAAGAACTGCAGCACTATCCCATTCGAGTCACATAATTGTCCATTCAAGGATTAGCAGCAGTAAATATTGCAGTACTTACATGAGTGCCATGGCCTCTTCAAGCAGATTTATGGAGTACAGCAAAGCCTGTGCAGATTTATTTTGAGCAATATGCACAATCCTCTCATCGAGTCTTCAGTTCCCCCGGCGTGTCTCGTTCACTGGCCTATGCACTCTTCACTTAAAGTGACACTGTCTTCCCCTATTTGCATTTTGACTGCTCTCCACAGGATGTAAAGAGTAAATGTTACAGCTTTCATTACTTATTTTATATCACACCTCATGGTGCTTGTTCTGGTAAAAAGTCGTTTTTATCACATGTGGATCGGTAAATGTGGGCGGGGCCTCATGGCATTTGTGCCACATCGCCCCGCCCCTAGCACCACTTAGCCCCACCCCCATCAGTGGTGTTGATGTTGCATAGGCCCCGCCCCCTCAGCAGCTATTGGAAGAGCCAGCCTAAAGCTCCTGGCCCCACCCCCTAGATTGTCCCACACCAATGGCCGCTGAGGGGGCGGGGCCGATGCGGCGATGACATCACAGACGGGGTGGGGCTAAGTGGTGCTAGGGGCGGAGCGATGTGGCACATAGGCCTCAATGCCGAGCCCACATATACCAATCCACAGGTGATAAAAACGACTTTTTACCAGAACAAGCACCATGAGGTGTGATATAAAATAAGTAATAAAAGCTGTAACATTTACCCTTTACACCTGTGGAGAGCAGTCAAAATGCAAATAGGGGGTGACAGTGTCACTTTAAATTGTACTGGGTCATACAGCTTCACTTTATAAGTGAGTATGTGTAATGAATTCACTCACGATTAGTCGTCTTCTTTAAAGATATTATTTCTTTTGTATCAAAGTTTTCATCCACCATTGCTGAGTGTTCAGACACTGGGGTAGCTGGTGTCCTTTCCCTGCAGCATTGTTTCGGGAGGCGGGGCCCCCTTAATTATGCGCCTTAATCGTGTTTTGAGAATTATCATTTTCTCTATTAGGGCATGTGGACATTATGGAGGGGATCCTCCACCAATCACAATACCCATCTATTACTCATAGCGGTGAGCCACTAATCCTTTTATCCTCACTTAAATGGGATAACTAGTGGTCACCAAAGTTTTATGAAGCTAGACTTCTGATGAAAATGTGAAAATAGCATGTAATGTACTTTACCTTTTTAAAAAAATAAAATAAAAAAAATGTATAAAGCTTTGCTGCATCCCTTTGAAGAACACTAATATACTTGTTTTTATAGTTTTTATTTTTGTCATCTGTGTTACTTGGCTCCAGGATCAGCTTAGTGATATTCCATTTGCATGAATAGGGAAAAGCTGTAAAACCAAACACAACCCACGGACAGAGGTGATCCTAGAAATAGAAGCAGGGCCCTTTCTTTCTAATTGTGGATAATGGTGCTTTTAGACGGAGCGATAATTCGCCCGATCGCACGATTACCGATTTTGAATGAACAATGTGTTTTTTAGAACGATCAGCGTTTAGACGGAACGATACATCATGCTGAAAAATCGTTTTGCAATCGCTTAAGCCTATCTCACACATAGGTTAAATAGGTGAACGACTGTTTAGACGGAACGTTCTGCGAATTCTTTGCGAGCGACGAACGACAATTTAAGAACATGTTGAAAGATCAAAATTAATGATTTCTCGCTCGTCGCTTGATCGTTCGCAGCGTTTACACGTACGATTATCGTTCGAATCCGATCGTTATCGCGCAAATTCGAACGATAATCGTTCCGTCTAAAAACACAATCCTGATTCCCATAGCATAATCTTCTGTGCATATACCGGCTTGGTACAGACACATTAGTCATTGTCTTATCCTTTAAATCAATTACAAAAAAAATGCTTTCACCGCCCATGTTGTACTATTGCAGCGTGCACATGTTTCCTTTTATTTTTTAACAAATTGTGGAAATGCCATGGCTGTATTATTTATTACTCAGCTTAGTTTTAGGATATTAGTTTATAGCAGAACTGTGGTAATGTAATTTCATTGCATCACATAAATAATACAGATTAGAAAAGCTCTTTGAAATAAATGTAACCGTGTGGGAACTAAATCTTTCCTGCAAAGAAATTACAGCTAAAGTGGTAATTGCAAGGATTATAGAAACCTGAATTTGAATGCATTAATATGCAGAGTCGAAAATTGCATTACTGGCTCCTAGGTCTCCAGGGAGGAATACTCCTTGACAGTAAAGTAGGCGTCAGCTTTCCTGAATCACTATCATGTAACTCAAAGGCTTTGACATAGTTTAGTCTTTTTACTTGCATCTTCCTGTAGAGCTGAGCAGATATTTACCTCCTGGTTAACAACATACTGTACACCCTTCAAGAGAAATCCTGAAAGGTGTAAGTGCCCAATATGGGTCAGGAAATCTGTCCGGATTTTCTGATAAGAAATCCAGACAGATTTCATGACGTGTGAAGGGGACTTAGGGGAGCTGCAACCTCTGCTGTACAAATACATTCAGAGCCTTCAGTGTCTCCAGATGGTAGTGCAGAACAGAACTAACCCATATTATTAATAAATTATTGGATTTATATCCAAAAAAATGAACATTTGTCAATAGAGTTTAAATCTTGGGCCAAACCTGCAAGTCAGTATGGCTAAACCAGACAACCTGTGGGCAGAGGTGGCTTTATTTCTGTAAACAAAGAATTTTTTTTTAAATTCTTTGACAACCCCTCATTGACCATCTGAAATCTTCGAAACTATATGTTGTAGCTGTTCTGCTATAGGCTAGTTTTCTTCCAGAAGCAAATAGTTCAAAAATTGTGTACAAATTATATAACAAACACATTGTAGCAATTTAGAGAAAGAAGAAGCAATTCCCCTGCAGACATAAGTGTGCACTGTAATCATCATTATGTGCTCTGTGGAGATGATTTCAAGGTTTACATTGGTATAAGAAGGAAATAGAATCCTATTGAAGGTAAACTTTGTTTAAAAAAAAAGAGAGAATTTGCTAACAGACAAGTGACTAGAATATATATTAGCAGAAGTGTTTGCAGTAAGATCTTAAATGAGGGCAGCATAAACTAGTAACAGAAGAGTTTAACTTACATCATTCTGTTTAGCTGTTCTCCTGATATGCAGGAGAATGGGCTTCATGCTGCACTACTCCCTACTCCCTCTAGCTGCTGATTGACAGCTGTCTGCCTAAACACAGTTAATAGGCATTGTATAGATAGACAACAGCCAGTCATTGGCCGGTGGACAGAGGGAGCTGGTGCTCATGAATATCAAGGACTACTAGACACACACACACAAAATGGAGAGGACTAGTTTCTGGTGCTCAGAGTCCTTTTTATCGAGGAGGATATTTCTAAATCAGCTACACAGAAAATGCTCACAGGGATGCATTCTGTTTATCTGTGGTGCGTACGAAAATTGATGCTTAATTGATTTCCATACACACCCCAATGGACCGTATGGCAATAAATGCTCCTGCGGCTGTCTGAGCTCTGACTGCTGCAGGAACATACAAACAGATTCAGTGTTCAGCCTAACAGTGTGTGAACATAGCTTAAAAGAGGCTAGGACATTGAATATTTGCTTGGTTGAAATTAAAGCATACCTGCTGTCATGATGTACGCTGGGATTTGAAAATGGGATTTGAAAATTGAATATTAAAGTGTCAGATAACTGTATCCTGTTGTAAAATGCAAAAAAAAAAAATGCAAGGAGTTTTCATATAGTAGTGGATGCAAATAAAAGTTTATCATGTTTTGCTGGGTGTTTCACTTCTACTTTTTTGAGAGAGGTGACTTTTCCAGTCAAGTGATCTCTTTATCTCAGCAGATTTCTATACAAGTGATTATAATTGTCTCCTTCTTTTATGCATCTTGATTTTATAATGATAATGAAGGTGTTGCATTGGGTAATGTACTGGTGATGCAGCATGATATGTGGTCAAGACAATCAATGTGTTTCCATCTGACTAAACAGATCTTGGCAATCAGCATTTAGACTAAGAAATTACGACCTCTGGACAGTCATTCAGATTTCCATATATAAAGATACCATATATAGATATAACATGAAGAAATTAACTTTCATATCACATTGATGAAAATACACTTATCAAGGAAAGTAAACTTATAAACACACTTTGTGGTTCCAGCTAGCAACATCATTTACCCACTACACTTAGAGGAACTATGTACCCCCAATCTACCCCCCCCCCCCCTCCCAAAACTGCTTGTACCATCGGAAAGCCGCTTTTAATCCAGGATTTGTCCTGGGGTCTGTTTAGCAGACAATGCAGTTATTATTGTCCTAAAAAAACAACTTTTAAACTTGCAGCACTGCATCATATTGGCATGGCCTAGAGTGTCCTATGCCTGCACCACCTCTCCGTCCCTCCAACCCGCACTCTTCACCATGAGGAATGCCCCTGGGCAGGATTTCTACTAATCATCACTAATCATAATCTGAACACTGCACAGGTGCTTTAACTATCCAGCACGTGTGCAGTGTTCAGACAAGTAATGAATAGGAGAAATCCTGCCTGGGGCATTCCTAATGGTGAAGAGGCCGGGAGGAGGGACAGAGAGGCGGTGCAAGCCTAGGGCACAGACACTCTAGGCCACGCCAATTTGACACAGAGATGGAAGTTTAAAAGTAGTTTTTTAGGACAATAACTGCATCGCCTGCCGAACAGACCCCAGGACAAATCTTGGATTAAAAGCAGCTATCCGAAGGTACAAGCAGTTTGGGGGGGTGGGGGGCACATTGTTGGCAAAGAGTTGCTTTAAAAGCTCATATGACAGCACATGGAAGAGATGTCAGCCATCTCACAGGCCTCCTCCCTATTGTAATGTGTGTGTGTGTTATTTGCTTTTAAAGAGGTTATCCAACATAACAGCTTTCTTCCAAAGATAGCCCCACACCTTGGCTCCTTTAACGTCAATGAAGCTACAACCTGAGGGAAAATGATGCTGATGATGCTGTTTTTGGAAGATATCATCTTTGTTTTTCTAATCCTGAATAATCCATTTAACTTTCAGTAATGCCAATGCTTTGTTTAGTTAAACTGCTTTTTATTATAGGGTTAAAATTTACCACAAAAGCTTTTAGTTCCAGTCCCCGAACCTGAATGCTCCCGGTGGCTGGAGAAGTTGGATGCAGTGTATGGCTATGTTCACACAAAGTAAGTTCCGCGGTAATCACGGCCGTTGTTACAACGGAGGTGATTTCTGCAGTACTTACGTTGTGCTGCATGCTGAGGGATTCCCGGCCGGAGTGTATATACATGGTATACATTCCGGCCGGGATCCCTAGCGGCGGCGCGAGAAACCGACATGACAGTTTTCTGCGCCCGCTATTCAATGAATAGGAGCCGCAGAAAACCCTGTCAGTGCACACCACAGAGCGTGCGGCTTTGGTTGTACGTTCCATTGTGTGCAGTGTAGAGTTCTGATACAGGCACGCACAGATGCACCCGCATCAGAACTCAGCGGCGCTAAAGATCATCCGGCCAGTACTGCAGTACTGGCCGGGATGATCTTTTCTGAGACAGGCTGTTCCGTGACCCGGCCAAGTCTTGGAATGGCCGGTCTCTTACAAGGTCTGAACATGGCCTATAGCTGTATCCATTTTTTCCTGGATTCCCTAGAGCAGCATCTAACTTCTCCAGACACCGGGAGTCAAATGCCAAACATTTGGGTTCGGACAAAACCTCCACTAGTCCCCATCCACATTCTCATTCACAAATTTTTGCTAAAGTGACTTTTTTTTTTTTCTTTTTCTTAGGACTCAACCGCCTGCTTTCTAACTGCACTTATGAAGCGGCATTCCCTTTACATGAGGCAGGTTTATATTCTGTCAATAAATTATATATTCTTCGTGTTAATAGAGCTTATGTATCTATTATATACAGGCATCTATTGTAAACTTCTATACAACAAGATACTTTTTTTCTAATTTATTTGCGTTCAAGTAAAACTTACCTGGCAGCTTTATTTCTTCAATGTATTCCCATTGCAGCACTGGAGCTTGTCGACATGAATGGCAGTTAGACTATGTGACTCGTGCAGCATCTGCTTTGTGGACTGGAAGTCACTTTCTCTGCCCATATGAATATGAATCTATATACAGAAAGTGACTTCTGTTCCACACAGCATTTGCTCAGCAGTGAAACGGGAACAGGAAATACTGGGGAAATAAAGCCGTAGGGTTAGAAAAGCATCAGAACCTCTGTTTATCTACCCATTTTATATCATGCAAATGGCAGGGAGTAAACATTTGATGCTCATACAGTTTTACATGTATAGAACAGATTTTTTAATAGCAGAAATTTCAGCCACAAATCTATTAACATACACCAAGGCTATATTTACATGTTTATACATACGTTTGTCCATAATTGCAGATTTCAATTATGGAGAAATTTAGGGCCTATTGATATCTATTGGGCTGTTCACAATATCTGTAGTTACATGAATCTTGGCACTCCACTGGAAGTCTATGGGATCCTTTTTTTGTGGATGTTATGGACGTTCCTTCCATACTGCCCGCAAAAAAAATACAGATTTGTGAGTTTAGCTAGTGTCATCATTCTGACCATTCCAACTTTTTTTTACTTTCCCCTTTCCCTAAAGGGGTTATCCAGTGCTACAAAAACATGGCCACTTTCTTTCAGAGACAACACAACTCTTGTCCCCAGTTTAGGTGCGGTTTGCAATTAAGCTCCATTCACTTCAATGGAACTGAGCAGCAAAACCCCCACCCAAGCTGGAGACAAGAGTGGGGCTGTCTCTGGAGGAAAGTGGCCATGTTTTTGTAGCGCTGAATAACCCCTTTAAGCTAGCTTCACACGTACTGTATCGCTGCGTTTTTATCGCTGCGTTTTTATCGCTGTGTTTTTGGTGCGATTTTTACATGCGCGTTTTGATTTTCACATGAAAATCATGTGAAAATCAAAGCGCGCATGTAAAAATCGCACCAAAAACGCAGCGATACAAACGCAGCGATAAAAACGCAGCGATACAGTATGTGTGAAGGCACCCTTAAAGTACTTTCCACTTTTATGGATCAGCAAAAATACAAATATGGACGCATTACAGATGCATTTTTGGGGATCACGGATTAAAATTTCTGACATAACATATGATCCTGAAAAGTGTTTCACTTTCAATAGCACTTTTTTTGTTAAAAAAAAAGAGAAAGGACTCCGAAACATAAGATAATAACAGGATGTCAACCCTGTCAACCAGCTGTAATCTGAAGTTAAAGCCAGAAACAAGTAATCCGATCAAGGCTATCACAAGAAGCATTGCACATTGTTCATGGAACTCAAGGGGCTAGTCATGATATTTAAGTACATGTAGGGCATGGTCTCTGAGTAGCTTAAATACTATTTGTAGTTGCTCTCCCTCTAGGAGTATAGTAACAATAAATAACAACATATTATATGTGTAGTGCATGAGTACAGTTGCCATAACTGTATTACCTGTGCATTTAATACAAGAATATTCTTATAAATATTACAGTATCAAAATTGGTCTAGGTTTCATGGTCTATCAATTGTACAAAGATCCTAGCATCACTTTATTGTAACTTGTGTCTTTTTTATTTTTTCTTTGTACATAAGGGAGGTTACAGAAGCAAAAACTCAATAAAGACCCATGGAGCAGAAAATCACAGACATCTTCTTTTTGAGTGCTGGGCATCGTGGGAGGTATGGTACAAATACCAGCCTCTGGATCTCGTACGGTAAATCTAAGTGTTTCATTCTGTGGCAGCTGGTGTTTATAACGAGTTTCTTGTACTTTTCACTTTTATCATCATGTTACCTGGCAAGTTATTCTCTCATTCTGGTCTAAAGCTGTTATTGCTACATATAGAATATATAACGAATGGCTTAGTGGCTACCTGCCAAAATGATGAACTATTGAGACTATTAATAATAACAATCTAAATGTTATGTATAATCTAAAAAAAAAAATCAAACTTTGATTTTGGTCACCAAACCACCTCAAAAAACGTAATAAAAAGTTGTGAGTACCCCAAAAGTATCGATAAAAAAAATAGTTCTCTTCACAAAAGCAAACATGCCCTCACTTCAGGTCCATCAGGAGAAAAAAAAAGTTATAGTTCTCAAAATATGATGACACAAAATAAAAGTGAAACAAATAAAAACAGTATGGTGGATTTGGTTTTCCATTTGGATTTCCATAATCTTACTGAACCATGGTACAAATGTAACATTTATATTGCATGGTGAACTCAAAAACAAAACTTAAAGGGGTGTTCAAGATATATAACATACTAACATAGTGTTATAATAAATTAAACTGGCTTTGGGGTGCTTTTGCTTGAATTACTGCTGACAGGAAGTTGCGCAGCCCATTCATTTTTTTTAGTTTAATGCTGTCCCAGCACTTCCCTGGCTCCTTACTCTCTGCTGAGATTATGCATCATTCTTTGCTATTTTAGGAAGCTTTGCTAGATATTGTCTTTGAACTTTAAAGGGTACTTCAGCCCTTAATTTTTTTTATATTGCTGCACCTATATAACAATAAAGAGCCTATTCTTACCATGCTCCCCTAGAGTCCTCCTGCTGTGTATTTGCATCCCCCACTGAGGGCTCTCTCCGTTACCTCCGACAGAGATTAATTTCGGCAGTGACTGGCTGGAACACTGTCCTATTTTTGTCGGTGATTGGCTGAGCAGACTGTCACTGCTAAGACAAGTTGGTTTGGAAGTGGTGGCGGGAGCGTTCAGCGGGGAACCTGGCGCGGCACCAGCTGCTCAGCCGCGATTGGTTGAGCACAGTTATGCTCAGCCAATCGCGGCTGAGCAGCTCATGACACGGCAGAGGGCGGCCAGCACGAGGGACGGTCGGAACGGTTCGGCCGGCCGGCACGAGGGATGGTCGGAGCGGTTCGGCCGAAGGTGACATCGTTGTCACGAGATGGCGGACAGGGGTCGACACGGATCAGGTGAGTATAGAGCACTACACTTCCGGGTCTAGCGTGGGTGGGGGGAAACACGGGGAAGGGGGCCATTCACTAACATAACATACATAACAAAGTTGTATAACTTTATAATGTGTGTTATTTAGTGAATAATTGTTTAGCGCCGCACTACCCCTTTAAGGGGGCGGGTGATTTACATACTCACAGCCGTCTGAAAGATCTGCTCAGGTATGTTTTCACAAGGAACTGCCAGGATCTTAGATAATAGTGAATCTTTCTGCAAAACTTGTGTGAACCCTAAGATTGTATTTTTTAGTAGAATTCTAATGTTATAACCATATTAATCTCTCTTCCCTGTGTTGGTTTTCTTACAGGAGGTACTTTGGAGAGAAGATTGGTTTGTATTTTGCATGGCTAGGCTGGTACACTGGAATGTTATTTCCAGCAGCGATCATCGGACTCTTTGTATTTCTATATGGAATGTTTACATTGGATAGCTGCCAAGTCAGGTAATTTGTGTGGCATCTGTAAATTCTTATTTAGACTGTATTCACACACCTGTTTTTAAGCTTTCTGAAAGCTAAAAATAAATAAATAAAACTTACTGCATTTTGCTAATTTTTCAGTCATTTGTGGCTCAAAATAAGGTTCAAAAAGTCTGTTTCTTTTTGTATCTACCACATGGATTTTTTTAACTCTGCACTCATATAAAACACTAAACTGTCTATTGAAAGACTGAGGTGTCTATTTTATGTGGCCAAAGATGGCTGGCCCTGCAATTTCCTTTCTTATAGTAGGGCTATGACTTTCTCTTCAGGACCACTATGTATGTCCCGTTATTGCAGCACTGTCTCTTTTATGACTTTAGGCTATGTTAACACTACATTTAAAGGGGTTGTCCAGCAAAAATATTTTTCTTTCAAATCAACTGATATCAGAAAGTTGTATAGATTTGTAATTTACTTTTATTAAAAAAAAATCTCAAGTCTTCCCATGACTGCTGACATCTCCGGCCAAGACTGTAGTTCTGCCTTGGTTATATAAGAATTCCTATAGAAAACCTCTCCTGCTCTGGACAGTTCCTGTCTCGGCCAGAGATGTCAGCAGAGAGCACTGTGTCAGACTGAAAATAAAACAACATTTCCTGCAAGACATACAGTATAGTAGCTAATAAGTATGGGAAGACTTGAGATTTTTTAATAGAAGTAAATTACAAATTTATATACCTTTCTGACACCGGTTGATTTGAAAGAAAAAGATTTTCGCTAGACAACCCTTTTAACAGCGTCCGTTCAATGCAATGCCACTCCTGCAGTAAAGAACGGATACTGATTCCATTGCAATCCGCATTTGTTCTTTACATAAAAAGAGCTTTATCATGATATATAAACTCATTTAAACTCTTCACTGTTTACTTCAACTCTTAAAGAGGACCAATCACCTAAAAATCACTGTCCCTATTATCAAAGGAAATCTCTCCCTAAGTCTATCTATGAAGATACAGACTGCCTGTGCAGTCTGTATCTTATCCCTTTACCCAATTTTCTTGATTGCTGAATGAAGACCGGGCACTGCCATCTTGATGACGTCACTTTGCGTTTCACCGCTGGAATGCAAGTGACGTTTTCAAGATGGCGTCGTCCGGCCTTCCAGCACCGAACAAGAGGATCAGGTAAAGTATAAGCTACAGACTGTAAAGGCAGTCTATTTATGAAGATACAGACTGCCTTTGCAGTCTGTATCTTATACTTTACCTGTTCCTCTTGTTTGCTGCAGCAAGGCCGGCGCCGCCATCTTGATTACGTCGCTTGCGTTCCACCGCTGGAGCGCAAGCGACGTAATCAAGATGGCGGCGCCCGGCATCGGACTGCAACGGACAAGAGGATCAGGTAAAGTATAAGATACAGACTGCAAAGGCAGTCTGTATCTTCATAAATAGACAAAATGAAGATACAGACTGCTGTTGCAGTCTGTATCTTATACTATACCTGTTCCTCTTCTTCGGCTCGGCCACCGCTATCTTGATTACGTTACTTGCGTTTCACCACTGGAACGCTAATGACGTAATCAAGATGGCGGCAGACGGCCTTGCTGCCGCTGTGGATGACGGTAGCTTCCTGTCTCGAGCCGGCTCTTTTAAAAAGAGACGTCGCGAGACAGTGAATTGGAAAGTGAATAAAACAAAAACGCGGCCAAAAAAATAAATAAAAGTATTTACAAATGTTAATTAAATAAATAATTACATTGAATTAGGAAATAAAAATTTTTTAAATTTCTTCTGTGATTGGTTCTCTTTAAATGTACTCCCCTTGGCATCCCAGACACATAGGGGGAGATTTATGAAACTGGTACTAAATGAAACTGGCTCAGTTGCCCCTAGCAACCAATCAGATGCCACCTTTCATTTCCCAAAGAATCTGTGAGGAATCAAAAGTGGAATCTGATTGGTTGCTAGGGGCAACTAAGACAATTCTACTTTACACCAGTTTGATAAATCTGCCCCATAGTTTTCAGAGAGACACTTATTTACTATCCTTTCATAATAAAATCTTATAGACATATGGAGTCATCTAAGGACACTGCAGCAGTGATTATTTAAAATACTCAATGTATCTATAGCTGCACAAAAATACCTTTAGCTTCAGATGTAGTAAAGACATAACTGAACTTGTAATAAGGTATTCAGTCTGTACTCTTCTCTCTTTACATCTAGCATTCTCCTTTCTTTTCATATTAGTTAATGCAAAATGGTGAGATGTAGGACAATGATTGTACACCTATTAGCTTCTTGGCTTGATGCTGCTGGGATCCCTGTTACAATGCCATGTAGTGTAGCCTCATACATGCTGATCACTTTAATCATTGCTTCAATCCAAAGGGAGAAATATTGTATGTCTCCACCAAAATGTGTCTATTCCTTCTGTCTTACAGCAAAGAAATCTGCCAAGCAACAAATGTAACCATGTGTCCACTGTGTGATAAATACTGCCCCTATATGAGGTTATCAGACAGCTGCCTCTATGCCAAGGTAATCCAACATTGTTAGAATAGCAATGCCATTTGCCTGAACTGCCTAACTGTGAATACAGAAACCAAGGGACATATAAGTATATTGTATATTATTACAATATAAGAAAACCTTCGTTTTGAAGCACTTTAGGTATAATAGTCACTGAAAACAAAATCATTGCTGTATAGTACTATGGTAAAACAGTCCATAGCTCTGATGAAAACCAACAGTATTAATTTTCGGAAGGTGTTTGACACCTATGCAGAACTAGTAATATGTATGTCTCCCAAAAATGAAGGTTAAAGAAAAATATTCACATAACAAAGCAAATCATGTACCATAGGTATAGGACATGTACCACAGGTGCAGAACAGTACAGGACATGTGTACTACATAGTAAAGAACAGGTAGAGAACTGTGCAGGACATGTGTACTACATAGTAAAGAACAGGTAGAGAACTGTGCAGGACATGTGTACTACATAGTAAAGAACAGGTAGAGAACTGTGCAGGACATGTCTACTACACAGTAAAGAACAGGTAGAGAACTGTGCAGGACATGTGTACTACATAGTAAAGAACAGGTAGAGAACTGTGCAGGACATGTCTACTACACAGTAAAGAACAGGTAGAGAACTGTGCAGGGCACGTGTACTACATAGTAAAGAACAGGTAGAGAAGGGTGCAGGACATGTAGAACAG
Organism: Dendropsophus ebraccatus; assembly: GCF_027789765.1. Lineage (NCBI taxonomy): Eukaryota > Metazoa > Chordata > Amphibia > Anura > Hylidae > Dendropsophus > Dendropsophus ebraccatus. The sequence continues at coordinate 74,553,958 of NC_091454.1, forward strand.
GTCTAGAACATTACAAGATGTATAGAACAGGCAGAGAGACTTTTAGAACATGCAGAACAGGTACAGTACATTTGCAAACACCCACTGGTTAGCATGGGTGATCCGAGGTGATCTCGGCCCTTTTACGGCTATAGATGTCTTATATACACCAGTCCCATGTAACAGTTTAATAATCTGTAAAACCAGTTTCCAGCTTACATACTGAACATAATTCACTGTTACTACCAAACTATATGGGAAAACCCACCATAACATAGTATATATAAAAAAATGACCCATAGCGCAGGAAAGTATACATGCCATTAGATGCACGTTCAATGCACGTTCACATGTAGCTGCTTCCTGAAGGAGCATGTTCTCATTTAGGAATGGGGTCGAAATAGTATTACAGGCAGAAAGCTGTTTAGTGCACAAGCCTGGAGAACAGTAATGGCTGCACATCGCACCCATGGTTGCTGTACAGTACATGTAGCCAGGGTCGACTCTAGGTTTTCTGCCACCTGAGGCAAACCTCAGAGGGCCGCCCCATCACGAAACCTCAACCGCCCCCCCATCAATCCCCCCCCCAGCAACAAGTTAACTGCCCATCCAATCACCCAATTCACCCCCTGGCACGCCCACCGCGGGTACTTACAGGTGAAGGCATGTGATAAGAGCTGCTGGGTAATGTCACGGAGCCCGGCGGGACATGGTGACGGCGGTGAGCGTTAGCGGCGAGAGGGGATAGAGGTGAGCGGCTGCCGAGCGGGACTGTGGCTGCTGTCTTTTTTGTTAAGTTAAACTGAACTAAAATCACAGCAGCGAGGAAGCAGCGGAACCGCACAATCTGCCACCTGAGGCAGTATACTCTTGCAAGTAGCACAATTAGAGGGCAGTACAATACATCTTGTAAAGGCAGATAGCAGTACATTACCTAGTATAGGCATAAGAAAGTTAATGTGCTGCAAATGTATATAATTAAACTAATTTTGATACGCTTGGTGGTTCTTTTCTGTTTCAGGTTACCCATCTCTTTGACAATGGAGCAACTGTATTTTTTGCAGTTTTCATGGCAGTTTGGGGTAAGAAAGTGTACTTCTTATTACAGTCCAACTAGACTTCATTACATTCCTAACCTCCTCCTCTTAGTAATATGTGGGTAATGTTATTGATATAATCAGTTTGTAAACTAAATAATGTGTCACATATTTTAGCTACTGTTTTTCTGGAGTTTTGGAAACGAAGAAGAGCTGTGATTGCCTATGACTGGGATTTAATAGACTGGGAAGAAGAGGAGGTAAGAGTAATACAGTGCATGTACACTCACTAACAGAAACATAATGCATCCATATAGAAATGTCAGATTGCTCAAAACTCGAAATGCCATTGAGAGGGGGGCAATTCTATGAGGACTGAGAGAAGCAGGATGGTTGTTTCCACAAATTGCCAAGTATCTAAACTTTGATCCACCAACAGGCACGAGCAGCTGCCACAGTTCCTTGTGCACTATGCAAACACAAGTGACACCTTCATCACACACCCCTGTCTCTGCCAGGACCATATCCAGATGTTTAACAGAAAAAAACTAATTGGTGTCACTGCACCCATTACATTACACCCCAGCCTCCTTCATCTTAATTTGCAGCGGTGTTGGGAACAGGAAGCCTTGACTGCTATGCATCATCTGTTTCATCTTTTTCAGCAACCTGGAGGTTCTGTTTTAAATTTCACATTGGTTGGTTTTGGGTATGGAGGTATTGTGAGAAGCAACACATTGCCTCAACTGCTGGTGTTAGGATTTGGAGGCCATTTCCAACATTTCCTTGGCCTCTCTAGTCACTAGATTTATTGCTAGTCGAGCAACTACAGAACCAGCTGAGACCCCAGTTTTGGTAACCCATGAGTGTGCAGGATCTACAGGCCCAGTGCCAACATCTATGGGCAAATGTGCTGCAGGATGTCTTACAGAACCTGTATGCCTCTGTATCCCACCATTTTCTCATCAACAGAGTACTAAAGCTTCCTTTCAATTGTACAGTTTTCCCCCCAAAAAACGTATCCTTTTACTCTAAGGCTATGTTCACACAACATAAGATTTGTATTAATCACGGCCATTGTTGCCGATTTGCAATAACGGTCATGAATAATACAAAACTTATTGTATTGCAGTCAGAGGGAATCCCGGCTGGAGTGTATACACATAGTATAGGCTCCGGCCGGGATCCCTAGTGGCCGCACGAAAAAAACTGACATTTCAGTTTTGTGCAGCCGCTATTCATTGAATTGCAGCTGCACAAGCCTGACAGTGCACACACTAGAGAGTGCGGCACCGTCCGCACTTTACATTGTGTTTAATGGTGAATTGGGATGTGGGCACACACAGATGCACCCACATCCCAATTCAATAAAATTGAAGTTTATCCAGCCAGTACTGCAGTACTGGCCAGGATAAACTTCACTGACACCGGCCATTCTGTGACCTAGCCAGGTCACAGAATGGCTGGTGTCTTACATATTGTGAACCCGGCATTATATCATCATTACATTTACACATATAAAGCTTCATTTAAGTTTTGGCTAAAATTTTAAATGTGTTAGTAGTCTGAAAAGATATTAAAGATATCAGGATATTAAACTTACTATTTTTTGTTCATTTAGGAAGAAATACGTCCTCAATTTGAAGCCAAATACTCAAAAAAAGAAAGGATGAATCCAATATCAGGAAAGCCAGAGCCTTACCAAGCCTTTACAGATAAATGCAGCAGACTTATAGTATCTGCTTCTGGGATATTTTTTATGGTTTGTTATTTATTTTATATAGTTATGATGATATATTAATATAGTATAAACCCATTTTCATTAATGTCTTCTCAGAGAAACTGAAAAGTCAATATTAACTTTGGTCTGTCTTTAGAGCCCCCCAAAATTAATATTTCCATAAATAAAACTAGATTTTAGTCATTTAATTTACTACTATTTGGTCTCTTATTTTATTTGTATTTTTAAAATAATAACATTTTTTTGTCATCTTTTGGATAAAATGGTTAAAAAAGACCATGCACTAAATTTGTTTGGAGTACAGTTTTAGTGAATGGGAATTACCAGCCATTTTCCATTGAGTTCAATGGAATTCAGTATTTTTAGCTGTACAATACCAATTTTGGGCTCTTTTGGAGCTGAAAAAACAGACCAAAATACTGGGTGTAAAATAGCTTAACAATAAAATTGTGTGTAAGTCTCAGTAATGCAGTGATTAGCATGATGGCCCTATCCAAAAGCTTAAAGGGGTTATCCAGGCTTCATAAGCATGGCTGCTTTCTTCCAGAAATAGCACCACCCTGTCTTAATTTGGGTGTGGTTCTGCATCTCAGTTCCAAGCTGTTCCAGGTTTGGGAGGGGGAGTAAGGAGGTGTTACAGCTTGCTGCACTTTGTGAACTTGGAAAAGCCTTATTTAATACTTTATACTATAAAATAAAAGCTTTTCTCTACATCCTAGGAGTACAGCTCTCCTAACAGCTATCTAACAGTGTCAGCAGTTTGGATCATGAATTACAGCTGACAGACTCCCTTTAATGGTTGTGAATTGAAGTTCTGCTTTCTATTATACTTTGTACTTCAATTTCTGTGAATGAGAAAGTTTTTCAGTTTGGATCTACTGTGTCTCATGTTTGTGAGTTACTACTGTACCCAGTCTAGGCAAGCCTTTATGAGGTACTCATTTGGGGTCATGGGCTCAGTTAAAGTAGTCCGAATACATTGGCATATTTTTATAATGTATAATTCTTTGATTGACAATTCAAATCTTGCATTGGGGCGATGCACAATAGATCTATACCGTGCAGTATGGAACCATATCAGCACAGTCAAGCTAATAGGTTCCCTTTAAACTAGTCCTTAGTCCGCTGCAAAAAGGGAAATGAATAATGAATTGTTGGAAATCCCATAGACATGCAGTGCAATACACTTGCAATGCACGTCTATCTGTAGCAGGCTATGGACTTGCCAAAAAAGTCTCCACCGAGGCAGAATGATAGTTACCCTTCTAGATTATCAGTGCTGTTTAGGTTTTGTTATCCATTACTTGCATTTAACTGTTCAATGAACAGGGGCAGAAGGGGAACCTGGCACAAAGCACCCCTTTCCCTTGTCTCAGTAGTTATTTGGGTGCTATGCCCCCTCTTACCTGCCAGCAGTGTTGGGATCTAGCACAATGGCAACTATACAACTGTATGATAAGATTCTATACTTTTCCAGGTACAGCATCTTTTTACGCTACTTCTTAAGCCAAACGGCACCATGTCTGATAAGAAGTACTATGTACCTGTGCCTGTATGGAAAGCATAATATTTCTTTCATTATATCATTTTATTTCTGACACAAGCTTGTCTTCTTTCCCTCTTTAGATATGTGTGGTAATTGCTGCTGTTTTCGGCATTGTTATATATCGTGTTGTGACTGTCAGTACATTTGCTGCCTTTAAATGGGCCTTAATCAGGAATAATTCTCAGGTTGCTACCACAGGGACTGCAGTGTGCATCAACTTCTGTATCATTATGCTTCTGAATGTGGTAAGATGAGATGTTCCCATACTCACTATTTGCTTTCTTCTTTTTTTAAGTGTATGAGCCTGTCACAAAACAGTTACCGTAGATTACATTAGGAAATAGATACATAAGCATTTCCTTAAAAGTCTAGCTTTATTTTTAGAGCCACTTTCATGATTTATTATTTACGGCCGTTGTTGCAAATTGAAACACTGGCCGTGATTAATTTGAAAATATATATTACATTGAAGTTTTTGGAATCCCAGATGGAGTGTATACAGTACCGGCCAGGATGAACTTTACTGACACTAACACCGGCCATTTTGTGACATAGTCGGTGTCTTACGTTGTGTGAACCTGGCCTTATATGTAATGTACACTAAGCATTGTAAATACATTGGTTTTCTAATGAAAATGATTGGAGGAGTAATTAGTGTTCCAGTTCGCTGCATTTCTAGAGCTTGGAAAAGCCTCTTTGACTTCCTTTTCTATAGAACCAAAGCATTTTTTCTATGTTCTGGAAGTACAGACAAATATATTAAAGGTACCAGGTTTTGTTGACCTAACAGCATCTAACAGTGTCAGCAGTTTGGAACATGAATTACAGCTGACAGTTTCATTTTAGCTATAATAAAGGCTATAACTAGAGATGAGCGAACCTCGAGCATGCTCGAGTCGATCCGAACCCGAACTTTCGGCATTTGATTAGCGGTGGCTGCTGAACTTGGATAAAGCCCTAAGGCTATGTGGAAAACAAGGATGTCATTGGCTGTATCCATGTTTTCCAGACAACCTTAGAGCTTTATCCAAGTTCAGCAGCCCCCCGCTAATCAAATACCGAACGTTCAGGTTCGGATCGACTCGAACCCGAACCCGGTTCGCTCATCTCTACCTATAACTCAGGATGTGTATAACATGTATTTGGAAATATAAATGTATTATAAATTGTGAAATGATGGAAATATGTTTTAACATGAAACAAATATCTGTTTGCAGCAAATGTATGAACCATGACATGTATATATTATGGTATTTGTTCTGTTTTGCAGCTCTATGAAAAAGTTGCACTTTTTCTAACTAACCTCGGTAAGAATTTCATATTATTACATAATAAGGCCATGTTTACACACCTTTGAAATGGCAGCCGTTTTTATTGGACAGCCGTCATACAAATAACAGCTGTTTGTATACTGATGGCCGTTATTATAAAAGAACGGCTGTTATTTACTGTTAAATGACGTCCGTCCAATAAAAAACAGACGCCATTTCCATAGTGTGTGAACATAGTCTAAATGTGACTTGAATGATTATGTCGATAGTCTCTTGTGTTGGGCAAAATTGATAAGTAACATTTTGGAGTAAAGTAAGCCAACTAATACTTGGTGTAAACTTAGACTAGACAGTAAAAGAGACGTATTAGATGGTCCAATATTTTGGAGCAAGCAAGCGCCAACCTGTCATATCAGCACTCACTTACTCCTCGTTCCTCACTCGCTGTTGGTACTATTACATGCATAGTAAGCAGATAGGAGCTGGGGGAAGTGGGGACCTGCGGAAGGGACTGCTTGAATGACCTTCAAATCATCTGGGTAGCCCATTGAAGATAGCGGCAGTCTGCTACCGCCGATTCTATTACACGAAGCAATGGCCTGCAGACCATTGCTACAGTTATAGGGATTTTTGTTCATGCAGAAAGACAACGATTAGCCAACATTGTGTCCATCAGGTTTCAGATTTTACTGTAAAGGATATTGCAGTACACTAAAACATTTGTCTGTAAATATAACTATAGAGAAGAGAACAACTTACTGTGATTTTTTTTAAAGGTAAAGGGGCACTCAAGAGAAAAATATAGTCTTGAAGCTATACGTATTTGTAAATTACTTAAAACAGGATCGAATCTATATAAAGCAGGATCAAATCCCCATAAAAAAAACTTCCTATGCATTTGACAGTTGTTGTCAGGGACAGAGGTTGCAACAGAGAGCACTGTGTTAGACTAGAAAAAATACACCACTTCCTGCAAGACATACAGCAGCTGATAAGTACTGGACGGCTTGAGATTTTTAAATAAAAGTAATTTACAAATCTGTGTAACTTTCTGACACCAATTGGTTTAAATATTTTTTTTTTATCGCCAGACTACCCCTTGCCAGTCAATGTGTAACGGTTTCTTATAGTAGTAGTAGATATTTCAATGTTTCCTATGAAATTGTACAGGGTATTGTTATATATTTTACAGGTCAGATTTCTGTGTTTGAGTCTGAATTATGTCTTTAATATCTACAGTTGTACATGTTTCTACCCACAGAACAGCCACGTACTGAATCAGAGTGGGAGAACAGCTTCACTTTGAAAATGTTTCTTTTTCAGTTTGTCAATCTGAACAGTTCGACCTTTTACATAGCATTCTTTCTTGGGAGGTAAGCACCTTTTTCTTTTCATCTGATCTGTTAGAAGTAAGGACTATTTTTCAAGTTGGTGATTAGTAGCCCAATTTCAGATATACCATAATTCACAGCATCCTCTTAGGCTGGGTTCACACTGCATTCAGTGTATATGTTAAAAAAGGAAAAACACCTATATGTTAATAGCACAATCTGTTTTCCATTCACATACATTAGAAATAGAATATATATCAAGGTATAATCTTTTTGAAGTACAAAAAATTGTGGTCGATCATATTTTTCTCTAACTCAAATTTAAACGTATTGAAACAAAAACAATGAAATGGACAGGCAAAACGTGAACCCAACCTTAGACATGTACATGTGTTTTTCATTGAAGGTTTACCGGGAGACCGGGTGCTTATTTAAGGCTTATAAACAGATGGCGACTGGAGGAGGTTAGTGTACACACCATGGAAAAGTTTTTAATAAAATATTGTATATAGCTTTATTATGAACCATGTAATTCGCATCTATCTACTCTAAATGGAATTCAAAATGACGTGTTTATTATTTCACAAAGGCAAAGTGCCCAACTCTTTGCCTGGGTGAAATAATAAACACGTCATTTTGAAATCCATTTAGAGTGTTGCGGTGACTTTCCACGTTTAGCTACAGTCCGTTTGGTCACATACGGACACTCCGGCTGGCACCTTCGTATTCGTCAACAAGTGCTGCATTTATCTCTTTAGACTATCTATCTATCCATCTATTCATCTATTAAAGTGCAGGAGTTTGAAAGACAGAATAAGGACTGTATAAATAGTACTTGCTGTCAGGTCACATATTTATTCAGAACATGATGTATTAGGCTATGTTCACACTACATAAAAGTACGGCCATTGTTGAACACTGCCTATTGATCTATGGGATCCTGGCCAGATCGCATACACATCATATATGCTCCGGCCGGGATCCCTTGCGGCACCGCAAATAACTGACATGTCAGTTTTCTGCGCCCGCACTTCAGTGAATTGCAGCCATAGGAAACCCTGTCAGTTCACACAATGAAGCGAGCGGCTCCGGCTCATTGTGTGCTATGGGAAGTTCTGATGCGCCCGCATCAGAACCCTTCAGCCGGAAAGATCATCCAGCCGGTACTTAAGTACCGGCTGGGATGATCTTGGTAGAGACCGGCCGGGTGATGGAATGGCCGGTCTCTTACAAAGTGTGAACATAGCCTTATAGAGGATGTGATACTAAGCTAAGGATATAGTATGTTATTTCCACACTTAAACATGCACTTCTTAGCTAGGAAAAAAATCTTTCTAAAAACTGCATCTTAAAATCTGGTTAGAGGGGGCAGCATGCCAGATGTCAGCTGATTGTGATCTATTAACAGGTTAGAGAATCAAGATAACGATGGTCTGCTGAACATCGCACCACGTAACAGGAGCAGTAACAGCCCGGACGATCCTGTGCCCACATTCCCTGGCCAGGCCCTTTCTGGAGGGATATCTGGATAGTCCTGTTTTTTGAGACTCTTTATTGAGACTCCACAGGCTCTTTTTTGCATATTCATGTTTCCCAGGGAGCAATGCACCTAGGATTTTACTGTATTGAGCGCTTTCACTAGCAGCTGGCAGTGTTATCTTTGGCTGGTCAGAGATCTGTTTCCCATATGGCTCTACTTGACATTGCTCCCACCTAGCCAGAATCCTGCTCCACACTGATTAGGGGCAACACCTGGAACCAGCTGTCTGTGGATAAATACCTGGCCTTGATTTTTCCCCTTGTCATTACATTGACTTAATATAGGTCCACTTAATTTGGTGGTTTCTGGCTAGTCCTGTATTTTGAGACTCTTAAATGGGGCTCCTTTGGCTTTCTTTTTGCATAGACAGTTCCTGTCACAGACAGGGGTGGCATTACTCAGCACTTGAGATATTTACACAGAAGTAAATTACAAATCTATATAAGTTTAAGACACCAGTTAATATGAAATATTATCGCTGGAGTATCCCTTTAACCCTTGCACTATTATTAGCATTAATCCCTTCACTACCCCAAACCACCATGGAAGACCCCCATACTGTACTATCATCAGAAAGGGTATCCTATGAAATCTGACATACCTACCCCTGTTAGCAGACATTAGCTAATGAGGCATAGCAAACATTTGGAAAATCCCTTGTTTGGGAACAGTTCCAATAAAAAAGTTGTATATACAAATCGCTACTCAGTTACATAATATATATCTTTAATAGCTTCAATCCAGAGGTTTTCTTTATGTAAAATAATTGTGTTCTTATCAATTGAAGTGATTTATTTCTTTTGTCAATAATTTTTAGTGTCACCCCAGTGGATGCCTTATTGACTTATGCATGCAGATGGGCATAATAATGGTATTGAAGCAAACATTGAATAACTTTATGGAGCTTGGTTACCCGTAAGTCACCATTAACATGTGTAAGATTGTATAGAAAACAAATGTTTTATTTGTATCTTTTATAGCAAAAATTTATATAAATATTTGAAAATTTTATTAATATATTTTTACGGACTATTATGTTGATTATGTTAATATTCGCCCAAATTTGAGTGAGTAAAGAAAATTTTGAACATTCTCAATGTAACTGTAGAGTTACAGTAGGTATTTGCACTTCCTTAGGAAAATGATTTTGCTAACACTGTACCATTATAGAAGGAAAAAAACATAGAAATACATATATCCTTTTCTTTACTCACTGTTTAGGTTAATCCAGAATTGGTGGACACGTAGAAGATTAAGGCAAGAACATGGTGCACATGGGACAGCTAGTTTTCCCCAGTGGGAGAAAGATTATAATTTGCAGCCTATTAATGCCTATGGATTATTCGAAGAATACCTTGAAATGAGTAAGCTCTGTTTCTTTGTCACTGAACAAAAAAAAAAAAAATAGAGTGCACATAGGTACTGTCTGAAGAGTGGCATGGTCTAATGGATAAGAATGTCGTTTACCCCTTAGCATCCGCATGGTTGTCTGGTATGGCTGAGAACAGAGTTGGTAAAGCCTCTGGCTGTACTTAATTTAAGGAGCACGTCATTAGTTTACGATTTTGAAGATTTCAGTTTCATGCTAATCATGACTGCATGTCTGCAAATCTAGTCCCATGGGTTCCCTCAATCCTATATATGAAAGGCCTTTTTCTAAGCCTTTCTGCTTTAGGAGGCTAGAAGCCTTTTTTTCTTTTCATTTGATTCCTGATAAAGTATTTCTGATAAGGCTAATTTACCGTCATTGGGCACCCCGCCAATCAGTGACTGATGATTGGATTAAAACTGATTTGTCAGGTAAGCATAATGTTCATGCACACTTCATGTGCTTTTGCAGGGGGTCACCTTAAGGATACAAAGTTTTTAACCAGAGCAATACTTCTGGGGAAGAACACATTCATAATACAGCATGCAGTAGAGATTCCTAGAGAAACTGTCAGTAAAATCTCCTGTGGGTCTCTGTATAAATTCAGCGCACATTATTGGTCAGTATGGGCATACTGAATGGACCTGTAATATGGCTGTGTGTATGAGGCTTTATTCAAAATATTTCGTTTACAAGAAAAGTAGCTTTTATTCCTGGCAACAGATTGCACATTTAGGCTATGTTCCAACTAGGTAAAAATAAGGGCAAGTAACGTCCATTGCTGCAAAACAACGGACATTATTTGCTCTTATTTTTACCTAGTGGGAGCATAGCCTTAAAGTAATATTGTTATCATGTCTTTTCCTCAGTTCTTCAGTTTGGCTTTACAACTATCTTTGTGGCTGCTTTTCCCCTTGCACCACTCCTTGCCTTACTTAACAATATCATTGAAATCCGTCTTGATGCTTACAAATTTATCAGTCAGTGGAGGAGGCCATTAGCTTCACGAGCCAAGGACATAGGTGAGTGAGATTGATTGACTGGTTTATCAATGTGCATTCTAGTATGCTGATGGTTAATAGTAATGTGAAGTAGTCTTATTGAATACTTACACAGAGAAGCTGCTGTGTCAGGGAAATTGGCGCAGTAAATGGAAATTTGTCAGCCGTGTTTTGCATTGGCTAGTGAAGATATGTAGCTTCCAGATCTGCTACATTGCTGTTCACTTAAGGGCTTTGTGATTTATGGTCATCTGCTGCTTGTTTCAACACTATAATTACCAGTGTTGATGTACTGTAGACGGCCAGACTTCTTTTATAGTCATTTTCATGGTCTTTTATATATGGCTTAGAGGAAGCAATTTGGGATTGGATAAATATATAGTTTATCGTTTGCTTCTCTCTATTTAGTTTATGTGTCAGTAACAGTGAGTGTAAAATCTAGTGTCTACATTTCTCTCTCTATTGAGAACCATTAAATATCATCTATTTTAACCAATTCCTCTTCTTTCAGGTATCTGGTATGGGATTTTAGAAGGCATCGGGATTCTATCTGTTATCACCAATGCATTTGTCATAGCTGTTACCTCAGACTTCATTCCTCGACTGGTATATGCCTATAAGTATGGACCTTGCGCTGGTCAAGGACAAGCTGGAGAAAAGTACAGTCATGTTTTCTCATATTTTGTGTGACTGTGTATATTAATGTATTGATCCATGCCTCCTACATCCTCCTCTTAAAGTACAATGTCATTTTAAAGTGCAAGACAGCATTTCTCAGCTTCAGTACCTGTTGAGTGAAAATAAAGGGGATATCCATCTTTGCTGATAAGTTCCTCAGATGAGAGGGGGATGGGAGCATGTTGTGGACATTGAGTGCAAGCAAAAACCACTCCCACATGCATTGTCCAGTAGCTGCCTGATTTCGCTGTGACACCAGTAGCATCAGGCACCAGCAGCGTTCTCCTACCCCATTCTCGTCTGTGGAAGTTATAAGTGGAGCGCCAGAGAGCAGAAGAGGTAGGACCTTTTCTGCTCTCCCAATAACCCCTTTAAATTAGCAATTGTACCCCAAGAATGTGTATGTCCTCTTGCTCACTGTCCTCTTCACCATATGCAACTCTAGGCACATATTTCACATGCAGTTGTCTGCACTGAAAAATTAGTGTAAAGTGAGCCTTTAACTTACAATGGCCTTAGGATGCAATATTTTCAACATACAATGGTCCTTTCTGGACCATCATAACTTGAGACCAGACTGAACATACAATGCTACAGACAGTAAGGATCTGCAATCTCCAATGAAAGCGGTCATTTTACTGATAAAACCCCAGTATTAGTGAAATGCATGCACTGGTTGGCTGCCTAATAGTGATTCTTCAGAGTATAGTGTGATACTACATGTCCTGTACTGCATAGAATTTTGGTCTCAACATACAATATTTTCAACACACAATGGTCGTCCTGGAAACAATTAATATTGTATGTTGAGGGACCACTGTAATATGATTCAAATTGTACTTGTGGACTCCCAAAAAGATTCTACACATGGGACAATGACTATAATTTTCTTTTTCTTCTGCTAAGGTGTATGGTTGGCTATGTAAATGCCAGCCTTTCTGTCTTCCAAGTCAGTGATTTTGAAAATAGATCAGACTCCGAATTTCATGTAAGAAGGTTTAATGGATCTCCTGTAAAATATTGCCGGTAAGACCAATAAGGGAATCTAGCTGGGGGTCGGGAGCCTGTCACCCCGCCACGGGAGGGTGACAGGTCTCCTTTAAATCAAAAGTCATTCCTGTTAGAATATCGAACTTTTGTGTTCTCTTCCCCCACTTGTTGTTTTTATGTGTTTAGTTCTTACATACCATGCAATGTTCTGTTATCTCAAGGTACCGGGACTACAGAGATCCACCTCATGCTCATGAGCCCTATGCTTATACTCTACAGTTTTGGCATGTACTTGCTGCACGCTTAGCTTTCATCATTGTATTTGAGGTAAGATGCTATAACCCGTGATACCTAACCTTTTATATTCCCTATTATCATCATTCAGGCTGGGTTCACACTGTAAAATAAAAGCGAAGTACGACCATAACTGTGAGTGGAAAAAAACACACCGTGTAAACAGATGGAAAAAAACCCAGCCATTTTGCAAAAGCAGGTCATATATAATTTGGACGGTCGTAGTCAATTATGTCCGTTATTATAAACTGCATTGCCAGACTATTTAACAATTTTTCTCAATGGAGCACATTATTAAAATTGTATAAAATTCATGTATGTTTACCTCACAATCATAGCTGTATCTTGCATTTATTTTACATTGTGAACATAGCCTTAGGATTGATCAAACTCTTTTTTTCACCATTTTGTGGGTCATGTTGTTACCCCTTGCCTCTGGGGCCTTAATGCCCAGGGGCTATTGTTCAAGTCTCATTTTGTATAGTAATAACCTTGTGATGCTTTTAAAGGGAACCAGTCACGTTAAAGTGCCTATTAAGCTAGGGAAATGTGCTCATACATCACTCAGCACACTTCCCATACATCTCCCTATCCCCTGCATCCCTGCAAAGTAAAAATTGTAAACTTTTACAAATTAGCGGTCCATATGTTAATCAACCCTAAGTAGTCATCTGGGCAGTGGGTAGTTTGCAGGTAGTCACCGTCCCCTGGGCAATCCTTTGAGGTAATTACGCCTCTCTGGGCGTGAGGGGCATTGTTCAAACAGTGAGGCTGTGACGTCATCCAGAGGCATGCCGTAGTGCACATCGATGCACCGACATTCTCATGACGTCTCACATGTGCAGTACAGCGAGTCTAGTTCTGTGCTGTAGGCAGCACGATGAGAACGTTAGTGCGTATCCGACTCCTCCACTGGTCCTGGAGCAGCTCCCGGCACCCTTCTCTAGGCTGCCGGCACCCATGCTCCACCACTGGCAGCCCTCTGTCAGCTTCTTCCCGCCACTGCTGCTGGCTCCCCATGCTGCCGTGATTACGCTCCCCGGCCGGTCCAAGCTCATGGCACCCCTCTCCAGACTCCTGAGCCTTCCGCCCTGTGCTCTCAGAAGAGCAGCCGCCTCTTCATTGGGTTAGATGGGGAAAAGTGAATACTGGTGGCCATTGTAAATGCAGAAACTGGAGTCATGGTAGATGAGGGTCCTAGACAGGCGAGCATCACCTATATGGTATTTATGGCATATACTGGGGATATAGCATAAATGCTTAAAGGAGTAGTCCCAGCTTAGCTTATTATCTCCTATCCATAGCTGATTGAATTCCTGATTACTACAATTTAGATTCAATATTTGTGTTCACTTCCATATATATGACATGTGTCTTTGCTATATTGAGGTTCTTTGAAAAATTAAGGGAGCAAGAAAACCCCTTCGACTTTTGTTACTGTCTCTAAATATCTGACAGATTTAGAGATTACACAATATTAAATTATGTGTTTGACACTATATAAACCATATAACATATTTTATGTATTGCAGCATCTTGTTTTTTGCATAAAGAATCTAATTTCCTACCTGATACCAGACCTTCCAAAAGACCTGCGGGATCGAATGAGGAGGGAAAAATATCTTATACAAGAAATGATGTATGAAGCAGAACTTGAAAGAGTGCAGAAGGAAAAGAAAGAAAGGAAGAAGAATGAAAAATATCAACACAATGAGTGGCCCTAATTCTAAATACGTGAGAAAAACTACTATACAACATATGGGTCAGGGTGTCTGTTGGAATCTGTCACACATTAGAGATAGTTTCCTCTAAGTTCTGCTTCCAATTTATCTGGAAAGTATATATGCTGGGAGTTCTAGCAACAGGGCCCCTTTTACCAGCAAATTTTGGGGGGTCTAATAAAAAGACTGTCCTAAGTGTATAACTAATTAAATTCCCAAACATTTCAACCTTTTAACCATTCGTGTTGCAGTCAATTTAAAGGGGTTGTCTGGGATTTTTCAATGAACTAGTACACTTTAATTTTTTTATTTAGAGCACATATTGGGGCTAAGTTACAAACATGTTTCCATCAGAAAATTGCCAGGTTTTTCTCCATTTTCCCTGTCAGTTTGGTATTCCGACATATTTACTAAAGGTGTGTGACACAATTTTTTCAAAAAACCCACAAAACCTGTCATTATAGGTCCATAAACATGCCAAGTGGGCGTGTCATGAGTGTATCCTTTAAAACCCACCACAACCGACAGATTTAGTAAGCAAACACGTTTTCTACTCTAAAAACGGGACGGGAGGGTTGAGCTTTAGTTTTATCCTGTGAAAAACCTTCCAGATTTACTAAGGGTGTGCGCCACATTAATGAATTTGATGCGAAAAGCCAAACACAACTGACAGCATTACAGCTTAAAGGGGCTTTCCAGTGCTACAAAAACATGGCCGCTTCCTTCCAGAGACAGCATCGCTCTTGTCTTCAGTTCAGGTGTGGTTTGCAATTAGGCTCCATTCACTTCAATGGAACTGAGTTACAAAAGCCCACCCATACTGGAGAAAAGAGTGGTGCAGTCTCTGGAAGAGAGTGGCCATGTTTTTGTTGCACCAGATAACCCCTTCAAAATTGATGGATTGCTAGTAAGTCAGCTGCATTGTGTTCTTAGGCTTAGTCACTTGACCACTCCACCTGTGTTTTCTTTACTGCCTGTGATGTCACGTTCCCTTTCTGTTTCCTTTTCCTGCCACTGAGGGAACAGTGAGTCATTGGGTGGGTGGGGCATGCATCCACATTGATTTAGCCCCACCCCTGTAGGAGGTGCTAACATCTGAGTCCTGTAAAAACTGCAGTAAAAGCAGCATGACACGGAGGAGACCAGGATCTGATAGCCATGTTGTGGGGGCTTTGTAGTGTTAAAGTCCTGGCACCGAATGCCACCATAACAGCTGCATGTATGTCCCCCAATGTTTTCATGGATTATATCGCATACTCCAACACATTGTGAGCCCCATTGGGGACTGGGACCAATCCCAGTGACTGCAATCCCTGTACAGCACTGCAAAATAGGTTGGAGCCATATACATAACAAGCAGTGCTGCTGCTGTCTGTAATATGGAGAGCAGATTTGCTACTTCACTTCATGCCAGTCGCCATTCTATCTATTTTTTGTGGAGGAAAACGTGTATCAGAATCCTAAGGGTGCCTTTACACAGAGAGATTTATCTGACAGATTTTTGAGGCCAAAGCCACAACAGACTATAAACAGAAAACAGGTAATAAAGGATTTCTCCTCTTTTTAAATCCATTCCTGGCTTTGGCTTTAAAGATCTGTCAGATAAGTCTCTCTGTGTAAACACACCCTAACTCCTATAAGCTCCACCCACTGAAGCCCCTCCCATCTGCACATTGCTGACCCTTGTGACCTAGAAGTATACTTCTTGCCCCCTTAGCTTTATATTAAAACCACCACTACCCCCAGCTTGATTCACACTCCATAGGCCTCTTATTCACACCACTTTTGAAACAAAGTTAATGCCAGGGCTCCAGGCTGCAGATGATAAGAAAATAAAAAGTATGAATTTACATAAATTGGCCATGAATTGGCATAAAAGTTGTTGTTTCTTTATACTGATCACATGTCCTGTTTAGGAATAAAACACTGTCCACCCCTTCACTATAACTTCCTGGTCACCTCCTGGTATAAGGCAACAAATTTAGTCTGTAGGCCATAAAGGCAGAATTACTGGTGTGTTGCACAGTCTTGGGTACCTACTTACCAAACTCTATTAGCCACTTAATATTGACATGTTGATAACCAGAGCTAAATTTACATTGCTGGATCCTGTGAGTATAAGTTTTTTGTACCCTATGCTTCAACAACACAATTCATCCTTCCTCAATTGAGAATAATATAGTTTTGACTGGAGCCAACTCTGCAATAATACCCATAGTACTGCTCAATATCAATGTGATGAACTGCTCTCCATATACATTTTGGTAATGAAGTATATATTACTGTTTTATTACATGTCATTTAAGAGGTATCCCCATCATATACATGTGGATATACTACGAATAAGTCATAGGTGTAGGTCCCACCTGTTAAACCCGGTTTCTTGACCCCCCAGTGGCCAATTTCCAGACCCCCACCCATTACACATTTTGCATGCATGGTCATGAGTGAACCTTGAGCCCGCTTGGGTTCATCCAAACCTGAGTGGGCAGCATTTGATTACCGGTGGCAAAAGATGTTTGATGCAGCCCTAGGAAGTCTTGGAAAACATGGATGCAGCCTGTGGCTGTATCCATGTTTTTCAGGCAGCCTTATAGCTGCATCCAACTTTTTCAGCCATCGGTAATCAAATGCTGCCCACTCAGGTTTGGATGAACCCAATCGGGCTCAAGGTTCACTCATCTCTGATGGTCAGCTTTAGTTGCTACAAAATAGTGTATGCCCTTGTATAACACACGTCTCTCACAGAAATTAACTAAAGTTTATATGAAAATATGACTCTTCTGCTGTTTGGGTCCAGTAACTGGCAGATAAATAATTCCTGCTAGCCATGTTAACTCTCTTGGGGCTTCATTCTGTGTGATCTGAACCCCCACAGGGAATACTTGGATGTTTTATTCTCCACTTACAGGTCAATACAAGTGACACCATGAGACATAATCCAGGATATATTTACATTTCATTTTAAACACTTTAGAACTATACTTTTACTAACTACAATCTCTTGCTTTTACTTACAGAGAACTATTTTTGGTACAGTTGCACTATACATCTTATTGCATGGAAACAAGATAGAAGGCTGCAGCTCAGCATTACTACCCAGCAACAGATCTACTGTGAAACCATTTTGCAATATGAAATTGCAACTCTGCTAATTCCACAGCGAGCATGTGGTCACTGGAAGACATCCTCGGCTTTTAAGATTCTGCCTATAGCAATGGATACAGTCAGACAGTAGTCCTCCTTTTTTACCATTCTTTTTCCTTTCTAGCTTCATTTTTGTTTATCAGATATGAATTATCTATTTCATAATGTAACTTTTAGGATATCTTCCATTGGATCACCAAACTTGGAATTGCAAACTTGTTTACAGCGCAACACTTTTTTTGTACTTCAGATGTTTCTGAGGAAAGTTTCTATATTATTGTACATCCTATATAAATGTAAATATGTGTACATAGTTCAAAGAGCTTCATTATTTGTACATAGCCAAATCTACAAAGAATGTTCAATTTTCAATCTTTAATTGGAAGTTCTTGGAGACAAAGCTACATTTTATGCTTGTATAATGTGATGCAATAAACTGGAATATGCACCTGAATTGCTTATCATTTGTAGTATTTTCTGCTCTACCTATGGCTCCTCTATAAACACTATAGCACTCATTAGGAGTGCTTATAGTTAGAGGCATAGGTGCAGCCGGGGTTCGCCAGGTGCTGATGCCAGTGGCCCTAAGCATCCACTGGGGGACTGGCCTAGGGGGGAAATACCACCCTGCCCTCCTGGGCCAGAATTCATTGTACAGAAAACATATATTAGGAGCAAAAGAAATGAATATGTAAGAGCGCCTGTTATCTCTCTACTGTAATAATAACAATAATAATATTTCTAAGATTGATTGGTTTAAAATTTTAAATAGATTAAGTGACATAAAATCCAGAAATATACTGTAAACTAACTCTTATTCAGCGGACAAAAAAAAAATTGTAAGCCAAAAACTTAAAACAAGAACATCTGCCATAATGCCAGAAGGTGGCAGCGTAAGCTTACACAACAGAGAACTAGACTTGCTTTGATCTCTTTGTGTATGCTAAGTTGAAGGGACATCTCTAAGAATTTAAAGTAGATCTGTAAGGTGTTTTATCTGAGAGCAGAATAGGGTGTAGGAGACAATGAGATCCATGATAAATATTCTTATATGATAAATTTCTTATTATTTGATTCATTATTTAAATACTGCTGGGACTAATAGGAAAAGTATGCTTCTCCTGCTAATACAGAGTAGCTGACATCTTGTCATATAAACATACTAGTACAGTTTAAAATAGTAAATTATGCCTCTCCTACCCAATACTGCCACCCTTGGTGGTCTCCACCTATGCCTACCTCTTGCCCTGACACTGAATGTAAATAATACCCCTGCAAAGATGTTTCCCTCAAGGGGTTGTCCCACCATTGAGACTTATGCCCCTTCCACAGGAACTTGCAGAGGTGGGTTACACTGTGGCTGGGAGCTGCAGGGGATTATGACAGGTGAGCAGGCTTTTTTTTTTGTTTTATAGCACTCTGACTCTATTTTGGAAAAAGTGTCCATACTGGAATATTTCTTTAAAGAGGACCTGTCACCCCCCGCGCCTGGGTGACAGGCTCTCGACCCCAGCTAGATCCCCTTATAGTTACCTCATGTCGCCGAGTCCCGCTGCCGGAGTCGGTCCCGGGACGGAGATATCCCGGCGAGAAGCCGGCGCGCGCGCTGTGGAGATGGGTCCAGCGCCCATAGAGAATGAATGGAGCCGGAGCCGGATATCTCTGTCCCGGGACCGGCTCCAGCAGCAGGACTCAGCGACATGAGGTAACTATAAGGGGATCTATCTGGGGGTCGGGAGCCTGTCACCCCGGCACGGGGGGGGGTGACAGGTCTCCTTTAAAGAAAAAGTACTAGAAAAAAAAATCCTGTGCAAACGGAGTGGGGGTCATATAATAAAAAATGTATGCTTATCTGTCCACATGCCCCCCTAGCACCACATCAATGGATCTCTGACTTAAAGTGTAACTGTCATTTAATTTTTTTTTGCAGAAACCAATATTACAAGCAATCTTAAGAAACTCTGTAATAGGTTTTATTAGGCAAAAAGCCTCTTTCTGTACTTAAAAGGCAGTTTTCCAGCCTCCCCCTCACTTCTTATCTGCTCATTATCAGGCAAAGTCGTCTTCATTACAGAGGAGCAAAGTGCAGACAGGGTTGCTGAATTCATTATAACCAATGGAGGGGAGAGGGGGATGAGTGAGCAAGAAGAGGAGACAAGATGGGAGCTTGAAAAAATTCCTGAAAAACAGTATCCAAAAACACCTGTACTTTAAAAAACACGCTGATTTGCAAACAGTTTTGGAGGTTGCTTTTCTGGGCAGTTTATAATGTATCTGTGGTTTTTTACTAACCGTGTGAACATAGCCTTACTAGTGTTTATAGCTAATATACACAAATGTGGCAGTCCTTTAGGCATTGGTCCTCAAGGCATTTGAGGTAAACTTATTTCGTCCTGTGAGAAAGTGGGGTTGTTGTGTCCTGTAATGGGGTAAGGTTTCCAGCTTATATCTTCAATTTTTTCAGCCTGTACAATAATGAAAAAACAAATATGATTATGTATGATCACTAAATTAAATAATATTTTAGAAAAAGAATTGATTCCTACAGATCTGGACAGTTCATGACATGGACAGAGGTGGCAGCAGAGAGCACCACATCAGCTTATAAGTACTGAAAGGCTTGAGATTTATTTTTAAATTAAAGTAATTAAAAATCTGTATTACCTTCTGCCACCAGTTGCTATGGAAAATATTTTTCTCTCTGGAGTACCCCTTTAATCACTTTCCCCACTCGTGATTCCTCATTCTTTTTTCCCAATATAGTGATCCTCTGCTCACTGCAAAGTAGTCTACTCTATAGCAATATACAGGGAAGCTAAGACGGCTTTGTAGGATTGAATTGTGAACAAGCCAGCGTTATTTCTATTCACTGCTATATTCTATTCATTAGTTGCTATTTGTAGGAAACTTACTGGAAACCACATACCGTATATGACTGCCAGAAGAGAAAGGAGACTGACTGAGGAACTTATTGGGGACTATATTTAGAGCCACCAGAGAGGGAAGGACAATGACTGGTGGTGATGTGGGATGAGGGGAGTAATAGACATATTGGGGGAGATTTATGAAAGGGTGTAAATATACACCTGGTGTAAACTGCCCACAGCAACCAATCACAGCTCCTTTTATATGTTACCAGAGCTGAAAGCTGAGCTGTGATTGGTTGCTGTGAGCAGTTTACACCAGGTGTATATTTACACCCTTTCATAAATCTCCCCCATTGTACATACAAGCTGTTTTGGGAGCTGTAGACAGAAGACAGACAAATGACTGATCAGCTGCTCATTTTCAATACCACAGAATAGCAGTAGTATTACTGTATGGCATATCCCATTTAGGATAGATAAGCTTAGGGTGGGCTCACACTGCATTTTTGCAATCCGTTTAACGGATCCGTTTTTTTAACGGACAAAAAAATAGTGTCAGTAACATTTTTGTGTCCGTAAAAAAAAACTGATCCGTTTTGATCCGTTTTTTTTTTTATAATGGAAGTCAATGGAAAAACGGATGCACACAAATGCATCCGTTTTTTTTTTTATAATGGAAGTCAATGGAAAAACGGATCAAAACGGATGCACACAAATGCATCAGTTTTTTGCAATCCGTTTTTCATCCTTTTTTTTGGCAAAAAACTGATGATAAAAACGGATTGCAAAAACGCAGTGTGAACTCAGCCTTAAACATTTTTTCACTGAACGGAGGGTCACCTCTCTATATGATGTTTCCACTGCAGATATCTCTTAAACAAATGTTGAAATACTAGATGTTAGAATAAAATTTGATATTTTTACCTTGTTTTTGGTCTGAAAACAACAGAACATGTCAAGTACACAGTCTTGTCTTCCATAGAGAAAATCACGATTTATCTTTTGTTTCCATCCCCCTGTAACATATAATAATAATATTTATTTGTATAGCGCCAACAGATTCTGCAGCACTTATATATATGCACAGATGTCCACAGTAATAAATGCTACACGTCTATGGTATCAGTCATCTAAAATGTAAAATTATCACTAGTGAAAATATTGTTTTCCTTTATCCTTACTATGGCGAAAACTTGTGAAAAACTGATTCCAAACAAGTACTAGAAGTTTTTCAGTGAGAAATCAAACTGTAACTAAGGTCTGTGGTGGCTATGTTCACATTATGTTTAACAGCGTCCGTTGCATAGCAGGACGTTCCTGCAGCCGGTACCTCTGTATTGGCTGCAGGAACATTCTTTTTTTTATGTTAATTTGCGGGCACCGTTGGTTGTGCCCGCAAATCTATTAACCATTCACTTCAATGTAATGTGCGGCCGTTCACACATTACAAAATATTTTCTGTTCTGCTGAATTAAATTGCCTGGTTATGTCCTACTGGAAAAAAAATACCACTTCCTGCAGGACATACAGCAGCTGATAAGTACTGGGAGACTGGAGATTTATTAATAGAAGAATTACAAATCTTTGCCACTTTCCAACACCAGTTGATTTAAAGGTATTTTTTTTCTTCTGGAGTACACCTTTATTAGAGCAGCTCCACAAGTTCTGGGAGGCAGTTGTTTACTTAGAGGTGGGTATTAATATTTTACTGCAAATCAGCATTTGGCACTTATTTGTTGGGCCACTATGATAGTGCTTATTTACTAGGGGCATAATTATGGCACTATGTCACTTATTTACAGGGAGCACAGTGATGGCACGTCCGACATATACAGGGAGCACTAGGCATGGCTCTTCTTAACAGAGTACTATACTCAGTGCAGTACTATATTTATTAGAGGGGTTGGCCACTTTATAGTAATATTGTTCAGTGTACAGCATTAGTAAGTGTACTCACAGCACTTACTGACAGCAGCTCCCTGTGTACCTCATAGAGCTAAAATCAGACTCCCCTCCTCCAGAATGTGCTCTCCTGCTCTGTGTTGAGTCTGTCCATAAGATGGCTGACATGGGGGAGCATGTGACCATGCCCTGCCTCCAGTGTCCTCCATAGGCATATACAGGCTCAATAGTGGACACTTAGGGCCGGGACTTGGTCACCTGATCCTCCATGTCAGCCATCTTATGGACAGACTCACCACAGAGCAGGGCAGCCCAGCCTGAAGAAGTGGAGGCTGATTTTTACCTCTATGAGGTACTGTCAGGACTGTGCGCTGGCGCTCCTCGGTTTGAGCTGTACGGCGAGAAGGCGCTGAGTTCCAGAATCCTGTCTGAACACAGGTTTATTTGAGGTTTGTTCAGCCCCACCCGTCTTGCTTGTTGTGCCTTGGCAGCTTGAGGGTTACCTGCTGCTGTGCAGGAGAGCTGTGTGGAGGATCAGGGGCTGGTTCAATCAGCTGCTGGACTGAGTTCCTGATCCTGTATAAATAGTAGGTAAGCCCAGCATTCTGAGCTGGCTATTAGTGGTTACTAGTCCCAGCTCCCCTGCTCCTTTCCCAGCGTTCCCCTGTCCTTATACCCTTGCTATTGTTCTGCCAGTTTTCTGACCTTTTGCCTGACCTCCGACTATCTGACTTTCTGATTTTGTACTGCGTTGTCCGATTGGTTTTGACTTAGCTAGCTGACTCTCCTCCATTTTGTTTGTTTGTCTGTCTACGTTCTGTGGTTCCGTGGCCATTTATAACCGTGCGTGGCAAGTAGGCAGGGACATTGGTTGGGGCAAGTTCAGGGCTCACGGTCTTGTTCGTGTCTCCCCAGCCTAACAGGTACACAGGGAGCTGTTGTCAGTTAGTGCAGTAAGTACACTTACTAATACTGTACACTGAACAATTGTACTATAAAGTGGCCAACCCCTTTAAGCACACTGAGAAGATATGTAGATAGATAGCAAACCACACAAATAGTGGTAGCAAACCACACCTGAACTAAAAACAACAGTAGGGGGAAAAGTAGCCATGTTTTTGTAGCGCTGGATAACCCCTTTAAGCAGAGAGGTTCTTGCATATTCAGGGCACTGGGGTATGACCATCTGGCTGAAATATACATATGGCAACAATGTGTTTTCTATATATGATCCAAACGAACGCCAGTTTAATACATACCTGACAGAAGACTAACAATCATACCAACAACCACAGTCACGAGGGTCCCCAAAATGCTGAAGTATAAGTATGATAAAGAGTACCAGTAATCAGCAAGCTGTGGCCTGAAAAGATACAAGAAAGTAGATATACATACTGTGATATACTGTGAAATTACATTCAATGAACATTTGTATTACTCATGTAATAATAATTCCCCAGCAATGTGTTTGACAGATGAAGGCCATTAATAATAGAGATGATTGAACATCGGGAAATCTTAGGTCCGATCAAATTCAAACCTTCCTCATTTGATTTCCGATGCCTTCCCATTCCGTGGGGAAGGAGCCTATTACCTAGCCTGTATCCTTGTTTTTCAGGCGGTAATCTGTCTTGCTCCACCTTCCCCACGGAACGGGAAGGCATCGGGAATCAAATGAGGAAGGTTCGAGTTTAATCGAAGCTAAGGTTTCCCGATGTTCGATCATCTCTAATTAATAATACATGCAATGGCTATATTCCCACTATGTTTTTTTCCCTCTCAGGTTTTAAAAGATGGCCAATAGGAGAAATCAAAGCGAAATCATCCAACTAATGTCTCACCTCTCACTGGCTTCAGCTTGTGCTGCTGAGACAATCATTGTTACTGTCATTTCTGTAACCGATGTGATGTTCATGGTGTCACTATAAGCACAGGCGGCTGTCGAAAGTGGTAGAGGTCTACTTCTCTCAGGCAATGGGGGGTAGATCTGAGCTCCTATACCAGCCCATAATGATACAGCAAACCCCACAAGCAGCCCCACAATAGCTCCCTGGAGATGACAATTTAGCGATAAATCAGATTAGTGTTACAGGCTTTCTCCCCACTAGTATATATCATTAGGCATGTACCCAGTTCTACATAAGTCATGTACATATCTGTATAAAGTAGCAGCTATTATATCATATTAGGAAGCTGTATTATAGGCAATACCACTTTTAGTTATATTATTTATAAACCTTATGTATTATGTTGCTACTCCTGTACATTTCGAAAAACAGATGTTGTTGTAGGAATACTCACCAAAGGATTGCAGAAAGGTAAAAACATTCCTAAGGAAAAGAGTCCAAGAAGGGGCCCCCCAACCATAGCAAAGATAGACAATGCAGCCTGGGGGTTACAGAGAAATATTAGACAGATATTATTAGGCTGTGGCTTCTTTTTTATAAAATAGTAATGAACTATATAGATAAAATATTGCAGACGATAGAAACCCATTGACTTTATATGCATACCCTAAAAAAAGATTTAAATAGATATTCCCATCTCAACTCTTAAGATAAATATTTTTGCTAATGTATTTGTTTAGTAAACTTACGTACTTCTCCTGATATTCCCCGTTTTCCCTCCCATAGTTAACAGCTCGTTGTCTAGGTTACAGAATACCACTCTGCTCTAAAAGCAGTGGTCTGGCTGGTGTATATATAGCTATAATGTAGATGTATAGAGATATAGCAGGAGATTTATCAAAGGGTGTAAAATATACAGAAATATTTTAGGCAAGTAGAACAGGCATTAAAAGGGTAGTGCGGCGGTAAAGAATTATTCACAGAATAACACACATTACAAAGTTATACAACTTTGTAATATATGTTATGTCTGTGAATGGCCCCCTTCCCCGTGTCCCTGGAAGTGTGGTGCGCTATACATACCTGTCACGTGCCGACTCGTCTCCGATCTTCAGCCATTGAAGGCATCTTCGGACGGCCGGGCCGAATCCCTCCGACCGTCCTGAGTGCCGGCCCCCCTCTGCCGCGACAGCATAACTGTGCTCAGCCAATCGCGTCTGAGCAGCTGATGACGCGGCCGCGTCATCAGCTGCTCAGCCGCGATTGGCTGGGCCAAACTGTGCTCAGCCAATCGCGGCTGAGCAGCCGATGACGCGGCAGAGGGCGGCCGGCACTCAGGACGGTCGGAGGGATTCGGCCCGGCCGTCCGAAGATGACTTCAATGACTGAAGATCGGAGACGAGTCGGCACGTGACAGGTATGTATAGCGCACCACACTTCCGGGTCCACGGGTGGGGGTGGTGGGACACGGGGAAGGGGGCCATTCACAGACATAACATACATTACAAAGTTGTATAACTTTGTAATGTGTGTTATTCTGTGAATAATTCTTTTTTGCCGCACTACCCCTTTAAACCGAATGGCTGGGAGTTTTTAATATACATCTATTGTATGTTGTAAACGTAGTATCCTGTTTAAACAGTTAATTGGTGGGAGTACTGAAACACAGTGGGAATTTTCTGATGTCACACCCTCTGCTGTCATTTATTCAAAAGGGAAAAGCTTCATAAAGCCTCCATTTATGTCCCTGTTCCTTGTTGGATGACATCCTGACACATTGTGTAAATACAACTTACAAAGCTAGCAAGAATTTTAATACAGTTGTTAATTCCTGAAGATGGATACAAAGACTGAGTATTATAAACTTACAAATAAAATGTATTTGTAAAATAATCCTGACTTTGATCTTAGCCTATGAACCGTGTTTTCTTGGGGCCTTTACTGGAGACCTAGAAATGTCTTAAGCAAAATTAAAATTTATCAATTTCAAGGAACATTAGTGTGTGCGAAACGTTTAGGTGTGTTTAGCCAAAATGTTTTAACAAATACAGTCCACTATATTTATGAGGAGAGTGCTTCATCTACCATTGGGGTTAATTTTAAATATGAATGTAAACATATGTTTTCCCTAAATGGCTACAAGAAATAGGACATGAATAAACAATACTTGTTTTTGCCAGCATGACGTTATAATAAATATTTAGCAGATTCAATAGTAACTTCTTGTGCAATACAAACGAAACTATAAATACAGGACCCTGAGTGTTGTGTAGGAGAAACTATAGGCACTGTTAGGCTGGGCAAGAGACAATAGAGCAGACTACTACACTATTCTATAACAAAACATAACAAAATGGAAACTAGTATAACACATAACGTTAGAAAAGTTCTTTATGCGCCTTGGCTGATGTGTTGGCAGAGCTACAGTATAATATTTAAGCTGCCAGACCTGTGGCAATTCATCTAAAAATCAACTGTAGTGTTGTGTTGATACAAAACATATTTTATTACATGGCAACAATTCACAGGCATTCATTCTGGCCAATGATCTATACATTCTAACACAGAAAAAGATAAATGATACATAGATCAATGAATGGACAAGGTCCATCCACCCTTATCACTGAAGAAACCTATGTGCCTGCAACTGTTATTGAACTGGTTTAAAGTAATTACTAGTCCAGTGTTAGAAATGATACATGACTATAATATACCTCACATATGACTTACTGATGTGACTGGTTCTACATGTGCCAATGGCGAAAAGAACAAAGCTGTTAGGAAGTTAGGAAATATTTTCAAGAAGTACAAAGCTATGAGGGAATAGGCTAGCCTTGTAAGCCTTTTTTATACACAGTATTTATTCCCTACATTATCCACTGCCTGCCATGAGTGAATATACTCTTTTGTGGCAGAATCCACATGCTAAAATGTCTACTTTCAGGTATGTTTAGTTGTGCAATACATACAGTTTTAGGCTAAGTTCAGACACCGTCTTTTTATTTTTTTGGCCATTTGACAGCCATCTTTTTTTATTTCCAAATTTTTTTATTAATTTAAGAACATTATCCACAGTTAACAACTTATTTATTTTAATCAATGGGCCAAACATTTTTAAGACCCAGAACAGAACTGGTTGGACATTCCTGAGATATTCGATAACTAGAATATAGTCACACAGACCAAATAGTATAGTGTCTGAATACTGCCCCTTCTGTCACAAAATTTCACAAACAGGGTAGCCAAAGCCTATAAGGCTGAAAAGAACCCCCTAAAATATTTGCTATAACATGATCGCCTAAAGAAAAATGAATGCAAAAATGCTTAAAGTGACACTGTCACTCCCTTTTTACATTATGACTACTTTACACAGGTGTAAAGGGTAAATTTAGCAGTTTCAATACCTTATACCTTATACCTTTATCATACATGATGGTGCTTGTTCAAGTTAAAAGTGATCTTTTATCATCCACGACTTGTGCCACCTGGGCGGGGCTTCTTGGCTGAATGGCCACTTAGCCACGCCAACAACATAGACCCACCCTCTGTGACGTCGAAGCCCCCTACCCTTGACGACCATTGGAACAGGCTGGCCTAAAGGTCTAGGCCCCACCCCCTCTAGGTTGGCCCATAACAATGACATCAAGGAGGGGCGTGACCTACAGGGCGATGTGGGTGGGGCTAAGTGGGGCTGCACACGTGAAGCCCCACCCAGGTATCCCAATCTGCAGATGATAAAAGATGACTTTTTACTGGAACAAGCACATGACATATAATATAAAATAAGGTATGAAAACTGCAAAATGTACCCATTACACCTGTGTAAAGAAGTCATAATGCAAAAAGGGGGGGACAGTGTCACTTAAAATTCAGGGGTCACAGTACCATCTTTGGCTAAAAATGTCGCAATCAGGTACATTATGAATACATACAAAAAAAATTTGTGGGCATATGGCCTGCCTATAAAAGAAATTTCCAATCCTGTAGAGTCCTTTGTCTGTCCACCACTTAAAGGTCCCAGACTGCAGGCCTGGAGCAAATGATGGATTAGATAAAAGAGGCACGTGGTCTGATACAAACCCAAAGGGAGTCTTAAGCTGATCCCACACCACCAAGGTAAAAGAGAGGAGTGGGCAAAAAACAGTGGGATGCTTGCGTATGGGCAATCAAGGTAATAAATCCAAAGTAACACTCAGACAGGCATGTTTCTCAATTGCTAACCACAATGGAAGAGCCAATACTCTATGCAAAAAGACAGCTGGCACGTGTCAGGCGGCACTATAGTATTTTGTGATATTCAGAAGCCCAAGGCCTCCGTTTCTATTAGTTTCTTAGCAGGGCCGGACTGGCACTGAAAAGCAGCCCTGGCACACAAACCCCACCAGCCCACATATAAATCTTCCCGCACCCATTGCACCAACTGTGCAATGGAAAAATAGAACATTTTTCAGATACCAGGTGTACGCAGGTGCTGAAGAGTAATATCACTTAGCAGATTATAGAGAGTACAGCAGCGATCAGATGCAGAATATAGAACAATAACTTAGGATCTGTCCGCTCTCCTGTCATCTGCCATTCATAATAGTAAAGGTATATTTGCCCTGAAAACTATTCAGTCCATTCTTCAGGAAAAACAGCACCTTAACATCTTAAAGTTATAGTACTGAAATAATTTAGGGGCATCTTTCCTTCCTGCCTCCGTATTGTGCTCTTCCCCTGTTATTCCTCCTGGAAATCTATATACCTCCATTATTTATAGTGTGCACCTCCTCACCAAACTGTAGGGACAGAGAAGGTGATGCACCATAAAGCATGGGGGGAGTATACAATGAACAAGTATAATCCCACACATGGTACCATCATACTGACCATATCCAGTACACACAGACCAACTGTATATGAGGGTTAAATGATAACACCACACCATTACCAGATATTACCACCACATACAGTAATATGTTACCATTATAGTCTTACTAAATAAAACAAAAGGTAATATTACCAATAACACTATACAGGGAGCAAATAATACCATCATATACTGTGTATAAAACCCTTTATGAAGACCATTTATACCTCCATACATTGAGCACAGTTACAGTACATTCAGTGACTCACAAGTGACGTCTTCTCTGACTGGCGTCTTCCTCTTTTGTTGTCTTCCCCACTTGGACCAGGCCATCATGATGATTTCTTCTGGTCACGATTAATCTCCACAGAATCTGTCAGACACACATTTTAGGCTCTGACATTTTATAACACTACCTACCCACCTCTATACAAGCTGCCCATCCAAAGTGCCCCAAATGCTAATAATGCCCTCCTCTCTAGCCCATGCAGTATTAGTTCCCTTAACAGTATCCCTTATTACTGCCCCATATAGAAGTTACCCCATAATAGTGCCCCTGCACAGTAGTTATCAAATAGTGTCCCTGCACAGTTACCCCATTATTTCCCCCATGCTGCGGGTAATCCTATAAGTGTCCAAAATAGTAGTAATTCCCCAATGGTGCACCATATAGATTTTCAATCCCCTCCTTAGCGCCCAATATAGTAGCTAACTCCTCCCAGTAATGCCTCATATACTAGTTCCCCCCCCCCCAATAGTAGCCATTCCCCCAGTAGTGTCCCATATAGTATCCAACCCCCCACATTGGGGCCCGTATTATATCCAATCGCCCGATAGTGTCCCATATAGTATCCAATCTCCCCAATAGTGACCTATGTTGTAGCCAATCCCCCAATAATGTCCCGTATAGTATCCAATCCCCCCAATAGTTCCCTCATAGCAGCCAATCCCCCAAAAGTGCCCCACATAGTAGCCAATCCCCCAATAGTAATATTGCCCCATATAGTGGCCAATCCACCCCCCCCCCCACCCCCCATAGTCAGGGCTGTGGAGTCGGAGTCGTGGAGTCAGAGTCGGAGCTAGTTTTGGCTGGAGTCGGAGTTGTAGTCGGAGCTAGTTTTGGCTGGAGTCGGAAAAAAAATGTACCGACTCCAGCTTTAAAAAAAATCTTTAAAAAAATTTGAATTGAGTTTTGATATAAATTTTATAGGTTTTGCTCATCAATATATTTTATGAGCAACATTCTAATAGGTCACTGAGCTATTGTTTCTGAGCTGGAAGAGTCCATTGTGTGGGGGGAGATCTGTGCTGGTCTCTTCCTGGATGCTGGATGATTGTATATGAGCAGCAGTGTAATATGAAGATATCCTGTGTAATATAGAGGAGGAGGAGGAGACATAAGTAGTGTAACAGTAACCTATGTCCTCAGTGTGGTGTTTTCTCTCTGGGAGAAGATTGTGTGTTTTCCTTCAGTGTTCTATGGCTGCAGCTGTGTGTGTGTGTGTGTGTGCTATAGCTGCAGTAGGGTGTGTGTGTGTGTGTGTGTGTGTGTGCGCGCGCTATGGCTGCAGCAGGTTGTGTGTGTATGCTATGGCTGCAGCAGGTTGTGTGTGTATGCTATGGCTGCAGCAGGCTGTGTGTATGAGTGTGTGTGTGCGTGCGCGCTATGGCTGCAGAAGGCTGTGTGTGTGCTATTGCGTGCCCCCACAGTGCTCCTCAACATCACTATGTGTGACCCCTCTATATCAATATGGCTGACCCCTCTGTATCACAGGTATCTGGCATTGTTAGCAGTGTTTCTGAGTGAATGGTGAATATTAGTTAGAAACATAGAAGACTGTCAGCAGGAAAAGACCACCTGCTCCATCTAGTCTAGTTGTGAGTAGTTCAGGACATGGAGGCTGGAGACTGGCTGCATCCACTGCACACATAGGAGAAGCTGCTTTATATCTTTCCTCATTCCCTCAGAAGTCGCCCCAGGATCATGTAGGACATTAGGGAGAAGCTGCTGAGCCAGTGTGATAAATAACTCCCCTGGTATCTGACCAGCCATTTATCAAGGAGCAGGAGTCCGAGTCGGGAGTCGATCCTGATAAGATTCAGGAGTCGGAGTTGGAGTCGGAGCTGCGGCTTACCGACTCCACAGCCCTGCCCATAGTCCCCCACATAGTAGCCAATCCCCCAATAGTATTATTGCCCCATATAGTGGCCAATCCACCTTCCCAAATAGTCCCCCATATAGTAGTCACCCAATAGTACTATTGCCCCATATAGTGGCCAATCCAATCCCCCATAGTCCCCCACATAGTAGCCAATCCCCTAATAGTATTATTGCCCCATATAGTGGCCAATCCACCCCCCAATAGTCCCCAATATAGTAGCCAATCCCTCAATAGTATTATTGCCCCGTATAGTAGCCGATTACCCCCCCAAAGTATCAGTGCCCCATATAATAGTCACCTCCCCACACACACACATAGTATTAGTGCCCCATATAGCAGTGAATCCCCCTCCCCCAATAGTGCCCCATATACTATCATTGCCGCCCCACCCCCACAGTATGCAGTGCAGTGCCCCCACCGGAAAAATAACAAAACAGTAACTCACCTGTAACCCGATCCCCAGCAGCTCCTCTCCTGGCAGTCGTCTCCTCTGCCATCTTCCTCTCCGCGTGTCCTCCTCGGTCTCTCTCCGCTGTCATCTTCCGGCGCAGGCAGAGAGGTACAGACACTCTGTCCTTCCCTGGAGGTCCCGGCAGCCTCTATCGTTTATCTGTGTCTGACTGTCTGTGCCACACACACGTGACACGTGGATGAATGATAGAGGCTGCCGGGACCTCCAGGGAATGACAGAGTGTCTGTACCTCTCTGCCTGCGCCGGAAGATGATAGCGGAGACCGAGGGGGGCGTGCGCAGAGGAGAAGGTGGCCCTCTCAGTTTGGCGGCGGCCCTCAGCCGCCAGTTAGTGGCCGGCGGGGGCGGGCTGTGGTGGCTGCCAGGTAATCTAGCCAGTGGCCACAACATTTTTTCAGTCCGGGCGGCCCCCCGAGTGGCAATCTGAGCAGCCCAGCGGGCATTTGCCCGGCATGCCAGATTGCCAGTCCGGGCCTGTTTCTTAGGTTCTATTAGTATATGAAGTATGTTGAGCTTCTCAACATCGCCGAGGACCTGACACAAAAGACAAAATATCTCTTTGAAAAGATTGTAGAAAAGTAGAGGAAATATTAATTGGGACTGTGCAAAAATAATATAGATGTTTGGGTAAAAGAGTTAGTTTTATTGCAGCAATATGCGCTAGCCATAACTAATTAAGAATAACAGCCATCAATTTGGGCATTTGCAATCACAGACGTCATTGCAAAATACCAGACGTTATTTGGCCTCAAAATGACGGACATCCAAAAAGATGGCCATAAAAGACAGTGTGTGAAATTAGACATACATTTTTCACCAGGGCTTACCAATATATATCTAAAGATTATTCTGATCGCGTTAGCATAGCACACATCATGAGAGGTGCACTTTGAGATTGCGCCATCTATTGGGTTATTTTACCTGGATCACACTTCCCAAATGAGATGCAATTACAGACATTGCTATGCACAGTACTCCATAGATGGCACCTAGAGAAATCATGGGGACAAACTTAAGTAAGTTCAGAAATCTATCACTATTACAACCAAGTCTTTAGAGTCTTTTGGCATATAATAGAGTCATGTCAAAAGTTTTGATCAGTCAGTATAGCTAATATTAGTATCAACTCAGTGTCGCTAATGCTGCATGCATGAAGCCCTGCAGTTCCCTACACACCCGTCAATGAAAACATAAAACTATTTAATTTTCTTTAATTAAGTTATATTACAAAAGTGTATTATAACTTTATGAAAGAAATGTTAAAAAAAATACATATTTCTTCAGAATATCCCTTAAATATAGGCCCATTATGTTATTAAAAGAGGACATTGCCTTTAAGTATCACATAACCAAATGACTCACTATTTTACTTGTCCAGATCTACTTAAAAAAAGTGAAGTGATGCAGTGAAGGGATTTGGTTATATCCAGATGCAAACTATAAATATGAAGAAAATCCACTAAACAATAAAACTGTAGGTAGAGACTTACTCATTCCTTTTGACAGCCATGACAGCTTTTTCTCAGACAAATTTGTGTATGGTTTTATTAGGTCTTCTACAGTTACAGCAGCCAGTGCGTTGATACTTGATGACACTGTGCTAGAGAAAGTCACATTTCATAGGTCCCATTAAAACAAATTGACATAATGCGAATATAAGAATAACCAAATACATATTACTTTAACAACAGACACATGTGTGCCTATATCTATGATTGGGAACACTTTATAACTGATAGTGTATAGATTTTAAGGTCCTTTTACATGGACCAATTAATTATCAAGCAATTAAATATTCCTAGGAATGCTTAGCTCAGATCATTGTCCTATGTAAAAGCATCAGCTTTCAGCCTTTTTGAGCAGCTATTTAAAGTGACTCTGTACCCACAACCTGTCCCCCCCAAATCGCTTGTACCTTCACATAGCTGCTTTTAATCCAAGATCTGTCCTGGGGTCCGTTCGGCAGGTGATGCAGTTATTGTCCTAAAAAACTACTTTTAAACTTGCAGCCCTGTGCCAAATGGCCCCTGCCTGGAGTGACTATGCATTAGACTGGCACAACCTCTCTGTCCCTCCTCCCCGCCCTCTTCATCATTAGGAATGCTCCAGGCAGATTTTCTCCTATTCATCACCTGTGTAA
The DNA here is from genome assembly GCF_027789765.1 of Dendropsophus ebraccatus. NCBI lineage: Eukaryota > Metazoa > Chordata > Amphibia > Anura > Hylidae > Dendropsophus > Dendropsophus ebraccatus. The sequence goes on from NC_091454.1 coordinate 74,587,841, forward strand.
GCACTGCACATGGGCTGGATCGTTAAGGCACCTGTGCAGTGTTCACTGCAGAGGAATAGGAAAAATCCTGCCATTGGCATTCCTAATGATGAAGAGGGTGGGGAGGAGGGATGGAGGGGTGGTGCAAGGTTAGGGCACTGATACTCTAGGCTACGTCTGTTTGGCACAGGGCTGCAAGTTTAAAAGTAGTTTTTTTGGACAATAATTGCATCACCTGACAAACGGACCGAGGACAGAACTTGGATTAAAAGCAGCTATCCAAAGATACATGTGGTTTGGGGGGGACAGATTGTGGGTACAGAGTGGCTTTAAAGGGTGTATTGCAATCTCAGTTTATTATCCCCTATCAATAATATAGGGGATAATAAGTGCACTGTTGGGTGTCCGAACTCGGGAACCCCAACCAATACCGAGGATGGGGGAGCAATGGTCCCAGCAATAAATGGAGCGATCATCATGCCTTCCCAGCACCTGTGAAGGCGTGTTGTTCACACATTTAGTGGATGGCCAAATAATTGCGGTTATAGTAAAACAACAGAAGTTATTTGCTGTTAAATGACAGCCATCCTCTCAACAGTGTGGGAACATAGCCTTTCTGTGATTTCAATCCAGTCCTGGTTTTGTTTGCAAAATACTGACCAAAATACTGAGCAAAAATGTGTGTGGGAACATAGCCTAAATTAGCTTTTTTTTATCTGTAGATGGCCTGCTTTTGTGATTCATTTAAACAATTACATAGATAATAATACTCCTCATCAACCACAATCTTAAAATCAGCTGAAGTAAATAACATTAAGGCTAATCATGATCATTACTTACGGCCTGTAATTATTAAAATACCACCGTATTTTTGCCTCAAAAAGTCTCTAAAGAAAGTCTAAATTGGTATCTGGGGGACATGTAAATTTTTAAAGGGTGACAGGAGCAAATAAAGACACCTGGCAGTGGCCAATCCCTCACAGATGACCTGCCTCAACCAGTGATTGGCTGAGCAGGCATTTCTTACGTGTCAGGATATAAATCAGGAAGCTCTAAGCAGGAGAATTGGCACTATTGGAATAGCACCAGCGTGGGATTAGAGGCAGGTGAGTACAGTTTTTTTTTTTAATAACTACTGCTACCCTGAATAGTTTTAAACATATAATTTCTTTTTCTAAATAAATCATCTTATTTCAATAGAACCTGTGAAAGAGTGGGATACATTAAGCAGAAGTGAACAGTCAATTATTGATGTTGGTATATATTATAAGCAGGAAAAATAAGCAAGGGTAAATATCTGAGCGACCAAAAGTGGTCAAAGGAAGGACAACTGGTTACATGGCAAAAAGGCCATGAAAGTCCAAGTCTCACTGATGCAGAAAGAGAGTAAATCCTGGAACATCTGGCCAACCCCACAAAATGTTGGCTATGATAGAAAGGTGTCCAAACACACGGGGGCATTTATCAAAATTGGTGTACTCATACACTATTCTTAAATAAAGTCCCGCCTCCTTTCCCTGGCCGAGTTTACTAAGAGGCGTATGTCTTTTAGAAAAGCAGGCCAGCTCTGCATTGCAGAACAAGTCTACACCTGCGAGTGGGCGTAAATCATGATAAATCTGGCATGGGAGGAGGCCATGCCTCCTCCACGCCTTGTTGCGCCTCCCTGCACACCCATCAGGTAGTGGGGGATACTGCTGGCATACGCCACAGAAAAGGGATGAATCTAACCCCTTTTCCATGGTGTACACCAGAGGCGCATGATGATAAATCTCCCCCACAGTGTTCTGTAGTATGTTCTAAAAAAAATCTGATCCATAGAGGCCCCACTTTGAAGCTTAAAGGATCTACAGCTAATATCTAGGTACCAGAAACATAGATGTTAGCTAGGTACCACAAGACACTTTTCGCCTTTTAGCACTTTTATGACTGATGTATAGTAAAAGCTATGCTTCTGCTGTCGTATAACATTGTGGTGTCTTTTTTAGTTCATAAATGAATTATCCTACAGTAGATAATACAATGCATTTCTAAAAAGATAATATAATAGAAGGAAAATAATATGTGGAAGTATGACTTGCTTACCTTAAAGTGCCACTATATGCACAGGCCACAAAAAGCCCAGGCACTCCAGGATAGTTTTGAAGAATGTCAAGCACTAAATATGGCATAAGCTGCAATAATAAAACCGACAGAATGGTGATATAATGTATGTCTGACAAAAGCCTTACACAATGCTCTTCAACTTGATCAAAAAGTAAACCGACAGGTTTCCTATGGGAAAAATATAGTAAACTAATTACCTATCTGAGTCACCTAAGTATCCTCCCCACTAGATGTGACCATAAAAAAGCTTTAGCATTTTTGTTGGACAGGTAATGCTGTGTGGGTGCCAGGTTCATCATGAAGCTGATCATTTTGTAATCTTTAACAAAGCCACAATTACATCAGTCATATAAAGTGAATACTATTAGTGATTTGCATTTTATAGTATCAGCTGTTATGGATGTAAACCAGGAAATATAAGGATCTACATGTAATACAGTAGACCTGCACAAGGTTCAGACCCTTACATATTCAGTGTGTGAAAAGATCACACACCCTCTATGTGTAGCCACATTCCCCCCTTCCTATACCCCTTGGGGAGCCTGGCGCAGACCCGGCAAAAAGTCATAATTTTGTGCAACCGGCTTTTGAAACTAGCATCGCTTGTCTTAGTGGGTGCCGGCTGTGTTTATTACATTGTGTATGTTTCATCCTGTATAATTTCTGTATGTACCATTAATACTAATTTGTATAAATAGGACTTTTTATGTATGTAGGTTTGCTTATTCCTATTTAGTTGGTTCGTAAATGATACAAATTTCAAAAGACATATTGGAAGGGCTATAGATTAAAGGCTGTACTAGACAGACTGACCCGCGGGGTAAGCAAGCGCTGATCTTCTATCTGGCTCAATAAGCACACAGGCAGGGCTGTGCAGACATTGTTAGCAATGTCCATGCAGCTCTTGCTTTAATCAGCTGTTGATCGCACATCAGGTATTGCAGAGAACGAGGTGTTTTATTTTTCGACAGACTGCAATTAACCTACAAGCCAGTGTCTGCTCGCATGCCTTATTTGGTAACCTGCTGTTATCTTACTATAGGGCAGGGGATGTTGTAAGAAAGAAAGAATGAATATTCATGAAGAGGGAACATTGGCGGATCAGTGCACTGATTAATAAAGTACTCAAGCCCCCAGTGCACCAAATACCTAATTAAAATATCAATAAGGAGTATGTTTTTAATGGTGTGGTTCCTTTCCCTATAGAAGCGTAAGAGCAGGTTAGATTATCCTAACCTGATGGTAGTTTCTCTTTAAGGTTATGTGCACACTAAGGAATCTGGGCAGATTGACATGTGAATTCTTTGGGCAGATGGCGGAATCCACCTGAGCCTAGAATGGAGCCTATGGGACCGGCAGAACTTCAAGTGGGAACGGGGGCCACCAGATGTTTAAGCAGGGGGGGGGGGGGCGAACATAGTTCCATAGTGTGCACACACCCTTAAAGAGGACTAATAAAGCCCTACTTTTTATTGGATTGTTCAAGTGCTGGAGCATTATCTTATGCAATTTATCTGTATATCTGGCACTCTCTTGCAGCTCTTGACGTGCATAATATAAGGTGACATAATTATTTATTGCACTAGATATCAGTTGGACCAGTCTAAACACTGTCTGAACACAGCTCAATTCCTTCTGCCTTAGGTATTGATTCTATACCACATCCATCTCTTCCCTGCTGAGTTCTATTTGGTCATTTAACAGTTTGTTGAAGAATATGCAACAGTTTCAGCTTATGTTGGAGGACTTACGTTATATAGGCAGCAGGTGGCACTGTGTTAAGTGTTAATGTCTTTTATATGCATTGCTCTCTTTTATGCTCCATGTTGTAAGAACACATGTAAAGCTTGTAATAGTTGCTGTGTATCTCCAGTAAAGAACACAACTAATATACTTCCACAAATGTCTGTGTGCTGATGCTTCAACTCCAAATAGCTGCAATCTGCAACAGGTTATGGGCCCAGGACACGGAACCCAGGACACAGAGCCCAGGACACAGAATATAAAAAGCCAAGAACCAAGACAAAGACAAGAAAGCAGCAGAGCCTGGTGAGCAGAAACTTCCAGAGGTCCTCAGCTTCTGAGAACAAGTAAGAAAAGGGGATAAAGGAGAGGATTAGCAGAATGGCCAGCAGCTCAGAGCTAAGACTAACAGTGGCCAAACTGAACAATGAGAATTATCAGCTATGGAAGTTTAAAGTGGAAATGTTTTTATCCAGGGAGGACTTGTGGGAGGTTATTACTACAGAGAGACCGCAGATCAATTACCAGGAATGGGACAAGTAAAACAGACAGGCAAGGGCCACCATAAGTCTGTTAGTGAAGGATGACCAGCTAATTCATATAAGACATGAGAACACAGCAAAGGGTATGTGGGATGCATTACTTAGGCTGCATGAAAGATCCAGTTTAAACAGCAAGTTATTTCTGCTCAGAAAACTGTACAGAATGAGACTTACCAAAGAAAAAGACAAGCAAGAGCACATAAATGCAATGCTGAAAGTGGCTACACGGAGGACAGTGGGTGAAGAAATAAAAGACCGTCATGTAGCAGCTATATTGTTATGCAGTTTACCTGACTCATACAGTGCACTGATAAATGCACTGGAGACAAGACCTGAGGAAGACCTGACCCTAGAATTTGTGAAGACTCGGCTAATAGATGAATTCCAGAGAAGAAAGAAACTTGTGCATGAATCCACAGACACTGATGCTGGAATAGCTCTTAATGGTGCGTTCACACCTACAGGATCTGCAGCAGATTTTCTGCAGCAGATTTCATTTAAATAACTGAACACAGCATCAAATCTGCTGCAGATCTGCTGCAGATCCTGTACGTGTGAACGCACCCTCAGGCTAGGTTCACACTATGTAACTGTGCGGCTATATTTTTTATGCGGCTGTAAATGTGCGGCTGAAACTACGGCCGTGGGAAAAAATAGACATACGGCTCAAAACATACGGTCATTTACTTGGAAATCTGGTTCAACTAAAAATAACAAATAAAATCTTAAGAAAGTGATGCAAACACCTCTGTAATGCATCTGGGAAAGCAGGGAAACAGTTTACATGAATTGCTATTACCGGGGTTTGCGATCCTCTGCAGTAATGCCGATGTCTCTCATGGTTAATCTATTAAAATAATAAAACACATTTTCTTTGTAATAAAGTCCCTTTCGTTGTTCAATAATTAAATTTAAACTAATCCATCATTTTGCAATTAAATATACAGTTAAAATAAATATATATATAAATAAATGTATATTTATATATATATATTTATTTTTTGACAGTATATTTAATTGCAAAATGATGGATTCGTTAGAATTAAATTATTGAACAATGAAACTGATTTTATTTCAACGAAAATGTGTTTTATTAATTAAATATTAATTAGTACAGGAAGCTCCATAAGCCGTTAATTCATTGCCGGCAAAAGAGCTTTCTGTACTAATCATCACTTTACTTTAATTAAAACATCAAATGTTTCTTCTAATTATGTTATCACAATAGCATTATTAGAAGAAACATTTAGAATTATATGTGCGCTCAGCTGATTGGCTGATCGGCTGAGCGCACATATAAAGAGCCGGTCCGCAGTACAGTGACTTCATTGTGCTGCGGACCAGCGAAGAGGACACATCGGGGTAAGTATACAGCTCTCCCCACCCCCTCCCCTCACTTAACCCCTTCCTTGCTGGGATGGGTGCAGTCTGACATCAGTCTGGCCCCCAAGGGGTTAAGGGGGATGCAATACATCCTCCCTTAACCCCTTGGGGGCCAGACTGTAAGCAGCGATCTGTAAAGATGCTGCATACTGTAAGGTGCACAACACCGCTCACAATGATGGGTGTTGTGCTCCTGTTTGTGTGTTTTTTGTGTGTTTCTCCCTTTTTGTTTTTCAGATATCGGTATCCTGGGGATTACGTCGGATTCCTGGACTACGTCGATGACCAGCGTTTTTTTTTTTGTTTTTTTTTAATAAAATGGTCAATGAGGGGTGTGGGGGTGTTTTTATTTGAATAAAAAATTTTTTTTACTTGTGTGTTGTCTTTTTTCTTTACTTTATAGACTTAGTAGTGGAAGCCGTCTAATAGACGGAATCCATTACTAAGTTGGGGCCTAGTGTTAGCCCGTATAAAATGGCTAACACTAACCCCCTATTATTACCCCAGTACCCAATGCCACCAGGGGTACTGGGAAGAGCCGGGTGCCAGTGGTCCCGGAGGGTCAAAATTGGCGCTCCTGGACCGGGCGGCAGCAGGCTGGTAAGATTTAGGCTGGGGAGGGCCTAAACCAATGGCTCTTCCCACCCTGGTGTTACCAGGCTGCTGTCGTTTGGTTTTTAACCCGGCTGGTTATAAAAATAGGGGGGACCCTATGCGTTTTTTTTTATTATTTATTTATTTAAAAAAAAAACCGCATAGGGTCCCCCCTATTTTTATAACCAGCCGGGTTAAAAACCAAACGACAGCAGCCTGGTAACACCAGGGTGGGAAGAGCCATTGGTTTAGGCCCTCCCCAGCCTAAATCTTACCAGCCTGCTGCCGCCCGGTCCAGGAGCGCCAATTTTGACGCTCCGGGACCACTGGCACCCGGCTCTTCCCAGTACCCCTGGTGGCGTTGGGTACTGGGGTAATAATAGGGGGTTAGTGTTAGCCATTTTATACCGGCTAACACTAGGCCCCAACTTAGTAATGGATTCCGTCTATTAGACGCTTCCCCTACTAAGTCTATAAAGTAAAGAAATAAAGACAACACACAAGTAAAAAAAATTTTTTATTCAAATAAAAACACCCCCACACCCCTCATTGACCATTTTATTAAAAAACAAACAAAAAAAAAACGCTGGTCATCGACGTAGTCCACGAAATCCGACGTAATCCCCAGGATACCGATATCTGAAAAACAAAAAGGGAGAAACACACAAAAAACACACAAACAGGAGCACAACACCCATCATTGTGAGCGGTGTTGTGCTCCTTACAGTATGCAGCATCTTTACAGATCGCTGCTTACAGTCTGGCCCCCAAGGGGTTAAGGGAGGATGTATTGCATCCCCCTTAACCCCTTGGGGGCCAGACTGATGTCAGACTGCACCCATCCCAGCAAGAAAGGGGTTAACTGACCCCCCTTCCTTGCTGGGAGGGGTGCAGTGCTGGGGAGGGGGTGGGGAGAGCTCTATACTCACCCCGATGTGTTCTCTTCGCTGGTCCGCAGCACAATGAAGTCACTGTACTGCGGACCCGCTAATTATATGTGTGCTCAGCCGATCAGCCAATCAGCTGAGCGCACATATAATTCTAAATGTTTCTTCTAATAATGCTATTGTGATAACATAATTAGAAGAAACATTTGATGTTTTCATTAAAGTAAAGTGATGATTAGTACAAAATGCCCTTTTGCCCGCAATATGAATTAACGGCTTATGGAGCTTCCTGTACTAATTAATATTTAATTAATAAAACACATTTTCGTTGAAATAAAATCAGTTTCGTTGTTCAATAATTTAATTCTAACGAATCCATCATTGTGCAATTAAATATACTGTCAAAAAATAAATATATATATAAATATACATTTATTTATATATATATTTATTTTAACAGTATATTTAATTGCAAAATGATGGATTCGTTAGAATTAAATTATTGACCAACGAAAGGGACTTTGTTACAAAGAAAATGTGTTTTATTAATTTAATATATTAACTATTAGAGGCATCGACATTCGGCATCATTGCCGGCTATTTTTGAAGTACTCCGTACGGACCGCCTGTCAATCCACGGCCGCATGTCCAGCCGCAAACAATGGTCTTGTTCATTTTTTACGGGTCCGTTTACGATCGGGCCGTAGATTCATACATAGTGTGCACTGTGCAGCCGCATATCCTATACTTCCAAGCATACACATGAACCACCAAAAATACCGCCGCACAATTACAGCTGCATATACAGCCGCACACTTACATAGTCTGAACCCGGCCTCAAGCTGCAAATACACAAATTCAGAAGAATGAAACCAGGGCATGTTTCAGATGCCACAAGCAGGGGCACATAAAGAAAGATTGCACAATATGGAAGGCAGAACAGCAGAAGCAAATTCCAAAAGGGACTAGACAAAAAGGTCAGAGCTACTATATCCCACTCACATGTTGATAAATGGAATGGTACATTCAAAGTGACAAATAATAAAAAATTGCAAAGCTGGTGCATTGATTCAGGTGCAACAAGTCAAATGATAAGCAATAGGAACTTCTTCAAAGAGCTTGACATAACCAAAAGGGAAATTATCTATCTTGCAGATAGAAGCAACATAAATGCAGAAGAAACTGGACATGGAATCTTAGTGTGCCCAAGTAAAAATGGAGGCAATTTAGCCATACCAATGCAGGATGTACTATATGTTCCCAGTCTGGAAGGTTTACTGTTATCGCTTGACAGCTGAAGGACTTACTGTAAAATCCCAAGATGATGAGTGTGCTATACTGCATGGAAAGTAGGTGATAGCCAGTGCCAAAATAAATGAGCACTTATATAACCTAAACACAGTGGCGGAAAAGGTAAAACTATGCACACATGACACAATTACTGTATCCACATGTGGCATAGACAACTAGGCCACAGGCATCCTGATAGCATACAGGAATTACAGAAAAGGAACGTAACAAAGGATCTTAAATTGTCCAGTTATTCAAACACTATCAGATGCGAATGTTGCATTAAATCCAAAGCTACAAGGTCAACACTTCCCAAAGTAAGTGAAAACAGAGCCTCAAGACCACTTAAAAGGATTCTCCGGTGGGGGGCTTTTTTCTGATTTTCGCGGGGAGGAGGTGGCTGAGGGCAACGACGTCCACTTACCTCCCTAGTTCCAGCGGTGGGTCCCATATCGCGGCGCTTCGGTCCCCGCTGCCCGGCCGCTTCCTGGTCACTGATGGGGGCTTGAGACGTGACATTTCAAGTCCGCTCAGCCAGTCAGTGGCAAGGGCGGGATCCCACCTCCCTCACTGACTGGCTGAGCGGACTTGAAACGTCACGTCTTGAGCCCGCGTCAGAGACCAGGAAGCGGCCGGGCAGCGGGGACTGGAGCGCCGCGATATGGGACCCGTTGCTGGAACGAGGGAGGTGAGTGGACGTTGTTGCCCTCAGTCGCCTCCTCCCCGGCCAGATCGGAAAAAGTCCCCCGCCGGAGTACCCCTTTAATATTATACACAGTGATGTGTGTGTGGTCCAATGAGACTCCCGGTTAAAACAAATATATAGTGACCTTCATAGTTGACTATTCAAGGTGCACAGTTATTTACCTAATAAAAAACAAGAGTAAAGTTTTGGATAAGCTAGAAGACTACTTAGCAAAGACAAGCAACAAGTTTCAAAGGAAACATCTGATACTGCGAAGTGATAATGGAGGTGAATTCACTGGACACAAAATTGAAAGCTATCTAAATCAACATGGCATAGAGCATCAAAAGACAGTCCCCTACACACCAGAGCAAAATGGGGTAGCTGAAAGGAAGAACAGAACCCTGACTGAAATGATCAGCACGCTAACAGATTCTGGACTACATGAGAAATATTGGGGCAAAGCTGCAATTACAGACACTTATTTGCAGAACAGACTTTTCTCTAGAACAGTGGAGAAAACCCCATATGAACTGTGGCACGGCGAGAAGTCAAGTGTAAAACACATAAAAGTGTTTGGTTGCAAAGCATTTATGTATATCCCAGAAGAGAAACACACCAAACTCCAGAACAGAGCAATGGAGGGACTTCTAGTTGGATACAGTGATAACTGTAAAGGATACAGAATACTAGACCCCAAAACAGAAAGAATTGCTATTAGCAACAGTGTCACTTTCGTTGAAGAATTAAGGGATGGTGTGATGACTACATTGGAATCAAGAACAGAACAGAAAAGTGATGGTAATCAGACTACCACTGCATCCTCTGAACAAATAGTTGAAGTCAATACAAACCCAGATACCATGAATAAGATGACACAACCGATCTCAGATACAGAACCAAAGCATTCAATTAGAGAAAACAAGGGTAAAGCACCAGTGTGTCTCTCATACAAGAAGAAGTGTCCCAGCTTCCGGATAGGGAAGACAGTAAGTGGATAAGGGCAGCAAAAGAAGAAATTAAATCTTTGCATGACACTAATACGTGGGCGCTGACAGAACTGCCAACAGGAAGAAAAGTTATTGGCTGTAAAAGGACCTTCAAAGTTAAATACAATGCTGAAGGTGCCATTGAACAATATAAAGCAAGACTAGTTGCTAAAGGATACTCATAAAAATATGGAGAAGACTACGATGAGACATTCACTCCAGTGGTTAAACACGCTACAATCAGAACTTTGCTCTCGGTAGCAGCTACCAATAAGATGCAGGTGAAACATTTCAATGTAAAAACAGCTTTCTTACATGGTGAATTAACTGAAGACATTTACATGGAACAACCGCCAGGATTCAAAGACAAGCAAAGACCAGACCTGGTATGTAAACTTCAGAAAAGTATATATGGTTGGAAACAGGCAGCCAGAGGGTGGAATGTAAAATTAAATTAGGTCCTTACCAATAAGGACTTTCAACTAGGGATGGTCCGAAGCCTCCGAGGTTCGGGTTCGTATGAACCCGAACACTCGGCATCAGATTCCCGCTGTCTGCCCGCTCCGTGGAGCGGGTGGATACAGCTGGAGGACCGCCTGGAAAACTGAGATACAGCCTATGGCTATGGCTGTATCCCAGTTTTCCAGGCGGTCCTCCTGCTGGATCCCCCCGCTGCACGGAGCGGGCAGACAGTGGGAATCATTACCGAGAGTTCGGGTTCGTACGAACCCGAACCGAACTCGGTTCGGACCATCCCTACTTTCAACAGAGTATACATAGAGACTGACAGACAGATGGATTTTTGTGCTTATTTATGTGGATGATCTTTTAGTCTGTTTTTAGAGAGAAGGGGATGAACAAGGAATACTACAAACCTTGAATCTGAACTTTGAGACCAAAGATCTTAGAAATATAAGCAACTACCTTGGCATTCAGATCGAAGGAGAAGAAGATGGACGTTTTCTTCTAGATCAGAAGCACAAAATTCAGGAAATAATAGACACTTTTGGATTGGAAGATGCAAAAGCAGTGAAGTCTCCCATGGAAACCAACTACCTAAAAGAAATGAACAGTACTATCAAAGTACTTTGCTACCGAATGATAATCAGTACAGAAGGGCCATTGGAAAATTGCTATATATTGCCACTGCTACAAGACCTGATATCGAAGCAGCCGTAGGAATTTTATGCCAAAAAAACTCAATGCCAAGTCAGCTGGATAGGAATGGCGTAAAAAGAGTCATACACTATTTAAAGGGAACCCTGCACTTTAAGCTGAAGTTACCAGCAAGTAACAAATGTAACTTGATAGGATACATTGATGCTGATTGGGCTGGAGACCCGAGCGACAGAAAATCCACCAGTGGCTATTTGTTTCTCGTTTCAGGTGCTGTCAGCTGGGCTAGTAGAAAACAGCCGTCTGTAACACTTTCTTCAACAGAAGCAGAGTATGTTACAGCAGCACATGCAAGTCAAGAAGTTATCTGGCTACGACAACTGTTGGTAGATTGTGGTCAACAACAGTTTGAACCGACAAAGGTTTTTGAAGACAATCAAGAATGTCTTGCACTGCACAGATAGAAAGAGTCAACTCAAGAACCAAGCATATCGATATAAAGTTTCATTTTCTGAGGGATCTTCAGGAACAAAAAGTTCTGGAATTACAGTAATGCCCAACTGAGGAGATCCTCGCGGATATGTTTACCAAATCTCTGAGTACAGAAGGACATTCTAGGCTCATGAAAAAGCTGGGCTAATGGACTAAGCCTTAGCTGTTGAGAAGGGGTGTTGAAAAATATGCAACAGCTTCAGCTTATGTTGGAGGACTTATGTTATACAGACAGCAGGTGGCGCTGTGTTGAGTGTTAATGTCTTTTATATGCATTGTGTTCTGTGTTCCTGGTCCAATGATGTTCTAGACCAGGTCCCTGAACTCCTATAAAGTCTCTGTTTGTCCTATAATCTATGTTATTTATTTAGTATCACCTGAAGGAGCTAAGAATATCTTTTGTTGCATGTCTCTGTATCTCTTTATCTGATTACTCTGACCTCGGCTCTTGTATTTCTGACTTCAACTTTTGGATCCTAATTCTGTAATGTATTGTCTCTTAGGTTTAACCCTGGCCTGTACGACCATCCCGTAGGCTACATTCAAACTTTCAATGAAGTTGTTCGTGATCACGGATCCGTGATCATGGACAATTTTGTAGCCAATTGCTTTATATTGAGCTATTCACATGGTCCGTTTTTTCACAGATCCGCAATCCGTTCCATGCAAAGATAGGACATGTCAGAACTTGAGGGAGATCACAGATTTCCCCTTAGAAGTCTATGAGATCTGTGTTTTTCATGAATTGCAAAGGATCTGACATTCGTGTACATCCCTGTAATCCATGAAAAACGCAGATGTGATGTAATTAGTGTAATTTAAAAAGCTTTAGTGTAGCTTCACACGTACTGTATCACAGTGGATTTGATGGTGTGGTTCCCCAGCAGATTTGATCTAAATAACTGAACACAGCATCAAATCTGCTGCAGATCTTCTGCAGATGCTGTATGTGTTTATGCACCCTGAGGCTATGTTCACACTACGTATATGTCCGGCCGCATATTTTCCGCGGCCGGACATATACGTATGAAACTCCGGCCGGGACTTTACGCAAGTTGCGGCCGGATACATACGGAACGCAAACTTACGCCCGTAGTGTACTTATGCTTCCTGAGCGCTCTTCGTAGCGATCTGACAGCGGTCTTTTACTTGGAAATCTTCGCCTAGCCCCGGACACCCCACAGAACCTTTTGGATCGGCACAAAAAGCTTTCAAAATGAAGAAATCACCACTACGTACGGGACCGCATGTAACGCTACGGGCGTAAGTTACGGCATTTCCGTCCCGAAATAATGGTCTGGTTAATTTTTTACGGCGCCGCATACAATCCGGGCGTAAGTTCGTACGTAGTGTGAACTGTGCGGCCGTAGATCGTATACTTTACATTGTACGCAAACTACGTAAGTTTCCGGCCGCTTATTCACGGAACGCGCTACGGCCGGAAACTTACGTAGTGTGAACCCAGCCTTAGGGTGCTAACACACACGACTGATGTTCAGCAGAACTTACATAGTGGGAACATGGCCTAAAACAGATCCATAAAAAACAAAGACACAAATGCAAAACAAATGTTTTTACAAGGATCACGGAGGTAGATTGCGGACTTCATCCAGGGACCTTGAAAATCACTGAATGTGTGAATGCAGCCTTAGGGTACTATTACAAAGAGTGATATTTAACGATTAACGACTAACGATAAACGATCGCAAACAAGATTGTTTATCATTAACTTGAAATCGTTCACCATATTACACAGAGCGATAGTCGTTAGTTACGATCGTATCGTTACTACGATCGTTACTAAGATCGTTTATTCCTTCTGATCCCAGCAAAACAATGAACAATGTGCAATTACACTGAATGATTAGTGAAAAAATGCGGAACTTGAGCGAACAAATGTGGAATTACAGTGAACAATTAGTAAACAATTAACTATAATTTTAGGTTCAGATCTAAATCAACGATTAACAACATACAAACGATTTTTCGATCGTTGTCTGCAATTACACAGAACGATTATTGTTTTAATTCGAATGATATAACGATTTTTTGTACGATAATCGTCCCATGTGATAGGGCCCTTAGTGTTTTGTTTGTCTTGTCTTAATTTGTGTTTTACACTTCAGATTAAGATAAGGGATTGTCGCCCAGTTGCCTGCAGCTGCCTAGGGCTGTCGTCAGGCTAGTAGGCAAGAGAATCTGGGTGGGACAAGTCCAGGACTCACTATCCGTGCCCCATACCCTTCCTCGTCGTCCAGTGGCAGCCTAGCTGACAGGGAATAAGAAATACCTGGTCGGGGGCAGACACACGATTTGAGGTCCATGGGTCACAATCTTTGTATACTGAGAAGAGAATGAGACCTGAGAGCACAGCACAAGCAAGAATAGCCCATAATCCTAGCAGGTTAAGGTACAGAGATCTAGATGAATGAAAATAAGAATGTTATTAAGACATCTGCCACAATGGCACTAGAGATAAAGGAGGGGTTAAAAGTTATATCAAAACATGATTATTTTTTCTAACATAGTACCCACATTATTTGTAGTTCTATAATAAGGAACTACTCCCATGTTTTCAAACTGGGAAACTGGATGAATATTGTAGATCACATACAATATACTGTTTGTTTGTTTGTTTGTATATATAATATTATTATATAGTCTGGAAGAAAACAATCCCCTCTCATCATGAACTAAGATCTTTCTCCAGTCTTCACCTTATTGAGGAAGTAACCCTTAAACATAATAAGGATGTTATGTCTGTTTAGCGCAGTACAAATACCCAAGCTGTTCTTGTTATGATATGACAGTGGTAAGTGCAGTTGCACACAGTGAATCATTGTCATGTGTATGATCAAGAAGCTAAAGAAGTAACTCACAATTTTGCTTGAAATCTGCTCTTACAAGCCATGTATCGTTGCACTTGAGACTGATTAACTCCATAGATTCCAGTCCACAAAAATGTTCCACCAATCACAATTGTCCAAAATGTGTGCCTCCGAAGGGGATGTGGATCAAAGCTATGAAAATAGAAAAAAGCACATAAATTATTATATAGGTATTAAAGGAGAACTATCAGCTAACCTGCTCATAGTCCCTATTGTTTACAGGGCACAGAGGAGGAAGGTATCCTCGGCCTGGAGCACTGTTAGGAGCACTGCCCAGTAGGAATGAGTGAACTGGCCAAGGTTCAGGTTCGTATGAACCTGAACTCTTGGCTTCTGATTCCCGCTGTCTGCCCGCTCCGTGGAGAGGGTGGATACAGCCTGACGACCGCTTGGAAAACTGGGATACAGCCAGTTTTCCAGACGGTCCTTAAGATTGTATCCACCCTTTTCACGGAGCGGGCAGACAGCGCGAATCAGAAGCCGAGAGTTCAGGTTCATACGAACCCGAACCTCGGCCGGTTCGCTCATCCCTACTGCTCAGCCCCCTTCACATGAGCTGGCCCATTCCTTCTAATGGCTCGGCACTCTGGGGGCGAGGCAGTGCTCCTAATGGTGATCCAGGCCGAGGATTCAACTACTAACAGCACGGGAATGGCGCCAAGGAGGAAGGTAAGAGACATACCCTCCTCCTCAGCACCCCATGCACAATAGAGGGCTATCAGCAGGTTAGATTTGTCTAACATGTTGATAGTTCCTCTTTAATCAAAGTGTGAAAACCTATTCCTTTTCTTATGCGGTAGCTAAATTCTGCCTCAAAGAATTCTATTGAGTCTTGAGATGTCTGCCAATACTAATATTAAACTGTCAGGCTATGTTCACACAACATCAAAAATAGAGAAAAGTGTTCCACTTTTGCAATTTAAAATAATGTCTGTTATTGCCGCGATTCTACTGACTGTAATGCACAATTATCACTGTGGACGTCAAAATAATGATAATGACAATTATTTTCGGATGTCTTTTGCAAACAGCAGATGTTTTTTATTAGTTGTTCACATACAGTTTTTCTTTTGTCACCTTTTTTTCTCAGTTTTTGCTATTAAATTCAATGGACTTTACATATAAGACACACCCCAATTAGTAACCCAAACTAGAATAATGTACCAACAGCCGTCATTGCACTAAAGGAAGGCTAGACAGCTAAATGACGTCTGTTATTTTAGACTTAAATTACGGACGTCATTTTAAACAGGGCTGAAAAACTGTTGTGTGAACATAGCTTCACTGTTGTTATAATTTTGAAAATCAACAGTAGGTGTGATATAATGCATGTTTGCAATTTACATTTATTATTTTTTACTATTCATCAAATATTTTATGTGTTTAGAGACTAAACACATAAAGTCCTGGCCAGTACAGAGAGTGTACTCAATGTACTCAATGTGTCCATCAATTACATTCTCTGTGAGCCTCTGTTTAGCCTCTTTTTTTCAAGCAGCACAAGATTAAAAGCTGCTTTCAGGAGACTGGACCTGGTTACAAGTAAGTATAGCTTTGTTTTAAACCATGGTGAGTAAAAAATAAATAAATAAATAAATAAATAATCGATGTAAAATACCAACATGCTTTTTCACATCTACTATTAATTTAATTTATTTTATTATATTGATAGTGACACTTTAATACTTTCTTCTGAAGGATGCTTGTGTTTCAGGTTTAAATTTGGGATCTGCTCTATGAAGGCCCTAATTCAATGAGGCTCTTAGGGCCCTATTCCACAGTAACTATAATGGTCCGGATCGGCCCCATTTGGCCCGATTCGGCCGATTATCGTTCGGTGAAATAGAGAGAACGGTCAGCCGATGATCATGTCATCGGCTGATCGTTCATTTAGGGCCAGACCTAAAATCATCGTTCCCCCACCGCGCATTGTTACGGTTGAATAGCGGTGCACGGCGGGCGACCGACGATTTGACAAGCAGCAGCAGCATACTTTACCTTTCCAGGTTTCTTCTCCGCGCTGTCTTCATCCCTGGGTCCCGCGCGCTCTATCTTCAGAATGGCCGTGGCCTGTGATTGGCTGAGTGTGGCCTGTCAGCTGACCGGACATTCTGAAGATAGAGCGCGCGGGACCCGGGGATGAAGACAGCGCGGAGAAGAAGCCTGGACAGGTAATGTATTACTGCAAGGGCTGCAAGGACATCGGTAACGATGTCCTTGCAGCCCTCGCTCAACGATCATCGGGCCGTGGAATAGGCCCAGTAAACGAGCGGCGATCTAGCAGATCGCCGCTAGTTTACATCGTTGATCAGGCCCTCCTCGGCCCGTGGAATAGGACCCTTAGTGGCACCAAAGCCCAATTTAGAGGTGTAATCCAGTGCTACAAAAACATGACCACTTTCTTCCAGAGACAGTCCCACTCTTGTCTCCAGCTTGGGTGGTGTTTTGCTGCTCAGTTCCATTGAAGTGCATATTAAAGTACAATAGGGCATCCCAATAATCTGTGTGAACATATCCTAAGAAAATTACTTCTAAGAAGAATATAACTAGTAGTATGTGTAAGCGGCAATACTTACTCCCAGAAGTTCAGTCTTTCGCCATAGTAGGAATCATTGATAATAGTCTGGATTCCACCTTGCACCACAACACCCCTTATGATGACAGCTATGAAGCCGGCCACCATAATTACAATCTGAAATGCATCTGTCCAGATGACAGCCTTTAGACCACCCTAGAAAGTATAACATTATAAGGTTAGATTTTTACTAATATTTATTTCAAGTCATGCTTTTCTGCTTATATGTCGGATTTATTGATTTCTCTTGAAGAATGTGGAAAAATAAATCACAAAATACATACAAAACATAATGGGGGTTTATAAGAGAAAAATACTACAATTATGAGAAAAAAATGCTACTACACTTATTGGCTATGTTCATTAAATAAAAAAAAAATTAAAAAGGCACCTACTTTATTATTTGAAAAAAAAAACGTCTGTTGTTGCCATGAATTGTATTGAAGTCCATGGAATATTATATTGCAGTAAAGAACGGATGCTGATTGCAATGGAATCAGCGTATGCTCTTTACTGCAGGGGGGCATTGCATTTAAGTCAAGGTATCGGCTGCAGGAACGTGCTAAATGCAGCACGGCGGCTGGCAGTTTAACAGCGAACGTTGCTATGCAATGGACGCTGTTAAATGTAGTGTAAACAAGGCCTTTAACCATCTTTATGTTATTTTGGCCTCAAAATGATGGACAACATTTAAAAAAATTATACATGGATGAGAAAAAACGTTATGGGAACATAGCCCTAGATACACTGATATTTTATATTTTCCCAGTGAATTCAAGCTAATATTGGACCATATTATTTTCTGTCAAAAGAAAAGGCCACCAAGAAAAAAAAAATTCTGTTCAGTTTTAACTGTTTTTTTGGGGGGGTCCAAAAGACTGCAGCCAGATGTTCTTTGAAGTGTACAGAAAAGTACCAACATACAAATTTTGATGTGAACTCCCCCCCCCCAAAAAAAACTAAAATAAAGGAGTTATTTCCACAAGACTTCAAAGATACCAGGAAAACAAAAATTGACTTTTTTTTTTTGAGGCTGGGTTCACACTACGTATATTTCAGTCAGTATTGCAACCAAAACCAGGAGTGGATTCAAAACACAGAAAGGCTCTGTTCACACAATGGTGAAATTGAGTGGATGGCCGCCATATAACAGTAAATAACGGCCATTATTTCAATATAACAACCGTTGTTCTAAAATAACAGCAAATATTTGCCATTAAATGGCAGCCATCCACTCAATTTCACCATTGTGTGAACAGATCCTTTCTGTGTTTTCCATCCACTCCTGGTTTTGGTTGCAATACTGACTGAAATATACATATACTGACTGAAATATACGTAGTGTGAACGCAGCCTTAACATGTATTAATACAAAGCTTGAGAAGGAGGTATACAAGGATTTTCCAATTTTGATGCATTAGAAATTTCAGAGGTTTTGTACAGATCTCAAGTGTTTGTTTCAAATGTTAGAACAATGACAGATAAGTCAATGGCAACCATTATACATACCAGTATTGTGGACGTTACAACTAGAGATGAGCGAATTTGTCGAAGTTCGGGTTCGTATGAACCTGTACTATCGGCTTCTGATTCCTGCTGTCTGCAGCCTCCGTGAACAGGGTGGATACAGCGCAAGGACCGCCTGGAAAACTGGGATACAGCCTATGCCAATGTCTGTATCCCAGTTTTCCGGGCGGTCCATAAGGCTGTATCCACCCGGCAAATTCGCTCATCTCTACTTACAACCAAACATTGCAGACTACATAATGTAATAATGCTGCATTTATATTGGATATATTGCATATACATAATGGTGATAATTATGATCAATAATAAGGTCATACCAGTGAACAGTAGAAAGTGCACACTAGTCCTGTTGCAATCACTGCTCCCCAAAGATTAAATCCTGAAACTAGGAAAGAAAAAGCAAATGACATGATAAATCACTAATTTGTCCTCACATATGAACTTGCTACCTATAAAGCTATGTATACTGGTGTCAGCACTAGCTAAACTTAGGCACATGCCAAGTTCTACTATACTTCCCCCACAAAGTAAAGTTGCTAAAATCAGATGTGTAGCACATATATGTAAGGGTGGCTTCACAAGAACCAGATTGCTGTGGATTTCATGCTGCGGGTTCCGCAGCAAAATGTGCTGGGATACCCAGTACTGTCATTCTCTATGGCTTTACATACTCACATCCCCGGATTTTTCATTCCGCTGTGAGTATGTAAAGCCCCTTCCCACTTAACCCACCACTGCTGGGCTAATACGTTACATGCCTGTGCTCCTGCTTTCTTCTCTAACTCTCAACTACCTGACATCCTGCTCAGCCAATTGGTGGCTGCGGCGGGACAGCACACTGATTGGCTGAGTGGGATGCCAGGAAGTCGGGAGCCTGAGAAGCAAGCGGGAACACATATTAGCCCAGTAGCAGTGGGTTAAAGGAGAAGTCCAGCATTTTTTAACCTCTTTCTGCGGTAAATGGCGGGACTGGCCAAGGGTCCCCTGCCGTGCTCTGGTATCTACAGCACTGACACATTACGACTCGGCTGATGGACTGACCGACTGGAGCAGCGTCCTGCCCCACCCGGGACAGGCCTTTCCCCGGGGTCATCACAACAACAAAACATTGGCATAGCTTTTATGTTTGCGCCTTATATATACAGTATCTTGCTTGGTGGTAGTTTTTCGCCACCTTATTTTTAGCCATGTTTCTTGTAAGGCATAACCTATCTTTTGCTCATAACAACATAACAACATACTGATACTGTAGGCAATAAAACCAGTCTTGCAGTAGCACTAGGATTGTTAATAAGCTATACTAACCTTGATTTAATGCTAGAGCAGGCGCATATATCACAATGCCTGTATATAAGATCTGAAATGACAAAACATAATTGTTAGACCATTAATTACTTTTGTTATTGATGATAGGTAAATTATAAGAATTGGAATGCTAATGGCAGTGGCCATCGTTGGCTGGTGTCTATCATTGCCTAATTAGTAGACATTTATTTCAAGGATTCAGTTATGCCCCTTTATTATGATGTCATTTGTAGGAATAATAAATGAAAAATGTCTAGCAATCTGGCTGTCAGCGCCAACAAAATTAAGAGTCTTATAAATGAAAGTGGTGCATACTGTTAAAAGTGTGGCACATTTTTGGTAAACTTGTTGGCGTATTGGTGCCAAAAACTAAATAGTCCATGGGCCAAAATGGCACAAAACAAAAATGTTTGCTATAGTTTCATTTAGATCAGTGTTCATTTTGTTATGTAATTTTACAACATTTATGGAATCCATATGATGGTAAATACTTTTGTGTCTAGAAGACCAAAGTATTTTAGAAGTGATACCTTTATATGCTAACAGCTTTTGGAGTGCAGTGACTTACTAAACTAATAAACTACTTTGGCCTTTATTGGCACAAATTTATTGGCCATTTCATTTGCGGCTAACATGGAATCAAACTATTTTTTACTTTAGTGTAATTTGCTCATAGCAAGCCAATCACAGCTCAGATTTTATATCTCAACAAGATATAATGGATAAATTGAAGCTGATAAATAAAAGCTGAGCTGTGATTGGCTGCTGAGGGAAAATTACACCACCAAATCTGGTCCATACTGCACAAACACTGGGTGAGATTTATCAAAGATGGTGTAAAGCGAAACTGGCTTAGTTGCCCCTAGTAACCAATGAGATTCCACCTTTCATTCCTCACAGACTGGGGCAACTGAGTCAGTTTCACTTTACACCATGTTTGATAAATCTCCCCTACTGTTTTTAGCTAAAATCATAATCTACAGTATTTATAGATATCAGAAAAAAGTCTTTATATTATTGCACTAAACAGTGTATCCTACAATACTAACAGACCAAGCCAGTGGCATAACTATTCCCACTAAGCCATTAGATGTAATTTCCTCATCAGTACTGACTGCATTAGGCTATGTTGACACATCGTCAAAAATAGAGAAAAGGCGTCCGCTTTTGCGATTTTAAAAAACGTCGTTATTGCCATGATTTAACTGACTGCAATGCAATGCATTGCAGTCAATGGGAATACGGATGTCCAATTCACACAATGTATTAAATAACGGACGTTATCGCTGCAGACATCATTATTACGGATGTTATTATTAAATTCAAAGGACTTTTCAGTTAAGCCACACACAAAGGCCAATTAGTTACCCAAACAAGCCAGACAGCTAAATGATGTCCGTTGTTTTAGCTTCAAAATAATAGATGTCATTTTAAACGGAGCTGAAAAAACATTGTGTGAACATAGCCCTGGAGTGCACTAGAGAAGAAACTGTCCTGCTTTTACAGAGGCTGCCTTACCCAGGAGTAGAATTGTTGTTAAAGGGTTATCTAGCATCAGAAAATTGTATTTAAATAGGACTATTATTAAAGATATATAACTGTCCAATATTGTGATATCTCTAATAGTGCTGGCCACACTATTTCCCTGCCAGGAAATAAAAAATAGAAGAGCTACAGATATATAGACCTACAGCCCCACAGATATAGACCGGGGGTGGGGTTGACAGGACTGTGATCAAGCAATGCATTCTAGGATTTGTAGTTTGAGCAACTACTCAGCCAGGCAGTACAGCCTGGAAAAATGAAGTGAAGACCTCCTAAAACAAATGGATTTTTGTTAGTTTTAGAACTGG
Source organism: Dendropsophus ebraccatus (assembly GCF_027789765.1). Lineage (NCBI taxonomy): Eukaryota > Metazoa > Chordata > Amphibia > Anura > Hylidae > Dendropsophus > Dendropsophus ebraccatus. Next base: position 74,609,795 of record NC_091454.1, read on the forward strand.
GGCAGGTACGCTGTCTATAGTCTTCTGCAGTGTCCTTATTTCTTTAGAGTACCCCTTTAAACTTCCAACCAGATCACAGAAGCAGTTGTGGGCCAATTCTGATCTGAGTTCCCTGCTGTAAATAACTGATACCTGAACATAGAACTACAACATTTACTCACTGTATTTTCTTGCTACAACTCCTATACTCTATTTGTGTGAACCCAGGTTACGCTGACAATTATCCCAGCTTATGTTCTACCATTGTCTCTGTAACCAAAGAAGCACCACTTGTTCCACAGTATTTATTTAACCCACGCATATACATAACCTTCTTGCCACGTGACTTTACATGCATCTGCAGCACCTACCCTTGTAAAGAAGCAAGATCAGAAAATCAAATTTGTCTATTTGCAGCGCATTGTACCTTCTTGTTTATTTTTTTTAATTTAAATAATTGGTAACAGAACCATCAACTGGAAGTATTTCATTCTTAGGGCTCGGCCACACTAGCGTTTTTCTTTGTTTCTAACGGATCCGTCTATATTAATTAAACGGATGAGCATAAACTGATGAGCAGACTGATGCAAACTGATTGCAAAATGTTCATCTTTTTTTAATGGTCCGTTTGTATTTTGGCTTAAAAAAACTGACTTTTGTACATCAGTTTGCATCCGTTTGCATCAGTCAGCATCCGTTTTTCTATCAGTTTATTTTTCTTCTTTGGTTTCTTGCTGCTTCTGCGCATGCTCAGTGCAAAAACGGATGAAAACAAACGGATGTGAACGGAAATACCTTCCATTTAGATCCGTCCTCATTGACTAAAATGTAAAAAAAAAACGGAAGTGCACTTTCCGTTCGTGATCCGTTTTATAAGCGGAAAGAAAAATACTGCAAACACTATTTTTTCTTCCGTTCAAAAAAACGGATCTTGAACGGATTGCATGCAAACGGAGCACAATTAGGGCAAACGGAGCACAATAAAATAGCATGGGAATCTATGGGGATTTTAACGGATCCGACAGTTTCCGTTTTGCCTACTCTAAAACGGAAAAGGTAGACGGAATGGTGCCGGATGGTCAAACGCTAATGTGAACGTAGCCTTAGAACAGATAATTTCAAGAAGAATTCATTTTTGTTTTACAAGCATATTCCACCTCTGCACACCTTTCAGTAAATTCATTTTATAATACAGCCAGTGGCGTAACCACCGTGGTCGCAGGGGTCGCCGCTGCGACCCGGCCCTGCGTCGAGGGGGGCCCGCACCCCACAACCTATCCCCTGCCACCGGTTGCCCACCGCCACCGCCGCCGCATTGATCGATCACTCTTGTGACCGCAAGCACAAGAGTCACCCGTTCACAAGAGTATGTGTTGGACGGGCCCCCGGTTATGCTCAGCTCCCTGGGGGTGTCCCCGGGATTCCCGGTTAGAACACGCGCCTGGGAGCTGTGTGTGCCGAGACTGTTACTTCCGGGTCAGGGAGCGCTCCCTGACCCGGAAGTAACATCCCCGGTGCACACAGCTCTCTGGCGCGTGTTCTGCCCAGGAATCCCGGGGACACCCCCAGGGAGCTGAGAATCACCGGCGACTCGTCCAACACCACAGAAGAATAGATGAGAAGCGAGCTGCGACGGGGGAGCCAGGTGTTAGGTGAGTTTTTTTTTTAATCTGCTCTGCGATTGGCAAATATAAGTAGACAACACAGGGGCAATGTATAAGGGGGGCATGTATAGGGGACAACACAGTGGGGGCATCTACAAAGGGGGGATGTATAGAGGACAACACAGCGGGGGCATCTACAAGAGGGGAGATGTATAAGGGGGCATGTATAGGGGACAACACAGTGAGGGCATCTACAAGGGGGGGATGTATAAGAGGACAACACGGGGGCATGTATAGGAGACAACACAGTGGGGGCATCTACAAGGGGGGATGTATAAGAGGACAACACGGGGGCATGTATAGGAGACAACACAGTGGGGGCATCTACAAGGGGGGGAAGAATGTATAAAAGGACAACACAGGGGCAATGTATAAGGGGGCGTGTATAGGGGACAACACAGTGGGGGCATCTAAAAGGGGGGATCTATAAGAGGACAACACGGGGGCATTTACATGGGGGGCAACATAATGGGGACAACACAAAGGGGCCATCTATAAGGGGGGCATCAATATGGGGGGCATGTATAAGGGGGCAACACAGAGGGGCCATCTATAAGGGGGGCATGTACAAGGGGGCAACACAGAGGGGCCATCTATAAGAGGGGCAACATGGGGGGACAACACGGGGGGAGGGGCATCTATAAGGGACAACACAAGGGGGCCATCTATAAGGGAGGGGGAGCAACATAAGTGGGCCATCTACAAGGGGGGGCAACATGAGGGGGCCATCTATAATGGGTAGCAACATAAGGGGGCCATCTATAAGGGGGGCATCTATAAGGGGGACAACAAAGGGGGGCATCTAAAAGGGGGGCAGAGGAGGACAACACATGGGGCATCTGTAAGGGGGACTACACAGAGGGGGCTATCTATAAGAGGAAATACACAGAAATGGGCAATCTGTAAGGGACACTACACAGAGGGGGTATCTGTAAGGGGGCCATGTGAAAGGGGGACTACACAGAGGAGGGGTGTATACTATAGGGGATACACAGAGGGGACCATCTATAAGGGGGACAACAAAGGGGCAATCTATAAGGGGGACTACATGGGGGCATCTACTATAGGGGGACTACACAGAGAGGGGCTCTCAAGGAGATGCACATGGGGCCATCTATTTGGAAGACTGAGCAAGGGTCCAGCTACACAGAGTGGGGCATATACTATAAGGGGGATCAAATAGAGTCAGCCTAGCCACTAACTGAGGGTGTAAAGCGGCCATTACAGATGTGCAGTTTGTATAGAGATGAGGATGGTGCCAGACTGAGGAGCCTAATATGTCTGTCTGGCAGATTCTGTGGATTCATGGCTCAGAGAAGTTCTCATAACGGCCTAGGGCAGATGGAGAAGAAGATAAAAAGGAAACAATTCTGATTAGAGAAGATGTCCCCTGTGAGTCACCTGATATAACTGCATTGTAATGTATATGGTGTATAGACCCTGTGTGGAGCTGGGGCCACCTCTATGTAACTGTATGAGGTGATAGTGATCTCTGTACAGTGGATTTTATTCATTAGCAGCGGGGGTGTTAGTCAGTATGTGGTGGTATTAGTCAGTAGCAGCGGTGGTGCTAGTCAGTATGTGGTGGCATTAGTCAGTATGTGGTGGTAATATTTGTTACTTGTTATTTGGTACTGTGTTTTATTGGTTTTAGTATACTGGATTTGGTCAGTAACAATATGGTGGTGATGGTAGTGGTTGTGGTGTGGCGGTAATATTTCCCCCTTGTATACTGGTATTATTGGCAATATTGGTCTCATGATACAGGATTTGGTCAGTAACAGTATGGCGGTAATATGTATGATGATAATATTTCATATATACTGGTATTATTGGTAATATTGGTCTCTATCTATCTATCTATTTATCTATCTATCTATCTATCTATCTATCTATCTATCTATCTATCTATCTATCGCATCGCTTGGTCGATGAAGGGGGACCCAAGTTGAACTCCTGCACCAGGGCCCAAGGGACATTAGCTACACCCCTGAATACAGCTTAAGGCTATGTTCACACTACGTATATTTCAGTCAGTATATTTTAAAAACACAGAAAGGATCTGTCCACACAATGGTGAAATTGAGTGGATGGCCACCATATAACAGTAAATAACGGCCATTATTTCAATATAACAGCCGTTGTTCTAAAATAACAGCAAATATTTGCCATTAAATGGCAGCCATCCACTTAATTTCAACATTGTGTGGACAGAGCCTTTCTGTGTTTTTAATCCACTCCTGGTTTTGGTTGCAATATGAGGACCACAATACTGGCTGAAATATACATAGTGTGAACCCAGCCTTAGGCTATGTTCACACAGTAAAAACAAATATGGCAATAAAAGCATCTTTATTTCGTCTACGATGCATACAATAGACTAATATGTATTAGGTTTTAAGTTAGGTAAAATAATAAGCCATGTTCTTATGCACAATGCATATGAAAATATAATTTTCTACTTACCATCTCTATGATGAAAATGATTGTTCCCAGTATTCGCACACCTCTGTTAAATCGAAGTTCTAAATACTGTAAAAGAGTTTTCCTTATTCATTTAAAACGCATATTAAATTAAAGTACATTTCAAGTTTAGCATAATGGAAATTGTATAGTGCTTTTGGCTATGTTTACACAATGTCAAAACTTAAGAAAAGGCAGCCGCTTTTGCTATGTAACAAACTTCTGCTATTGCCGCGATTTAACTGACTGCAATGCAATACACTGAAGTCAATGGAAAGACGGATGTCCAATGCACACAATGTATTGAATAACGGATGTTTTCCCCGTTAACGTCAAACTAATGATCATGACAATTATTTTTGGACGTCTTTTGCAAACAGTTTTTTATTAGTTGTTAAATGAACTTTTCAATTAGGCCACACCCAAAGGCCAATTAGTCCACCTAAACTAGTATAATGTACCAAGAGGAGGCCAGACAACGAAATGACGTCCGTTATTTTAGACTCAAAGTGACGGACGTCATTTTAAACAGAGCTGAAAAAACGTTGTGTGAACATAGCTTTTAGTTGAATTAAAGTGATTTTCTGGTCACAACATATTGATGGCCTAGCCTCAGTATAACTTGTTAAGGCTGAGTTAAAAAAAAGATAAGTAAAAGTATAAAAATAAAGATAAAAAACAGATAAAAAGGCATACTTTTTTTTAGCATATATAAGAACGTGGTTGACCCAAATTTTGTGTACGCTAAAAAAAATATATGTTTTGATGCATTTTTTGATTCCCCCCCCCCCTTTTTTTTTCTTTTTTAAATATAATGGAAGTTAATGGAAAAATCATCAAAACGTATTCACATAAATACAATGAACTGCAAAAAGGCAGTGTGAACCCAGTCTTATATCAGAAAAGTGTCAATACCTGGCACCCCACCAATCAGCTGTTTGTCTGAGCCAAGGCTCTGGCATATACACAGTGGTCAGAGCTGGGAGAAGATGCCTCTTTTTTCTGCGCAATGGCTGTGTTGGGTTATTGCAGCTCATCTCCCACTAAAGTAAATAAGGCTGAGATGCAGAAACTCAGCATGGCCACTGTATGATATGCGGAACCATCTATTTCTGGATTCCTTCATTGTGCATATGCCAAGGCTGCCCGGATTACAGTTTTCACAGCTGCGGATACAGTCTTATTCATTCCTAAAGAGCACATACTCGCAGCGGGATTGACATCCTGCTGTAAGTATGTGTGTTTACCCCCCACCGCCAAGAGCATACATTACCTGGTCGGCGACGCGGCTGCATGTGAGGCTGCCGTGCACTGATTGGGAGCATGACATGCAGCCCCATTGCCGAGCAGGTAATGTATGCTCTCGGCTGCGGGTTGCGGGGGGGTTAACGCACATACTCACAGCGGGATGTCAATCCCACTGCGAGTATGTGCTCCATAGGAATGAATGGGACTGGATCAGCAGCGGATCGGGTAGGTGTGAAGGCACCCTTAAGAGGTATGTATTACACATACACACAGCTTCAATATATAACATACACACCTGATGGCTGTGTAATCACACCCATCACCTGATTTTCACTCCCATTATTAAAATGAAGTTCACGCCCATCTGACTTTTAACTAAATTGTCAAACTATAACCCATAGGCTATGTTCACATGGCATTTTTTCTTTCCCTTTTTTCATTTTTTAAATGACATCCTTTATTTTGAGTTTCAAATGGTTTCAAATGACTTCAGTAATCTTGTGTTGTGGATGCCTGTCATTACAACGATGGCTGTTGGTACAGTATTCTAGTTCAGGCCCTGTGTGGTTCTTTTTCGAAGGTCCATTGAATGTAATAGTGAAGATAGTGAAAGGATGGTAAAAAAAAAGAAATGTGGGTGAACAACTTATTAAAACATCTGGTTTCCAAAAAACGTCTGAAAAATTGTCATGAACGTTAATTTGACAGCTGTGCAAACAACATCTGTTATTTAATACACTAGGTTATTGGGCGGCCGTTCTATTGACCTCAGTGCATTCCATTGACTTCAATTATAACTCAGTAATGACGGACATGATTATAAAAAGAAAAATTGGATGCTTTTTCTCACTTAGTGTGAACACAGCATTACAAAACTGATGGCCTATCCTCAGTCATATTATTCAGTAATGAAATCAAATAAGTATATCTGTCAGCTATTGGAATGTAGCTTATATTGGCTTTACATTTTATTATACTCATAGAATGTCTGGGTGCTATGAGTTTCAGATAATCTTTGTTTACTACAGTCTGAATAAATAAACAGGATTTGCTTTACCTGCCTTATTTGATGAAGTTGCAGCAGTTTCAAAATTGAGGATATGTTCACACACAAGTATTTTGGCCAGTGTTTCTGTTAGTCTCATGGTCAGTATTTGCAGCCAAAATCAGGTGTGGAACCAACAGAGAAAACCTACAATGGAAAGAGATGCACAGTTTGGCTACGTTCACACATAGTATTTCCATCAGTCTTTTAGCCAGTCTTTTTTAAACCAAAACCAAGAGTGGGCTGAAAATACGGTAACTGTGCAAATCTTTCCGTTATAATTTTGCCCTGTCAGCTCCACTCCTAGTTTTGGTTGAAAAAAAGACTACGGGGGACATTTATCACACTAATTGCGCCTGTTTTTAGTCTAATATATCTAGTTTGCGCTCAAAATAAATCTAATATGAATTTATGAAGATTTTGTAGACAAGACTATCCAAATTAGATGTGACTTTTTGAATTAGATTTTTTGTTGTTAATTAGATCGAGAGTGCGCCAGAGTTCTCTGTTAGCTAAATTTATTAACTGCACAATTTTTTAAAAAGTCGCATATATTGGCGCATCGCTACGTCTGCTCCGAACCAGGTTAATTTATTAGACTAATTAAAAGACCATTATTTTTAAGACACATTTACTATGCTATTAGACAATTTACATAAATTTGACTAAACACATTAGATTGGAAATTATGCCAAAACATCTTTGACAAAATCGTGTTTTTAGATTTGTTAGTAAATATCCCCCTATAACTCTGTTATTTTGGGGACTGGCTGTCTGTCAGTGCAATTGCTGTTGGTACATTATCCTAGTTTGGGTACTAGTTGGCCTTTGGGTGTGGCTTCAGTTGAAAAGTCCGTTGAATTTAATCATATAAGTTTTTATACACTGTGTACATCGGACGTCCTTCATTCCTTTAATTTCAATACATTGCATTGCAGCCAATAAAATCGCGGCAATAACAGACATATTTTTAAATAGAAAAGGTGGAAGCCTTTTCTCTTTTTTTGACGTTGTGTGAACATAGCCTAAGACAGTAGTTACATGTAGAGTGTAGGGAAACACCTTTTTGAAATTGTTGGTACAATTTGTACTTATGTTGGACAGTAGTCTGTGATGACATCTATAGGCTATGTTCTCATAATATAGACAGCCGCCTTACCCCGATATGTTCCCTAAATGGGAACACAGCTATCAACTGTTTATCAAATCATAAAATGAATTAAAAGACAACTCCCATGAAAAACTTTTTCCCAGTAATTGAAGCACATTACAAAGTTATATAACTGTGTAATGTGCTTCAATCACCTATCTGCCCCCCTTCCCTGTCTTTTCCCCCCTCCACCCCACACCAGAAAGTGCACTAAACTCACACAGACTTAATTACTGTTGTCACCAGTTTCTTCTCTCAGCTTCTTCTTGTGACGATGAGTCATCAGCAGGAGGGCTGCTCTAGCTTCTGTTACACCAGCCTCTCCCATTGGCTGAGCAACTGCAAGCCATCTGAGTCCATGTCACTTGCTTATCTTCCCTAGTGACATGACTCATTCACTCAGTCCACTCGGCAGCAGGAGAAAGTATGAGGGGAGGGGGAAGCTGCCTATGTGTCGGAGTCTGTCACGAGGGAAGATAAGCAAGTGACATGGACTCAGATGGCTTGCAGTCGCACAGCCAATGGGAGCTGAGCAAGCTGAGTCACCTGACAAGGCAGGGGAAGGGGAGGCTGGTGTAACAGGAGCTAGAGCAGCCCTCCCGCTGATGACTCATCGTCACAAGAAGAAGCTGAGAGAAGAAACTGGTGACAACAGTAATTAGGCATGTGTGAGTTTAGTACACTTCCTAGTGGGGGGGGGGGTGGAGGGGGGAAAAGAAAGAGAAGGAGGTCAGATAGGTGATTGAAGCACATTACACAGTTATATAACTTTGCAATGTGCTTCAATTACTGGGAAAAAGTTTTTCATGGGAGTTGTCCTTTAAAGAGAACCTATCACCTGAAATTAACTGTCCCTTAAATAAAAGATTCTCTCTCCCTAAGTCTATTCCTGAAGATACAGACTGCCTGTGCAGTCTGTATCTTATACTTTTACCTAATCCTGTATAGCAGAGCAGTAAGGCACCGCTACAGAGAAGTGGGTAAAGTATAAGATACAGACTGCAAATGATTGGTTCTCTTTAAACTGATTAGAAATTTCTTATACCCATATAATTCCAACACAACTAGTATTCTAGAAGCATAACGGGCCTTACTCCTACTTAGCTGCATCTATACATTTCATTATTTCATCTGGCTTGTGTTATTACAAGTCAGCCCACCAGAAAATTACATGCCTTCATGTGTATCATGAGTAAACCACAGCATTACTTCATAGCCTATCAAATCCCTCAAGGCAGCTGTCTGACCACTCAGCTCACTCAGCTCACTCTTGTTCCTCTCTATGTCCCTTTATGCACAGAGTGCTGCTGAATAGATCATGTCTGTCTTATCTATATAGACCAGGAGTGCAGTGGTATAGTAAGTTAGTCCATACAATGTTAGGCTATGTTCCCACTACGTATGAGACCGACCGTTCTGCGGCCCGGCCGGGTCTCGGAACAGGTGGTCTCAGTAAAGATCATCCACCCTGGTACTGCAGTAACGGTCGGATGATCTTTAGCCTATAGCCATAGGTAACTAAGCCTATGTGTATATATATATATATATATGTGTATATATATATATATATATATATATATATACAATTTTTTTAAGGCCAAATATCTACAAATGTTAAAGGGGTATTCTAAAGATGGAGATTTTTTTTTTAAAACGAAGGCAGGGTGCTTAAAAATATAACAGAAATTGTACCTGCTTCGAACCCCACCACTGCCATTACAATTTTTATAGTTTTTTCTGGGTGGGGGAAATAGTTTCTATTGTGCCAAAGTAGCACTTTAAAAAAATTAAAAAATGCGCTTTTAGTGTCATTGTAATCGTAGTGACCCAGGGAATATATTTATTATGTTATTTTAAAGTCTTTTTTAAGGTTATATCGGGGAAGGCAGCCATCTTTTAACATATGCATACAAAAATCTGCAGCACTTGTGAAAAAATATGTAGGTAGTGCCAAGCTGCGTACCTGGTTCCAATGTTACAGTCAATATAGAGTTCAAACATGCAGCAGCACTCCAATTTTAGCAAAAACAGGTGAAGTCTTTATTTACATCCCATGTGAGTACAGCAGCGTTTCTGACCGCAAAACGTGGTCTTTTCTCTACACTCCTTTACCGTCGACAGACGTTTATAATTATCATTATTAGCGTCCGTCTATTTAACGAGATGTCTGTTTCCGGATGATATTATTACGAATTGGGAATTTTCTTTCCCCCCACCCCAAAAAAAAAGAGCTACTAAGAGTAAATTAATAAAGCTACACGAATCCCTAAATGGCACTGTAAAAAATTTGTCCTGCTACAAACAAGCTCTCATGGATATTTCAATAACACAAACATGGTGACAATGAAAATAAACTAAGAAAATTACTTGGTCACTGAGGCCAAAAATCCAAACATATATTGTCATAAAATTCATCCCTCGAGCTGTCAGGGGCTGTTTCATTATAACATCCACCACCAAAAAACGATCACTGATCTCAGGGAGACCAGCTAAAGAAGACTCTGTAGGCTGCTCAACACAGAGAAAACCTAGGTGCATTGCCCCCTGGGAAAAACAAATATACAAAAAGAGTCTGTGGAGCCTCATTATCCATTCAAACAGATGATGCATTTCATCACTCTTGCCATCTATACCACCGATAAAACGTTTCTGCTTTTCTCTGCAGTTATTGCCCACTCATTCTCTGGTTATGTTTGTGATTCCACACATTGCTGTAAAACAATCCAGGCTAGACATACCTCATATGTGCTGGCTATATTAAGCCTGTAAAACACAGGGAGGAAGATTTCTGCACAAATAATCACTACTAGTGCATATGATATGGCAAAGATGCTGTACATTGCTCCAAAGCGATATACATCAGCTGGCGTCCCAAGGATGGTCACCGCAGACATGAAGCTGGCAGTGAGGGAGAGAGCCACTGGCAGTGCTGTCATACTTCTTGCTCCTGTCAGAAATTCTTTGGATGTTGTCTTCCCTCGGCCTGCAAAGGCATAATAGATCCCAATACCAGCTGAGATTAACAAAACTGCAGCAAACACAACATAATCCCAAGCTGTGAAATAGCCAATTTCCGTGGAAGAAGCCATGGATTCTTCACCTAGACTGCTCACTACTACGTCCTAAATCACTATGTCTTACGTATACTGAAGAACAGGTTTATACATTGCAAGTAGGCTGGGTTATATCTGTGCAGGTGCCAACTTTGAGGCAATAGCCAGAGGGAAAGTGACACTTTTACCGGTGTTAGGAGATATAAAGCGGGGTGGGACAATTGGAACAAATTAGATATGATGACTATGAAGTTAATTAAAAAGGATTATTTTAAATAAACACGTCCTCTTACACAATTCATGTGCAATACAATTGAATGTATTCATGCTGAATTACATAGTACTAAGGTAACACTACAAAGTGTCCTGATGTAGGGAGTGACAGTATTACAGGATTTTCTGCTGTTGTGTAAAAAACACTTTATTCTTGAATAAATAAAAAAGTTCTACAACTTTCCAATATACTGTGGCTCAGATTTACTATTGCAAATGCATCAAAATTATGGTGTATTTTGTGGCAAAAACATAACATGCCTTATGTGACGTGCCAGATTTATTATGAGTTATAGGCATTTTTATTTTAAGAAAACTTTCCACTAGGTTCAACTAAAGGGACATGGCATTAGTGAAAAACCAGCATGGTGTTAATTCAAAAATATAGAATAGACAGTCTTTAGATATACCAGGGTCACAGAACAGCCGGTCTCATACACCATGTGAACATGGCCTTGGTTTGCACTAAGAAGTAGACAATGTTAATAAATCTAGGCCTTTGAGTCTCATTTTTTCATTAATTTAACCCCTTCAAGACAGAACCCTTTGATGCACAAAAGTCCGGGTCAAATTAATGCAATGTTTCTCCCCGCCTTCTAAGAGTCATAGCGCTTTTATTTTTCCACCTACAGGGCTGGTTGGGGTGTCATTTTTTGCGCCATGATCTCTAGTTTTTAAATATATCATATTGGTGTAACAGAAAAATTTTGATTGCTTTTTATAAATTTTGTTGTGATATATAATTTAATAAAATCAGCAATCCTGGTGCGTTTTTTGTTTTTTCCGTTTACGCCTTTCACCTTGCAGGAACAATAATGTTATATTTTAATAGATTGGACAATTTCGCACGCTACGATATGTAATATGTTTATTTATTTATTTATTTTTATAACGGGCAAGGGGGTCTTTTAAACTTTTATTGGGGGGGGGGTTATAAGAGTTTTTTTTAATACATTTATAACACTTTTTTATTACACTTTTTTTTTACATTTTTATTTACTGTAAAAAATGCAATCATTAGATTGCATATACCGGTCTATGCTATGCCATAGCATAGCATAGATCAGTGTTATCGGCGGTCTATGTATAGAGCCTGCCTGAGAGCAGACTCTACACATAGATCGCCGAACCGACAGGACGGAGGTAAGGAGCTTACCCCCGCCTGTCAGTACATGTGATCGGGACCCCCACAGCAAGGTTTCGAGAGTCCCAATCACTCAGTGACAGATGCTTGATCTGTCACTGAGCACCTTAAACGCCGTGATCGCTGTAGATCGCAGCGTTTAAGGGGTTAATGACCCCTCATTACCTCCGGCCCCGGACTCAGTGATGTGAGTGGCAGTGCTATCCCTGCAGCGCTCCCGCTCACATCAAGGACAAGCTACAAATGTGTTATCAGGCACATGGTTATGCCAAGGTTGCTATTTATTGATGTTTATCTAAGCACCTTAAGGCTATGTGCACACTATGGATGAGACCGGCCATTCCGTGACTTAAGTACCGGCCAGGTGATCTTTCCGGCTGCAGTGTACTGATGCGGGTGCATCAGCGCACGCTCGCATCAGAACCTCCCGCAGCTCACAATGAAGCAAGCGGCCGGAGCCGCTTCATTGAATTACGGTCGCAGAAACTGACATGTCAGTTCTTTGCAGCTCCACACGGGATCCCGGCCAGAGCGTATATGATGTGTGTACACTCCGGCCGGGATCCCATAGAAACAGAGGCAGTGTTCTACAATGTAGTGTGAACATAGCCTAAAGGAGAAGTGCGTCCGTTTTGAAAATCAGCTGGCAGGGGCAGGGGGAATTTGGTAAAAAGTAGGAACTTACCTTTCCCCGTGCCCGCGGTGAACGCTGGGACCGGCCACGGGACCCCACCGAAAGGCTGATGGACTGATGTAGATAGAAAGCAGATCACCTGCAGAGCAAACCGTAGGCTCCTGAGCACACAGACCTCATATGCAGTCAGTATATCATAGGGGTCACATCAACTTAAGAACTATCTAAACTTAGAAGCAAACTGCAAATCAGGAGTCCGGAAAATGAATGATTACAGACTCAAATTTAGCACAAGCTCAAGGTAAGCACTAACATATGTAAAATTATGTTTTTCCACTTTAAGGCTGGGTTCACACACAGTATATTTCAGGCAGTATTTGTTCCTCATGTCAGGTCCTCATGGCAACCAAAACCAGGAGTGGATTGAAAGCACAGAAAGGCTCTGTCCACATAATGTTGTAATTAAGTAGATGGCCGTCATTTAATGGCAAATATTTGCAGTTATTTTAAAACAACGGCCCTTGTATTGAAATAATGGCAGTTATTTACCGTTATATGGCGGCCATCCACTCAATTTCAACATTGTGTGGACATAGCCTTTCTGTGTTTTCAATCCACTCCTGGTTTTGGTTGCCATGAGGACCAAATACTGCCTGAAATATATTGTGTGCGAACCCAGCCTAAGGCTGTCCTTTAAATAAAATAAAAAGATGTAAATTTAAGCTTTCAAATAAAAAAATGTATTTAACTGACTTTACAAATCAAAACTGGATCCAGACTGAAAAGATCCATTTGCAGGATAATCAGACCGAATGCATATCAGCTTGGGGAAGACTATAGAATGCATATTTACACTCCCTGAAGGTGCAGGCATGCAAAAATATTTGGCCCTTGTATCAAAAATATATAACAGGTAGATGCAGACAGCTTCCTAACAGATAGCCATACCCAGTTTATTATGAACATAATTCAAGGTACATTCATCTGAATAATAATTTAAAGCGTAGCACATGCATAATCCACATACAGTAAGTACAAACTAATAATTTATGACTGGAATAGGTATTCAGTTACAGCTGAGGGGTGATGGGGGGTTGTTAGGACAGGGACTGGGAAGACAAATAGACGGTGCAGTCCCTGTCACTGACACCTGCCCCAGCTGTCCCTGCCTGCTTGCCACACTCTGCCCTAAGCGGAAACAGATAACTGGGCGAAGTTTCCTCTCCTGCTGTAAGGTGGAAACAAAACACAAAACGAGACGAATACACACAATAACGGGTAGTCAGTAGTCCAAGTCGGCAAGTTCGGTATACTCAGGTACAAAATTGAGGTCCAAAAAGAACCGTTGAGGTCTAAAAGCCAGAGGTCAGATAAACTGGATAACCAGGTCAGAGGAAATGCTAGATCAAGATACACTAGGGTTACTAGGCTCTATCACAGGCAAGGGTTAACAGGAACACAGGGTCAGGGGCGGATTAACTTTACCATAGGCCCCGGGCTGTTCACAAAGCCTGGGCCCCTCCACCCCACTGCAACTATGGCGGCAGTAGCCTGGCGTTCATAGTACAGGACAGATAATGTCATGATGTCCTGATTTGTGCAAAATTGTGATTTTTTTGCAAATCATGGCGGAAGTGTAGCCAGGAGACAGTACACCACTCAAAATATAAGTCTTTTTGGGTGGTCATGGGCCCCCAGGAGCTCAGGGCCCCTATTATAATCCACTACTGCACAGGGTATATATGAGGGCTGGAGTCCCAGCCCCAGACTTGATTAGGGCTGATACTCCAGACCCAGGAAAACACAGTATACTGACTGGTGATGCTGAATGACAGTCACATTAATAACAACCACCTACAGCTGATCGGCCGGGGGAATGAATCCCCGGCCACAGCAATACAATAAGAGAAAGCCGACACGCTCCCCAGCAACCAGCTCCCCAGCAACAAAACCTCATGTACTAAGAAACACAATTTGGGAAAAATACTACAAAACTGCTTTAAAAGCACATCTAGCATAAAAATGTTGCATTTTTAGTCTCTTTTTGAACAAGCAAACAAACAAACAAAAAAGATGCCTTATAAAAGGTTAAGGAACACAATAATAACAACAATTTTTTTCAATAAAAACATGTAAAAAGATTAACTGCATACATACAAATGCAATAGACTAAATTTGTAAAAATACCTTTTACTATAACTAATTCACATTAATATATATATTTAATTCCCTAAGTGGTTGTTCCCATGTATACATTCATCTGGCAATATATCCTTCTAGCGTGGAAGTAAAATGCCAGAAATAGGATTATTTAAAGTGTACCTGTCGTTATAACTTTCAAAATCTAAATCAACAGTAGATATGATAGAAAGCAAGTTTGCAATCCAGGTTCAGTCTCCAGAATGCAGATTTATTGACTTCTGGTTGAAAAAAACAGGAATTCCAGCCAGTACAGAGAGTCACGGCTCAATGCGTCCATCAGTCACATAACTGCCGTCTCTCTGTGAGCGTTCAGATGGCCTGGAATATACAGGACTTCCTGTTTTCTGGCTGTTTCCTGTTTCTGAGGAAAAAAAGAGCAAGAAAACAGGAAGTGCCATGTTTACCATGATAACTAAAAAAAAAAAAAATAATGAATGTAAATTGCCAACTTGTTTTATATCACATCTACTGTTGATTTAGATTTTGAAAGTTATAAAACGACATCGGCATTTCAGTGGGGATGCCAGACTGGTCAGTTTTTTCACAAAAAGACAGATCTCCATAGAACTAATATATGTGACCCGAGCCTCGGAGTGACTCTGCAATCATAGCAGCATGGTCTTATATTTACATTTCCTATATAGGATAATATATGACAATAATACATTAGAAATTCCTTGCTTATAAATTTAATTTAAACACAACACATGGCAAGGAAAGGTTGGCTGGTTTGGTTTAGATGAGCTCTTCACTGTAGGACCATATTGACAGTATGGTATAGTTTCTGTTGTCCATTGTTCAGTCGCCTTAGATCAGACCTCTATAAAATCTCATGGGTTAACGCCATTAACTTTCTCATTCGTTCCTGTGCTGTACATTTCCATGTCACAGAAGGCAGGATTATCTGTTCCTTTATCTGGGTATGCATCACTGTCCTGAGCCTTCCAGTTAAGCACTTCTACTTTCTCATTCTGCTGAAACAAATTAAATCATTAAGAATTAATATTATTCATTTGCCTTGTAAATAAAAATTACACCATAGTATCTCCATATGTAATTCTACTCCATAATGGTGCGTTCACACCTACAGGATCTGCAGCAGATTTTCTGCAGCAGATTTTATTTAAATAACTGAGCACAGCATCAAATCTGCTGCAGATCTGCTGCAGATCCTGTAGGTGTGAACGCACCCTTACATGTCTGAGCGGATCTGTCAAACTGTTCGGGTTGGCAATGTTCTCCAAACCCAAACATTCAGTGTGTGATTCCCCACGGCTGTGGAAGGTGGATGCAGCTCCAGGGAGTCCTGGAAGATATGGAAACAGCCACAAGGCTATGTTCCTACGTAGTAAGACACCAGCCGGGTCACGGAGCGGCCGGTGTCTGAAAAGATTATCCCGAACAGTACTGCAGTACCAGCAGGATGATCTTCACTGCCGCCGAATTTGAATGCGAGCGCGGGGCGAATTCCCCACTGCTGACAATGGATCGTGCAGTCTGAGCCGCACGCTCAATTGTGTGAACTGACAGGGTCAGTTTCTTGCAGCACTGCTAGGGATCCTGGCCGGAGTGTATACTATGTGTATTCACTCCGGATGGGATTCCTTAGAAGGCAGCACTAAGTAAGTTCCGTAGTGATTATTACAAAACTTACACAGTGGGAAGATGGCCATAGGCTGTATGCATATTTTTCTGGCGGCTCCAGGACTGCATCCACCTTCTACAGCCGCGGGGAATCAAACGTCAAGTGTTCGGGTTCGGAGAATGTTGCCGAACCTGAACAGTTTGACAGATTCGCTCCATACTAATCTTCAGTGAAATCCCACTAGTGTAAGGGCCCTATTCCACCGAATGATTATCGTTCAGATTATCGTTAAATCGTTCGAATCTAAACGATAATCGTTCGGTTGAAATGCAGTTAACGATTAACGACCGAACGAGAAATCGTTGATCGCTTTATAAGACCTGGACCTATTTTTATCGTTGCTCGTTCGCAAAACATTCGCTAATCATTCGCACTGAATAAGACATCATTCTGTCGTTCGCAATAGATACGAACACAATAGCGAATAAATAGCGAAGAAAAACTATCGCAATTACGATCGTAAGTAACGATTATCGTTCCATGGAAATGAGTGAACGTTTTCAGGTCTTTCGCAATAGCGGTCGTTTGAGATTGTTAATAGTTAATGATTATGCAAACGATAATCGTCTGGTGGAATAGGGCCCTTAGATTCGGCAGATTTATTAAGAACTGGACAACTTTTCCTAAATATGGTGCTTCTGAGGCTGTCCAAGAGTCACAGCACAAAAAACGTCTGTTCTGTCTACTCACTTCTTTTCTCCAGCTGGAAGGAAGCAATACTTTAAGGTAGTTGAAGTCTTGAGATGTTAAAAGGAAATCTCGGTTTACATTTTGTTTTAAACCTCCTGTAAGACAATACAGAATCATAAGTGAAGAAATACTGATAACACTGACAATTCATATTTTTTCCAGTCATTTTTACTTCCATATAGTAAAGGCTAAATTGAAAGATTTTAGTGTGCTAAAATGTGAAAATGTTCTTTTTGACTGTCAAGAATACCATACAGAAATACAGTCAAATGACTGTATGTTTAAATCCCACAGTGGAGCTGAAAAGTTGAAAATATAGACCAATAAAGTTATAAAAAAAATACTAAGTGTAAAAAATATGGGAAGCAAACTAAAATAAAAATGTAAAAAACTATACATATTTGGTATTGCCACATGCAAAAACTCATAACACATGCATGAAATGAATTGTGTTATTTGTTCTGCATAGTGAGAAAAAACAGAAGCCAGAATTTCCTCATTCCTTCTCCCAAAATGGAATAATAAGTGATCAAAATATAAAGCTTTCAAAATATCAACTTAGGTATCACACTCCGTCATTGGGGTTAAAGCGGACCAGTCAGCATCAGCAGCATGGCTAAACATAAGTGTATGGCTGGATAGGGCTTCTCTTTTTTTTCACCTCCACAGTCCTTTCCAGTATTGAGTATCGGCTTATATCTCAACCATGAAAAGTACTATAAAAAAGGAATACCTAGTATCCTAATGAGAAGTCCAATAGCCATTGGCTTAGGCTGGGTTCACACTGCGTTTTTGCAATCCGTTTTCTTCTTCCTTTTTATTGGCAAAAAAAACGAATGAAAAAAACGGATGCATTTGTGTGCATCCATTTTGATCTGTTTTTCCATTGACTTCCATTATAAAAAAAATTGGATCAAAACGGATCCGTTTTTTTTGACGGACACAAAAGTAGTGTCAACACTACTTTTTTTTTTTTTTTATAATGAAAGTCAATGGAAAAACAGATCAAAACGGATGCACACAAATGAATCCGTTTTTTCATCCGTTTTTTGCAAACGGATTGCAAAAACGCAGTGTGAAACGAGCCTTATTCTTACCCCTGTTTAGTTGCTGACAGGTCTGCTTTTTATGCCAGATTCTCCCTAGCAGGGCCGTTTCTAGAGGCGGGCGGGCCGGGCGACCGCACGGGGCGCCGACAGCTACGGGGCGCTGGTGGCACCCCCCAGACTCCACTTAGCTGCGCACGCACCCCCGGCCGGCCGCCCGCCTGCTAGCTTGCTGGCCCCATCACCTGGCAAGACTGCCCTCTGCCCCGGACCGCCCGTAGCTCCGCTCACGGACCGCCTGGACCTCCGCCTCCGGACCGGCCGTAGCTCCGCCCCCGGACCGGCCTTAGCCCCGCCCCCGGACCGCCTGGACCTCCGCCTCCGGACCGCCCGTAGCTCCGCCCCCGGACCGGCCGTAGCTCCGCCCCCGGACCGCTCCGACCCAGCCGAGCACTCTGCACCTGCAGACATCTTCTCCCTCCAGCAGCGCAATGACGTCATTTCACTGCGTTTGCTGGAGAGAGATGTGTGCAGGGGCGGCAGCGGCCTGCTCCTTGTAGGCTGGAGGAGAAGAGGAGAGAGGGACCCCTATGCCAGAATAAGGTGAGTATAATGTTTTTTTTTGTTTGTTTGTGTTTGGCAATGCAGGGGGAGCAGAGGGGATTATTATTATTATGGGGGGGGGCAGCACAGGGAGGATTATTACAATGGGGACAGCACAGGGGGGATTACAGGGGGTGGTCACCCAGCTTTTCCAGCATCTTGTATGTCAGTAAAATGGAGGTCGCCCAGCTTTTCCAGCATCCTGTATGTCAGTAAAATGGAGGTCAGCCAGCTTTTCCAGCATCCTGCATGTCAGTATAATGGAGGTCACACAGCTTTCCCAGCATCCTGTATGTCAGTGTGTAATGAAGGTCACACAGCTTTCCCAGCATCCTGTATGTCAGTGTAATGGTGGTCACCCAGCTTTCCCAGTATCCTGTATGGCAGTGTAATGGAGGTCACACAGCTTTCCCAGCATCCTGTATGTCAGTATAATCGAGGTCACCCAGCTTTCCCAGCATCCTGTATGTCAGTGTGATGGAGGTCACCCAGCTTTTCCAGTATCCTGTATGTCAGTGTGATGGAGGTCACCCAGCTTTCCCAGTATCCTGTATTTCAGTGTAATGGAGGTCACACAGCTCTCCCAGCATCCTGTATGTCAGTGTGATGGAGGTCACACAGCTTTCCCAGTATCCTGTATGTCAGTGTAATGGAGGTCACACAGCTTTCCCAGCATCCTGTATGTCAGTGTATGATGGAGGTCACACAGCTCTCCCAGCATCCTGTATGTCAGTGTGATGGAGGTCACACAGCTTTCCCAGTATCCTGTATGTCAGTGTAATGGAGGTCATCCAGCTCTCCCAGTATCCTGTATGTCAGTGTGATGGGGGTCATCCAGCTCTCCCAATATCCTGTATGTCAGTGTGATGGAGGTCATCCAGCTCTCCCAGTATCCTGTATGTCAGTGTAATGGAGGTCACCCAGCTCTCCCAGTATCCTGTATGTCAGTGTAATGGAGGTCACCCAGCTCTCCCAGTATCCTGTATGTCAGTGTGATGGAGGTCATCCAGCTCTCCCAGTATCCTGTATGTCAGTGTGATGGAGGTCATCCAGCTCTCCCAGTATCCTGTATGTCAGTGTGATGGAGGTCATCCAGCTCTCCCAGTATCCTGTATGTCAGTGTAATGGAGGTCACCCAGCTCTCCCAGTATCCTGTATGTCAGTGTGATGGAGGTCATCCAGCTCTCCCAGTATCCTGTATGTCAGTGTGATGGAGGTCATCCAGCTCTCCCAGTATCCTGTATGTCAGTGTGATGGAGTTCATCCAGCTCTCCCAGTATCCTGTATGTCAGTGTAATGGAGGTCATCCAGCTCTCCCAGTATCCTGTATGTCAGTGTGATGGAGGTCATCCAGCTCTCCCAGTATCCTGTATGTCAGTGTAATGGAGGACACACCTTGCAGACTTTACTGCACCAAGCAGCAGAATTACTATAGTTTAGGAGCCTATAGGAGGGAAAAGGGAAGGAAGTTGCTGGATAAGTGCGGAGCCTGAGATGTTTGTCTCGCAGGTTCTGAAGAGACGAATTGTAGCTGCAAGAAACCGTCATGGTGGTCCGGTTGGAGAGGAAAAGGAAAGTGGTGCCGCAGATCAAAGAGAACAAGAGAACGTCACCTGTGAGTCCCTGTGTGATGATTTTGTATTCAGTTGAACATTATCTCTTAGGGGTGCAACACCGATCTATGCCATAATACACACCCTGCTTCTTCCTAATAACCCGAATCCTGATGAGGCCCCCCTTCCTCCTCCAGAGCTGAATTGAGTGAGGTTGCAGGGTGGGGGGGGCGCTTTTATCAAGATTCGCCCTGTTGCCAAAATGATCTAGAAACTGCCCTGCTCCCTAGTATAGCTAAGGCTAGGTTTATATCAGAGCCCCTGTTGGCAAATTACTAATATTTTATTTGCCAGAATAGCGCTAAATGCATAAGATAAAATAGACAAAAATTATGCAAGAAGGACCCCCAAACTAACCCTATAGTAACTCAATGGGCTCCTTTATATTTAATATATTATTACCATAGTAATACATTACTTTTTAATCATAAATTGTAATAGATCATTACCAGGTTCCCTATTCTTTAAGGACTCAACATAATTTCTAGTACTTTCCAAGTACCACACTATATCATATGCGTACACTTTAATGCATTTTTTGTTATTTTCATTATTCTTATAACAAAGTTTGTCATAAACCTTACCAGATAACAGGCTGACTATTACTCCAACAATGACAGCAATGATTGTACCAATGGTACTGAAGTAAAGATAGGACAATGAATACCAATTATCAGCCAGTTCAGGTCTGGGAATAAAGTGAAACAGAGATTAAAAAAAGAGAGAAAGATGTTCTTTATATTTACACAAACACATTAGTGGTCTGTAAAAAAAGGGAAACAAGATCCATAAGCATAAAAAGAATGAAATAATAATAATAATAATAATAATAATAACAGCAGCTTAGTATTTCCATCTATTAACTGCACATTGATCCAGTGCTACATAATATATCACATGTAGAGATGAGCGAATCAGATATGTTGCAGGCGGTCCCTGGGCAGTATCCTCCCCTTGCATGGAGTCGGCAGCCAGAGGGAGATAAGCATAAAACAATTTTGCTTTGTACAAAGCAAAACAAATATTATTCGCTCATCCCTAAACAGATGTTTTTGACACCAACAGGTTTACCTGAAATGAGAAGATAGAAATCCACCGCCTGTCCTAGATGTCATGTCCTAGATGCTGATTTCTGTCATATTATTTGGTCATGCTCTCCCAATAAAACATTCATTACTCAAGTAACAGATTTTATAAGTCCCTCTTGCTCTAGATATACGACTTTTAGAATTTTTACCGAAACAAATTTGGACAAACCATATTGATCTATTTGTTAGAGAATCACTTTCAATTGTGCATAAACGTATTGCCTTGCAGTGGTATAGCGCTAAAACACCTAAACTCCTATGTTCCCATATTGGGAATTTGCGGACGTTTTTCCAGGGCCCATCAAATAGACAGCTGTGTTTTGTTAATGACGGCTGCAAATAGTGATCATGAACATTATTTACCACCATTATTACTGAAATGCGGCTAACATTTTAACGTAACATTACATAACATAGCCCCGAGAAGACTCCAATCAAGGTCTTCTGTTAAAGGCTGTGTTCCCACTACGGAAACATGCTGTCATTTAACTGCAATAGGCGGATGTCTGTTAATAATGACGGCCACAAATAATGATAATGGGGCTGCCCAGGCGATCCCTGCCGCTGCCCCTATTACACGAAGTGATGGCAGCATATTGCTGCTATCTAGATCGATGAGCTCTAAACATATTGAAAGACAACGATCAGCCAACATCATGCTGTTCGTTGTCTTCTATTACACAAGATGACTATCGTCCGTAACGGCTGATATCGGCTGAATACGGACCATAATAGCTTTGTGCAATAGGGTCTTTAGGGTATATGGCGTGATTCTCCTTAGACCACACCACTTTTAGCTGCATTTATTGTGGTATTTCCCTATACTGATATTACTATACTTATGTCTGTTTAATATTGGGATATTATATGCGTTTATTAGGAAGCCTGTATTTTTTGTACAAATCCCAGACTTTACCTAATTCTATTTTATCTAGTACCAGCTTTCTTTTTTTACATAGCTCTGTGGTTTGATGAGTATTTATGTTATACAATACTAGAAACATCACTTACCTGTCACTGACTGGTGCATCAATAATTAGGTCTGTTACTGAAGGAAATGCTGTTGTTAAAGTCCAGTTGGTATCAACGGTGCTGAAATTACATCCTTCTACAGACAGGTATTTAGGCAAGCTTCTAATAGGAAGAGGAGGATAAATCTGGGATCCAATGCCAACCCACAACGAAATGGAAAATCCCATCAGTAGACCAACTATAGCGCCCTGTAAAACAAAACAAGACATGATTCAATGCAATGATTAAAAAGAATGTATGGCCTAGATTTATTTTTACTGACTAGATCCAGATATTGGAATATGCTCTTGTATCTAATTTTCTGATTGTTATGTTTTAAAATGAATGTACCACTTCCCTTAAAAATATTTTTATATGACCTGTTCAGCACCAGAGCATAGATTCTGGTGGTGGCATCTGCTTCCTGTGATCTGTGCCAGTTTCTTTATATGGGAACAAGACCCCATAGTGCACTGGAGGCGGGCCCATGGCTCCCAGTGTGCTGATTTCTCTTTCCTAGGGAGACACACTGATGCAGAGCCAGGCGTGCGTCACCCAGGGGAGGAGATATGGGTACTTTGGAGGCTCTGGGCCCACCCTGTCTGCATATAAGAAGAGAAACTGGTGCAGATTGCAGGAAACAGACAATGGACGGTGCCACTGAGATCTACACGCCAGCTTCAAAAAGGTCATGTAAGAACCTTTTTTTTTTTGTAACTAAGGGAAGTGGTATATTTACCTTAAAGGACAAGTCCGGCGAAATTTTTTTTTGGCTTATTTAACACACATTACAAAGTTATATAACTTTGTAATGTGGTTAAATACCCGGTCTGGCCCCCTTCCCCCACTTTCCGACCCCCGACCCCCCACCCCGGAAGTTAAAGAATGTATACATTACCTATTACGGTCGTCACGGTCCTCTTCTCTGGTGTCGGGTGACGTCAGAGCTGGGGGGCGGTCCGGGTCTTCTTCCTCTTCGGCGTCTTCATTGAGAGTGAATGGGAGAGAAAAGGCTGCTGGTGCACATGCGCACCAGCAGCCTTTTCATTGGCTGGAGCGCATCACATGGCTTCCAGCTTGCTCAGCCCTGATTGGCTGAGCTTGGACCCGGAAGCAAGAAACATCGCTGGACGGCGGACGCAGGTGACGGTGAGGCGGACGGCAGGCGAATGGAGTGGCGATCGTCACCGGAGGGATGGTGAGTATGGTGTCTGTGTGTGTCTGTGTTTTTTTTTTTTTGGGGGGGGTCCCGCCGGAGTTGTCCTTTAAACTTTATTTGTAGTACATTAGCATGGGGGCTGCCATGTAGCCTATACTGTTTTTAACAGAATTTAGAGACATGCTTTATGGCAAGCCTCATGGACATAAACACAATGAACATCTACAGACCTTATTTTTTGTATGGAACACATTTGTGAGCATGCTCTGTGGGCAGGGAAAGGGGCTGAGCTGTGAACAACAGCTATTGTGTGTATCTCTGTTATCAATACACTGGTGTCAATTGTGTATCGTTAACCTGAAATCATTCACCATATTACACAGAACGATCATTTACTCCATCTGATCCCAGCAAATGAAGGAATGATTTGGAGTTACACTGAACGATTAGTGGATGAATGCAGAAATACAACGAATGAATGTGGAATTACAGTGAATGATTAGTGTATGATTAACAATGACTTTAGGGTCAGATCTAAATCAACGGTCAACGACACACAAACGATTTTCTGATCGTTGCCTGCAAGTACGCAGGACAATTATCATTTACATTCGAATGAATAATGATTTTCCGCATGATTATCGTTCTGTGAAATAGGACCCTAAAATTATTGTTAATTGTTCACTAATCATTTGCTTTAATTCCACATTTGTTCACCAATCGTTCAATGTAATTCCAAATCGTTCCTTCTTTTGCTGGGATGAGGTGGAGTAAACAATTGTAGTAATAATTGTAACGATCATAACTAACGACTATTGTTCTGTGTAATATGGTTACAGTATGGTTACAGACTATCATTCTGTGCAATTTCAGGTTAACGATAAACAATCTTATTTGTTATTGTTTATGGTTATGTTTATGATTAAAAATGGTTAGGACCCTAAACTGAGACATCCTGTTCAGTACAAATTATTTCCCAAGGCTGTCTAATAATGTCAACACAGAAGGAGTACAAAGAAAGGTGATACCAGTATATAGATACCAGAGGTACACACAATAGCTGTTCCTCCTCCTACTACTCCTATTTTGCATAACATGCAAGTAAATGTATACTTACTAGTGAGTTTACAAAAGGAAAAAGGATTCCTAAAGAGAAAAGCCCCAGCAATGGACCTCCAACCATGCCGAAAATAGAGAGTGCTGCCTGTATAACATATAGAAACAAGTCATTAATATCCATGAGTAACCCCTTAGTAACCAAGCCAATTTGGACCATAGTGCCCAAACCGGTTTCATCATTTTTTTATCCTCACATTCTAAGATATATAACTTTTTTTATTTTCTCCTATTTTGTACACTTGTACTCTCTAACAACACCATTTTGGGGTTCCATGGTATGATCATCATTATACAATGTTTCCATGATATTACATGAAGTAGTATTTAGTGTTTTTATATGTCATATGACCGTACCATTTTATGGTTTACTTTTTATAGTTTACATGCCAAATTACATGGTAGGGCAAATAAACCAGTATCAATTTCTGCTAGCAGAAGATTAAACATCATGCTAAATGTTTGCGTAAGGCTCTGCTTACATGGTGTTTCATGAACATATTTGGTGTACGTGCTGAGAAAGGTCTAAACATAGCACTCGTACCCAATTCATCTGGAAGAGGCCAAAATTACACTTCTTTATATTAGTATATGTGTTTCCTACTGTATAGATGCCTCCAGTAAGTTGAATACCATGCAGTATACAGTTTTTCAATGTGAAATCCAATATATGCCAATTTCTGAAAACAGAACAGCCTGATGTGTTCACATAATCAATGTAAAATAAATGAATTACCTGTAATAAGCCTCCCATTAGAGATGCCAAACCAGCCATGCCAATACACACAGCACCATACAGGAAACCTGGAAAGGATACAAATCATTTCAAAGAAAGTGAGTTTACATACTTATAGGAGGAAAACCTAAGATGTTGATTTACCATTTAGTGAATTGTATATTTTAATAAATAAATACATAGCTAAAAATACATATGTAGCTAAAAAGTATTTACAGCGAAAAGCAGTCAGTGATTGGCTGAGCAGCCTGCATGCACACACTGCACAGATGGGTTCAAAAGCTTCAATGGCGGCTGCGGTGAGTGGAGAGAAGGCAGTAGGACACCGGGGAGGGTAAGTATATACTTTATTACTTTCTATATAAGCAAGGGCTGTACGGACATTGCTAACGATGTCTGTGCAGCCCTTGCTGCGCGATCATCGAGTCGTTTAATAGACTCGGTAAGCCTATTAAGGCTCCTAGATTGGCGCTCACTTACTGCACTAATCAGGCCATATAATACAGCTCTTATATATTGGACTGTGGCAGCTCTTCTGTTGACAGCATCAATGTGTTCCTGTTTCCTAAATTCCCAATGGCTGGCCAGAGAGATGTTAAAACTAACCATACACCTTCAATGGCTCTCAACCGAACGATTGCTCAGTCTACAGCTATCTTTCCTGATCTCCCCATAGCCGAGAATGTCGTCTGAATCTTCATGTATTCTCAATGGAGAGAGATGAGGGGTAAGCTGCTGTCAGACAGCGCTAGTGATCTGATGACACGTCAAAAGTTATTTGACAGTAATGCTTTAAAGCTTAAATATGTCGACTGCAAACAGTGTCTCCCAATTACGCTGTCACTAGCACCATTGTGTGCTCCTTTATTACCTGCCATGTACTAATCTCTGGTGGGGCCCCTTATTACACTAAAAGAAGAAGAGCTCAGGGCTTCTGTAGGGTACCGACAGACAAACTCTAGATGAATTGTTCTTAAGCGTTTCTCTACTTTTAGGCTTTAAGGATATAATCTAATGCTAAGAAAGTATCTAATAACTAGTAATGGTTTATGGTGGAGTCAGTGATAGAAGTTACAGCATCATTGTGACTGATAAAAACTGATTGATTATAAGGTGTTGAAGCAATATGAAGAGGAAGCTTCTGTCTAAGAGCGGCATTTTAACTATACGCACTGCAGCATGTCTAATATTTCTGTTTGTTGGTTTATTCTGCTGTAACTTTTTGGCTACATATTTGTTTAGCTTTTCTAAAATATACCCTTTAGTACAAAATACATGTTCTTACTTTTACAATTCGCACAATTTAACAATTATCGGTTGTCTACACTGAACAACCATGATCTGTTTGTAACAGAGTACAAGTTATCCTCTATAGAAAACCTCTACTGTGCTGGACAATTCCTGGCAGCAGAGAGGAAAGAATACACCACTTCCTGCAGGACATACAGCAGCTGAAAAGTACTAGAAGACAGTTTTTTTTTTTTTAATCCTTAAATCAGCGTACAATAGGGCTTCCTATTAATTCTAAATTTACATTGGACTTTATGAGGGTTCCCTGAAAATTACTAATTCTGCTGATGATATATGGCAAATCATATATTTAATTATCGTTGTTGCTGCCGGGTGCGCCTGCAAACCTGAGTCCTGTTTATGCCTGCAACATTTTAAAGATAAAGAGTGAAGTTTTAGCAGCTCAAGCGGTGAGTGCCAATACATTTCTTTCTTCTTTGCTCATATACTGGCTATTGTTTTACTTATCGAACACCATGCAGCTGCATCTGGTGATCTCAGTTCTCATAATCCCCATCTTTTTTTCAATAGTCTAGTAGTGCTGGACTATGTTATTTACATGTGTTATATACTGTAAATCATATGGATTTTTTAAAGACAGGTTTTCGCTTACTTGTTCCTTTGGAAACCCATGACAGTTTGGTTTCACTGTCACTGAGAGATTTGCAGTAAGGTTTCACAATGTCTTCCACTGTAACAGCTGCCAAAGCATTAATACTAGATGACACTGTGCTGGAAAACACAATATATTAGTGTTAGTATTTCCATGTTATAGTGTTGTTTGTTAGAAGAAAAAAAAGGGTGTAAACCTCCAGGCATCTAGAGTAGTGATGAGCAAACTTCAAGAACTTTGAGTATGTTGGGAAGAGTTCACCTGAACTCTCTGCATTTAATGACCTGTGGCTAAAGAAGTTGGATAGAGCCAAAAGGGCCCTATTACACCAGCAGAATGGAATATAAACAGACAACGGGTCGTAAAGGAAAGAGTGAGATTTCTACTCTTTTTTTAACCCATTCCTTGCTATGGCTTAAAAAAAATCTGTCAAATAATCTGTTGGTGTAATAGGGCTCTAAGGATGCCTGGAAAACATGGATACAGCCGGGGGCTCGGTTCAGACGTTGTAACTGTGCGGCTGTATTTGCGGCTGTAATTGTGCAGCGGTATTTTTGGTGGTTCGTGTGTATGCTTGGAAGTATAGGATATGCGGCTGCACAGTGCACACTATGTCTGAATCTACGGCCCTATCGTAAACGGACCCGTAAAAAATGAACAAGACCATTGTTTGCGGCTGGACATGCGGCCGAGGATTGACAAGTGGTCCGTACGGAGTACTTCAAAAATAGCCGGCAATGATGCCGAATGCCGATGCCTCTAATAGTTAATATATTAAATTACTAAAACACATTTTCTTTGTAATCAAGACACTTTCGTTGTTCAATAATTTATTTCTAACGAATCCATCATTTTGCAATTAAATATACTGTTAAAATAAATAGATATATAAATAAATGTATATTTATCTATATATTTATTTTTTGACAGTATATTTAATTGCACAATGATGGATTCGTTAGAATTAAATTATTGAACACCGAAACTGAATTTATTTCCACGAAAATGTGTTTTATTAATTAAATATTAATTAGTACAGGAAGCTCCATAAGCCATTAATTCATATTCCCGGCAATAGAGCATTCTGTACTAATCATCACTTTACTTTAATGAAAACATCAAATGTTTCTTCTAATTATGTTATGACAATAGCATTATTAGAAGAAACATTTAGAATTATATGTGCGCTCAGCTGATTGGCTGTTCGGCTGAGCGCACATATAATGAGCCGGTCCGCAGTACAGTGACTTCATTGTGCTGCGGACCAGCGAAGAGGACACATCGGGGTGAGTATAGAGCTCTCCCCACCCCCTCCCCTGCACTGCACCCCTCCCAGCAAGGAAGGGGGGTCAGTTAACCCCTTCCTTGCTGGGATGGGTGCAGTCTGACATCAGTATGGCCCCCAGGGGGTTAAGGGGGATGCAATACATCCTCCCTTAACCCCTTGGGGGTCAGACTGTAAGCAGCGATCTGTAAAGATGCTGCATACTGTAAGGAGCACAACACCGCTCACAATGATGGGTGTTGTGCTCCTGTTTGTGTTTTTTTTGTGTGTTTCTCCCTTTTTGTTTTTCAGATATCGGTATCCTGGGGATTACGTCGGATTCCATGGACTACGTCGATGACCAGCGGTTGTTGTTTTAATTTTTTAATAAAATGGTCAATGAGGGGTGTGGGGGTGTTTTTATTTGAATAAAAATTTTTTTTAACTTGTGTCTTGTCTTTATTTCTTTACTTTATAGACTTAGTAGTGGAAGCCGTCTAATAGACGGAATCCATTACTAAGTTGGGGCCTAGTGTTAGCCGGTATAAAATGGCTAACACTAACCCCCTATTATTACCCCAGTACCCAATGCCACCAGGGGTACTGGGAAGAGCCGGGTGCCAGTGGTCCCGGAGCGTCAAAATTGGCGCTCCTGGACCGGGCGGCAGCAGGCTGGTAAGATTTAGGCTGGGGAGGGCCTAAACCAATGGCTCTTCCCACCCTGGTGTTACCAGGCTGCTGTCGTTTGGTTTTTAACCCGGCTGGTTATAAAAATAGGGGGGAACCTATGCGGGTTTTTTTTTAAATAAATAAATAATTTTAAAAAAACGCATAGGGTCCCCCCTATTTTTATAACCAGCCGGGTTAAAAACCAAATGACAGCAGCCTGGTAACACCAGGGTGGGAAGAGCCATTGGTTTAGGCCCTCCCCAGCCTAAATCTTACCAGCCTGCTGCCGCCCAGTCCGGGAGCGCCAATATTGACGCTCCGGGACCACTGGCACCCGGCTCTTCCCAGTACCCCTGGTGGCATTGGGTACTGGGGTAATAATGGGGGGTTAGTGTTAGCCATTTTATACCGGCTAACACTAGGCCCCAACTTAGTAATGGATTCCGTCTATTAGACGGCTTCCACTACTAAGTCTATAAAGTAAAGAAATAAAGACAAGACACAAGTTTAACATTTTTTTTTATTCAAATAAAAACACCCCCACACCCCTCATTGACCATTTTATTAAAAAAATTAAAACAACAACCGCTGGTCATCGACGTAGTCCATGGAATCCGACGTAATCCCCAGGATACCGATATCTGAAAAACAAAAAGGGAGAAACACACAAAAAACACACAAACAGGAGCACAACACCCATCATTGTGAGCGGTGTTGTGCACCTTACAGTATGCAGCATCTTTACAGATTGCTGCTTACAGTCTGGCCCCCAAGGGGTTAAGGGAGGATGTATTGCATCCCCCTTAACCCCCTGGGGGCCAGACTGATGTCAGACTGCACCCATCCCAGCAAGGAAGGGGTTAAGTGACCCCCCTTCCTTGCTGGGAGGGGTGCAGTGCTGGGGAGGGGGTGGGGAGAGCTCTATACTCACCATCCAATGTCCCGATATTGTCTCTTCGCTGGTCCGCAGCACAATGAAGTCACTGTACTGCGGACCGGCTCATTATACGTGCGCTCAGCCGAACAGCCAATCAGCTGAGCGCACATATAATTCTAAATGTTTCTTCTAATAATGCTATTGTGATAACATAATTAGAAGAAACATTTGATGTTTTAATTAAAGTAAAGTGATGATTAGTACAGAATGCTCTATTGCCGGGAATATGAATTAACGGCTTATGGAGCTTCCTGTACTAATTAATATTTAATTAATAAAACACATTTTCGTTGAAATAAATACAGTTTCTTTGTTCAATAATTTAATTCTAACGAATCCATCATTGTGCAATTAAATATACTGTCAAAAAATTAATATATATATAAATATACATTTATTTATATATATATTTATTTTAACAGTATATTTAATTGCAAAATGATGGAATCGTTTACATTTAATTATTGAACAATAAAAGGGACTTTATTAGAAAGAAAATGTGTTTTATTAATTCAATATATTAACCATGAGAGACATCGGCTATAGTGCAGAGGATCGCAAACCCCGGTAATAGCAATTCATGTAAACTGTGTTCCCTGCTTTCCCAGATGCATCCAGAGGTGTTTGCATCACTTTCTTAACATTTTATTTGTTATTTTTAGTTGAACCAGATTTCCAAGTAAATGACCGTATGTTTTCAGCCGCATGTCTATTTTTTCCCACGGCCGGAGTTTCACCTGCACATTTACAGCCGCATAAAAAATACAGCCGCACAGTTACATCGTGTGAACCTAGCCTGAGGCTGTATCCATGTTTTCCAGGATTCCCTAGGGCTGCATCCAACTTCAGCCACTGGTCATCAAATGTGTTTTGTTGTTTTTCAGAACCAACTGCAAGAGGCTTAACCCCTTAAGGACAGAGCCTGAAATGGCCTTAATGACAGAGACAAATTTTATGAATATGACCAGTGTCACTTTAGTCATTAATAACTTCGGGATGCTTTTACCTATCCGGCTGATTCTGAGATTGTTTTCTCGTGACATATTGTACTTTACATTTCTGGTAAATTGGAGTCGATACTCATAACAAATCTTTATGAAAAAAACCCAAATAAGGTGAAAAAATGTGAAAAAATGCATTTTTCCAACTTTGAAACTTCTTTGCGTATACAGAAAGTGGTTATACCACATAAATTATATATTAAATAGCATTAGCAACATGTCTACTTTATGTTGGCGGCATTTATTAAACTATCTTTCATTTTTTTTAGACGATAGGAAGCTTAAAACATTAGCAGCAAATTTCCAAATTTTCAGTAAAATTTCAAAATCAGATATTTTTAGGGACCTGTTCAGGTTTAAAGTGTATTTGAGGGGCCTGTATGTTAGAAAGCCCCACAAAGCACCCCATTTCAGAAACTGCACCCCCCAAACTCTGCAAAAGCACATCCAGAAAGTGTTTAAACCCTTTAGGGGAGTCACAGAAATAAAAGCCAAGTGTGTAAGGAATTAGAAAATTTTAATTTTCTGTGCAGAGATTTTATTGTAATCCAATATTTTTCATAATTATAAACCTATTACCAGAGAAATGCACCCCAATAATTATTGCCCCGTTTCTGCAGTTTATAGAAATACCCCATATGTGGCCCTGTTGCGCTATTTGACGCAACCACAAGCCTCAGATATAAGGGAGCGCCTAGTGAATTTCAACGCCTCCGTTATATTTGGTCATTTTTGACTGTACCACTTCAGGTTGGCAGAGGCTCTGGGGTGTCAAAACCTAAAAAACACCCCTAAAGGGACACCATTTAGAAAACTACACCCCTCAAGGAATGTAACAAGGGGTGCGGTGAGCATCTGGACCCCACAGGTGCTTCACAGATTTTCCGAACAATATGGCGTGAAAAAAGAAAAATTTATTTTTTACACTAAAACGTTGTTCTAGCCTTCAATTTTTCATTTTCTTAAAGGGATAAGAGGCAAAAAAAGACAAAAAATGTGTAGCGCAGTTTCTCCCGAGTACAGAAATACCCCACATGTGGCGATAGAGTGCCAAGGGGGCGCAGGACGAGCCTCCAAAGGGAAGGAGCGCCAATTGGCTTTTGGAAGCTGAATTTCACTGAAAAGGATTTCAAGGGCCATGTCGCATTTACAGAGCCCTCGTGCTGCCAAAACACTGGAAACCCCCCACAAGTGATTCCATTCTGGAAACTACACCCCTCAAGGAATCTAACAAGGGGTGCAGTGAGCATATGGACCCCACTGGTGACGGGCACAAATGTGGAACAATGTGACGTGAAAGGGAAAAATTTCATTTTTTCACTTTCATGGCACAAATGTGCCCGTCATCAAGGGGTCCATATCCTCACTGCACCCCTTGTTAGATTCCTTGAGGGGTGCAGTTTCCAGAATGGGGTCACTTGTGGGGGGTTTCCAGTGTTTTGGCAGCAGGAGGGCTCTGTAAATGTGACATGGCGTTCATCATCCATTCTAGCCAAATCCAACCTCCAAAATCCAAATGGCGCTCCTTCCCTTCGGAGGCTTGCCCTGCGCCCACATGGCGCTTTATGTCCACATGTGGGGTATTTACGGACTCGGGGGAAATTGCTCTACACATATTGTGTGTTTTTTTCTCTTTTAACCCCTTGTGAAAATGATAAATTCAAGGCTAAACCAACATTATAGTGTAAAAAATGTAATATTTCATTTTCACGCCACATTGTTCCACATTTGTGCCCGTCACCAGTGGGGTCAATATGCTCACTACACCCCTTGTTACATTCCCTGAGGGGTGTAGTTTCCATAATGGGGTCACTTGTGGGGGGTTTCAACTGTCTTGGCAACACAGAGGCCTTTTGAATGCAACATGGCCCCTCAAAATCCATTCCATCCAAATCCAGCCTTCAAAAACGAAATAGTGCTCGTTCCCTTCGGAGGCTTGCCCTGCACCCGCATGGCGCTTTATGTCCACATGTGGGGTATTTACGGACTCGGGGGAAATTGCGCTACACATTTAGTTTTTTTTCTCCTCTTTTAACCCCTTGTGAAAATGATATATTCAAGGCTAAACCAACATTATAGTGTAAAAAATGTAATACTTCATTTTCACGCCACATTGTTCCACATTTGTGTCCGTCACCCGTGGGGTCCATATGCTCACTACACCCCTTGTTACATTCCTTGAGGGGTGCAGTTTCCATAATGGGGTCACTTGTGGGGGGTTTCAACTGTCTTGGCAACACAGGGGCCTTTTGAATGCAACATGGCCCCTCGAAATCCATTCCATCCAAATCCAGCCTTCAAAAACCAAATGGCGCTTCTTCCCTTCGGAGGCTTACCCTGCACCCGCATGGCGCTTTATGTCCACATGTGGGGTATTTCCAAACTCAGGGGAAATTGCTCTACACATTAAATGTTTTTTTTATCTTTTAACCCCTTGTGAAAATGAAAAAACATGACAAGATTAATGATTTAGAGTAAAAATTTTACAAAAATTACACTAAATGTTGGTCTAGCCGTGATTTTTTTCCATTTCCACAAGGGGTTAAAAAAGAAAATGAACACAAAACGTGTAGGGTAATTTCCCCTGAGTACGAAAATACCCCACATGTGGACATAATGTGCCATATGGGCACAGGGCAAGTCACCAAAGGGACAGAGCGCCATTTAGAGGCTGGAATGGAGGATGGAGGCCATGTCGCAATTACAAAGCTCCTGTGCTGCCAGGACAGTAGAAACCCCCGACAAGTGACCCCATTCTGGAAACTACACCCCATAAGGAATCCAACAAGGGGTGCAGTGAGCATATGGACCCCACTGGTGACGGGCACTTACGTAGAACATGTGCCGAGAAAATAAAAAATACAATTTTTTTCATTTTCACGTCCCAAATGTGGCCGTCACCAGGGGGCCATATCCCCGCTGCCCCCCTTCTTAGATTCCTTATGGGGTGTAGTTTCCAGAATGGGGTCACTTGTGGGGGGTTTCTACTGTCCTGGCCGCACAGAGGCTTTGTAATTGCATCATGGCATCCTCTAATGGGAATGGCGGCCATATCTATTTAGCTGGGGAAAAGGGACAATTCTAATTTATTTTGGGGGTATTAGGCCAATTATTAGTTTATAAGGTTGAAAATGACAGGTGTCCATCAAATTCAACCTGTGTTGATCCAGAGGAAGGCAAAAAAAAAACCCTCGTAAGGCAGACGACAGTAGCCTCATCACAGGGGAAAAATTCCTTCCCGACTCCATAATGGCGATCAGAATAATCCCTGGATCAACGTGACCCCTGAAATAGGAATAAGGGACAGAATTTAGATAATGTAGAACCCCAATGACGTGTGGTGCACCTTGAAGCGATCCAGTATGCAGAGGCCGTGGGGATCAGGACAGGTGTCACACTGGAAAATGTTGTCCTTCCTGATCCCCCTGTTACACCACACTCTGCACTTCTTCTGGGGTCTCCCTTTCTCCAGTGTGGGGGACGTCACCTGGAAAATGTTGCCCTGGTGCGATACGGGGTCCTTCATATCCAGAAGCGCTGGGTCCACTCCATGGCTGCTAAATATTAGGGCTCTATTACTACTTCTGATATGTTCGGATCGTGCCGCAAGCTACAGGGCAGCGAGAGACCAGAGGAGGGGGGTGCTGGTATAAAAGTTATCCCCGTACAGATGGTGACCTTTATCCAGCAGTGGGAAGATCAGTTCCCGGACGATCTTCCCACTAACTCCGAGGATGGGGGGGCATCTGGGGGCTGGATTCGGGTGTCCCTTCCTACATACACTCTAAGGGTACGTGCACACTGCGGAATCGCGACAGATAACCCTTCGTGCATTCCACAGCTGGCACCCACCGGCGGACTGATGCAGGCGCGCGTCTCCACACGTGTCATAGACTCCATTCTATGCACGGGCGGATTCCGCTCTCCGTCCAACGTGTTCATTCTTTGGATGGACGATGGAATCCGCCCGTGCATAAAATGGATTCTATGACACGGGTGGAGACACATGCCTGCATCAGTCCGCCGGCGGGTGCCAGCTGTGGAATGCACGAAGGGTTATCCTTCGCCATTCCGCAGTGTGCACGTACCCGAAATCTGTAAGTGTACCCTAAGGTACTCTCACAGAGTTTGTAGAATTTCACTCCATACCGTCATCTCTTATTGGGACGGTACTGGCGGAAAAGATGTGTCTGGGGGGCAGCGTACGCTACACTACCCCCAGACACGTCACTGGAGGATGAGGATGATGAGGATGAATGGAGGAACGAAGGACCCCCCATTCATCCTCACTGGCTGTTTCGGTGTCGGAGGTAATAATAACGTATCCCTTTGACGCCGAAAACACCCAGGGGGCCATCTTTATACGGGGATTAGTATATGGGGTATGTAGTGGTGTAGTGTCAAACTTTATTCAATGTAGTGTGGTGTAATGTAGTGTTTTTTACGTGTTTTTTTACAGTAAGTATAAAAAAAAAACCTACGCCAACAAAGGAGTTGCTGATAAATGCCGCACTTATGTGCGGCACTTATAAGCAGACCGTGGCAGTAGAATATAGAAAAAAAACACCCTACGCCAAAAAGGAGGAGTTGCTGATTAGCAGCGCACTTTCGTGCGATGCTGATCAACACTCAGCGGCGATAGGGTGCGGAAAATAGAAAAAAAAAAATTTGAAAAAAAAAAATAAAAAATTCTGAACATCCCTGTAGCTGCTGATAAGTGTATTACACATATCAGCCGCTAGAGGGCAGCAGAGCGCAAAATACGGAAAGAGCCGACGCTGGAGCCGAAAATAGCCGAGAGAAGCCGAACGTGACGTCACGGAAGAAGCCGAAGACCCGAACGAAGACGAGGATGCCGCGAACCCGGAAGACGCCGATCAGGAGCCCGGGACAGGTGAGTAATGTACAAATACCTGCTCTGGACCCCTCGGCTGCCTAGCTGAGGGGTCCAGGGCAGGTATTTACTATATTGTGGGACTCTGATCGCCGTGCCACCGGCCCGATCGCCGTGAATGGCCGGCCGGTACCGGCCGGCCGTTCACGGCGATCGGGCCGGTGGCACGGCGATCACCATTACTTTTTACAGTAATGGCGGTCGGTGCCGTCCTCGGACAGCACCGACCGCCATTTTTTTCCGGGTCATCGGGTCGCCGATGACCC
This sequence comes from Dendropsophus ebraccatus, assembly GCF_027789765.1. NCBI lineage: Eukaryota > Metazoa > Chordata > Amphibia > Anura > Hylidae > Dendropsophus > Dendropsophus ebraccatus. Next base: position 74,646,291 of record NC_091454.1, read on the forward strand.
GGAAAGGTTCCGATCGCCGCTATTGGCTGATCTGAATTGAACAGCCTATAGCGGCGATCGTAAGCACGGGGGGTGTTAACCACCCCCCGTGCCGTGAAGCTAAGATGGCCTGCTATGATTTATAGCAGGCCATCTTCCCCGACCGCTGTGTGTGAACACGCAGCGATCGGGGAAACATCGGGCGTAAATTTACGCCCTGATGCGCCAAGTACCAGGGCGCGAGGGCGTAAGTTTACGCCCGATGTCGTTAAGGGGTTAAAGTGTCACTGTCGTGAAATTTTTTTTTGCAGAAATCAATAGTCCAGGCGATTTTAAGAAACTTTGTAATTGGGTTTATTATCCGAAAAATGCATTTTTATCATGAAAAAGCAGTTTGAAGCTCTCCCTCCTGTCTTCATTGTTCTCCTATGGAGAGAGCTAAAGAGAAGACCAAAACAGGACAACAAAGAGTTAATCTACAAATCCCTCACCCGTTATCTGTTCTGACCATCACCAGTGACCTGTCTGAGCTCGGATTACAGCTGTCACCCAGCTCTGTGCCTGTAATCCTCTGTTATCTGCTTTCTGCTGCCGGCTAACTCCCTCCTTCCTCCTCCCCCCTCCCCTCTCCCTAGAGCAGACAGGGTACGTCTCCTGCAACAAGTCACAATTTTCAGATTTTTCAGAGTGGATGAAAAAGAGCAAGGAGGGGGGGACCTGGGAAAAGGCTTTTTACATGCAGATAATGGCAGATTTGGCTAATAAACCCAATTACAAAGTTTCTTAAAATCGCCTGGACTATTGATTTCTGCAAAAAAAAAAATACGACAGTGACTCTTTAAAGTCTGGTTGGATATGGAAGAAGAAAAATGGTATAAACTAGGAAAAGTAATTGGAACAAGAAGTTAAAGGAGAAATCCGGCAAAACTTTTTAGTAAAGTATTTTATTACCTTGCAAAGTTCTACAAATCCCCAATATACACCTATTACAGGAAATGCTTATAAAGTGCTTTTTTTTTCCTGCACTTACTACTACATCAAGACTTCACTTCCTGGATAACATGGTGATGTCACAACCCGACTCCCAAAGCTGCGCAGGCTGTGGCTGCTGGAGAGGATGATGGCAGAGGGATGCTCAGTGTCTCTCCAGTGCCCGGGGTGTCCCTCAGTGTCCCCCTGCCATCATCCTCTCGAGCAGCCACAGCCCACATAGCTCTGGGAGTCGGGTCGTGACATCACCATTTTATCCAGGAAGTAAAGCCTTGATGCAGTAGTAAGTGCAGGGTAATAAGCACTTTATAAGCATTTCCTGTAATAAGTGTACATTGGGGATTTGTATAACTTTTGGGGGGCAATACAATACTGGAATAAAAATTTTCGCCGGACTTCTCCTTTAACCTAATCGTTGCACTACATACTTCTAAGTGCCTATCGGATTTTGTGATATAGATTATGGGGTGTGATTTCAAAGTCTGTTAACAATTGTTAAGAGCTGGAATGCAGTTTGTTGTGACAAAAAGTGATCTTTACCTTAAAGTTCCACTGTATGCACATGCCACAAACAATCCGGGAAGTCCTGGATAATCCCGCAAAATATCAAGGGCTAGATAAGGCATCAGCTAAGAGTAAAAAAGATAATATACCTAGTAAAATCTATATTGCAAGAATATTAGATATCACAACACAATGTGCATTTTATTGATAAGAATGTGCTTTTAAAAGGTTTTCTGCTCTTGGGATTTTTAAAATATCAAACAAGTTAAAGGAATCTGACAGCTCTATATCATGCTTAGAGCGTCAGGCATTGGCAGAGAGCTGATAGCTACAATTAGTAATACCTGTCTCTAGAGGTAGCCATACACTATGAATAACTGGTTGATCGTTCCGCTAATAGTTACTTCTCCAGCTTTATTTTAAAAACATTTAGATATAATTAGTAATTTTCCTAATGAATTAGAAAGGTATGTTAGGCTGGGTTCATACTACGTTATTGTCATCCCTTTTCTCTTTTTTTTTAATCCATTTTTCTATTGACTGCCATTATAAAAAAAAAGTATCAAAACGCATCAGTTTTTTTTTACGTACACAAAAACGTGGTCGACCACATTTTTGTGTACACTAAAAACGGATGAGTCTTGTCCGTTTTTTTTTTTGGAATGGCAGTCAATGGAAAACCGATCAAAATGGCTGCTTACTGTTTTTCCATAATTTTTTTTTCATCCTTTTTTTTGTAAAAACGGATGAAAAAACCACATAGTGTGAACCCAGCCTAACTAGTTTTATTTTATTGTTTCTTACCTGGTCAGGGGCTGATACAAAATTGGCAGTCCAGGGGTCACAGTCCTTATATATAGAAAACATAGCGAGTCCACTAAGTACTGCGCAGGCAAGAATAGCCCACAGTCCTACTAGATTCACATATAGGGACCTACCAAAATGTGTAAAACAGAAAAAATGTAAAAGAAAATTAAGATTCAATATTGTTTCAATTCTGCTTCTGGAGAAATCATATTTCACCATCACATGGATATTTATAATTATTGCTATATAGTATGTGGTGCTCCCTACTGGTGAGATTACTGCATATTATAATGACTAAATCACAAACTCTAATGGAACCAACAGAGGAAATCCGGGAAGGAGGAGTTTTTGATTTTATCAGTCATATTTTAATTCTAAGTGTGACTGCAGCTACAATAGGATAGAGGATAAGTGTCAGATCATGAGGATCATTGTTCCATGTGTCATGTCAGAATGGAGCAGGCAGTGCATGCATGCCACCTTCTTAATCTATGGAGCTGCTTGATGTAGCCAAAGCTCAGCTCGCCACTCCAGTCCTTGTACTCATAATCACAGGGTTCCCAGAAGGAGAAAGTGAGATAAATGTACTGTCCATATATACAATGCAGTCAAGTAACCCTTTAAAAACATTTTTTTCTCTTTTATGATTGTAGAAATTGTAATTTAATACTCACATTTTAGCTTGGAATATTGTTTTACAAGCAATATATCTCTGTACTTGTGACTGATTGACACCATAGATTCCAGCCCATGTAAAGGTTCCTCCTATGATAATTGTCCAAAATGAATGGCGCTGCAGTGGATTGGGGTTGAAACTAGAAAAAATAAAACAATTTAGATTAAAATTGCACACTAGTATTAAAATATACAATATTAACATGTGCATAAAGGTGTTGGCCACTTTATAGTAAAATTGTTCAGTGTACAGTGTCAGAAAGTGTACTGACTGTATATACTGACAGCAGCTCCCTGGGTACCTCATAGAGCTATAACCAGGCTCCCCTGCTCCAGGCTGTATTGCCCTGCTTTGTGGTGAGTCTGTCCGTAAGATGGCCGACATGGCAGTACAGCCTGGAGGAGGGGAGTCTGATTTTACCTCTATGAGGTACACAGGGAATACACTTACTTATACTACACACATAACATTTTTACTATAAATTGGCCAACCTTTTTAAATGGCCTAAGTGCGGAAAAAGCTATGAAAGGAAGTGTACTTATTAACCATCTTAACAATACTCCATGTACAGAAACATCTTAAGTATTTTTTAGTTTGCTTAGCTTGCTAAGCTTTTAATCACTGTAACAATAAAACCAAATAAAGATGCTATTACTTACTCCCAGAAATTGAGTCTATCTCCATAATAGGAGTCATTCAAAATGGGGGCAATTCCACCTTGGACAACCACAGCTCTAATAATTACAGATGAAAATCCTGCAACCATGATCCCAACCTGGAATACATCGGTCCATACCACTGCTTTAAGACCACCCTGTAAGAAAACATACAGTGGTTGAACATACAATTTGCAGGATTGCATAATACAACATATGTGGATCAACCATGGTGTTTCACTAAACCAACAGTAGATGAGCAGATATCTGGCCAGTATGGGCAATACCTATTGGTCATTCTAATATACTGTAGAACTAGAAAATTTAAACATAAACGCTACTTGTTATACAGTATCTTGAAGTGTTTAGTGTCAATGCAGCCAAGAGGTGAGTTATAGGATTTATTTCTGCTTTGATCTCCTTAGGCTGGGTTCACACTGCGTTTTTGCAATCCGTTTTTTTCATCCGTTTTTTGCAAAAACGGATGAAAAAAACGGATGCATTTGTGTGCATCCGTTTTGATCCGTTTTTCCATTGACTTCCACTGTAAAAAAAAAACGGATCAAAACGGATCCATTTTTTTGCCGGACACAAAAACATAGCTGACACTACTTTTGTGTCCGTTAAAAAAACGGATCCGTTTTGATCCGTTTTTTTTTACAATGGGATCGAATCAAAACGGATGCACACAAATGCATCCGCTTTTTTCAGCCATTTTTTGCAAAAAAACGGATAAAAAAACGGATTGCAAAAACGCAGTTTGAACCACGCCTATAGAGTTATAAAAAAAAATAAACATTTTGCCACAGTTATTGCAATTGCAGTGGCTAGTATAACAATATGACAGTATTACTAACCATTGTACAGTAGAAGGTACAGACTACTCCTGTGGCCACGACAGCACCCCACAAGTCAAACCCGGTGACTGAAACAGATACAAATGATGAATTCCTTTAAAAATTTAGGTCACCGAAAATGTAACCTACAGACAAATGTACTGATACAGATATGTGTTCCTAATTATAACTAAGACATATGATACACTTGTCATACCCCCTACAAGTGATCATTTGGACCTACTATATTGATAACGGATTTGGTGTGGGGTTAAAGCGGGGCACAGTCTAAGGGATTGTAAATTCTTTACCCTGACGCTCCGCAAGGAGGTCTGGACTATCAGGGCAAGTGAAGTACTTTCACAACAGTATAAAGCAGGGATGGGGAACCTTAGGCCCTCCACCTATTGCAAAACTTCAACTCCCATCATGCCTGGACAGCTAAAGCTTGTAGTTGTAGTTTTGCAACAGCTGGAGGGCCGAAGGTACTCCATCCCTGGTAAAAGATTAGGGCAGGCTGCAGACAGACCGAGATGGTAAGAAATATACTGGGTCAAAACCAAAACTACAAATCCAAAACTGATGAATCTCTGCACAGGTACATGAACCTAAAGGTCCCTATTACAGAGGCACTGGGTGATGGGCAAAGGGTCTTTATTAGTGTTAAAGGGGTTATCCAGAGCTACAAAAACATGGCCACTTTCTCCAGGCAGTGGGATTCAAATGGAGATCGTTCAGGTTCATGCAAAACCCTAACTTTTGGTCGGTTCGCTTATCTCTATTATTGTTCTCCCTAGAGAGTTCTGGAAAACATGGATTCAGCCATAGGCTGTATCCATGTTTTCCTGGCAACAACAGGGCTGCATACAAGTTCTCGAGATGCCAGGACTCAAAAGCCAAGTGATCAGGTTCAGACAAACTTTTGGCAAGTTTGCTCAACACTAGTCTTTCTGAAACCTGTAACAGCTAGGCTTTGGCTGTTGATGGAATTTGTGCTGTGAGGCAGATTTTACATGTGAAATATCCTCAGAAGATCTGACCTGAGTGAGAATACCCTAATAACCTCACTTAAGTTGAACAAACTAGAGAAAACGGGGAAGTCAACATTGTTCCAAGCCCCAGGCCCCTTAGTTTTTTGAAAAAGAGATCTCCAGGCTAATGTTGGTGTAACATGTACTGTACTGTAAAACCTTTACCATTTGCTTAGGAATGCAGATATCTCTGAGCTAAAACCAACAGGATCATGATAACCTTTCCTTCTTACCTTGATTCAGTGCCAGAGCTGGAGCATAAATAACAATTCCAGTATAAAGAATCTAAAAAACAAAAATATTATTCATTATTCTGTATCTCACCATAAAGAAGTCTGGGGCATAGTGCATATTATAATACATTTCAGGGGATGTGGTGTATATTTTAATAAATTTAAGAAACACCTAGTATATCATAATGAATTTTATTATTAACTTCTGCAATTCTAAAAAAAACTTGTAATGGGAGCTATATAATGAATTTCAGATGGCACAGTGTGTAATATAATGTTAGTGGATATAGAATAATGGGGGGGGGCTAAGGTATGTAATTTAATGAAAATCAGGGACACAGTCTGGGTTTCTGGAAGCTGTATGACAAAAACGTCTACAGAGCATTTACCTGACCCTGCCTGTATGTGGTGATAATGAGGGGCATAATAAAAGTGATCGCTACAGATCAGTAAAACACATGGGGGAGATTTATCAAACTGGTGTAAAGATTCTTTGAAAAATTAAAGGTGGGATCTGATTGGATGTTAGGGGCAACTAAGACAATTCTACTACACCAGTTTAATAAATCTCCCCCATATGTTTAAATTAAAAACTGGATTTAAAAGAGTTCCTTTGGTGGCACATTCCCAGTTCACTTATTATCACTTTTTATACAGCAAGGTCAGTGTCCAGTGAAGCAGCTATGGGTGAAAGTAATGCCATGCAAGGCAAGTACATCTTAATATCTGCAAAGTTGCTTCTTTTTATGTCGATTTAAAATATGAAATGTTCTTCAAGCCAGAACTATATTTAGGTACCCTTTAGACATTACATACCGTTTGAATGATGAACAAAGCTGTCCCAATAAGTCGTACAGTTTTGTTGAATCTGAGCTCAAGGTACTGTGAAAAACATGAATATAGATATCGTTATTACATACAAGTTACTCAAAATATCCAAAATTATTTCTAATTTAAATGGAACTGGTACATGCAAAAAGCTAAAACTTTTGATATGTGTTCCTCCTCCTTCACTGATCACTAGAACTCGTTGTTAATGAATAAACGATCATCCGGCTGAGCGTTCCTATGTTCTTTGTGGGGAGGGGTAAGCTGCAGCGAGAGTGCTCTTGCTGCAGCTTATCTCTCTCTGAACAAAGGGGTCGGCTGTAATTTTTTCCATCATGGTCTGCAGTGTCCCAGAACATGCAGACTACTACTCCTATTATGGCCATTTCTATTGTTGTGTCAATGCCTGTTCTGGTAAGTGTTTGCACTGCAACTGCTGCTGGTTTTCCCCTAGTATTCTCTGGTAATGTGCATTCTCATGTGTATTCTCATGTATTCCTGTGTATTATTACATTGTACAGTGGTATGCAAGGCTGTTGATCACGTGACCTGTAACCATGGTTCCTCCAATGGCCGACTAGCTCTGGCCAGGGCAACCATGTGACCTCCCACTTCCTCCTAACAAGTGAGTCTTCCCCCTGCTTCCAAGCAAGGAGGTTGTGTGGTTCTATCCTCTCCCACAGAAGAGTGACTAAGTCTGCTGCTATATACCAGTCTTCGGCTGTATCTTCCTGCTCAAGTGTCCGGAGTCTTCTCTCTCATCTGGGTGTCATTCTGTTATCTCTCCTCATCGCTGCAAGGATTCACAGCAAGTATTATTCTCAAGCTAATCCACCCAGCAACGCTATTCCTCTCATACTCCTACTCCCATCATCCGGCACGTATTCTCACAGCCTATGCAGCACCACTCCTGCCTTATTTGTCAAAGCCTGCTATATACCCGGTTGCATCCGGACAGAACTGTTGCTACTAGTTACCTCATCTATAATAAAACCGCTGTTACTGAACCCTGGCATTGGTGTCTACTAACTGGTGCCCTGACTAAGTGCAGCGAAGAATCGCATGCCCATCATCACCCGCAGATTCCTCAGACCGGCCCTGCAGCTGTGCTGCCCTCAGGCCTATACCGTGACAAGTATAACCCCTGCAGCTGCCCCGGTCATTACCCGCTCATAACACCAGCACTGCGGAAGTGGCCCCCAGGGGCCAGGGCATCGCATTTTTGGCGTCACGAACAGGATCTACCCGCCACGCGGTGTACCAGATCTACAGTTTAATATCGTCTCCAGAGACTGTGCTAAAATTGCCATGGGAGTTCTGATAACTGAGTCGCTGCACGGCTGGGACTGTACACAAAATGGCCGCTTCTTGCTGTTATTTCTACCTGCGCCATCCCCCAGTGACGAGGGGGTTAACTGCCATGCGGCCGAGAAGCGGGAATTGCTTGGCGCCATTGATAATGACTATGTCTCTCCTGATTGGCCGGCCGCTTCCACTGACGTCATTGTTGCTGGGCAGACTTTGGAGCCTGATCCTCCAGCCTGGCGCTCCTCCCCTTCCTGCTACAAGTTCCGGCCAGTGGAACGCAAGATGGCGGCCTATGAAGAGCACCTGCCTGCAGCCCCAGCGCTTGTGATGCCTACACTGCCTGAGAGTCTGCCTCTGCTCAATCCTGCGTGCCTGCTAATGCCGCCACCCTCCGACAGCGATATCAGTTGGGGCTCTACACCAGTCTCCAACGGTCCGGAGGAAGAGCCTGTCTCCATCGCCAGCGTCTCACCGGGATCTCGTTGCTCCAGCACTCCCGAGGTTGCCTTCTCCACAGGAGGATCGACCTCGCCAGAAAACGATGGATCCGTGAGTACCGGGGTTCCGGGCGCCCCTCTTCCTGCCTCTAGCCAGGGGGATAACTTTAAGGCCACCGGCTACGCCAGTCCCTGGAGGCTCCCCGGGCCCGAGTCACCATCCCTGCCTCAGTGGGTGTTTGGGGACGACCCGGTTATCAAGAAGTTGGCGGATGAGATCAAGCAGGCCCTAACCTTGCTACCTCCGGTGGCTAAAGCCCCCCTCACCATGGCTACTACGGTGACTTCCCCTACCACTGCCGTGGCTAAAGCTGCGACCACCACCGCTACCTACCATGTGGCCCCTACTGTCTCTCCTGTGACCACAGTAGCCCCTACTGTCTCTCCTGTGACCACCGTGACCCCTAGCCTCGTGGTCACAACCGCAGCAGATGATGCTCCTGCTCCGGCTTCCTCCCGGTATTATCCCTGGGAGAAAAAGAGGGGTGCCACTTGGGGTCCTCCAGGACATTTCTGTTAAATGTCCTCCCAAGGGCTGAGTTCTATGACTGTGTTTTTTTTGTGTGCTGTTTCACCATTCCAGTTCCTGCAACGTTCAAGGTTCGTGCCTGGTCCTCCTGACCAAGTTCCCTGTACTAACCAGCCATGAGCTGATGGACACTTGCAATAACAAAAGGTTCTCTAGTGCCTGTCCCAGAGCCTTTTACATGGACGATGTCTAATTGCCTAAAAGAGACTCTACCTAACAGAGACACTTAACCCATTCCTTCCTAATCCACTTTCCTGTGATTGTGTGTTCCACACAGGGTATTATTGCACTTATTTCATTATTGCATTTTTTTTTTCTACTATGGCATTTCAGTGTTATCGAAGTCTTTGTATTTCCTCCTCTGAGTAAGCACAAGGTTACATAGATTGCCTCAGGGTAGAGCGCCTCTTTTGTAAAACAGTATATTTTCCAGTGTCTAAGACAGATAGCTCCTCCTCTGAGTAAGAGAAGTCAGTTTACACATATACCTCAGAGAAAGTCCAGTTTATGTAGGAGTGTATTTTCTCATCCAGTCTCATTATTGTCTATATTATCTCTATAGCTGGAAAGATTTAGTTGAGCCAGTTCGTATGCAGATTTTTCTCAGATTTTCATTCAGATTTCTCTCAGATTTTCATTCAGATTTTTCTCCGATTTTCATTCAGATTCATGTGAGCCAGTTCTCCTCAAGACCTCGCAGTATTTGTTGTCCCTTGTGTTTCCCTTCTTTTTGTTTCCAGTATTTGTTCGCCTCTGTCTTGTCCCAACACAGTAGTTATCACACATAGTCATACCTAACCTTCACACTGGTCCATACATATCGCACCTTTGATACCTTTTCGTGTGTTTGGCCTGTGGAGTGCTTGTGTGTGTGATTGAGTGGTATGAAAGGGAGCTCCCCATGTATGTTTGCTTTTATTATTTTGTTCTTTTCTCTTCCAGGTATCCAAGACACTACTCAGACACGCCAAGGTAGTACACAGGTCTTCACGTTCTCTTTTCCAGTAGGGTAACACATTTAACAGAAAACCTACTGTCTAACTGGCTGGAATATGGAGGGTCCCCCGCCAGCAGTTAAGTTGTCCTGGCTTACACGTCAGATGGTTCACGCACTAGCTACCTGGTCGCCAGAGTACGTTAGGCACCCCTAGGTGAAGTCCTGCCACTAGGGTTTCTCATTCTCTCTCTCTTCTCACCTGTGCCTTGGGCGTGGGAAACACACACACCTCATCACACTCACTCTCATCATTCATTCCTGTTGTTTGATTGTCCAGTCTATTCATCTTTGCTGCCTTCTAGATTCGCCGAGGTCGGCTCAAATTTGCTAGGGAGGTATGCAGTGTCCCAGAACATGCAGACTACTACTCCTATTATGGCCATTTCTATTGTTGTGTCAATGCCTGTTCTGGTAAGTGTTTGCACTGCAACTGCTGCTGGTTTTCCCCTAGTATTCTCTGGTAATGTGCATTCTCATGTGTATTCTTATGTATTCCTGTGTATTATTACATTGTACAGTGGTATGCAAGGCTGTTGATCACGTGACCTGTAACCATGGTTCCTCCAATGGCCGACTAGCTCTGGCCAGGGCAACCATGTGACCTCCCACTTCCTCCTAACAAGTGAGTCTTCCCCCTGCTTCCAAGCAAGGAGGTTGTGTGGTTCTATCCTCTCCCACAGAAGAGTGACTAAGTCTGCTGCTATATACCAGTCTTCGGCTGTATCTTCCTGCTCAAGTGTCCGGAGTCTTCTCTCTCATCTGGGTGTCATTCTGTTATCTCTCCTCATCGCTGCAAGGATTCACAGCAAGTATTATTCTCAAGCTAATCCACCCAGCAACGCTATTCCTCTCATACTCCTACTCCCATCATCCGGCACGTATTCTCACAGCCTATGCAGCACCACTCCTGCCTTATTTGTCAAAGCCTGCTATATACCCGGTTGCATCCGGACAGAACTGTTGCTACTAGTTACCTCATCTATAATAAAACCGCTGTTACTGAACCCTGGCATTGGTGTCTACTAACTGGTGCCCTGACTAAGTGCAGCGAAGAATCGCATGCCCATCATCACCCGCAGATTCCTCAGACCGGCCCTGCAGCTGTGCTGCCCTCAGGCCTATACCGTGACAAGTATAACCCCTGCAGCTGCCCCGGTCATTACCCGCTCATAACACCAGCACTGCGGAAGTGGCCCCCAGGGGCCAGGGCATCGCAGGTCGACCCCTATCACCACCAACATCATCTGTTGGTTGTTCGGGATGGCCCCATACACATTAGAACGACAGCTTTGGCTACAGGAGATGGTCTCTACTTTACAGTAGGTCTATGGAGACCGCGAAATGCAGGGAGATAAAGCTCACAGTCAGCCAAGGAGTAAGGTGCTCAGCCACATGGTCCCCTAGCTAGAACGCTTAGAATTGACATGTCTCCAGAAAAGGTCAAAACATTTTTTTCAAGTGACAGGGCCACTTTAAATATGACATACAGAAAAAGTATAGCGCATTTTAGTTATACTTAACAAATGTACACATATTTAACTAAGATTACTTTAAGTATATAGCATGGTTATAGTCACTGAAATGCTAGAGGTAGCAATGTTTAATTTTTATAGCTACCTGAAACAATATTTAACCTGCTCCTTGAGAAGCTTCTTTAACTTTTAACTACAACTAAGTACACTTCATTGTCTACTGATGATTCATCTTTATAAGAGATATGTTTTTCAGGCATATCATTAGAAGGATATGTTCACACTCGTTTTGCAGCCGCATTTTTGGATGGCAGAAGATAGCAGTCTTTCGATAATTAATTACGCTATTTGCGGCCCTAATTATCAAAAGATGGATGTCTAAAAAGAAGGCCACAAAACGACAGTAAGTGTGTTAACAGATAGGGAAAAAAAAACACGGCTTTTTTATTCAAAATTAGGCTGTATTATGTTACTGTATGTGAACATAGCCTTAATATATTATCAGTGGTATTTATAAATATTTTACACAGTGTAAAATAGTGTAAGTGTAAGTAAAAGAAGTTTTAAGCATGGTAAGGCTATGTTTCCACAACAAGCCTTTTTTGGCTGTTTTGTGGCGGTTTCTTTGGATGGTCGTCATTTTGGCAGAAAACGCTACCAGTTTATGCAGATTATTGCCGTCATTTGCATAAAATTGTCATGTTTGGCTCCAAAATGACGCCCGTAAAAAAACAGCTGCAAAATGGTCAAAAAAAGGCTTTGTGTGAACATAGCCTTAAAGGCGGGTTTTTTCAAAACAACAGAATGCTGCAGCTATGGCGTTTTTTAGTCTAGTTTGTGGTGTTTTTTTTCTTCCCATTAACCTCTACAACATAAAAACAAACATCTAGAAAAATGCATGTGTATATGTGTGCGCACTTTTTCCTGGCCTTTTTTCTCTTAATTGCGTTAAAAGAAATCAGTATAGAATGACATGACTAATGAGAAAAATGCAGGTGGAAGGATGACACAAAATACATATGGTAATACAGAAAAATATCATAAAAGCTGCGTCATGGAGTATAAAATAAAATGTGTTTTTTGTGTGATTTTTTTTCCAGGGCAAAAAAATGATAAGAAGAAAATATGTGTAAAACTTAGAATCGAGTCATGTGATTCTTTGAACCGCTAATTCAATGATTTATAGGATTTGAAGAGTCACAAAAATGCACATATATTTACACATAGTTTTTTTTAAAACCTGTTGTGGTTTATGGAAGGTAAAAAAAAAAAATAGGTGACTAGCTACTGTATACTGCATTTTGGAAGGAACACCATAAATAAAATCAATTGTAGGTATGATGTTTTACATTTCCTTTTTGGCTCCCAGCTAACATTTGGACTCACCAATACTTTGTGAGCACAATACACCCAGCAGAATAAATCGGTATATGGATTACTATTATGTGTATGATTATCAATGAACTAACAGAGTATTGCATAGACAGAATACATTCCTAGCAATACAACATCTGGGATTATTAATAAACATATTTTCTGTCACCAATTTTAAACAAGGATCTCCATTCACTGATAGATATATGTCATGGAATTGAAGCACAGAAGCTGCATAACAATTCTTTATATGTTGATTCTGCATTACATAACACCAGAGAACCCCTTTAAGGCTTTACTTTAAGCTAAAAAAAAAAACTTTTGAAATGTCACAAAGACAAGTCAAAAGTTTTGATCAGTCAGATTCTCAGTAATAAGACCTCAAGGATAGCTAGACAGCGCTGGCAGAAGCTGAGCCAAATTGAGCAGAGAAGTGAAGTGCCCTGCCATTGGCTTCTCCCTGTTATACTTGGCATTGGAACCCCTACTGATCAAAACTTTTGAAATCTGTGTGACATGTAAAAAATTCTAATAAGTGACAGTAACATTATAAACTGTGAAATATTTAAGCAAATATATAAAAAGATCCATATTATACATGTATTAGACTATTTAAGAACCGTACAGCTTTGTAAACATATAGAATTGTACTTACCTCATAGGTGCTGGTGATGCCCAACCTGTAGAACACCGGCAGGTATATTTCAGATGAGATGACGACAACAAGGGTGTAAGTTATAGCGAAAATACTGAACATGGCACCATATCTGTATACCTCTGCTGGGGTACCCAGCACTGTGACAGCAGACATGAAGCTAGCAGTAAGGGAGAGAGCCACTGGTACTGCAGTCATGCTCCTGCCTCCCATTAGGAATTCTTTAGAGGTTTTCTGTCCACCACCAGCAAATGCATAGTAAATGCCTATGACAGCAGAGATGAGCAGCATAAGGGCAAAAACAACATAGTCCCATACTGTAAAAGAACCAATGTCACCTGGAGTAGCCATAGTCACTATGATGCTGTGGCTCAATGTGAATGACCACAAGGAAAGGAAGGTAGAACAAGCTAGCAGTGATTGTACACTTGGGCTGGCTCCAGGCTACCTCTGAACTGGTATATGCAAATCAAAATTGCACTTAGTAACTGAATAAAGGAAAAAGAAAACACCAAAGTACACAGAGTCCTCTCAAAGACTGGCAAGGAGCAGAAAGGATGTTATTGTCACAATGTGACAGCAGGTGGAATAGCCTCACAGCTGGTGAGTGTCCAAAGAAAGATATATGCTCTGTTAAGGGATTCAGCCTAGGCTACAACAGAGCTAAAAAAAAGCATAAAAACATAGAAATAGTTAGGGAAAGGTGGAAGGCTGTGTAGAACAAAGCAGGTAACAAGCTAAGATAGATTGTCAAGCAGAAAAGGGTAGGTGAATGAAATCTGAGTGATGTGCAAGGTAGTTATAAGGGAGAAGTAGGTGGGCACAAGGGATGTGGGGACCTCATAAAGTAGCCTGGCCCAGCAGGTGGGCTGCCACATTGTCATGTCACATGGATCCCACTCTTCTATTCTGAGGCATGCAGGTATCAGGATAATGTTGATTAATTTAGCATAATGCATTTACAGGTAGCAAGGGGACAATGAGGGGTAAACAGTGGACATATATCATCTGAAACACTGTACTGTCACTCTACTGGCACAATGCTGTTAGGAGATGTAGATGAAAAAGTTTCACTCAAAATATTCTATATGGCACTTTACACATTAATACATTTACACTGGCCAGCGCTACCCAGTTCCATTCATGTAACTTATTAACATTATCATAGTTGCCCGCACATTACTGTTGACACGAGAAGATGTGCCAGTGACTGGCATTGATCTAAATGACTGCACATAAATATGCAATCAGCTGACGAATGAGAAATTTCACTTCATTGGTTGATCGCTGTATTCCTGCCAGACAATAATCAGCCTGTACTTACACTACTAATTGAATTATTGAGTGATATCTGTAATACATAAAATTTCACACAACTCATTCTATTGTTTATACTGATGCTGTATCTCAATAGTTATAATTAGATCATGCTGGAGACCAATCATTCGGAATTTGATTACTGGAGGCTAAAGTTGGATGCAGCCCGAGGACTGCCAGGAAGACCTGGATACAGCCATAGGCCATAGAATATAGCCATGTTTTCCAGGACTCCCTAGGGCCACATGCAACTTCTTTAGCCACCAGTAATGAAATGGCGAACAATCGGACTCCAGCATGCTCAACTTGCCCTCATCCAATCCAATGAAATCCAATGCAATTCCAAGATACAGCTGGGGGGAAAGCGCGGCAGAACGCGTCTTTTTCCAGCTGTCAATCAAATTGCACTAATTCACTTTATTAGAGTCTGGAACATGAGGGAATGTGCACACTACGTAATCCCGAAGGAACACATGCCCCTGCTTCCACAACCTGCACCTGCTGGCGGCCACGCTCATCTCCGCTGCTCCCATAGACTCCATTCTATGGGTTGCCAGATTCCATTGTCCGCCCTAAGAATGAACCCACTGATTCCTTGCGTGGAATCTGGCAAACCATAGAAAGAAGCCTGAGTCAGCTGAGCGGGTGCGAGCTGTGGAATCCGCGGCAGGTGTTCCGTTGGGATTCCATAGTGTGCACATTCCCTAAAAGACCGTTCATATGAGCAGATTTACGAAAGTTCAGTGGACAATTACCGACGATTTTCAAACTTGCTCACAGACAACGAGCAACGATTTATCAGTCAGCGCTTGATCGGTACTACAGTTTACACAGGCCAGTAATTGTTACAATCCGATCGTTATCATGAAAATTCTAACAATAATCGCTCCATGTAAACGCAGCATAAGAGTTGGATATTTAGCCATTTGGCAGTGATGATCAGGTGCAATCAATAATGCCTCAATCAATAATGCAATCAATCAATGATATGCCTGATGATGTCAATAGTTATTTATATTGAGAGGTACTTTTTAAAAATTATATAGACATTGACATAAAAGAAAATACACTTGCTATCAGAAACTGTCGCTAGAGGGAGTATAGTGGATAACTGCAAGCTATTCCTTACTTACATGCACAGCACAAATGAGATGTGCACCTGCACTATGGAGGAACTTTAGAGGATTTACCTGGAAGCTTCATTAGCAAATAAAGACCCATTATCTCACTTAATTCACTCAACTATTTTCTTTGTTAAAAATATAATGTTTACTTAAGAAAGTAGCAGTGGGCAGTCATTGATTTATTGACAGTATCAGTCTGACATTGATGGGTAAAATCATCATCAGCCTCAGTAAATAGTTTAATTATATATACACAGAGGTGACAAACGTGTTTTCCTAAGTGCTCCTTAAGGGTATAAACACACACACCGTATACGCAGCGTATTTACTGGTGCGATACGCAGCAAATACGCAACAAATACGCAAAATCTTGCAGGGCGCCAGCAGGATATGTTATTAGTTCACGCTTTGTTTCAATTTCTGCACATCTGACATTCCATGCATAAAATAAACAGCAAAAAGTGACATGTGGACATATTGTTCATCTTTATACTTGCAACATGTTACTTATGTTAACACACCATAATCTTTCAGTATCCACCCATAGCATCATGGTCAAAATGTGCTGTGATGTTGCAAATGTTTTTGAAAAACACTAATCTATTTGGCAGATAGCTGTGGGCATATCCAAACAGGCATTTAGCACACATATTATAATTCCTCTGCTGTTTCTCACAATGATTACATGTTGACTTGTTGCAAGGGATTAATTTGTTATTGTTGCACAATTGTATTACCATCAGTTAAATGTTAGGAACATTCATTGTCTTTAGTGAATGTGATAAATAGTTTACAATGTGAATAGCATGAACCAGTAGGAGGTAGTAAATGTCAACCAGATTACTTAAAGGAGAAGTCCAGTGAAAATTTTTATTAAAGTCTTGCATTGCCCCCCAAATGTTATACAAATCACCAATATACACTTATTACAGGAAATACACATAAAGGGGGAGATTTATCAATCATGGTGTAAAGTGAAACTGGCTCAGTTGCCCCTAGCAACCAATCAGATTCCATCTTTCACTCCTCACAGACAGAAAAAAGAGCCAGTTTCACTTTACACCTTGTTTGATAAATCTCTCCCAAAGTGCTTTTTTTCCCTGCACTTACTACTGCATCAAGGCTTCACTTCCTGGATAAAATGGTGATGTCACGACCCGACTCCCAGAGCAATGCGGGCTGTGGCTGCTGGAGAGGATGATGGCAGAGGGACACTGAGGGACACAGGGCACTGGAGGGACACTGAGCATCCCCCTGCCATCATCCTCTCCAGCAGCCACAGCCCGCACAGCTCTGGGAGTCGGGTTGTGACATCACCATTTTATCCAGGAAGTGACATCACCATGTTATCCAGGAAGTAAAGCCTTGATGCAGTAGTAAGTGCAGGAAAAAAAGCACTTTAGAAGCATTCCCGTAATAAGTGTAAATTGGTGATTTGTATAAGTTTGGGGGGGGCAAGAGGAAAGGGTGTTTCAGGAAATGATAATGACTAAGACTCTAGTTAAAACATGGATGGAATTAAAAAAGTGTTTGAAGTTGGAGGGGGTCCTTGATTTAGCGCCCATTTGGGGTAATTGTAAGATCCCGAAGGTGGTAAAAATAGGGATGTTAAATTCGTTGCAGATAGCAGGGATAAATACAGTTAAAGAGTAACTGTCATATTTTTTTTTTATTGCAGAAATCAGTAGTATAAGCGATTTTAAGAAACTCTGTAATAGGTTTCATCAGCCAAAAAAAGCCTCTTTCTGTACTTAAGAAGCAATCTCCCAGCCTCCCCCCCCCCCCCCCTGAGTACTTATCTGTGCATTATCAGGCAAACACGTCTTCATTACAGAGAAGCCAGTGAAGACGGGCTCTGCTCTCTCCATTGTAAGCCTATGAAGGGGGGAGGGGCAGAGGGAGATGAGGGAGCAGGAAGAGGTGACATGAAGGTCAGCTGTTTGTAGACTCTCTGGGCACCTAAAACGCTAAATTCAGGTGTCAGAAAGGTCAGTGCTTATCTATGAACTTACTGAGAGAAGATTGCAGGGTGTTGTGCTCTGCAGGATTGCTCCGTGCTCAGTCACTCCTAACAGCCCCTCCCCTCTCCATAGCCACATAATGGACACAGAAATCCTGCTTCATTTGATGTGAGGGGGGAGGCTGGGAGATTGCTTTTTCAGTCCAGAAGGAAACTCTTTTAGTACATAAAACCTATTACAGAGTTTCTTTAAATCGCTTGTACTGTTGATATTTAATGTTTTAAAAAAAAATGGCCCTGAAATGACAGTTCCACTTTAAGGATATTAGAAAAGGTAAAACGGGAGTTAAATCTTGGGAAGAGGTTAAATTGGAATTTAATTTGGAGCAATGGAATTGGTTTGATTATTATAGATTAAGGCTAGGTTCACACTCTGTAACTGTGCGGCTGTATTGCGGGCGGTAAATAATCGGCCGGATTTTTCCGATTCATGCGTACGCTGGAAAGTAAACGATATACAGCTGCACAGTGCACACTATGTATGAATCTACGGCCCTATCGTAAACGGATCCGTAAAAAATGAACAAGACCATTGTTTGCGGCTGGAAATGCGGCCGTGGATTGACAGGCGGTCCGTACGGAGTACTTCAAAAATAGCCGGCAATAATGCCGAATGCCGATGCCTCTAATAGTTAATATATTAAATTAATAAAACACATTTTCTTTGTAATAAAGTCCCTTTCATTGTTCAATAATTTAATTCTAACAAATCCATCATTGTGCAATTAAATATACTGTTAAAATAAATATATATATATAAATAAATGTATATTTATATTTATTTTTTGACAGTATATTTAATTGCACAATGATGGATTTGTTTAAATTAAGTTATTAAACAACGAAACTGATTTTATTTCAATGAAAATGTGTTTTATTAATTAAATATTCATTAGTACAGGAAGCTCCAGTAAGCCGTTAATTCATATTGCCGGCAATAGAGCATTCTGTACTAATCATCACTTTACTTTAATTAAAACATCAAATGTTTCTTCTAATTATGTTATCACAATAGCATTATTAGAAGAAACATTTAGAATTATATGTGCGCTCAGCTGATCGGCTGAGCGCACATATAATTAGCGGTTCCACAGCACAGTGACTTTATTGTGCTGCGGACCAGCGAAGAGACAACATCGGGGTGAGTATAGAGCTCTCCCCACCCCCTCCCTTGCACTGCACCCATCCCAGTAAGGAAGGGGGGTCACTTAACCCCTTCCTTGCTGGGATGGGTGCAGTCTGACATCAGTCTGGCCCCCAAGGGGTTAAGGGGGATGCAATACATCCTCCCTTAACCCCTTGGGGGCCAGACTGTAAGCAGCGATCTGTAAAGATGCTGCATACTGTAAGGAGCACAACACCGCTCACAATGATGGGTGTTGTGCACCTGTTTGTGTGTTTTTTGTGTGTTTCTCCCTTTTTGTTTTTCAGATATCGGTATCCTGTGGATTACGTCGGATTACGTAGACTACGTCGATGACCAGCGGTTGTTTGTTGTTTTTTTTTTAGTAAAATGGTCAATGAGGGGTGTGGGGGTGTTTTTATTTGAATAAAATTTTTTTTTTACTTGTGTCTTGTCTTTATTTCTTTACTTTATAGACTTAGTAGTGGAAGCCGTCTAATAGACGGAATCCATTACTAAGTCGGGGCCTAGTGTTAGCCGGTATAAAATGGCTAACACTAACCCCCCATTATTACCCCAGTACCCAATGCCACCAGGGGTACTGGGAAGAGCCGGGTGCCAGTGGTCCCGGAGCGTCAAAATTGGCGCTCCTGGACCGGGCGGCATCAGGCTGGTAAGATTTAGGCTGGGGAGGGCCTAAACCAATGGCTCTTCCCACCCTGGTGTTACCAGGCTGCTGTCGTTTGGTTTTTAACCCGGCTGGTTATAAAAATAGGGGGGACCCTATGCGTTTTTTTTAAAATTATTTATTTAAAATAAAAAAAAGCATAGGGTCCCCCCTATTTTTATAACCAGCCGGGTTAAAAACCAAACGACAGCAGCCTGGTAACACCAGGGTGGAAAGAGTCATTGGTTTAGGCCCTCCTCAGCCTAAATCTTACCAGCCTGCTGCCGCCCAGTCCAGGAGCGCCAATTTTGACGCTCCGGGACCACTGGCACCCGGCTCTTCCCAGTACCCCTGGTGGCATTGGGTACTGGGGTAATAATGGGGGGTTAGTGTTAGCCATTTTATACCGGCTAACACTAGGCTCCGACTTAGTAATGAATTCCATCTATTAGACGGCTTCCACTACTAAGTCTATAAAGTAAAGAAATAAAGACAAGACACAAGTTAAAAAAATTTTTTATTCAAATAAAAACACCCCTACACCCCTCATTGACCATTTTATAAAAAAAAAACAACAACAAACAACCGCTGGTCATCGACGTAGTCCACGGAATCCGACGTAATCCACAGGATACCGATATCTGAAAAACAAAAAGGGAGAAACACACAAAAAACAAACAAACAGGAGCACAACACCCATCATTGTGAGCGGTGTTGTGCTCCTTACAGTATGCAGCATCTTTACAGATCGCTGCTTACAGTCTGGCCCCCAAGGGGTTAAGGGAGGATGTATTGCATCCCCCTTAACCCCTTGGGGGCCAGACTGATGTCAGACTGCACCCATCCCAGCAAGGAAGGGGTTAAGTGACCCCCCTTCCTTACTGGGATGGGTGCAGTGCAAGGGAGGGGGTGGGGAGAGCTCTATACTCACCCCGATGTTGTCTCTTCGCTGGTCCGCAGCACAATGAAGTCACTGTGCTGCGGACCCGCTAATTATATGTGCGCTCAGCCGATCAGCCAATCAGCTGAGCGCACATATAATTCTAAATGTTTCTTCTAATAATGCTATTGCGATAACATAATTAGAAGAAACATTTCATGTTTTAATTAAAGTAAAGTGATGATTAGTACAGAATGCTCTATTGCCGGCATATGAATTAACGGCTTACTGGAGCTTCCTGTACTAATTAATAATTAATTAATAAAACACATTTTCGTTGTAATAAAATCAGTTTCGTTGTTCAATAATTTAATTTAAACGAATCCATTATTGTGCAATTAAATATACTGTCAAAAAATAAATATATATATAAATATACATTTATTTATATATATATTTATTTTAACAGTATATTTAATTGCAAAATGATGGATTCGTTTAAATTTAATTATTGAACAATGAAAGGGACTTTATTACAACGAAATGTGTTTTATTAATTCACTATATTAACCATGAGAGGCATCGGCATACTGCAGAGGATCGCAAACCCCGGTAATAGCAATTCATGTAAACTGTGTTCCCTGCTTTCCCAGATGCATCCAGAGGTGTTTCCATCACTTTCTTAAGATTTTATTTGTTATTTTTAGTTGAACCAGATTTCCAAGTAAATGACCGTATGTTTTCAGCCGCATGTCTTTTTTTTTCCACGGCTGTAGTTTCAGCCGCACATTTACAGCCGCATAAAAAATACAGCCGCACACATACATAGTGGGAACATAGCCTAAAAGACGCATTCATGACCACTGTGAGTATTAATGGTAATATTTTTTCTGGTACACATATACTGGTGGAGAAGTTAAGATCAAATCTAATTAAAAAAAAAAAAAAAAGAGCTCAAAACTGTATATATGTATTTAAATAATGAAGGGGAGGAAGGGTTTAGATATAGAGAAAAATGGCATGGAGAAATAGGACTATTGGAAGATGGTCAGTGGTTAGATATAATACGCAACACAAAGACAGTATCAAAATCAGGAGACCATAGAATAATCCAGTTTAATCTCATTAACCGTATATATTATACCCTTTTCTTTCTATATAAAATAAAGAGGAGAAGTGATGATAAGTGCCCAAGGTGTAGAGAGATGGGAGCCAGCTTCTTATATATGCTATGGACCTGTGATGCTTTAAAGCAATTTTGGGAGCAAGTAATATTTCAAATTTCAAAGGAAGTGAATTATGTTTTGGAACAGTCACCGGAGTTGGCAATATTGGGAGATACCACAGGGATAAAAAAGGAAAGTAAAGTAAAGAACAAGATTATTAGAAGTCTGTTTTATGCAAGATTGTTAATAGTTAGAAACTGGATGACATCATTTGTACCAACATTTAGGATGTGGACTTCCTGTAGTGATAAATATGAGAAATGGCAAAAAATGGGCAGATTGGGAGGGGTGGGAATTAGAGAATATGGGCAGTAAATTCTAATATGGGATAAAATAAAATTTTGTAAATGTGAAGTTTGGGGGGCAATACAATACTTTAATAAAATTTTTCGCTGGACTTCTCCTTTTAATAAGTTGTTACATATGTAAATGAACTGTACATAAATTAGTGATGTAAATTCTATGCTTCTAACACTGCTTTACAGAGAAATTAAAGTGCTGCTAAACTTGAGATACAAATATACATTTATATTATAAAGGTAGCTCTTACATTACCACATAAATATGTTAAAGTAGTTAGCACACTAAGAGCAGTTCTATATGACCTCATTAGCTGTAACATTTTACCTATGAATTACAACAGCAAGACCTGAAATCACTCAACCAAACTTAAAGGGGTTGTCCAGAGAAAATCTTTTTCTTTCAAATCAACTGGTGTCAGAAAGTTATATAGATTTGTAATTTACTTATATAATCTCATGTCTTCCTGTACCTATTAGCTACTAAATATCCTGCAGGAAATGTTGTTTTATTTTTTTATTCTGACACACTGTTCTCTGCTGACATCTCTGGCTGAGACAGGAGCTCTGTCTCGGTTTTCTATAAATCCCCATAAAAAACCTCTCCTACTCTGGACAGTTCCTGTCTCAGCCAGAGATGTCAGCAGAGAGCACTGTGTCTGAATGAAAAGAAAACATTTCCTGCAGAACATACAGTAGCTAATAAGTAGGGATGGTCCGAACAGAGTTCGGTTCGGGTTCGTACGAACCCAAACTCTCGGCAATGATTCCCGCTGTCTGCCCTCTCCGTGGAGAGGGTGGATACAGAGGGAGGACCGCCTGGAAAACTGGGATACAGCCATAGCCATAGGCTGTATCCCAGTTTTCCAGGCGGTCCTCCCGCTGTATTCACCCGATGCACGGAGCGGGCAGACAGCGGGAATCTGATGCCGAGCGTTCGGGTTCATACGAACCTGAACCTCGGCAGTTTCGGACCGTGCCTACTAATAAGTATGGGAAGACTTGAGATTTTTAAATAGAAGTAAATTACAAATCTATATAACTTTCTGACACCAGTTGATTTGAAAGAAAAAGATTTTCGCTGGACAACCTTTTAAATTGGGTAGTGCGGCGCTAAACAATTATTCACAAAAAAACTCACATTACAAATTATGTATGTGAATGGCCCCCTTCTCCGTGTTTCCTCCCACCTATGCTCGACCCGGAAATGTGGTGCATTATACTCACCATATCTCGTGTCGACCCCCCTCCGCCATCTTGGGACAATGACGTAGTCTTCGGGAGGCCAGCCGAACCGCTCCATCCGTTCCTCATGCCGGCCCCCCTCTGTCGCGTCATCAACTGCTCAGCCGCGATTGGCTGAGCACAGTTATGTCGCGGCAGAGGGGGGCCGGCATGAGGAACAAATGGAGCGGTTCAGCCGGCCTCCCGAAGACTACGTCATTGTCCCAAGATAGCGGACGGGGGTCAACAAGAGATGCCGTGCGTATAATGCACCAGACTTCCGGGTCTAGCATCACACTACCCCTTGCCTATTCATTTTAGTCAGAAGTCATCCAAACTCGCAGGCTTTGGCGGGTTCAGCCAACTCTCAATTGTGTATCGGGGACTCCCAACTCTTCCCCAACAGATAATGTTATGGAAGGGAAGGGTTGGGAAGGTTAATTTTTAACTGATGCTTTGGTTCTTCAAGAGATAAACCAATGTTATCTCTCTTGAGATCTCCCCATACACATGAGGGTAATTTACTAAGACCGGCATTTCACATGCAGGTCTTGAAAGGGTAAATCCCAGAAAATTGAAAGAACAAACAAACCCATAAAGCCCTGAAATAATACCCACCTGTACTTTAAAGGTCTCCCTACCACAGATTATGTCGGTGGTGATGGAAAACAATCCCATGGTTCTGGAAGAGATAAGCCACAGCCAGAGCAGCCAATGACAGGCTCCAGTTGGTAGAGATAACTGATGCAGCCATCAGCTATTGAGAGAGTTTGGCACCTGAACAGTATCCATGTGAAAATAGCTGATCTACAGTGTAATTTTTGCCTTCTTAGGGTACAAACACACACAGCGTATACGCAGCAGATACACAGCAGATACGATGCTGTGTTCAGTTATTTAGATCTAATCTGCTGCGTATTGGCTGAGTAATAGCAGCAGTAAATACGCAGCGTATATGCTGTGTGTGTTTGTACCCTTAGGGTAGCTTCACACATATTTTACACATTGCAGCAGATTTTACGCTGCAAATTCTGCAGTGAAATCAGCTGTGATTCCCGGTACTGTCATTTTCTATGGCTTTACATACTCGCAGAAGCGCTGCTCTGCCACAGCCACTGAGTGACAGAGCGGGATGCCAGGGAGAAAAAGCATTTCGTATTACAGATATATTGTCCCATAGAACTTTCTGGGGATAATAGGGTGCAACACAGAGTGGCCATGGTTGGTTGTAGAGACCAGAGGGCCCTTTCTATGCCACTGCTCCAACTTCATGTACAGTATGTCAATTCTAATACATTGCTAATTCAACACTAAACTGTGTGACCCCAGAGGGACTAGAGGGAATTATATGCAAATAGGCTGAATGCACTTGAGAACTTAAATCCGATACAAGAAAACAAAGAATGTATTGAGGACATGTCTCTTATGAAGCATTTCAATCAAGGAAAAGAGGATAAGAACTATTTAGCTAAAGTCAGCCAAGTCTCATCATCCTCAATCTACTATCAGAACAGAAACCTGGTCTGTGTACCATCCTGATGTGATAACAGGTTTTTCCTGTCCTGGCTAATCAAGAAATGATGGAATCATTAACAGATTTTTATTGATTGGTTCTTCAACAAACCGGTAAGGATTTGTCACCTAGCAGGTCATATATTCTATACAATGTAACAATGGCTAACAGGACCAGAAGGGTTAACAGGAGCATGCAATTGTCTTCCTTTATTTGCACCATTGGTAGGTAATGGGTTGTGTATTCTAAGTAATGATCACCATCATTAGGGCTACTTCCAATGTGGTTTTGGTACGGTCACATCAGTTTAATGTGTGTGGGGGCTACCCCATTACTGTTCAAAAACAACCAACACCGCACCGCACATAAAGGAACTCCAGTTCCACACAATCCAGACTCCACTGATCCGTACTAGCAACAGTCTATCACACAGAAAAAAGTGTGTCCAAATCACTGGTTACACGTGCTATGCGATATTACCTTCTCATGTAGCAATTTCTTTATTGATATCATGTCGCTCTATTGAGAGAAAGACACATACTCACAAAACTTCATCTTGTTGCCATTTATTTCTAGGTATATCGTAGCATAGTGCTCACAGGCTGATATATGCTTGCTACACACTCCAAACACTCCGGCCTCCCGTCGCGACGTTTCGAAGGATGGGACTCCTCCTTCCTCATGCGTGAAGGGTGTGAGGGAAAGAGACGTCTTATAAGTCTAATTGAGTCCATCAGTTAACACTAAATGAGCTGGATTACATTGGATATTACCTCTTGTAACAATCTTTATATCATATATACTTGACAAAGACGCATGATCTAACCAGGAAGAGAATAGCAATAAGTCTACATGTTATTAACCAATTCTACAGATATATCATAAATAATTCTAAAAACATGATCGCTTACAAAAATGCCTTAAAGCTTTACACCTCATTTAACTCATTTAGGTTAAATGTGTTCAGCTTTGTAATCCAAAAGGTTTTTTTACGTAACAAACATTTGCGATTCTCCTTGCTGTCTGCACATACCTCTACTTGCTATAGAACCTGCCACCTCAGATCGCATATATTGTGTCTCCTTTCTGCAAAGTGTCTTGCTACAAAAGTCTCTCCAAACTCCTTTACATCTTTCTGATCTTTACCTTCACTAAATGTTCTGATTGCTGCTTTATGTTCATTTAATCTGATTTTAGGGTCCATTTACACAGAAAGATTATCTGACAGATTATCTGCCAAAGATTTGAAGCCAAAGCCAGAAACAGACTATAAACAGAGATCAGGTCAAAGGAAAGCCTGAGTTGTCTCCCCTTTTCAAATCCATTACTGGCTTTGGCTTCAAATCTTTGGCAGATAATCTGTCAGATAATGTTTCTGTGTAAATGGACTCTTAATCTGTCTGCTTGTCTGACCCACATATCCTAACCCACATGAGAATTTCAAAAGACAAATCAAGTTTTTATCATTACACGTGTAAAATCCTTTTACTTTAAATTTAGTACTTTGACTGGGATGATAGATACAGTCCCCTTTAATTATTATTATTATTTATTTATAAAGCACACTTAATTTAATTATACTGTGGCAATGCTGACATTTCATACAAGTAAATGTCCCTTTCCTGGTTGTCGCCAGGAACGTCTGTCTTCCTTTCTTTTTCTTCTAAATATCACTTCTGACCAACATATTACATATTGATTTGTTCTTTTTATATGCAAAAATATGTCTTTCCTTAAACACTTTCCCATATTTTGGATCACTGGTCAGTATCGGTATCTCCATCAGCCTCTTCACCAACAGATGAGAAAGATAGACACTAACTGAAGGTGTATAGGCACTTAAATAGCATATGTAAAAATGTACAGTTGTAACTCGCTGACTCAAGGTGACAGAAAAATAAAGGTTTCCATAGCTGTCCAGTATATATTTAGCATATTTATAAAGACTATATAGTGATGTTTGAAAGTCTGTGAATGCTATAGAATTTTCTATATTCCTGAATCCAATTAAAACTCTGTGCGTTGACCCACAGAGGGCTGTACACAGGACACGCCCACGCAATCTGACAGATTTGGGCTGCTTTTGCAAGGAATAGTGGTAAAACACTGCTAAGTCTAGATGTGCCATGCAAAGGGTACTTCAACAAAGTTTTAATTTTTTTCCACCAATAGTAGTTGTTTTCGATTGAATTGTACAGATTATAGGCGACATTAAATGTGGAGAAATCTTTTTTTTTTTTTTTTACGTAGCAAAAACCTGGCATTAAAGAACTGAGTTCCTGGTTCTTTGTGTGCCTCTATATAGCTAATGTGTACACAGTTCAGACATTTTCCAAATGTCAATAAACACAGTGTAGAACAGTCAGTATCACTCTATGTCCTAATACTGGCTATAGACATGAGATAATTGTTGATAAAACATCTTTCTGGTAATAACTACAATCACCTTCCTTATGAATAGTTGGCTCATTCTGCTCTGCATGTTTATTCTGTGCAAGCTGAATAGGGGTAAGGATGCCAGACAGTTCTGGTGACTTTTATCTAAGGAGGAAAACAATTGGGTAGGAAAACCCCATCCTGTCAAATTGACCTACCTGTGAGTGAGGTGATGCAAATAAAGATGCCCCAGCACATGAAAGGTTAACTTGAGTTAAATTTTACTCTGTAACATACTAGATCTGTATTACCTTCTCTAAACGGTTCACGCTTTCATCTGATCATGTGATTTTACGAATCTAAAAAAATGCATAATGGTAAGTAGCAACAAAATTGTGGGCCACCGGAAGTATGCGTCAGCCATAACATAGGGGCACATCCTTCTGCTTTTATTGGAATGATAAAGACAGTACCATCAGGTAGAAAAAGGAAATATGGTTGATTATGAGGAGAATTCAAAACTGTAATCTGTAACTATTTTATTGATGACCTATACTCAGGGTAGACCACCAATTTCTAATCAATGTATGTCTGACAACTGCCACCTCCCTGACAAGTGCCTGAACATAAACTTTACTGGAGTTTTATAAAATGTGTGTTAGTCTAGAATCACACATGCAAAACACAACAATCACTGAACTCTGGGAGATCATTGAAAAAAAATCCAATGGAGTACTAATTTAAAGGGGTACTCCGGGCAAAATGTATTTTTAAATATGTTATTACAACAGGAAAGTTATACAAATCCCTAATATACGCTAATTATGGGAAATGCACATATAGTGCTATTTCCCTCAATTTAGTAGGTGAGGGAGGCTCACTTCCTTGTGACGTCACGTCTCAAGTGTAGCTTCCGGCAGGGGGCGCATGAAGAAGTATAGAATTAGAATAGACGTCTTCTCCCTCCCTGGTCCTATTACACCTGCTGGCTGGTTCCAGGCAGCGGAGTGAGCCCTCCTTATCTGACGCTCACCCCGCTGCGGCGGACCCTCCTGCACCTCCCGTCCTGTGAGCCTGTCTCCCCCGTGCACATCATCTCTTACCCCGCCGCCCGGTCCCGGTCGGGGTGAGCGCATCTGCACCTCCCCCCTGCCCCACATCTAAGCCTGTTCTCTCTGCACCGGGCTCCCTGCCGCATGGAGAAGCGCTTAACCGCCGCCCAGTGCCGGCGGGGTGAGCGCTCCTGCACTTCCCCCCTGCCCCACGTATTTGAGTGGGACACTTTGCACCATAGTTTCCTGCTAGAGGAGCGCTCACCCACCGCTCGGTCGCGGTCTAAGTCTGTCCCCCTCTGCACCTGTCCCCTCTGCCGCCCGGTCCTGTGCTGGAGCGCTCACCCGCCGCCCGCTGGGTGAGCGCTACTTCTCCCAAGCAGCTGCCCGTCTTCCCTCAGCTAACCTGTGGCTGATACACAGCGCAGGAGCGGGCAGCGGGGTGAGCACTGAGGTGCAGCGAAGATGGAGGCGCTGTGTATCAGCCGCAGGTTAGCTGAGGGAAGACGGGCAGCTGCTTGGGAGAAGGAGCGCTCACCCAGCGGGCGGCAGGTGAGTGCTCCAGCACAGGACCGGGCGGCAGAGGGGACAGGTGCAGAGGGGGACAGACTTAGATGTGGGGCAGGGGGGGAGGTGCAGGAGCGCTCACCCCGCCGGGACCGAGCGGCAGGTGAGCGCTCCTCCATGGGACCGGGCAGCAGGAAAACTATGGTGCAAAGTGTCCTACTCAAAGATGCGGGGCAGGGGGGAGGTGCAGGAGCGCTCACCCCGCCGGGACCGGGCGGCGGGGTAAGCGCTGAGGCGCACAAGGGTGACAAGCTCACAGGACGGGAGGTGCAGGAGGGTCCTCCGCAGCGGGGTGAGCGTCAGATAAGGAGCGCTCACCCAGCTGCCTAGAACGGGCCTGCAGGTGTAATAGGACCGGGGAGGGAGAAGATGTCTATTCTAATTCTATACTTCTTCATGCGCCCCCTGCCGGAAGCTACACTTGTGACGTGACGTCACAAGTTTTTTAAGGAAGTGAGCCTCCCTCACCTACTAAATTGAGGGAAATAGCACTATATGTGCATTTCCCATAATTAGTGTATATTAGGGTTTTGTATAACTTTCCTGTTGTAATAACATATTTAAAAATACATTTTGCCCGGAGTACCCCTTTAAGAGTCTCCACTGATTGCCCCCTACAAAATTTGAATATGTAAAGAAGGGGTCTGTGGAGCCTTAGTTGCGAGTCTTAAAACACGGGAATAGCCAGATGTCCCTTTCTCCAGAGAAGGAAGCCTGTTGCCAAGGGGTGACTCCCAGTGGGTAGAGCACCAAACCACCTTTTGGCTTTGACACAAAAAAAAACTGCGGTGTCAAACCCCTTTAAAGCATACCTGTATATCTTATGTATCCTTCACCTATCTCTGCCTGCTATTACCTATTTAAAGCGTTGCTGCAGTGAACAATTTTTTGGTGTCAAAAAGTTATATAGATTTCTAATTTACTTCTATTTAAAATTCTCAAGTCTGCTGTATTTTTATCTGACCTTGTTTCTCTTATCTGGCATAGCCTCTGCTTAACCCTTGCGCACTATCTGTAATGTGGGTCGCTGCTGGGTTAATAGTGAATTCCACTTTGCCGGTGAAAGTTCAGGTCTCCGCGGCTAGAAACACACATGAGACTGTAATGTATGTGACCCCTATGGGATCAGAATGGGAGTCTAGTGTATTATGGTCTCATGCATGTTTGTAGCCATGGAGACCCGTCCCGAACATAATGGAATCCACTGCCGATGCAGCAGCAGCAGCAGGCCCTGATGAGAAGTAAATTTAAACACAAATAAAGCACAAGTTAGATCGCGCTCACAAACATTAGATCGCGCTCACTAACAAAAACCTGTTTTTTATTGTAGAATCTTCAGTACATCACTTTTGGCAAAACATTGGGTCTGATCTGAGCTGATCTCCTGCACCAACATCTGGATCCAGTTCTCTGACACTGGTTGTTAGCCCACAGTGAGCTGTTTCTCCTGCTGTTCACCTGCAACACCTACTAGACTTGCTTTCTGCTACTATTTTACCCGCACCGGATCGTGCCATGTCTCCTGCTGTAGCCAACAAGCTTCTGACCTGTTGCACCAGCCTTTGGGTTTAATGTCTGCTTACCCATCTGTGCCATGCTGTGTCTCTTATGGATTATCTGAACTGTTAATCTCTGGGTCAGTGTATCCTGCCACCCATCCATATCTGGACTCTCATTTGCTACTGTCTGACTTGCATTAGTATCATCCGATGCACTGGGCTACCAGCTACCCCCACACAGACCACTTAAAAGAAAAGACATAGTACCCTCTGGCACTAGTTTTATTTGATAGAGTGGTCCTTGTGTGGAAGAGACCCGGCAGCCTCTTGTAGCTAAAACCAGCTTCCATATGTTAGAACAGGATAAAGGTTGAAACCTCAGAAAGTACTTAGGTTCTGTTCCCAAGTCTCACCCCAGTCAAACCAGTTGGGTAGTGTGTCTATGTTTGCTGCATGTTACAAGTACCTGGACTTCCTTTCTCTTACTTGTCTGGCCAATAACAGAATAGTACCTACTCCTCTCTGCTATGTAATGACATAGAGCCCTACTACACAGGACGATTATTGTGCGAAAAATCGTTCCGCCTCTTTCTCCCTCCAAACGCCCCCCCCAGCGCATTTACTGTCGACCCCGTCCTCTTCTCCCGACGCCATTTTGTGACGATGTCGTCACAAGCGGGGGGCGGGCCTGGTCATCCTCTTCTTCAGCATCTTCCTTTATAATGAATGGAAGCAAACCAGCTGCGCACCAGCAGCCTTTTCATTGGCTGGAATGCATCACATGGCTTCCAGCTTGCTCAGCTCTGATTGGCGGAGCAAGCTGGAAGCCATGTCATGCGATCCAGCCAATGAAAAGGCTGCCGGTGCGCACACACATCGGCAGCCTTTTCGTTCTCATTCATGCCGTGGGACTCCAGAAGTGAGGAAGAAGTTAAAGACGTGGACGTGGTTGACGGCGACCACGGCCGGCGGGATTTTCGAATGGCGATCAACTTAGGAGGGATGGGGAGTATAGGGTCTGTATCTGTTAGTTTTTTTTTAAGGATAAACAATCTCGTTTGCGATCGTTTATCGTTAGTGGTTAATCTTTAAAAATCGCTCCGTGTAATAGTATCCATAGTGCTGGAGTAAGTATACTGGATGCAACAGATTGGCAATGAGCTGGGAGATTATTTACAGTATGCTACTAAATATGAAATGATGGGGGGTTATTCATACACTTGGTTAATAGTGTGTTATGTGGACATAAAGTAAAGAAACAACAGAAGTACAGCAAGGACCACATTATGCTTATGACTGAATTGCTGCCGCTGCTAATTATGATTATGACAAACCAGCAGATCAAAGGGAGAAGGAAGCGAAAGCCTACATTCAGGAGGCAGTATTGTGTACATACATACAGTTGTCCAGAACTTGGGTGGTAAGAGATGAGAGGAAGGTCCCGATTTACCTTACAGGTACAGTGTAGACCCTCTAAAGCAGATGAGGATCAAGGACAGAATGCAGTGGTGTAATGCATGCTCTTCTATAGGATCCCGGCCGGAGTGTATACACATAGTATACGCTCCGGCCGGGATCCCATACGGCGCCGCAAACAACATGTCAGTTTTCTACGGCCGTAATTTAAGCTCTGTCAGTTCACACAATGAAGCGAGCAGATCCGGCCACAAGCTTCATTATGTGCTGTGAGGAGTTCTGATGCGAGGGCGCAATGATGAGCACGCATCAGAACCCGGCCGGGTCACGGAACAGCCGGTCCTATATGCCATGTGAACCTGGCATTAAATAACAATAAACCATTTACGTATCCAGTTACTATAATGCAGGGTTGCTTATGGCAAGGGTGCAGATAAGGGACATGAATATCCCTCCAGAAATTCCACCTCAGTAGAACATAAATGTTTAAACTATACAAAGAAACGTTCTCAGTACTCAATGCTAAATGCTTAAAGATTATCCTGTGAGATATATTGCTGTGCATAATGATAGCTAGAGATAACTGTTAAACGATAGTTAATAGGTAAGATCCAGGAAATGATTGCCAGAAGGATCAACAACGTACATACCTTCAGCCATCACTTTAAATGCCACTATTCATTTATGCGGAAGTTGTTTTCTATCTGAACTCATGAAGGTAACCATATGGCCTCAAGCACAAGGACATTTAACGTGGATCCCTAATGCTGCGTTTACACGTAACGATTATCGTGCGAATTTGCGCAATAATGATCGAATTCGAATGATAATCGTACGTGTAAACGCAGCGAACGATCAAACGACGAGCGAGAAATCGTTCATTTTGATCTTTAAACATGTTCTCAAATCATCGTTGATCGTTCGCAAAAAAATTTGCAGATCGTTCCGTGTGAACAGTCGTTTGCCGATTTAACCAATGTGTGAGATAGGCTTTAAGTGATCGCAAAATGAATTTTCCGTTCGATATATCCTACCGTCTAAACGCTGAACGTTATAAAAAAAAAACGTTACTCCGACATCGTTAATCGTACGATCGGGCCAATTATCGTTTCGTGTAAACGCAGCATCCAACAGAACCAAGAAACATCCCTGTGCCTCTGGTTTTAGAGACATGCTGAAGTTTTTGTCACAGTTTGGCTATGTTCACACAACGTCTTAAAAAGGCGTCCGCTTTTTGGGTTAAAAAAAGACGTCTTGCATCATTTTTATATGTTTGACTAAAATGCATTGAAGTATATGGAATAACGGACGTCTTTTTCAAACATTGTATTGAATGATGGACGTCTTTTGAGGCGGCCGCATTCAATACAATGTGTGAAAATTTATTTGCAAAGTATTTTTTTCCCCATTACGGCTTTTGCCAATGTGAACAAACTCTTTAAAAAAACCTGAGCCACAAAACACAGCAGTGTTTAACTGTTTTAGGACGTTAAAAAATGCCAGGAAAAGTGTATGGCCTATAAATATATATCCTACTACATTATTTCAGGAGCTCCCAGCCGGCTTCCCTCTGATATAGAAGCGAGGCAAAGCCCATAAGCGCTGCCTGGTTAGCAATCCCATACAGCTCGTCACTCATCTGCAGCAGCTACAAGTCCGCAGGAATCCCCGCCCCCCGTGCGCTGCCAGTCCCAAGATGGCGGCCATCCTCTTAGCGCAGGCGCCTCCTTTACTGTGGTTGGCAACTCGCCGCTTGCTCCGAGTTTCCGGAAATCCTGTCTGATTCTCCCAGGCAACATGGCGGCCTCCAGTGCCTAACAACGTGTTTATGCTGTGGACTGGAAGGTGTAAAATAATAAATTATAAGGCATATTGACCATTTTACCATCGTAATACTGTCGATTGCTGCCTCTCATCAGCCATGAAGACCAAGTCCTCTCACCACAAGGCTCAGAACACATTTAAGGTAAGGCATATAGTCTGTCATACAGTGTAAGACCTGAGGGATCTGCTGCCAGGGTTCACACTTCGTACCTTCACATTACAATGCATATGGAAAGGGTTGATTTTGCAGGACCACAAGTCCCAGCATGTGCTGATTGAACACACCACGTGTTTTCTGCCTCTAGTAAACACCATGCTGCTATGTACATACCTGATGGTGTGCATTGTGGTAATACAGTATACAAGCTGTAGTTAGTTAAAGGGGAAGCGCGCTCTTTTGCATACATCATTCCCAATAAGAATTATGTGGCCATAGTGGTCTCTGGATACATTCCTGCTCTTAGGTATACCACTTATAAGCAAACTGTACAGTCTCATTATGAGTTCAGCTCTTGGGGACCACCCTCCCACAGACGGTATATTATGATTCATTGACCGCTGTTCCTTAGAACATGTACACTGCTGTGCTATTCCAGCGCTCTGACAGTGATGTCCATAGAGTCTGAGTTGAGTGACCATGTACATTTATCCATCCGTACACCTTTTCATGGTGGGTATAGAGAGATCAAACACCTCTGTTCTAGTGATCACTGGTCACTGTAGTTGGAGCTCTACTCTGCATAGAAGATTAATATTTGTGGCTGGAATGTATTCCGATCTGCACAGTTATGGCATATCCCCCAGATATGCTATATGTCTGATATATCGACTACTAAACTCTTGTGGCCTGACGGTGGCTGCCAAAGGTGGTCAAGAAGCCAAAAGTCAAAGTGGGACATGGTGCAGGAACTGTCCAGAGCAGGAGAGGTTTTCTATGGGGATTTGCTACTGCTCTAGGCAGTTTCTGCAGCATGTCAGACTGGAAAGAATACAGCCACCTGCAGGACATACAGCAGCTGAGAAGTACTAGAAGGCTGGAGATTTTTAAAGTGAATGTACCATCAGGCCCATGCTGAAGCACTGAAGGCGGGCTGACTTATATCCAGTAGATGGAAACCCCTGCCCCTCTATGATACGGCTCCATTGATTCTAATGAAGCCACATCATAGAGGGGCAGGGGTTTTCTCCCACTGGGGGTGGGTCAGCCCGGGTCTGATGGTAAATTCACTTTAAAGTGGCTGAAGCACTGGAGGCGGGCCGACCCACCCTTAGTGGGAGGAAACCCCAGCCCCTCTCTGATAGGGTTCCATTGATTCTAATGGAGTCATGTCATGGAGCGGCTGGAGTTTCTTCCCACTAAGGGTGGGTCGGCCGCCTCCAGTGCTTCAGCCTGGGCCTGGGGGTACAGTTACTTTAAGTAGAAGTCTTTTACAAATCCGTATAACTTTCTGAAAACAGTTGTTTAGAATGTATTTTCTTTGGAGTACCCCTTTAACCCTAGAGTAATGGAAACCATATTATTCGAAGAGCAGTGCTATATCGTTTTCACAATTCCTTATATCCTCTATATGTTCTTATGTAAACTGTGTAAAACTGATCCTTAGGTTGTTTTTGGCTTCATGACCATGGCCAGTAGCCACAAGTATGCGTCAAGTAGCCACATTATGCCACAGTAGCCACAAGTATGAGGTGGTCGAGGCCTTTAATCTCAATGGTGTTGTACTGCACATTTATTTACTGCATTTGTGACCCAGTGTCACATATAATGAGACAAATATTTGCTTCCTTGTAGTTTCTGACATTTTCTGAAAGATTATCAAATGTCAACATAGACATCATCCATCGCATTGACAGAACAGAAAGCTATTCAGAGGTAAGGCAAAGGCAGCATATGCGTGTTGATTCTCCAAGTAGATAAAATGTTGTTTTTATGATGTTTATTATGACGTGGCGTTTAAGCTGATCTGTATATGAGCATCTTGTACATGAAAATGTCTTGTGGTCCTGTAGCTTGTGAACCACTAATGTAATACATACATTATGATACTTTCACTGTAATGGAAACAACCCCACTTATAAGTGTGAAAAAACTGCGCTGCAGAGGAACAGTGGAGAGTTCCTCTCGTAAGCTGAAAGTTCGGGTATCCATGACAACGGAAAAAGCTTTTATAGAAATGTACACAACCTCTGTTCTGATCCATTGAAGGTTGTGTGCATTTTTGGTCACTTCCTGGTTCATTGTCATGGATACCTGAAATTCACAGCTGATCCATGTCAGGTACACTTTAAAGGATGTTTTCTGAAATTAGAGCTTTAACGCTTTAAACCAGGGTGTGGATGTGGCCCGCGGCTCCCCTGTGACATGCGCCGCTCTGGAGGAGAAGGAGCCGACACACACGGCATCCTCCGGTGTCTGTGACAGCTGCCAGGAGGATGCTGTGAGTGCCGGCTCCTTCCCCTCAGAGCGGTGCACATCTTCTGACTCCTGCCCTCCTGTGACGTGCGCCGCGCTGGTGAGGCAGGAGCTGGCACAGACACAGGAAGATGTGTTGTATGCCGGCTCCTGCCTCACCAGCGCGGCGCAGAGCGGCGCACGTCTTCTGACTCCTGCGGGCCACGCGCGATGACGTCATTTCATCGCGCGCCGCCTGCAGGAGAAGACCGGCACAGAAGAGAGGAGGGAGAAGAGGACCTGGACAGCGTCGGAGCGGAGGAAAGGTGAGTGGGCTGTTTATTTTTTTCATTTGGGGCAGACCCTGGGGGTTAACTAGGCCACCAGGGACATGACTGGGGGGGGGGTTAACTAGGCCACCAGGGACGTGACTGGGGGGTTAACTAGGCCACCAGGGACATGACTGAGGAGTTAAAGAAGCAGTTCACTTTTGATTTTTTTCGCCCCCCCGGGTAGCCGCTGTCAAGTATACTTACAAAAGATGATCGGTGTCCCGTTCCCGTCGGTCAGTTCCGTCCCGCGGTGCCGTTCACATCGGGCGCGTGCTCACTTCCGCCGGCTGCTGCGAGTCCTCTTCTCTGCCCAGTGATTATACGCCGGAAGTCACTCGCTTCCATGCATTCTCTATGGAAGCGCGTGACTTCCGGCGTTCAAATGACAAGGGAGAGAAGAGGAGTCACAGCGCCGGCGGAAGTGAGCGCGCGCCCGATGTGAACGGCACCGTGGGACGGAACTGACCGACGGGAACGGGACACCGATCATCTTTTGTAAGTATACTTGACAGCGGCTACCCGGGGGGGCGAAAAAAATCAAAAGTGAACTGCTTCTTTAACTAGGCCACCAGGGACATGACTGAGGAGTTAACTAGGCCACCAGGGACATGACTGAGGAGTTAACTAGGCCACCAGGGACATGACTGAGGAGTTAACTAGGCCACCAGGGACATGACTGAGGAGTTAACTAGGCTACCAGGGACATGACTGAGGGGTTAACTAGGCCACCAGGGACATGACTGAGGAGTTAACTAGGCCACCAGGGACATGACTGAGGAGTTAACTAGGCCACCAGGGACATGACTGAGGAGTTAACTAGGCCACCAGGGACATGACTGAGGAGTTAACTAGGCTACCAGGGACATGACTGGGGGGTTAACTAGGCTACCAGGGACATGACTGGGGGGTTAACTAGGCCACCAGGGACATGACTGGGGGGTTAACTAGGCCACCAGGGACATGACTGGGGGGGTTAACTAGGCCACCAGGGACATGACTGGGGGGTTAACTAGGCCACCAGGGACATGACTGGGGGGTTAACTAGGCCACCAGGGACATGACTGGGGGGTTAACTAGGCCACCAGGGACATGACTGGGTGGTTAACTAGGCCACCAGGGACATGACTGGGGGGTTAACTAGGCCACCAGGGACATGACTGGGGGGTTAACTAGGCCACCAGGGACATGACTGGGGGGTTAACTAGGCCACCAGGGACATGACTGGGGGGTTACCTAGGCCACCAGGGACATGACTGGGGGGTTAACTAGGCCACCAGGGACATGACTGGGGGGTTAACTAGGCCACCAGGGACATGACTGGGGGGTTAACTAGGCCACCAGGGACATGACTGAGGAGTTAACTAGGCCACCAGGGACATGACTGAGGAGTTAACTAGGCCACCAGGGACATGACTGAGGAGTTAACTAGGCCACCAGGGACATGACTGAGGAGTTAACTAGGCCACCAGGGACATGACTGAGGGGTTAACTAGGCCACCAGGGACATGACTGGGGGGTTAACTAGGCCACCAGGGACATGACTGGGGGGTTAACTAGGCCACCAGGGACATGACTGAGGAGTTAACTAGGCCACCAGGGACATGACTGAGGAGTTAACTAGGCCACCAGGGACATGACTGAGGAGTTAACTAGGCCACCAGGGACATGACTGAGGGGTTAACTAGGCCACCAGGGACATGACTGAGGAGTTAACTAGGCCACCAGGGACATGACTGAGGAGTTAACTAGGCCACCAGGGACATGACTGAGGGGTTAACTAGGCCACCAGGGACATGACTGAGGAGTTAACTAGGCCACCAGGGACATGACTGAGGAGTTAACTAGGCCACCAGGGACATGACTGAGGAGTTAAAGAAGCAGTTCACTTTTTATTCTTTTGGCCCCCCCGGGTAGCCGCTGTCATGTATACTTACAGAAGATGATCGGTGTCAGTTCCGTCCCGCGGTGCCGTTCACATCGGGCGCGTGCTCACTTCCGCCGGCTGCTGCGAGTCCTCTTCTCTGCCCAGTGATTATACGCCGGAAGTCACTCGCTTCCATGCATTCTCTATGGAAGCGCGTGACTTCCGGCGTTCAAATGACAAGGGAGAGAAGAGGAGTCACAGCGCCGGCGGAAGTGAGCGCGCGCCCGATGTGAACGGCACCGTGGGACGGAACTGACCGACGGGAACGGGACACCGATCATCTTTTGTAAGTATACTTGACAGCGGCTACCCGGGGGGGCGAAAAAAATAAAAAGTGAACTGCTTCTTTAACTAGGCCACCAGGGACATGACTGAGGAGTTAACTAGGCCACCAGGGACATGACTGAGGAGTTAACTAGGCCACCAGGGACATGACTGAGGAGTTAACTAGGCTACCAGGGACATGACTGAGGGGTTAACTAGGCCACCAGGGACATGACTGAGGAGTTAACTAGGCCACCAGGGACATGACTGAGGAGTTAACTAGGCCACCAGGGACATGACTGAGGAGTTAACTAGGCTACCAGGGACATGACTGGGGGGTTAACTAGGCCACCAGGGACATGACTGGGGGGTTAACTAGGCCACCAGGGACATGGCTGGGGGGTTAACTAGGCTACCAGGGGCATCACTAAGGATTCAAATCAGGTACAAGGGGCATCACAGAGGGTTAACTACAATAGCAGGGGCATTAGGGGAACAGTACTTTGCCTTGTTCGGGTGCTGCAAACCCCCGCTACTAATTGCTGCGCACGGTATAACATTGAGTGCGGCCCTCGAATGATTTTATTAAGGCCCGACCGGCCCTCGACATGGAAAAGGTTCCCCACCCCTGCTTTAAACCATTAATATACTACTGTTATTCCACTACTTAAAAAAAAAAATAACATGCTATATTTGGCTTTTTTTTCTGATGGAACTAGGAAGTAGAGACTTATTTCTATGAAGGTTTACAGAAATGGAGAGATCTCAACCTTACAGAAAATTTTGGTATGTACATATTTTGTAGAATACATTACTTCACAGCTTTTAGAGGAATTGTCTCATGAAAATTTTGTTCATAGTTAAGTGTAATTATGTCCCATGTAAGGCTAGCTTTTCATTATGTTTTTGCCATACAGCTGATATATATATATTTTTTTTTTGCACAAAAAACTGATAGCTAAAAATGTACTGTATTTATATTCAGTAGATACAAATAGTGGTGCTCTATTGCTTAACCAGGTTTTTTTTCTGTGTTCTTGCAATGGGAGGTTCAAGTCCCTTTTCCATGTTGCTTACCATGGTTAGACTAACAATTCATTCCATACTTATTATCTATTCAGTCTCCTTCCCCCAGTTCTCAGCTGCTGCTTTCTGCAGAAAACACAAAAATCTATGTGTGAGCCTTTCTCTTTGCCTCCCCCCCTCCCTTCTGAGACAGCTGATGTAAACAACTCCCTGACTGGATTTATCTGCAACATTGTAGCTTCCTTGTAATGCCAGGAGGGATAATCACAGTGAATTAACCCCTTAACGACATAGGGCGTATATTTACACCCTGATACCGTTAGGGACGTTCAGAGCGGGGCTGCACGGCGACCCCGCTCTGAACCACGGCGGTCCCGGGTGCCGATTGTAGCCCGGGACCGCAGGTATTAGCGGGCATGGTCCGATCGCCGTGCCCGCTAATACAGTAATCAGATGCAGCTGTCAAAGTTGACAGCTGCATCCTATTACCGGACGCAGCGTCATCCCTGGTGTCTAGTGGGGATATTGCTCCTGAGGGATGTTATCCCGGAGGAGCGATCTCCATAACTGAAGTCGGCCGGGGACTGCTGCAAGATGGCGCCGTCCCCGGCTCGGCACTCGTTTACTTCCGGCTGCAGCAGCCGGAAGTAAACGAGTGCCTATCTCATGGATCTCTGCATCATATCTATGGTTGGTAATAGTAAAAAGCCCCCTCCCCTAATAAAAGTCTAAATCACCCCCCTTTCCCAGGTTATTAATAAAAGTAAATAAATAAACAAACATGTTTGCTATCGCCGTGTGTGTAATTGCCCAAACTATTAATTAATCACATTCCTGATCTCGCACGGTAAACGGCGTCAGCGCAAAAAAATCCCAAAGTGCAAAATTGCGCATTTTTGGTCACATCAAATCCAGAAAAATTGTAATAAAAAGCGATCAAAAAGTCGTATATGCGCAATCAAGGTACTGATAGAAAGAGCACATCATGGCGCATAAAATGATACCTCACACAGCCCCATAGACCAAAGGATAAAAGCGCTATAAGCCTGGGAATGGAGCGATTTTAAGTGACGTATATTTGTTGACAATGGTCTGAATTTTTTACAGGCCATCAGATACAATATAAGTTATACATGTTATATATCGTTGTAATCGTAACGACTTGAGGAACATGCATAACAAGTCAGTTTTACCCCAGGGCGAATGGCGTAAAAACACATTTCCCCCAAATAAACAAAATGCGTTTTTTTTTTCAATTTCACCACACTTTGAATTTTTTTTCTGGTTTCGCAGTGTACTTAATGCAAAAAATCAGCCTGTCATTGCAAAGTACAATTAGTGACGCAAAAAATAAGGGCTCATGCGGGTTTCTAGGTGGAAAAATGCAATTGCTATGGCCTTTTAAGCACAAGGAGGAAAAAATGAAAACGCAAAAATCGAAATTGGCTCTGTCCTGACTACAAAGTTGCAGATGAAGCCAGAGACTTGTTTACATCAGCCATCTTAGAAGTGAGGAGGCGAAGACACAGAGAAAAGCTCACACACATATTTTTATGTCTTCAGCAGTAAGCAGCAGCTCAGAATTGAGGGAAGAAGGCCGAATAGAAAATATGTATGGAATAAATTTTAAGTCTCACCATGGGCAGCAATATATCAAAAGTTATGTATGAGTGTAAAACACCTTTAGCATGGCTATCTAAACCTTAGCCTACTGATTTTAGAAGTAAATTAAGCAGATTTGCAATACCACCCAAAACCTGGAGACAGGGGGTGGTGTGTTTTTTCTAATCCTGGATAACCTTTTTTTACATTTAAAATGGAAGCCATCGTGGTGTGCTGGATTCAAGACGTGATGAAGCCAAATACCGTGTATTGAACCCCAATAATTTATAAAAGAGGGCAGGCAACACAATCTGGCACTGGCCAGCATTTACCCAGCACGCCAAGCATTAACTCTTTCTATTCCCAGCTGTCATTGCAACATGATGTATACCGTGTTGACAACGATGCAAGACCTAAACATCCCCTGTACCACTCATTATGTATTAAAAGTTTGAACGCTGGCTGCACAAAAAAAAAATACTTTGGAGCCATTGTAAATAAACTTGAAGTATATTGTCAAGGCCTAAACATCCCCTCTAGTTATACCACTGATTATGTATAAAAGTGTAAAAGCTGGCTGGACAAAAATGAAAATATACTTGAAACTTGAAAACTTTAAGCAAATTTTATTTACTTGTGAGCGGTTGATATTTCTTGAACTTAGTTAATGTTTCAACCTGTACCTCATCAGGTGTGCTTAGACTTGTACTACTACTGTATTAGACACCATTGTAAGTTAGTGGGGTGTGTCAGATGCTGATGGTATCTGCCATGCTATGGATCAGGAACTGTATGCTGGTTTCTTTTTCTGACTGTAGTTGCAAGCAATGTATAATGTAATACCAATAGAGTATATGTAGTTTGACTGTAAACAACATACAGTGGTGCCTTGGGTTACAAGCATATTTCTTTCTGGGACTGTGCTTGTAATCCAAATCCACTCTTATCTAATGCCCTGTGGTCTGTATTAGGCTCCTGTCAGCTTGTCTTCTATTTATGTCACTCTTTAAGCAGACTTCAAATCCCAAATTTACACTATCCGTTCTGACATCCCCTCTCCCACCTTCTCTTCACTCTCTGCTTTTTATCCAGTGACAGAGGAAGAAGTTGCCAAGCTCCTCTCCTCCCACTACCTGCCCTAGTCACCCTATTCCCTCACACCTCCTCCAGTCCCTCTCTCCTGCTGTCACTACTCACCTCACCAAAATATTCAACCTCTCCCTCTCCTCTGGTATCTTTCCCTCCTCATTCAAACACTCTATTATAACCCCATTACTGAAAAAAACATTTCTAGACCCATCCTGTGCAGCCAACTGGCCTGTTTCGGCCTGTTTCTAATCTCTCCTTCATCTCCAAACTCCTAGAACGTCTGGTCTATTCTCACCTAACCCGCTATCTCTCCGATAACTCTGTTCATGACCCTCTACAGTCTGGCTTTCGATCCCTTCACTCAACTAAAAACTGCTCTCACCAAGGTGTCAAACGACCTCCTGAAGGCCAAGTTACAAGGAAACTACTCCTTGCTGATTCTCCTGGATCTCTCAGCAGCGTTTGACACTGTGGACCATCAGCTCCTCCTCTCCATGCTTAGCTCTCTTGGTCCTAAAGACTCTAATCTCTCCTGGTTTTCTTCCTACCTCTATGACCACTCCTTCAGTGTAGCCTTCTCGGGCTCTACTTCTTCTCCCTTACTTCTTTCTGTTGGGGTTCCCCAGGGATCAGTCCTGGGTCCCCTCTTCTTCTCCCTTTATACAGCCCCCATCGGACAGACTATCAGCAGGTTTGGTTTTCAATAGCCCTTACACGCTCCTGTCATCTTCATTTAAAAAACATCTCCAGAATCTGCCCATTTTTAACCACTGACACCAGAGCCGTTTCTAGGTAATTTGAACTACAGGATGAATCTTGGTAAAAGCGCCCCCCCCCCCCCAAGTGATGTCGGAGGAGGGGTTGTTGCTAGGTGGAGAAACAGTGTTTGTATTACTGCTTAGTGCAGTGGTTATTCAACCCCTTTCAACTTGGGGCAAAAGAATGTCAATCAGTGACTCACAGGAGGCGTTACTTTCCTTTTCCTCTCCATCCGGCCCAGACCACCGTGATGATTTCTTCCAGCTACAATTCTTCTCTTCTGAACCTGCCAGACAAACATTTTAGGCTCCGCACTTTTACAACTTCCATTTCTTTGTGTCATGTGCAGTAAAGTCAGTAGTTATGTGGGTTGCCCTCTGTATTGAGCATCCCCTGCTGTGCCCCTATATAGTAATAAACCCCCCTGTGCCCCCCCATAGTAATAATCCCCCTGTGCTCTGCCCCTTAGTAATATTCCCCCCATAGTAATAATCCCCCTGTGCTCTGCCCCTTAATAATATTCCCCCCATAGTAATAATCCCCCTATGGTCTGCTCCTTTGTAATATCCCCCCCCCCATAGTAATAATCCCCCTGTGCTCTGCCCCTTAGTAATATCCCCCCCCCATAGAAATAATCCCCCTGTGCTCTGCTCCTTTGTAATATCCCCCCCATAGTAATAACCCCCCTGTGCTCTGCTACTTTGTAATATCCCCCCTATGCTGTCCCCATATTAATAATCCCCTCTGTAATACAGCAACATACAGCGGGTCCCTGTCTCATCTTCAGCCTGAGAGGAGCAGGTTCCCCTGTGCTCTGCCCCC
Source organism: Dendropsophus ebraccatus (assembly GCF_027789765.1). NCBI lineage: Eukaryota > Metazoa > Chordata > Amphibia > Anura > Hylidae > Dendropsophus > Dendropsophus ebraccatus. The sequence goes on from NC_091454.1 coordinate 74,690,000, forward strand.
TAGTAATAGGGGTGCCACCAGCGTCCCAAGCTGTCGGCACCCCGTGCGGTCGCCTGGCCCGCCCGCCTCTAGAAACGCCCATGACTGACACAGCTCAGACTCTGACTGTGGCCGTGATCCACTCCTGTCTCCAATCTATCCTGAATGCAGCAGCCAGACTCATCTTCCTCTCCAGCCATTATACTAATGTCTCTCCCTGTGCCAGTCACTGCACTGGTTGCCCATTAAATCCCGAATACAGTTTAAACTCTTCACCCATTAAGCTCTCCACAACTCCTCCCTCATCTTCACCTACCATCTATCCCATGCTCTGCACTCCCCTTACGACCTTACACTATCATCTTCTGTAATCAGAACCTCACACTCCTGCCTCCAAGACTTCTCTTGTGCTGCACCAGTTCTCTGGAACTCCCTACCCAAAGAGCTCAGACTGATCTCCAACACCCCCAGTTTTAAGCATGCCCTGAAGACTCATCTCTTCAGGTGCGCTTATAACATTTCCTAATCTAGTCTCCCCCTCTGCTTTCCCTTCTGCATCTTCTATATAACCTCCTTGGTGCCATCTACATTGTATTTGCTACCTGAACTCAGATAATGGCGTGTGACTGACTCGCCCAATCACCTATAGGCACTTTGAGACTTTATGTACAATGACTGGAACATTGACAAATAAAGCATTTGTTGCTTCTCGTGTCACTCCCAGTCCTCCTAGTCCGTACAATAGTCCGTAGCAGGTCTCTAATTCTGTAATTTTATTTAAATTTATTTATTGTATAATTTAATATAAATATAACCTGTATTGTACTTATAAAGTTAAAAAAGCGGAATCTGTTGGCGCTATACAAATAATAATAATAATTATTATTAATATTGTTACTAATTGTGCATTGTTCAGTTGCATTTTACAGGGAAGTATCCAGCAAATGCCAGTCATTCCACCTGCTTGTTTACCACCAGAATGCCATAGTGCAGAGTCTGAAGACACACCTACAAGTGAAGAATAGCCTTGCCTACCAGCCTCTGCTCGAGTATGTTCATCACATCTAAAGATATCATACACATGTGACATTCAGTCTTCTACTTTATGTAAAATTCATATTGATCTTAAAGTGACACTGTCACCCCCTTTGTGCATTCTGACATCTCTACACAGGTGTAAAGGGTAAACTTAGCGTTTCTCATACCTTATTTTATATCATGTCATGGTGTTTGTTCAAGTAAAAAGTGTCCTTTTATCAACTGCAGATTGTATTAAGTGGGCGTGGCCTCGTGGCATTAGCGTCACTTAGCCCCTCCCACAACGACACCGTTGATGCCCATTGGTTGGCTAACGTAAAGGGGGTGGGGTCTAGACCTTTCGGCCAGCCTGTTCCAATGGCCAGCGAGGGGGCGGGGCCAACTGCAATGTTGTGGGCGGGCTAAGTGGTGCTAATGCCGTGAGGCCCCGCCCACTTAACACAATCTGCAGTTAATAAAAGATGGCTTTTTACTTGAACAAGCACCATGACGTATGATATAAAATAAGGTTTGAAAACCACAAAATTTACCCTTTACACCTGTGTAGAGATGTCAGAATGCAAAAAGGTGTCACTTTAAAGTGTACCTGTCGTTATAAAAAACTTTTGACATGTCACAGAGACATGTAAAAATTTGGATTGGTCCAGGTCTGGTTGTTTAGACCTGTGTCGATCGGGAGATAGAGCGGAAGGAAGACACGATGCAGCGCGTCCACTCTCTCGCTCTGAATTTTAAAAAGAGAGTCAGACTTATAATGGGATCCATAGACTCTTTTTATAAACTCAGAGCGGGAAAGGACGTGCAGCAGCTGCAGTCCTCTCCCCGCTCTATCTCCCCATTGGTACGGATCTGAGCACTCAGTCCTGGACCGATCAAAACTTTTGTCTCTGACATGTCAAAAGTTTTTATAACAACAGGTACACTTTAAGGTTCAAATGCATCCGTTAAAGGTAATTGATAAATTGACAAAATAGCCGTGATCATAATCTATCCTTGATCATTGAGCCAGCGGCTCTTTCCCAGTCCACACTTGCCTGCTGATTGTGCATGTGTTCTGAATGACACAATGCAGTGACTTATGTTTCCTGAGAACTAATAGATTAGACATGTTGAAATCCATCCCACTTCAGATTCCTCTCTTTATTAGCTATAGCGCAGAGACATAAAAGGGGTTGGCCACTTCACATTGTTGGATAACTTATTGTCAGTAAGTGCAATGACTTACTAATATTGAAAACTGAACAATTTAACTATGAAGTGGTGCTCCCCATGGTGCTTGGCAAAACTGTGAATTATATGGCCACCCATTTCTTTAGGTGGTAGGTACCATTCCCTTGTAATGACTGTTTTAAGGAAATGTATGGCTGGGTCCAACTTACCCCTTGCTATACTATTTTTTTTAAGGAATTGTTGGTAAATGTTCTTATGTGATACTTATTGATTCTAATGGATGAAAATGTTGTATACCCCCCCTCCATAACCTCATTTCTTTCGCATTAGTGTTAAAGGAGAATTATCAGCAAGTTAGACTAATCTAATCTGCTGATGCCCCCCTATAGCACCGGGGATGCTGAGGAGGAAAGTATGTGTCTTACCTTCCTACTTGGCACCAGTCCCGCGATGCCAGACGGGGTAAACTGTGCGGAGCACCTTTAGAAGTACTGCCGCGTCATCCGGCCCGCCCCCTCCATTGGTTATCATTAGAAGGGGCGGCACGGATGATTCGGCAGTGCCCCTAATGGTGCTCTGCAGAGGAGTTTACCCTGGTTAACAGCGTGGGAGTGACGCTGAGGAAGAAAGTAAAACGCATACCTTCCTCCTCAGCGTCCCCGACGCTATAGGGGGCTGTCAACAGGTTAGAGTCGTTAGAGGCCCATGCGCCTCATACTGACCTACAGAAGTATAAAACTGACAAAAGTATAAGGTTATGGGGACCTTGAATGGGACCAATTCCATTGTGCACCCTAAACTTCCTACACAGTTGTGTACATATGTTCATATTTGGTTGTCTGCTGTATTGTAAGATATCTGCGTTTTCCATTTAGCTTGGTGGTCCAGCTGGCTCGAGATCTTCAGGCTGACTTCTATCCTCATTTTCAAGATTTCTTTAAAGCTATTTCTTCCTTGCTTGACACAAAGGACACTGAACAAATAGAATGGGCGTTTACATCCTTATCTTATCTCTACAAGTATCTGTGGAGAATGATGGTGAAGGACATGCCAGCAATATACAGGTATTTACCAAAGTACTTATGCTTTTGTGAGGAGAACAGCATAGACAGTAGTATTAAATGCTTCAGCTCAGCTAAATTGAGGCTAATCCCAAATTCCTGCTTAAGGCTATGTGCACACTTAGTAAGAGACCGGCCGTTCCATGGCCCAGCCGAGTCACGGAATGGCCGGTCTCAGAAAAGATCATGCCGGCTGGTACTGCAGTACCGTTCGGATGATCTTTAGTGTCCTCCCGCATCAGAACTCACCACTCACTCCATAGTGTGCACTGACAGGGTTTTCTGCAGCTGCTATACAATGAATAGCGGCCGCAGAAAACTGACATGTCAGTTTTTCTATGGCGCCGCTAAGGATTCCTGGCCCGCAGCACAGCGTAGGTTCCATACCAATCACGGCCGTTGTTACGATTAGTACCGAACTTAACGTTGTGTGAACATGGCCTATAGGTGCGTTCACACGTACAGGATCCGCAGCAGATTTGATATTAATGTAACTAAATAACTGAACACAGCATCAAATCTGCTGTGGATCCTGTACGTGTGAACCCACCCTAAAAGTATGCCCTAAAAGGGATAGATGCCGGGATTTATTATAATATTTTATTATATTATATTTATATATTTATTATTTATTATATATAATATAATATTATATATTTATATATATATATATATATATATATATATATATATATATAATTTGCAGCAGGTTTTCCAGTAAAATTCAGAGTAAATTGTAGCAGGACTGATGGGGTTTACTAGGAAAGATAAAAGCCCCGCTTACCACATTTACAACCCTACAAAGGATGATAAACCTTCTCTGTACACTGTTACAGGGAAATCTGTAAATAACTGTGTTTGAGATAATTGGGAACCTCCCAATCTCTCCTATGAGTCCGTCCTGGATTTCCTCTTGCTTCTGTACTCATTTTATTATATCCTGCTCTCAGGCCATCATACATCTTCTGACTGGTTTGCGTTTGTTATCACTTGAACTATACATTGGTATTTATATATTTTAAAGGGACCTATCAATTGAAGAAAACTTCGAACATGTCATAGTCATATGTCAGAAGTTTGTATTGGTGGGAGGTCTGGTGCTAAGACCCCCGCTGATCACCAGAATAAAAGGCAAGGGGGTTTCATGCACTGTGGCTCTTCATCTCCCCTCAGTAAGTGGTGGAAATAGTAATGTCTTTTGGTTTTTCCAGTGAACTGAATTGGTGAAGGTCCCTTAGACTTCAATTGTAATTCTATATACTGCTCGCAGAGTGGAGAAGGGGCACAGTTCTTCTGCACCGTTATTCTAACGATTGGTGGGAGGTTCTTGATCCCGACCCCACTGATCCACACCTCTGACTTTTCACTATGACATGCCAAACGTTTATTCAAAGTATGTGTGATGTGTAAGCCTGAAGCATATTTTACAGAGTACAGAGTTCATTTTAGGTTTGTCTGAAGCACAGCGAGTTTCATGCGCAAATCCTTTTAAAATGACCAGGAATCATGCACAAAACTCTCTGGACATCATACAGTTACTCTGGTATCCTGATAGCCAAACAGAAATTACTCAAATAGTTACTGTCATTTAAGCAAGCTGCATATATAGTACAAATTTCAGAAAAAAGGTGTGTCGTCCTCTTATTATGCAGCTTTCCTGGTCCCCCTTCCTCCATGCATAATTTACTGTAAATTACAGCTTGTATCCATCTTCAGAGAGAAGACAGGCTTTCAGTTCACTAGGAGGTTAAGGTTACATGCTGCCCATAATATTATATGGTGAAGAGAGGAGAAAGAAGTGACTGAAGAGAGCCTTAGAGAGACTGTAGAGTCTTTAAAGGAGAAGTCAGGCAATTTTTTTTTTATTAAAGTTATACAAATTACCAATATACACTAATGGCAAATGCTTATAAAGTGCTTTTCTCCCTGCACTTTCTACTGCATCAAGGCTTCACTTCCTGGATAAAATGATGTCACGACCCAACTCCCAGAGCTGTGCGGGCTGTGGCTGCTGGAGAGGATGATGGTAGAGGGATGGTCAGTGTCCCCCCCAGTGCTCTGTGTCCCTCAGTGTCCCCCTGCCATCATCCTCTCCAGCAGCCACAGCAGCACAGCTCTGGGAGTCGGGTCGTGACATCACCATTTTATCCAAGAAGTGAAGCCTTGATGCAGTAGTAAGTGCAGGGAAAAAAAGCACTTTATAAGCATTTCCCGTAATAAGTGTATATTGGTGATTTGTATAACTTCTGGGGGACAATACAATACTTTAATAAAAAATTTTGTCCGATTTCTCCTACTACTACTCAGTAATGCACTCTCTTGCTGCTACTTCTTATTGTGCGTAGAAGGGGAGTAGGTTCTACCTTTCTGTGTATGTACAATATATAGGAGCCATAATAGAAGTCATTCCTTCACCTTTAATGTAATCTACTGAAAAATGTTGTATACAGTTCAGTTATGTAATAAAACCTTACCTGAAATGACAGGTACACTAAAAACTGTCCCTATAATCTTTTCTTTGTCCTGATCTGCCATTGGATGTGGAGAGGCACTGAGCAGGCTGGGCAGAATAGTTCGGACACAATTGTATGATATCTGTTTTAATATAGAATTTGTGTACATGACTCCTCAGGCTTCTTACATTTTCCTACAATGTTTTCCCTTCCCATTGTCAGATTGTGTGGGAGAATGGAATTAGTCTTTAAAGGACAACTCCCATGAAAAACTTTTTCCCAGTAATTGAAGCACATTACAAAGTTATATAACTCATTCTGACATAACTCATAGTGACATGACTCATTCACTCACTCACTCACTCCACTCGGCAGCAGGAGACTGTATGAGGGGAGGGGGGAGCTTCCTATGTGCTGGGAGTCTGTCACGAGGGAAGATAAGCAAGTGACATGACTCAGATGGCTTGCAGTTGCTCAGCCAATGGGAGTTGAGCAAGCTGAGTCACCTGACCAGGCAGGGGATGGGGAGGCTGGTGAAACGGGAGCTAGAGCAGCCCTCTTGCTGATGACTCATCGTCACAAGAAGGAGCTGAGAGAAGAGCCTGGTGACGACAGAAATTAGGTATGTGTGAGTTTCCTTCACTTCCTGGTGGGGGGTGGAGGGGGGAAAAGACAGGGAAGGGAGGCAGATAGGTGATTGAAGCATATTACAGAGTTATATAACTTTGTAATGTGCTTCAATTACTGGAAAAAAGTTTTTCATGGGAGTTGTCCTTTAATTTTGAAGCAACATTATAAAATAAATGTGTGATTTCTATGGGCTCCTATTTGTTGTTAATAATTATTAATGCACCCTTGATTCCATGGCGAAACAAGTCAAATGTAAAGTACGAAGGACATGACTAGAGTAAATGACAGACTGGTACATAGGGAGATAGAACCCTACCCATGAGGGCTTACAGTCTGCAAGTTTAGTCTTCAAAGCACAGAACCATTAATGCCTCTCTTTCTTTTAGCTTATACAGTACACTGTTGGCCCATCAGAAAGAGCACATCCGAAACTTTGCTGCGGAGAGCTTTGCATTCTTAATGAGGAAGGTAAGAACAATCTTTTCTGTTCAGTGCATCCCATACTACGGTTCTGCTCAGCATTAGTAGTCATATTCATTTGGACTACAAATCTTTACTATTTCTTTACTCCAATTCTGAGTTCATCTATTGTCTTGTATGTAGGGAGATATCCCTGTGTGTCAATGTACAGATCTACCTTTACTCCTTGCTCTTAAAACTGCATTATCAGCAGGTTCTGCCCAGAAAACCTGCTGATACGCTGCAGAAGCTCTTTACCTTATAAGTAGATCGCTGTTATTAATGTTTTTCTTCTCCCCTGCATTCTTGATTAATTTCCTAATTGCTCCTATGCAAATATGTGGTTAAAGAGCACTGGTAAAAGTTTGATGAAACCTTGGCTGCAGCAGGATTCTTCTCACTGCGTCAGGCCGGACGTCCGAATCGCTCATATGCGGTGAAGAGGCCACTATGCATATATGAATATGCATAGTGGGAGGGGCAGGCTGGGCGGGACGCGGTGGTGCTTGGAGCTGGGGAGCAACGTCCCAAATACTCCCACATATTTGCATAAGAGCAATTAGGAAATTAAGAATGTGGGGGAGAAGAAAAACGTTAATAAAAGCAATCTACTCATAAGGCAAAGAGCTTTTGCAGTGTATCAGCAGGTTCTCTTGGCAGAACCTGCTGATAGTGCTGCTTTAATCGCACTTAAAAATATCTGTACATAATTATCTGCATTATCAAACTTTTGAAGAAACTGAGTAAAAAAATACAATTAATTTCTAATACATTGCTTTAATAAAGTTTTCTTACTTTGTATTACGACTTTATTTAAAAAAAGGATTGTTTTTTATTTAACTATATACTTCAATGGACTGGCAGCAGTAAGGGGTAACATGGCCCTGTCTGCTATCACCAACGTTTGTGTCAGGATCTGCAGGGCTATCTCAGCCCTGCAATTTCAGATTCCCTACTCTGTGCTAGAGCAGGGTCATGTACCTCTGTGTACCATATATTATTATATACAGGACCCTGCTCTGTGTAGCAACGTGTTAGCAAAAAAAAAACAGTTGGTCAGTCTCTAGAGTACCCCTTTAAGGTTCCGGAGTTATGCTCTGACTATGTGTTCTTGAGACCCAAAGTCAAAATCTATAGTAAAAAGTAACATTTTCAGGAAGGTTTTTCCATATTTATTATGACTATTAGGGGATGCCTTGTATGTGTTTTGTTCTAAGCCAAGTGAAAACGGTAATCACATAATTGGGTCATCAGTGTACCACTTTCTTACAAAAATGACACCAAATCTCCTCAGGTTGTGTGTGGTATTACAGTTCAGCTCTATTTTCTTAGTTTGGGTGTGTTCCTGCAGCTCAGTTCCAATTAAGTGAATGGCGCTGAATTGTAATACCACACACAAACTGAGCCTGGACAACCCCGTTAGGGATGGGTTCACACAGTGTAAAATCAAAACAAAAACATGGAAGTAAAATAGGTATAAAAATAAAAGCCTCTTTAAAAAAAAAAAAAAAAAGTAATAATATTGCCTATTAAAGAAGAAGTCCAGCGAAAATTTTTATTAAAGTATTGCCCCCCCCCCCAAGTTATACAAATCACCAATAAACACTTATTACAGGAAGTGCTTATAAAGTGCTTTTTTTCCCTGCACTTACTACTGCATCAAGGCTTCACTTCCTGGATAACATGGTGATGTCACGACCCGACTCCCAGAGCTGTGCGGGCTGTGGTTGCTGGAGAGGATGATGGCAGGGGGACACTGAGGGACACAGGTCACTGGAGGGACACTGAGCATCTCTCTTGCCATCATCCTCTCCAGCAGCCACAGCCCGCAAAGCTCTGAGAGTCGGGTCGTGACATCACCATTTTATCTAGGAAATGAAGCCTTGATGCAGTAGAAAGTGCAGGGAAAAAAAGCACTTTATAAGCATTTCCCGTAATAAGTGTATATTGGTGATTTGTATAACTTTTGGGGGACGATACGATACTTTAATAACAATTTTCACCGGACTTCTTACCATTAAGTCAGTGCACCCATATGTACACACGTTTAGAACAAAAAATAGTGTTAGAATTAATATTGTTTTTTTATACAATCTGTGCAATTTTACTTAGGCTTAAATAGAACACATTATTAGACCTATATTACTGTATTTTTTATTTTTGTTTTGTTTTACGTTATGTGAACCTAGAAGCACATTGTGTATTACCTTTACAATCTATAGGATAGGAGATGGCAAGACATCCACTGATCTGGAAAACAGGGATACAATATGGCGGCCTTGTAGAGCAGGGGTAACCAAGTGCGGCCATGTAGTTAATGCAAAACTACAATTTTATTCATGCCTGGACAGCTTAAACTTTGGCTTTGGCTGTCCAAGCATGATGGTAATTGTAGTTTTTTAACAGCTGGATGGTCGCGAGTGAGACCCTTGCCATAGAGAATAAATAATGCACGGTGAGTGTGATTGTGTGTGGATTGGTCATGATCCCGCTGGTTGGACCCCAATGGATCAGATTGTTATCCCTTATCCACAGGAATACATTGTTTTTTTTTTTTTGTTTGTTTTTTTTTAAACGATATTTTATTAGTGGCTTATGTAATATTTGAAGATACATATTGAAAATTCATTACATATTCAAAAAGAAAGTCGCTCACAGGCAACAAAGGATTGTATGTTTACAATATCATACAGATACTATGAGTCTTTGTAATAACCTTAAAGGGAACCTGTCACCCCCCGTACCGGGGTGACAGGCTCCCGACCCCCCGTTAGAGACCCCTATACTTACCTCATCCCGCCGGGTCCCGCTTCTGGATTCGGTCGGGTCCCGGAGATCTCAGCCGCTGCAGCCCGGCGCGCGCGCTGAGAGATGAGTCCAACACCCATAGAGAATGACAGGAGAGTCCAGCGCTCCGTCATTCTCTATGAGCGTTGGACTCATCTGTCAGCGCGCGCGCCGGGCTGCAGCGGCTGAGATCTCCGGGACCCGACCGAATCCAGAAGTGGGACCCGGCGGGATGAGGTAAGTATAGGGGTCTCTAACGGGGGGTCGGGAGCCTGTCACCCCGGCACGGGGGGTGACAGGTTCCCTTTAAAAGATATATTATCATATACAATACAATGTAGTCTTACCAAAAACATAAGTAGAAAAACAGTAATTTATAATATCACCTTAAAACATGGTATAGATGTCAGATATTCAAATATGCTACCAATAGAATGGAGAGAATTGTCTTTAACAGAGAAAGGGAAAAGCTTAAGATATTTGGAGTGCTCCCAGAGTTCCCTTTTGGGCGGCCATGCAATACCAATCAGTGTCCTTAAATTGATTAATGACAGAGTCTCTCTCTTCTATAGTAAAATCATGAATTAGAAATTGTGTCCATTTGGACATAAATGTTTTTGTTGATTTTTCTTTGGTGCGCAATACATCCAAAAGTTCCCAATGAAAGATCTCCTTCAGAGCGGAGATTACCTCAGAAATGTCTGGTAGAGTATCCAGTATCCAGTGTCTTAATAAACATTTCAGGGAAACTAATAGAGTTAAATGAATTCCTTTAGAAGTAAGTAATTTAGGAGAGGGAGTAGTAGAGTCTATATCAATAAAATGAAAAAGATAACTAAGAGGGAGAAGTAGTATGGCATGGCCCCAAGTGGACAAAAGATAGAGCCGCACAGAGTCCCAAAATTCCTGTACTCGCGTGCAGGCCCAGGCACAATGAAACAAGTCTGCTTTAGGAAGTGAACATTTCGGGCAACTGTTTATATGAGAAGTGTGGGAGTTGGAAAAAGGAATATTAAAGGCATATATAGCCTTGTGTATAAAGCGGAAATGTATTTCACATAGAACCACATTGGGAGTGGCAGAATGCACTAGTTGAGATCCTCTCAATATTTGTTGGGTCAGATCCTCTGAAAAAATTACGGAGGACCATTTTTTGAAAAAAATTTGTCTAGATAAATTCTTTTGAGAGCGTGATCTAAGTTCTCCATATGTATGTGATAAAGAATTATGAACTGGTGGTGTTGGGAATAGATTATCAAATTCTATATCACTTTCTGCTTCTGCTATGTCCCGTACTCTGGAATTAAGAAATTCAATTATAGAATCGTATTGAGGTAAATTAAATGAGGACAATTTAAATCGTGTTCTGACGATATCCCATGATAAGAAAGTGTTGGAATTAGTATCCAGCAGATCCCCAACAGAAGAAACATGTGCACTCTGCCACTCTGAGTAGTCCAATTTGTCTGAGTCAGGTGGGTAAAGTGGTGAATGCCACAGAGGAAATCTTTTCGATAGGCAAAAGGGTAAACCATATAATTTTCGTATCGCCTTCCATGTGGCAATGGTGTCTAGGAATACATTGTTAACTCCACTTGTATTGTATTTGCAAGTTTCTATACAATGCTGCAGTCGCTGATGCCTTTTTCTCTATTTGATTCTTTAACCTAACATAAACTGGTTTTCTACTTTGTTTTAGGTGTCTGATTTGAATGGACTATTTAACTTCATGTTCTTGGATCTGAAGGAACATCCCCAGAAGGCCGATGGTTTGGGACAGCTGCTGTTTGAGATTTGTAAAGGTGTCAGAAACATGTTTCACTCTTGTGCGTCAAAGGTAATAAGCTTCCAGAGAGAGAATAATATCCATGTCATCACAGCTTACAGTTAGTTCTGTGTGTTGTTTTGCCATCTAGAATAGTACATGAAAGTATGCATAGTACCAATTCCTTTCTATCTATTTATCGCAACCCTTACTGCTGCCAGTCAGTGGAAGTATATATCTAGCAAATCAGTGGAGAGACCCCTCTGTAATACCCCCAACAAATGTCCACGCAACCGCTTTTCTTTCATATGTTTAATGGGCACTGTCATTACTAATAATGACGGATGGACTAGACCAGTGATTTTCAACCTTTTTTGAGCCGTGGCACGCTTTTTATACTTAAAAAAATCCCGGGGGCACACCACCAACCAAAATGGCACAAAATGACACTAAAACAGTACATGTTATACATATAGTTAATAATATAGATTCTAAACGTATTTATACTCACAAACCTGGGCCTGGGCTTCTCTCCTGTGCTTCTCTACACCATACTTCTCCCCCCGTACTTCTCTACACCATACTTTTCCCCCCTACTTCTCTCCACCATACTTCTCCCCCCTACTTCTCTCCACCATACTTCTCTCCTCTGCTTCTCTCCACCATACTTCTCCCCCCTGCTTCTCTTCTGTGCTTCTCTCCCCCCTGCTTCTCTCCGCTGTTTCTCTCCCCCATCCCCATGTTTCTCTCCCCCCTGCTTCTCCCCCATCCCCAGGTTTCTCTCCCCCATTGTTTTCTCCTGTTTCACAGGGGCACCATAGTTTGGGGAACTTTCCCCGCGGCACACCCGACCATGTGTCGCGGCACACTGGTTGAAAATCACTGGACTAGAGCATGCTCGAGGTTCGCTCATCTCTAATGGACATACATAAATCTGCATAGGAGCTGTAGACACAAAACAAGATTCACAAACAAGACTTTTAGCTACATTTTTTAAGTAAATTTGATTCAAATATACACAAGTAGCGCCACAAAAACATGGACACTTTCTTCAAGAGACAGCACCACTCTTGTCTCCAGTTTGGCTGCATGTTTTGTGACTTAGTTCCATTGAAGTGAAAGGAGCTTAATTGCAAACCGCACCTGAACTGGAGATAAGAGTGGTATTGTCTCTGGAAGAAAGTGGCCATGGTTTTATAGCACTGGATAACCCCTTTAAATTTGTGTTAGACCTTGGAACAGTAAATGTAAGCTCATTACATGGGCAGCTTTATCTGCAACTCTCTAATTATGTTGTTTATTAGGCAGTTCAACTCATTCTACAGAAGATTGGACCAGTAACTGAGAAAGAGGAGTCACTTCCCTGGACTTTGGTGGGAGAGGTTTTTAAGCAATTTGTGCAATCTGCTACTTCGTATATAGACAAAGAGCAATTTGAACCACTTTTTAGCAATATTCAGGTACGATCTTGGGTGTGGGTTGACTTTGAATGAAGACAGTAGCTAACAATTTGACATTTGCTAGATCTCCATTTATATGCTAAAATTGGTTAAAGAGAATCTATCAATAAGCCTCACTGCTCTGCGGCCCTATGCTGATTCCAGCGGTGCTCGTCTTAACTGATATGTCCTCCCCATCTGTGGAGCCCTTTATTACTCTGCAGAAAGGTCACGGCCTGGCCCAGCTAGATCCCACAGAAGACAGAGGTGTAGTAATGAAGTTCATCACGGATGGAGAGGAGATATCTGGGCACTGGGTTGTCTCAATGCACTAGTGCCACTCATTTGCATAAAAAAACAGGCATATTTATCATTTAATGATAGATTTGCTTTAACATCTCCTTTTTTAATATGTATGCATATGTGCTAGGAACGCATACACCTTTCAAACTGAACTAATTCAAAACGGTTAGTTGACCTGACCTAAGTATATATTATACATATATAGTATAAATTGCTGTATTCCCTTATTAATCTTAGTGGCCACAATGCAAAGTGGAAAAAATTCTGGATTATTGTATAATATAGATACATCACCAAAACCTTTTTCTAAAAACTATTTTCTGATGGCATTCTCTTAACAATTGTAGCCAATGTGCTTTTCAATACAAAGGAGGCGTTCAAACATACATTGTGCAGTTCTTCTGGGTGCTTCCAGTGCCAAAGATTACATGCAGGACTGAAAATTAACTAGAATATATTTACTGCAGTATTAATTTTCTTTTTATTTAATTCAAGAACGCACTTATAGAACTGGCAGGAAAAGTGACTCCAAGCAATAATGCAGAATGTTCAGATCAAATAGAACGTGTACTGGAATCGTTAAAGATTTTGGTAGAACATGGCCGTGGTTCAAAGGTCACCCATCCAGAGCGTGTATGTTCGGTAAGTCCCTTCTACCTGATTACCCTGATAAGCCTATAATTTCTGTGAGAGCAGTATGATTAATTTTGATTGATTTGGTTTTGTTTTCATAGACCTTAACAGACCTCCTACGAGTCCCGGATATCTCATTATCTTGCTGCAATAAACTTCTTTCCTTAATTGCTACTTTACTTCTCAATGAAAACATCTCCCTGTCAACATCCGAGATCAAAGAAGCTGTTGATAAGGTACAATACCTGATTCAAAATATATATATTTTTTAATCAGATCATTTTTATTAAGTGTTTTCCAATAACATATAAGACGATAAAACAAAGAAAACGTAAGCATACAGAAAAAGCACCATTATAGAATACTGTAAAGGATACCTTACATAGTACTTGATAATAACATTTAACCAATCTGCCATGGTGTTTACATACCATCATATATATCTAATACAGCTGAGTTCCTCCAACAAGTATTATCCAACTACAGATTGGCAGGGAAGCCAGGCATCATGTCTAGTTCATATAACTCCAATAACAGCTCCCCTTAGTTATGCATAATATTAAACTCCCCCCTCCCTTCTCACTCTACCATGAGACCTTCCATTAATTGATCTTATTGTGTTTAACAAAAGCTGCATTGGGTTTCTACACAATTTCCTTAAAGCTCTAGTGGACAGATCTAGTGTGTCTACCCATTTCCCACATATAAGTTCCAATTTTGTTTGGCATTTTAGTTTTAAAGTGAATGTACTATCAGATAGTTCGATTAGCGCAGGTGCAGGGATCCCAGTGGCGCGGTTCCCTTTTTGAAATAGAGTAGGAAGAAAAAAATCCACCGACTTGAAGTGCAGAGGTTCTACTTTATTCCATTTTTATAAATAAGCAGGGAGAGGATGTAATGGAATCGGGTGCAGGACGCACCACAAAGCTACGGCTATTTCAGGCTCTTCGGCCCTATGACTGGTTCAGCCCAGTTCCCTCGCTCAGCGCCGGTCTTTTCCCGAGCACCGGCCTGCCCCTGAGCACTAGGAGCAGGCCCGGCGCCCCCAGTCTGACGAAACTCCCCCCCCCCCCCCCCTCTCTGATGTGGCTCCATTAGAATCCATGTAGCTGCTTCACAGAGGGGAGGAAATATATACACACTGGGGGGGGGGGCTGCTCCCAATGCTCAGGGGCAGGCCGGTGCTTGGGAAAAGACCGGTGCCGAGCACAGGAACCAGGCAGCATTTAAAAAAGGAGCGCGCCACTGGCATCCTGCCATTGATGGATTATGGTAAGAAGAAAAGCAGCGATGTACCTGATGGTACATTCGCTTTAAGTACACTTCACTCTCCATTCTGATGCTAATATTTACCTTGGACTGAAATTCCTGGACTGTAAATGGGATATATATATATATATATATATATATATATATATATATATATATATATATAGTAAAAATTTGAAGAAATCCTTTCTTCTCCCAGTTTTCTGCAGATGCCCATAGTGCCTGACCCTCTTGGCTGTTCCTAATAATGTGTCGTCTCTGCACTGTGGCTAAGTGCTGCAGCTCCTGCAGGAACGGCTAGTCATCAGGAAGCATCCTAGATGACCAGGCACCAGGAGCATCCATGCAGGGCACTGGGGGGAGTAAGTATCACTTCTGTTGTATTTTTACACTAGCCACAGACAAGTCCCTTTAATGTCCTGATTGATAGGGTATGAAACCAGAAGTTAGATTTTATGATAAGTAAATGGAAGAATGATGGTAATACTTAGGCTGCGGGGAGAAATAAATTTCAGTAATAAGAAGCATTTAACAGGTGTATGTATTCTATTCTAGATTCTTGAGAGTGAAATTTCAAGGGAATTACTTTTGGAGTTCTCTGAAAAAATGTTCAAAATGAAGCAGTTTGAACAGGCAAGTATTACTGACTTTTTGAAAGAAACTAGTGTTTTTTTTTTTTTTTTTGGTCATTTGTTTTTCTTTAAAATGGGTTTCTCTGTATTTTAATGGGTATTCCAGCAAATCCTGGAGGGAAAAAAAGTCACAAAAGCATATCGGATCTTGTATTGCTATATTTTGTGTCATACATGTTGTATGTACAGTATTTTATGTTAAAAAAACATGGAACACTTACCCATTCTCCAGTATGCTTTCCCGACCTCTCCCGCCTCTTTGCGCAGCTGCGGTGACCCAATTCAACATTTTCTTGCTGTGCTGGCTTTCATGTATGGCGTGCTGGCGGAAAAACATCTCCCAGCATGCAATTCGCCTAACGTTTCAGCGTTGTGTAACTTCCCCTTATGCTCTTCCACCAATCACCATTGGCTTCTGCTTGATAATATTAGCTGTGGGCCTGCTTTGCGAGTGCATAGTAAAGCAAACCAGGCCCATAGAGGAGACGGAAATCATGCGTTCTGCGTCTCTAAGGGGGGAGACCAAGAGTACCAGGCTGGATCTGTCATCAGTGGGAAACCACAGAAAACCCTATTAATAATTCTTGAGCAAATCCAAATTTATTCCTGGATGATGAAGACAACCCCTATCCATATGCCCTGTGTAGGTTGTATAGGCATCACAGTAGGAAGTTCCCTGCTCATGCACCTCCTCTGTGGGCCAAACTTGAGGAACGTGCTTTAGTAGTGGCAATCTTCATCCGTCATGTTTTTACAGAGACAGCCATCTTAAAAGCTGCCATGTAATACTATATTTTCTCTGTAGTGACAATACCTGGCCAACTCTGGCTCTCCCTTGCAAATTCATCTGTTTGCTTGTTTGTCGAACAGTGGATTCCACTAGTGGCTGCATTCCAAAAGGTTGAGACAGCCCCTTTAAGTAACCTGATATTTTAGCTGCCTGTATTTAGTGCTTACACAGTGATTACTGTGTTTGTTTGTTTTTAGTATCATTTTCTGTTTGCTAAACTCTTCATAGACACGGTACCTGAAGCAAGTTTTGAATACAATAGGCCTTGTTTGGTTTAGTGTTATGTGACACATGGGCAGAATTTATTGTCTGCTGTGCAATGTACATTAGATATATGCTGTGTTTGTAATAGCTGTTTAGGATAATGCATGCACTAAATTTACAAAAACGCAAATGCTAGTTGGTAAATTTTGCACAGTGGTGAAGGGTAACCCATAGCGAGGACTTTCAGGGAATCCTTATGCTACCAAAAGACCAAAACTAAATTTTGCTATAAATTGCGCTAAAAAAACAGTGCTGTCCTGACCAAAGCAGCCAGGCTGTCCATAGAGAAGGCAGAGAGTTTATTACCATTCCTACCTTCCCGGTCACTGTATACACAGCTCATCATGACTCCTATGCACACAGCTCAGCAGCAGCTGTAAGGCATCTTAGGGCCCTATTACACCAGATGTCTGACAGATTTTTTCAGCCGAAGTCAGGAACAGACTATAAACAGACAATAGGTCGTAAAGATAAGACTGAGATTTCTCCTCTTTTCAAATCCATTCCTGGCAAAATCTGCAAGATAATCTGTCAGACAATTTTTGGTGTAATAGGGCCTTTTCTGGGATTGCCTGGCAAGTCCAATAAGTCATGGGTCTAAGCATAACCAGATCAACCCCGCAGTGAGTGTCACAAAGCTGTATTCAGCAATAAAAACAAATATATGTCCTATGAAAATGGCACCCAAAGGTCTTTAAGATACAATATGGAAACACAATGTAAAGAAAATAATACAAAAAATTATATATAATGAAATTAAAATAAAAAAACAAGGAATAACAGAGTGACGTCACTGCAGAGCACTGCCCCCAAACTACATCATTTACTCTAGTTTACCGTGTGGTATGTTAGGATGTGTAATATGGCCTTGATGTGATCTGCCAGTGAATTAGGCACTTGATTGCTAATAGAAAAGTATAATGGTGCGTTTACACAGACAGATTTATCTGACAGATCTTAGAAGCCAAAGTCTGGAACAGACTATAAACAGAGATCAGGTCATAAAGGAAAGACTGGGATCTATCCTCTTTTCAAATCCATTCCTGGCTTTGGCTTCCAAAATCTGTCAGATAAATCTCTTTGTGTAAACGCACCCTAATACATGTGAATAACACTGCTTGTATTTTGTTTGTTATAGTTTTATACATCTGTATGTTTCAGCATTTTCTTCCAAGCCTCCTTCAGTATATTCTACAGCTCTTTGCTGAGCAGCATAGCACAGCTAGAAGTGAGGCCCTCACCATCCTGACTAAGCTCATTTTGGAAAAAGCTGAGCCCCCTGATGTTGCTTCGCTGGCATTTGAAAAATATCCTCTTGTGTTTGTGGAAAAGACTAAGACGTAAGTTTGTGTGTTTGACTGTAGTCATATGAAATGTATTCAGTTTTCATACTGTCAGTAGTTGTCCCTTAGTGGCTTTGTTATTATCGGGAATGAAGAACAATTAGCCTGTAAATTATCATTAAGCTCATTATTATACATATGAAAGAAAAAAGTAGTCACAGTATTACTATAATTTCAATCAATGTTTTATAGGTTGCACAGAGGGGGCACTGAGGCGCAATTGATCTAAACTTACTGTCGTGATTTTTTTTTTTTGCAGAAATCGATAGTCCAGGCGATTTTAAGAAACTTTGTAATTGAGTTTATTGCCATTATCTGCATTTAAAAAAACTTTTTCTAGGTCCCCCCCCCTCCTCTCCTTTCTGTCATCCACTGCAAAAAATCTGGAAATTGTGACTTGTTGCATCAGACACAACCCTGTCTGTTCTATAGAGAGGGGAGGGGGGAGGAGGGAGTTAGCCGGCAGCAGAAAGCTGAGAACAAAGGATTACACAAACTCTGAGCTGGTTGACAGCAGTATTCAGAGGTCAGAGAGGTCAGTGCTGACTGTCAGAGGAGATAGCTGGTGATGTATTTGTAGATTAACCCTTTGTTGTCCTGTTATGGTGTTTTATTTCTCTCTCTCCATAGGAGAACAATGAAGACAGGGGGAGAGCTTTAATCTGCTTTTTCATGATAAAAATTAGTTTTTCGGCTAATAAACCCAATTACAAAGGTTCTTAAAATCGCCTGTACTATTGATGTCAGACAGCTTGTTAATTGCATAATAGTTGCAGCAAAAAAATAAATAAATAAAAAGGATGAAAAACATGAAAATAAATTTGGCTTGCACCCTTTATCCAAGTGTTTCGTTTAATCTCCTAAGATGACATACATAAAATGTTTGTTACTTGATGCCCTGCTGCCCTGGATTTTTATATTGGGTCCAGTGTTTCTCTTTAAGATATAAATACCCATCTAAGTGTAAAGGGGGTTGTTTAGAAATGCCCTTAACCAACTGTTTTCCTTTTAGTGCAAAGCTGAAAAGTGGTGACAGCCAGCAATCCCCAGTGCTAGACTACGTTTTATCTTTGGTGACACTGTCTTCACATGAGGATGTCCGTGAACTTTCCTATTGTTGGTCAGCTCTGGTTGTTCTTCCTCATCTAAGGTATACATAATATGAAAATGTACTCAATATTTTTAAAATAGCATAAGGGTACAAACCCACACACCGTATACGCAGCAGATATGCAACAAATACGCAGCAGATTTGTTGGTACAGATTTGATGCTGTGTTCAGTTATTTAGATCTAATCTGCTGCGAGTTTGCTGCGTATCGCAGCAGTAAATACGCTGCATATTCGGTGTGTGGGTTTATACCCTAAAAAAGCTACATGCAAATTTATTTTCAAACCTAAACTGTTAATCATACAAGTTTCTTTTTTCTTTTGTTTCCTTTGCTTTTTTGCAGGTCCTTGGCAAAGGACAGAATTCTTCCCATTTTATCTCAGTTTATAACAAATGTTTTTTCTTTGATGAATCAAACACAGTTTGCACAAGGTAAGTAAAGCCTAGAAACATAAACACAGATTAACCATCATAAATGCACTAAATTGGCCTACATGCTGGGCACTACATATATGGGTCTTAGATAGTTTTTCAACTTCAGTTGCCTTTAGCAACATTTGGAAAGCCCATGAAGAATGAGTTGAGCTGTGGTCGAACATCCATTTATCAGGGCTGCAGGTTTGCTCTGTTCTGAGGATTGGCAGGGGTTCCATTGGTTGGACCCACATCCATCCCTTACTCTGTGGATAGGGGATAACTTACCCAAATGAAAATACCCCTTTATTTGTTTATCTAAGAACTGCACATGTACCCAGGTTAGCAGAAACTTGCAGAGTAATGAAAAAAGGGTAGTTTTTACTTCTACTTTTATCTTTTTCTATACATATTTCAAGCAGAACTTCTATACATGAAGGCTCAGTGACATTGTCCACACTAGTCATAATTGCTACGGTTTCATGTGGCCAAGTCATTCAGTTACTGCAGGCCTCCCATATTAACTTTCATAGTGATTTCATGTCCTTTGGAAACATCTGGATGCTATGACCACTGATAACTAGTCGTGGTGAAGGTGTGTTACTTATAGGCTGAGCTGCAAACATTTTCTGTCTTCTAGATGTCCTTTGTGTAGCTTGCCAAGCTGTGACTACTCTGCTCAGTCTGGATGACTCTGCTGAGATTCTGCAGGTGCTGCCCGTGGAACAAGTAAAAAGCTTATTACTGTAAGTCTCAGAAATCTGTAAGCACACAGTTACCATTATGTTATTAAAAGTTTGATATTTGTGCATTTGCGCAGTTGCGGCATGTGTGAGACTTACACTGTTTTTTGTTTTTCCTTCAAAATTTTAGATGTTACAACTTATCCCAGGATAGTAGGAATTCTAATAGTATATTTGTGTTATGACTGAGCTGTCTTTTGTCTTTGGCCTGTATGGCATTTTTTTTTTTTTTTTTTGTGCTAAAATGATCAATCGGGTCTTTTTTTCCCCACAAATTAGTTGGTTTAACCCCTTCCCCCAATATGACGTCCAGGGACGTCATGAAAAGCAGTGGCAGAATGCATCATGACGTCCCTGGACGTCATGCTTTCCCTGCCTCCCCCCTCTGTCCCTGGGTGAGATCGGGCAGCAGGAGGAGGCTGTGTCACACAGCATCCTCCTGCTGCCACTGCCCGGAGGGGAGCCGCGCTCCCCCCCGGGCAGTTAACCCCATAAACGCCGCGGTCAATGCGACCGCAGCGTCTATGGGGAGATTCAGTGTCCCCCGCCGATCGGGCGGCGGGGGGAGGCTGTAGAACGCTGCCTCCCCCCACCGCCACTAACAGTGTGTCCCCCGGCCCCCTCCCCTCGTCCTCCGATACCGGCGGATCGCCGCTACTACCTCTTTAGCGGTGATCCGCCGGTACCGGGCATTACCGGCGCCGCCGATAGTTTTCATCTCCCCCCACCGTGAATCCACGGTGGGGGGAGATGAAAAATGTCCCCTCAGACCCCAGATCAGCCCCCCGATCACCCTACCCGGGCGGCCATCAGATCCAAGATGGCCGCCCCCATCCCTGCTAACAAACGATGTTTGTTCGCAGGGATGGAAATGAATAAGTGATCAAAGCCCCATGCTCTCCGCCACCGGAGGTAGCGGAGAGCATGGGGCAGTGATCGGGGACCCCCCCGTGTGGTCCCGGAGCAGGCGATCGGCGGTATATACTATATACCGCCGATCGCCTGTTCCCAGTGCTGATCAGCACTTTTTATCCCCTGTCACCATAAATCATTGGTGACAGGGGATAAAAAGTGTCACCGTGCCCCCCCCCAAGTCGCCCCTCACCCCCGTCCCCCAGTCACCCCCCCTTCCCCACATACGTTACCTGATCCACGGAGCTCCGTCCTCCTCGACGTCCAGGCTGATTCTGAAGTGCGCATGCGCTCCAGAAGCAGTTAGCTCTGAAAATTTAAAGTGACAGAGACCAATTTGGTCTCTGTCACTGAACTATGATTACTGTGATAGAAAATATCACAGTAATCATAGTAATACAGTGAAAATTAATGTATAAAGTACAAAAAGTGACAAACATACAAAAAAATAAAACACACTTTATTATAGTAATAATTGCAGTTTACTCCCAAATTACCCGTAACCACCGCAGGTTGCCCATATCCGCCCCAGATTGCCCGTATCCACCCCAGATTGCCCGTAATCACCGCACGTTGCCTATAACCACCGCACGTTGCCCATAACCACAGCACGCTGCCCATAACCACCGCACGTTGCCCATAACCACAGCACGCTGCCCATAACCACCGCACGTTGCCACTAACCACCGCACGTTGCCACTAACCACCGCACGTTGCCACTAACCACCGCACGTTGCCACTAACCACCGCACGTTGCCACTAACCACCGCACGTTGCCACTAACCACCGCACGTTGCCACTAACCACCGCACGTTGCCACTAACCACCGCACGTTGCCACTAACCACCGCACGCTGCCCATAACCACCGGACGTTGCCACTAACCACCGCACGTTGCCACTAACCACCGCACGTTGCCACTAACCACCGCACGTTGCCACTAACCACCGCACGTTGCCACTAACCACCGCACGTTGCCACTAACCACCGCACGCTGCCCATAACCACCGGACGTTGCCACTAACCACCGCACGTTGCCACTAACCACCGCACGTTGCCACTAACCACCGCACGTTGCCACTAACCACCGCACGTTGCCACTAACCACCGGACGTTGCCTATAACCACCGCATGTTGCCTATAACCACCGCATGTTGCCACTAACCACCACACGTTGCCACTAACCACCGCACGTTGCCCATAACCACCGCACGTTGCCACTAACCACCGCACGTTGCCAGTAACCACCGCACGTTGCCACTAACCACCGCACGTTGCCTCTAACCACCACACGTTGCCCATAACCACCGCACGCTGCCCATAACCACCGCACGTTTCCACTAACCACCGCACGTTGCCCATAACCACCGCACGTTGCCACTAACCACCGCACGTTGCCACTAACCACCGCACGTTGCCTATAACCACCGGACATTGCCTATAACCACCGCATGTTGCCTATAACCACCGCATGTTGCCCATAACCACCGCACGTTGCCACTAACCACCACACGTTGCCCATAACCACCGCACGTTGCCCATAACCACCGCTCGTTGCCACTAACCACCGCACGTTGCCACTAACCACCGCACGTTGCCACTAACCACCGCACGTTGCCCATAACCACCGCACGTTGCCCATAACCACCGCACGCTGCCCATAACCACCGCACGTTGCCACTAACCACCGCACGTTGCCCATAACCACCGCACGTTGCCTGTAACCACCCCAAATTGCCAGTGAGCCCCTCCAGATGGTCCGTAATCAGCCCCGATTGCCCGTAACCCCGCATATTGCACGTAACCACCGCACGTTGCCTCTAACCACTGCACGTTGCCTCTAACTCACACACGTTGCCAGTGACCCCCTCCAGATTGCCGTAACCACCCAAAATTACATGTACCCACCCCTGATTACCTATAAGCACTTCCGTTTATCCGTAACCACCCCAGATTGTCTGTAACCACCCCATGTTGCCCGTAACCACCGCAGACCACCACACGTTGCCCCCGACCACCGCACGTTGCCCCCGACCACCGCACGTTGCCCCCGACCACCGCACGTTGCCCCCGACCACCGCACGTTGCCCCCGACCACCGCACGTTGCCCCCGACCACCGCACGTTGCCCCCGACCACCGCACGTTGCCCCCGACCACCGCACGTTGCCCCCGACCACCGCACGTTGCCCCCGACCACCGCACGTTGCCCCCGACCACCGCACGTTGCCCCCGACCACCGCACGTTGCCCCCGACCACCGCACGTTGCCCCCGACCACCGCACGTTGCCCCCGACCACCGCACGTTGCCCCCGACCACCGCACGTTGCCCCCGACCACCGCACGTTGCCCCCGACCACCTCACGTTGCCTCTGACCACCGCACGTTGCCTCCGACCACCGCACGTTGCCCCCGACCACCGCACGTTGCCCCCGACCACCGCACGTTGCCCCCGACCACCGCACGTTGCCCCCGACCACCGCACGTTGCCCCCGACCACCGCACGTTGCCCCCGACCACCGCACGTTGCCCCCGACCACCGCACGTTGCCCCCGACCACCGCACGTTGCCCCCGACCACCGCACGTTGCCCCCGACCACCGCACGTTGCCCCCGACCACCGCACGTTGCCCCCGACCACCGCACGTTGCCCCCGACCACCGCACGTTGCCCCCGACCACCGCATGTTGCCCCCGACCACCGCACGTTACAGGTTCCCATCCCAGATTACCTATAAGCACTTCAGTTTATCCGTAACCACCCCACGTTGCCCGTTACCACCCCACGTTGCCCGTTACCACCCCTCGTTGCCCGTAACCACCGCAGGTTGCCCGTAACCACCACAGATTATCCGTAACCACCCCACATTACCTGTAATCTCATTTTTTTTTGTATTTTAGTAACTGCGCTATTCTAATAACCATTACTAGCTGCGGTTTTGCTCCAGCAAATTGGCGCTCCCTTCCTTCTGAGCCCTGCTGTGTGCCCATACAGTGGTTTATGCCCACATATGGGGTACCGTTGTACTCAGGAGAACCTGCGTTACAGATTTTGGGGTACATTTTTTCTCCCATTCCTCGTGAAATTGAGAAATTTTAAACTAAACGAACATATATTGGAAAAATTCGAGTTTTTCATTTTTACTGTCTTATTTTGAATACTTTCCTCTAATACCTGTGGGGTCAAACCGCTCACTGCACCCCAAGATGAATTCTTTGAACGGTGTACTTTCCTAAATGGGGTGACTTTTGGGGGGGTTCTCTTCTGCTGACACTACAGGGGCTCTGCAAACGCACCTGGCGCTCAGAAACTTCTTCGGAAAAATCTGCACTGAAAATGCTAATTGGCGCTCCTTCCCTTCTGAGCCCGGCTGGGTGCCCATACAGTGGTTTATGCCCACATATGGGGTACCGTTCTACTCAGGGGAACCTGCGTTACAGATTTGGGCATGCAGCTTCTCTCCTGTTCCTCGTGAAATTGAGAAATTTCAAACTAAACAAACATATTATTGGAAAAATTCAAGTTTTTCAATTTTACGGTCTTATTTTGAATACTTTCCTCTAATACCTGTGGGGTCAAAATGGTCACCACACCCCAAGATGAATTCTTTGAGGGGTGCACTTTCCAAAATGGGGTGACTTATGGGGGGGTTCTCTTCTGCGGACACTACAGGGACACTGCAAACGCACCTGGGGCTCAGAAACTTCTTCAGCAAAATCTGAACTGAAAATGCTAATTGGCGCTCCCTTCCTTCTGAGCCCTCCTGTGTGCCCATACAGTGGTTTATGCCCCCATATGGGGTACCGTTGTACTCAGGAGAACCTGCGTTACAAATTTTGGGGTGCGGATTCTCTCATGTTCCTTGTGAAATTGAGAAATTTTAAACTAAACGAACATATTATTGGAAAAATTCGAGTTTTTCATTTTTAATGTCTAATTTTAAATACTTTCCTCTAATACCTGTGGGGTCAAAATGGTCACCACACCCCAAGATGAATTCTTTGAGGGGTGTACTTTCCAAAATGGGGTGACTTTTGGGGGGGTTCTCTTCTACGGGCACTACAGGGGCGCTGCAAACGCACCTGGCGCTCAGAAACTTCTTCAGCAAAATCTGCACTGAAAATGCTAATTGGCGCTCCTTCCCTTCTGAGCCCCGCTGTGTGCCCATACAGTGGTTTACGCCCACATATGGGGTACCGTTGTACTCAAGAGAACCTGTGTTACAAATTGTGGGGTGCAGATTCTCTCATGTTCCTTTTGGAAAGGAGAAACTTTAATCTAAACATATATATTATTGGAAAATTAAAATTTTCGATTTCTTTAAGGCCTAATTGTGAATACTTTCCTCCAGCCCCTGTAGGGTTAAAATGCTCATTATACCCCTAGATTAATTCTTTAAGGTGTCTAGTTTCCAAAATGGGGTCACTTATGGGGTTTTACAGCATACAAGCCTCCTAAATCAACTTAAAAAAAGAACTGGTCCCTAAAAAAAAATCAGTTTTGGAAACTTTCACAAAATGTGATAATTTGCTAATAAATTTCTAAGCCCCATAAGAGTCTAAAAAAGTAAAATATGTTTCCCAAATTATGCCAGAATAAAGAGGACATATTGGTAATGTGATTTAGTAACTAATTTATGTGCTATGACTTCCTTTTTTAGAAGCAGAGAATTTCAGAAGTTCATAAAATGCAAAATTTTCAAATTTTTCATGATATTTTGATGTTTTTCACAAAAAACACACAAAGTAGTGACCAAATTTTGACACTAATATAAAGTGCCATATGTGACAAAAAAACAATCTCAGAATCGCTACCATACGTTAAAGCATCACTGAGCTATAAGCGCATAAAGTGAGACAGGTCAGATTTTGAAAAATGAGCCTGGTCATTAAGGCCAAAACAGGCTGCGGAGGCAAGGGGTTAAAAGGGTTGTCCTGTGCTACAAAAACATGGCCACTTGTTTCCAGAGACAACACGACTCTTGCAATTAAGCACCATTCACTTCAATGGAACTAAGTGGCAAACCACACCCAAACTGGAGACAAGAGCGGTGCTGTCCCTGGAAGAAAGTGGCCATGTTTTTGTTGCTCTGGATAACCCCTTTAACCTCTTAAGGACATAGGACGTACCGGTACGTCCTATGTCCTCACTTGCACTTCAAAGCGGGGCCGCGCGGCGGCCCCGCTTTGAAGTGCCGCGATCCCGGGTGCCGCGTGTAGCCCGGGACCGCCGCTATTAGCGGGCACGGTCTGATCGCCGTGCCCGCTAATTAGCTAATCGGAGGCAGCTGTCAAAGTTGACAGCTGCCTCCGATTACCGGAGGCAACGTTTCCCTGGTGTCTAGTGGGGGAGATCGCTCCTCCGGGACCTTGTCCCGGAGGAGCGATCTCCGTTACTGATGCCGGCCGGGGACGCGTCCAAGATGGCGCCGTCCTCGGCTCGGCACTCGTTTACTTCCGGCTGCAGCAGCCGAAAGCAAACGAGTGCCGATCTCATGGATCTCTGCAGCATATCTATGCTGCAGAGATCTCAATGAGAGATCACAGTGTATATACTAGAAGTCCCCCATGGGGGCTTCTAGTATATGTGTAAAAAAAAAAAAAAAAGTGTTGTTAATAGTAAAAAGCCCCCTCCCCTAATAAAAGTCTGAATCACCCCCCTTTTCCCAGGTTTTAAATAAAAGTAAACAAATAAATAAATAAATAAACATGTTTGCTATCGCCGCGTGCGTAATCGCCCGAACTATTAATTAATCACATTCCTGATCTTGTACGGTAAACGGCGTCAGCGCAAAAAAATCCCAAAGTGCAAAATTGCGCATTTTTGGTCGCATCAAATCCAGAAAAAATGTAATAAAAAGCGATCAAAAAGACGTATATGGGCAATCAAGGTACCGATAGAAAGATCAAATCATGGCGCAAAAAATGACACCTCGCACAGCCCCATAGACCAAAGGATAAAAGCGCTATAAGCCTGGGAATGGAGCGATTTTAAGGAACGTATATTGGTTAACAACGGTTTGAATTTTTTACAGGCCATCAGATACAATATAAGTTATACATGTTATATATCGTTTTAATCGTAACGACTTGAGGAACATGCATAACAAGTCAGTTTTACCCCAGGGTGAATGGCGTAAAAACACATTTCCCCCAAATAAAAGAAATGCGTTTTTTTTTTCAATTTCACCACACTTCGAATTTTTTTCTGGTTTCGCAGTGTACTTTATGCAAAAATTCAGCCTGTAATTGCAAAGTACAATTAGTGACGCAAAAAATAAGGGGTCATGGGGGTTTCTAGGTGGAAAAATGCAAGTGCTATGACCTTTTAAACACAAGGAGGAAAAACCGAAAACGTAAAAACGAAAATGGGCCATGTCCTTAAAGGGTTAATAAGTTGATACTTTTGAGCAACACTAAGTGGAAAGTTACACCCAGTTCTAATTTGTAGCCCTTGATTCACCATTCCATTAATATGCATGAGCATTCAGGCCAATACCTGGTTCCAGACCATACACCTAATTATATAAGCCAGTTAAAGTGTGATGGTAATTTCATAAATTTTATTTCACAGTGACGTGTCAGAAATTTTGATCTCTGTAGGACTCCCATCAATTACTAATATGCTGTGGCCACAAACGAGTACTGATCCGATTGACCATAGCTTGCAGTGCCTTCATAAGGCAAGATTAATCGCGCCCCGGGCTGCATGAATCAGTGCCTCATTCATGCGTCTATGTAAATATAATGCTATTTACACAGGAAGATGTGTGGCCAGTAGTGATAGATTTTTAGTGCCACACAAAAGATGCGATCAGCCAATGTGGGGATGTCTTCACACTCTTCAGCTGATCACTATTACTTTTACTTGAGACGTTCTAGAAAAGCTTATTGCTGATAATCAACCCATATAAAAGGGGCTTTAGAAACAAAGTAAGTAAACAATGATTTATCGCTTTGTTTTAGTGATAGGTGTGGGTCTTCACACCCGCATTCCCACCCATTCCTATGACCTTTAAAAAGTTTATGAAATGTTCATTGAGCATTTTAGATTTAACTAGAATGTAATTGTCTATTTGTGTAATTGTCTAATCTACGCTGATTATTTCCTTTTATAGGTCTGCTCCCTCTGATCCATGTGCATTATTGCTGGCTGATCTTTACTTCACTAGACTAGTTTTTTGCGGCTGCCAAGAGCAACTTTCCCATGACATCCAGATGGAGATTTTTACCAAGTTACAATTTAATTTATCTAGCAACTCATCAAAGGTATTGTTACACATAACACCAACTATGGGTCCTATTACATGAATCGATTGTCGGCCATAGTTGGTCGATTATTGGCCGTTGCCCGATAATCGCTTTGTGTAATAACTCATTTTGAAAGACAATGATCAGCCAATGTGCACGATGTCTGAAAAAAAGGAAAAATTGGCAGCACATCTGTGTTCACACTGCAGGTTGCACGCTGCTTGTGGCTTAAGTACATACAAAAAAACAGAAGGTGCAGCAGCAACCCACAGTTGCAAGGGCTTACCGTATATACTCCTCCCAGTGTACACACGATAAACACCTGCTCTGTAGATATTAAAAAGTGAGGCTCTTGGCAAACTATTTGATCAAACAGAGTGTACCATGTCACCAACGTTAAGGTGTCCTAAGAGACATGGTCCCTACTCTAGCATTTTCACACTAGCAATTGCCTCTCCTAAGCCTACAACTGGCCAGATAGGAGCCAAATGATCTCTTTTAAAGCACCCTTGGGACATGGGTGGAGTGCAGGCAACAGGATGTCAACTGATCGTTGTCTTTCAGGATGTTCTAAATACACAATGACAATAGTGTCAGTCTGCTGGCCATTGCTTCGTGCAACAGGAGCGGCTGCAGCAGAATGCTTCTCTGTTCTATGAACCACCCGATCTAAATGAGGAGGAAGCAAACACTGACCTGACAGGTCGGTGTTCTCATCCTTCTGTAGATTAGGCCATGAATAGGGCCTTAAAGGGGCAGTGCGGCGCTCAGAAATTATTCACAGAATAACACACATTACAAAGTTATACAACTTTGTAATGTATGTTATGTCTGTGAATCGCCCCGTTCCCCGTGTTCCACCACCCCCGCCTGTGTACCCGGAAGTGTTGGTGCGTTATACATTACCTGATCCGTGTCGAGGGCCGTCCGCCATCTTGTGCCAATCGTCATCTTCGGACGGACGGCCGAGTCGCTGCCGCCCCTCCCCCGTGTCACAACTGTGCTGAGCACAGTTATGCTCAGCCAATCGCGGCTGATGATGCGGCCGCGTCATCAGCTGCTCAGCCGCGATTGGCTGAGCACAGTTATGCTGAGCATCGGATGACGCTGCAGAGGACGGCCGGCATTCGGGACAGTCGGAGCTGTTCATCGGCCACCCGAAGAAGACGTCACTCGCTGAAGATCAGAGACTGGTGTCGGCACGTGACAGGTCAATATAGCGCACCACACTTCCGGGTACACGGGTGGGGGTGGTGGGACACGGGGAAGGGGGCCATTCACAGACATAACATACATTACAAAGTTGTATAACTTTGTAATGTGTGTTAGTCTGTGAATAATTCTTTACCGCCGCACTACCCCTTTAAATCTAGATCTCTTTTTTTTTTTTTTTTTTTTTTCTCCCAAACAATGATTCTTTATTGTGTCCCTGACGCCCAGCACCCTCAATGATTGATTGTTTGAGTTGAGTTATTTGCCCTAGTTGCAGTGCCTGTATATATGAGTGGAATATTTTATTTTGGACTATAATACAGCACACCCACAGTAAAAAACATACAAGCAGCCACAGCCCGCCCAGCTCTGGGAGTCGGGTCGTGACATCACCATTTTATCCAGGAAGTAAAGCCTTGATGCAGTAGTAAGTGCAGGGAAAAAAGCACTTTATGTGTATATTGGTGATTTGTATAACTTTTGGGGGACAATACAATACTTGATTAAAATCTTTCGCCGGACTTTTCCTTTAGAGCAGAGGAGAACAGCTGTATTCCTCACCCTGAGCACTTGGTAGGTTCTCTTTAAGTGCAGAAACATTGACATATTCAAAAAAATTTGGGGAGACCCAGTAATAAGTGAGTGTATTTATAACACGTATATATTTTTTTTTACTAGCCAGCTGTATAATTTCAATGACACTGCTTGTATCATTAAACTGTTTCCATTCTTATGTAGGTGCGTCTGCTGACCATACGGATTTTAAATCACTTTTGTAGTCAACCACCCACAAGTCTGGAGGTAAGTGGATCTTTCAGAGACTATTTTGCAGGTTTATCATTAGAAGCGGGCTAACCAGTACCTGTCTGCTTTCTAGGAACCCAGAGAAGGGGAAAACTTCTCAGTTTTCTCTGTTCTTCTGCAAGCTGAGCTTGTTCCGGCTACTGTCCATGGTTATCGAGAAAAATTGTTACATCTTAGGAAGCTTAGGCATGATATTGTACAGGCAACAATGAAGGAAGATTTTCAGGAGGTTAGTTATGTGTTCCTTTTTTTGCTGTATTATTCATGTCTGCTGTGGTTTGTTTTTGTTTTTTTACTGCAGACTTTACGTCTCTTAATGTACAATTTTCTATTGTAGTTTTCACCCTCTCAAATGTCTTTCTTCCTCACTCTATTGCTTTGTTTTGTTTTAAGGTACCATTGAGATATTTAGTGGCGATGCTTTATGTGAACTTCAGCCCTCTCTGGGACCCTGTGATTGAGCTTATTGTGTGAGTAAATGTTGTTGGTGAAAAAAAAAAAAGGTGTTCTGTGAAACAGCATACACTAGGCTAGCATAGGGGCCCTGTTACGTGTGTGTGTGTGTGTGTGGGGGGGGGTTTATTGGGCCACACACATCCCTGTGTAATAGAGGACTTGCGGCACACAAGTATTGGTAATGGAGGGCCCCACAAATGATCCAGCAATTGATCATACAGCTCTCCTCAGCTCAAGCCTTGTAACAGGCTCTGTAAACAAGTGCCAATGTACAGGCATTATTGCTTGTGTACAGCGAGAATTGGGTCATCCAATAGGCCTACATCTGACTAGTAGTAACCACAGTAGTTAGTGTGAGTACTCATGAGCAGTTTCACAAAGTATTACATATGTGGGAGGAAGTAGCTTATGCAAGAATTGTACAGGATAGCAGGGTGACATCATAGATACGTGGATGAAAGATGCTCTGTTAATGTCACATTGTGTAGTAAATGGTTCACCCAGTGAAGTTATTGATAAACATCAGTCAATTGGACAGTATCAGATACATTCAATGTCTTTGGTCCTAAAGTAAAACTCTAATCTTTTTACTACTTCACAGTTCTCATGCAAATGAGATGGAAAACAAGACTTTCTGGAAGGTGTTTTATGAGCATTTGGAAAAGTCTGCTACTCACGCAGGTAATGTACTCTTGGTAGTTATAATTTAACATCCTTTTCTTCAAGATATGCTGTGTTCACAAAATGAATGCCACCATACCGAGTCAATAATGTGCTGTGCTTGACTTAACATCCATGGTAAGGTTCTCTTAAAGAAACTATCCAGGTTTAGAAAAACATAGCATCTTTCTTGCAAAAACAGCACCATCCCTGTACTCAGGTTATATGTGATATTGCAGTTAAGCTCCATTCACTTTAATGGAACCGAGTTGCAGAACCCCACCCAAACTGAGGACAAAAGTGGTGCTGTTTCCGGAAGAAAGCAGCTATGTTTTCCTAAACCTGGATAACCCCTTTAGCAGTAGCATATCTTCTGTATGCCTGATCTGTTTTTTTTTTATACTGATACTGGTTTTGATGTATCCCATTTCTTTGATTTTGGTATTTTTGACAATAACGCTAGTTGGGCTACTCCTGGCATGTAATATACTGGGAATGGCCACAGCAAGGGTGAGGAGGGTGGGTTGGTGGTGACAGATTCTGGGCAAAAGAAATGTTTTAAAATGCATTGGGGCACTAAAAAAAGCATACTCACTTGTTATGATCCCTGCAGCTGCCATTTTGATGTTCCCCAGCCCTCTCCCTTCCCCTTTGACAGTTTGTGATGACATTGTGCTGTAAATGCATGCTCAGTCACTGCTGCAACCAATGAATGACTGAGTGGGTACAAACCAAACATCATTGGAGGCAGAGCAGCAGGGACTGGGAGACATTGGAGCTGCGCTTTCAGGGGTTCATGACATTTTCTTTTTTTTTACGCAATGTATTATACCGGGAAAACCCCCTTTAATGCAGTGCCATGATAAAACACAGTAAAATTGTGCTTTTAAAGAGAGCCTGTAGCCTCTCCTGGTGGGTGTATTTTAGTGAATCTTTGTATTCTCCATCTCTTCTTATAGCACTGCGTTGTCCCATTTCCTTTTTATTCTTAGTAAAAAATGCAAAACTAAATAGCCAACTGGGTTTTACCAGATGGGTGTGTGTCTCACACTGTCCAATCAGAGCTGACCATGCCCGAGTGTACACCAACATGCCCCAATGTTCTGCGCATTTATATCCCTTTTTTTAAGTCTTGTAACTGTTTGTTACATGTCTTGATATTTTTTTTTCATACAGAAAGAGAACTACAAGATGAGCAAAATGACGAGTCCTCGTGCAATGAGGCAAAGGATTTCCCTGGCTTTTATGCAGGAGAAATTGGAGTTCTATATGGTGATATGCGGAAACGTAGAATAGATGTAAAAGAGAGGACGGATTATACCAATTTTCGGTTTCTTCTTTGGAAAGCTATGTCATTCTTCCCTGACAGGGTGGAACCACGATCTAGAGAACTTTCTCCTCTTCTTCTGAGATTTATAAGGTAGTAACATTTCATTTTACAACTTTTTTTTTAATCACTTTTCTGCTCGTTTGAAGAATTAATGGGATTGTTACATTGATTAGTATATCAATATTAAAAGCTAAAAGCAGTGATTTCGTTTTTTGAACTAAAACCAGTGCATCATGCAAGAATTAGCAAAAATCCTTTCTGTAAATTTCTTATTCCCTCTAAAACCACTTCTAGCTTCCGCTATGTGTGCAATCCCCCCCAGGGTGGTATCACACAAGTTTGTTTTTTCTAAAATGCCACTGCTGTTTTTTGCTGCATATTTTGTGCCAAAGCTACAATGTATCCAGCAGGATGGAACAGTATGTTTCTGTATATTTCCAATTTCTTTTAAATCCACCTCTGATGTGATGGCAGCTTAAAAAACCTAATTGTATTCCAGTGACAGCTAATATTGTGTTACTTCTGTATTCCATTTATAATGCTGATTTCTAAAACAGTATAACAATAAGAGGATTTTTTACTCACCGTAAAATCTCTTTCTCGTAGTCTTCATTGGGGGACACAGATACCATGGGTATAGGCTGCTGCCACTAGGAGGCGCTGACACTAAGAGAAACAAAGGAAGTGACTCCTCCTGAGCAGGATATACCCGCCCACAGGCACTGAGCTAAACCAGTTTGTACCAGAGCAGTAGGAGAAGTCAAGAACAGGTAAAGTAGGAATAACACCAAAACGGAGAAAACTACCATACCGAGGAAAAACCCAAAAGAAAATGGGTGGGTGCTGTGTCCCCCAATGAAGACTACGAGAAAGAGATTTTACGGTGAGTAAAAAATCCTCTTTTCTCGTGCGTCTTATTGGGGGACACAGATACCATGGGACGTCCAAAAGCAGTCCATGGGGTGGGAAAGATAACCGCTAGACAAGAGCGCTTGGCGAGAAGGCACAGAATAGCACCAACACAACCATCAACTAGGAAGAGAGCAAGGGATGATGCTGAATGCATCAGAGAAAACCCCTACAGGTCCGCAGCAAAGGAAAAAAAGAGTGTCTATTCCCTGGAGCAATGTGCTGCACAGCAGACAAGAGTGGGTTGTGTCCATCCTGGAAGCCAGCGACATGATGTAACATTGAGTCCAACAGAACTAGTAGGCTAGATGTGGGGGAAAAAAGCAGACGCCCAGCCAAGTGGGTGACCACAGGCAGCAGGGACTTACTCTGAGGTAAAACAGAATAAAAGGCAAATACAACCAAGACGGGAGAGACTGGAAAATGTTTCATGGCACATAGAGGTCTAAGGCGTCAAATAAAGGAGTGTGGACTGAGCGTCTCTCATAGAAGGTGCCACATGAGATGCAGGAGAAGCTGCGTCCTTGACTATGGAGCTGGCAAGAATGGCCAGGCTGGAAACTCCATAGGCCTAGGAGTACAGTCTTCACTGAGAAGACAAAACTTGAGCACAAGAGAAGCCATGGCCTATGATATGAGTTATCCCATCTGAGAAACACATGTTAATAAGAAGAATAAAGCTGTCCAAGCATAAAGCAGTCCAGGGAAGGAAGGAGCTGGAGGAAGGAAAAACCGCGATCAGAATCTTGAGTAAGTTGTCCTGGAAGGAGTACAGTAGTACCTGGTATCCCGCAGTGCCCAACAGAAAAGAGGAGCAGAGAAAAGCTGGTAAGCCGGGGAAAAAACAACTCCATGGGCTGTTAGAGCCTTAGAAGGGAGGTCGATCATATAAAACACTCTGCTCCAAGAAGCCTAGAGGTACTCGAGAGCCTGGAGTCCCAGAAGAAAACTGTGAAGGGAGGTCAAGGTAAGGCTGATGGGCATGGGAGTTGTCACAGGACAATGGGCACAACAGGTAATACATAGACTAGAGTCCATATTTAGACTAGATCCAGAAACCAACGCCTCAAAGGGGTGAGCGGAGACTTTGCTTGGTAAGAGCAGAACAGCAAATGTAAGTCCTGCCAGAATGCGATAGGTTTGGAGACGATAAAAGGTAGGGCCAGACATGGGCCAGTGAATAACCCTGTTTCCAAGGAGAGGAAACCTTTAAGGGAATAAGTTCTCAAGGAATCCACATGGGAGACAAGATAAGGGAGGGGGACTGGGAGCCCCGTCTGGAGAGCATGGCCGGTCAACAAGAAGACCAAGGACAAGGAAGTCAAGCAGGAGTGCTCATAGAGGCCAGTGAGGGTCGGAAACCCACACCCGCCTGTCGGAAGAAGCAATTACGGAATAACAGTCGTCTGGAGGATACTTATACTAAATATTCCATCCTCCTGGAGAAGGGAAGGGCTGCTTGAAGATCTTCTGACTGAGTGGTAAAAAACCAAACCCAGGATAGGGGGGGGGGGTCATGCACAACAGTGCATTACTCCAGGGAGAAGGAGTAATGGTTTAAGCGGGAGCACTGCAAAACCCTAAACTGAGAACAATGCTTCATAGTCCGTATGGCCAAGCAAGGACACCTGGAGAAGCTAGACCACGAAGAGACCATACACCTATGCTTAGGACGGTAGAGAAACCGTACAGGCAGTAAACAGGAAATCCTCACCCTGTGAGACTGCAGCTGCCTAAGAGAGAAGACTAAATACTTGCCATGTTGGCCATAGGCAGATGCAGAAGGAGAAGTCCTAAAGTAGCACTGTGATAGACATGTAGGCAATTGATGTCATACACACACCAGGGGTAAAAGAAACCCTTTACTGTTTTACCTGAGGAGCCGAGAGGCCTCACTTCACCCAGATCAAAGAGGGGACGGCCTAAGCAATACAAGCCATACTACTGGGGAACAGCCAGCGAGACAAATGCCAGAACATGGTAGTTATGCCCAGACCAAGGACAGAAGAACCACCCTGACAGTACCAGGATGAAAGTGACCGGATCTGTATGCTGCCGGCCACTCAGAGGACCAGAAAGAACCACCCTGTATGAGAGTCCAACAGTCCGGGGGCAGGTAAAATGAGGGGTCCTGTACCTTGTGTAGTGGGACACGTAGCAGGATGCTTGGGCTTTAGAAAGGATACAGCCCAAGAGGAATACAACAAGGTTACACTGCCTGAGAGCAGGTAATACGACTTGTTAGTGGAAACATATAGAAGACAACATGGTGTAGTAACAAGTTACCCTATGATGATCCCCTGAAGTGACAGGCACAGATCATGGAAGTCCTACGAGGATGAAAGGTAATATACAGGGTAACACGAGCAGACTAGCTGCAAGCAGTAAGTAACAGAGGACCAGCATTCAAGAGATACAAATACCTGGACTGGAAGCAGGTAACGTGCCTGGTCAGACCTGTAAACAGAAGCCTACAGTGTGTGCTCTGGGAGCAGGGAAGAACAGGACTGTGTCCCTATGTAAATGAGGACTGGATACGAGAACTGCCCAGCATCACCAGGATAGTGAGCAGACCTGAAGGTGGTGTATTACATTGTGTAACAGAATACCACAATCTGTGCACGCCGAACTACAGGTAATGTAGTTGGAGCCATATCGTGCAGCAGAGGGCAGAGCTCTGAATAACCTTGTACCACCACCTGGGAGGGGGTAACATGTCCAGTTCTATGTCCGTGACATCATGTAGTAAAGGTATCTATGTCATGAAGATGAGAGGCAGGTCTGAAGCACCGCCCGCTAATGGGTGATGTGAGTGACAGGACTGGAAGCTCTGAGTAACACCGGAACAACGACTGGCAATGGGTGATGAGTCTGGTCCCATAACCTGTCTGACAAACCATGTAGCAGACTGTTCTGTTGTGAGAGCCCAGGAACACAGCATAGTAATAGGTAATGTGTCTGGTTCCATGTCCTGCTTGCGACACCATTTAGCAAAGGATTCTGCCTCGAGAACACAGTAGTCCCCTTAGGAACGGTAATGTGTCTGGTCTCATGTCCTGCTTGTGAAACCATGTAGCAGAGTGTTCTGCTCAAAGATCGTTTGTCAGCGAGTAACATGTCTGGTTCCGTGTACTTACCGTGACACTGTGTAGCAGAGGGTTCTGCTCAGAGCACAGATACACTGTCTGGAAACAGGTAACGTGTCTGGTTCCGTGTCCTCACCGTGACACTGTATAGCAGAGGGTTCTGCTCAGAGCAGAGATACTCTGTCTGGAAACAGGTAACGTGTCTGGTTCCATGTACTTACCGTGACACTGTGTAGCAGAGGGTTCTGCTCAGAGCACATACACCGCCCTGATAACGTGTAACGTGTCTGGGTTTATGTACTCCTCGTGACACTGTGTAGCAGAGGGTTCTGCTCAGAGCACAGATACACTGTTTGGAAACAGGTAATGTGTCTGGTTCCGTGTCCTGCTCGTGACACCAGGTAGCAGAGGGTTCTGCTCAGAGCACAGATACACCACCTAGATAGGGTGTAACATGTCTGGTTCCATGTACTTCTCGTGACACCATGTAGCAGAGGGTTCTGCTCAGAGCACTGATACACCGCCTGGATAGCGGGTAACGTGTCTGGTTCCATGTACTTCTCGTGACACCATGTAGCAGAGGGTTCTCAGAGTACAGATACACCGCCTGGATAGCGGGTAATGTGTCTGGTTCCATGAACTTCTCGTGACACCATGTAGCAGAGGGTTCTGCTCAGAGCACAGTAAACTCCGTCTAGTAGCAAGTAACGTGTCTGGTGCAGTGTCCTACTTGTGACACCATGGAGCAGAAGGATCTGAGGGCACAGAAACACTGTATGGTGATGGGGAATGTGTCTGTGCGTATGTGGTTGAAGGGGAACCAGAGTGTCTGTCTATAAGTATTAATGTAATCTTATATATATATATATATATATATATATATATAATCTGACACAGAGGGGTCAACCAGCACCAAAAATGCTGGATCTGCAGACCAAGGGTTGCTGGAACATTATATGGAACATTGGCCATAATAAAACATGATGCAAGCCATTCTCATATATGTAATGGTGTAGTAACACACTTCCACCAGTAGGTGGCAGGAGAGATGCATTGTGTCCCAGGCTGCTGGAATAGAAGGGCAGTGTGTGGTAGCTCCATCAGGAGACCACACACATACACACACATGGCAGGGGGAGGGGGAAGCAGCATCCCTCAGTGCAGGCTCTGGAGAGAGCCAAAAGGGGGGATGCCACGGTCCGCGCTGCACCCGAAAAGGGGCGGGGCCTACCGGAGGGGGCGGAGCATCTTACTGTGAAGGCTCCACCGAGAGCCACAGGTAAGATTAAGGTGGGATGCTGCGGCCCACCCGACTCCCGAAGGGGGCGGGGCCTACCGGGAGGGGGCGGAGCATTCCAGTGCAGGCTCCACAGTTGAAAAAAGGCGCAATTCTCCGGGCAGTGCGGCACCCGGAAGGGGCGGGGCCTATATAAGGCGGGGCATCCTCAGAGCAGGCTCCAGTGAGAGCCAAACATAAGTAGAAATGAGGCGGGCCGCGCAGCGCCCGAAAGGGGGCGGGGCATATCGGGAGGGGGCGGAGGTAGCCCTGTGTGTACTCTGGAGAGCCACAATATAGGGAAAAAAGGGCGGGATGCCGCGGCACTCGGTAAGGGGCGGGGCTTAGGGAAAAGGGGCGGAGCATCCTTTAGTATGGTCTCTAGAGCCACATGAAAGGAAAAGTGCGGGAAGCTGCGCAGCACCCAGTCAGGGGAGGAACATCCCTCACAGTGCGCCCCATGGCACCCGGAGAGAGACACTAATAAGAATAAAATGGTGGAGAGGGCTGGCCTGCTACCGACTGAGGGGAGAGGAGTATCTGCCTGGGGAGGGCTGCAAGTGACTGGAAAGGGAGAGCTGCCAATGTGGAGTAAAATGGCGGCCTGGGAGGGTGGGCAGGGGGAATATACTTACCGCATAGGAGCACATACTCACCATTGTCGTCTTCAGCCGGTGGGTGCCTCACCTTAACGCGCCAAGCTTTGGGGGGCGAGGCGGGAAGGGGCTGTGCGGATACAGAGTCCGCAGAAAGGCGACCAGATTGACTGATCTGGGGCCCTGGTGTCACGTTGCCGGCCGGTGGCGACCGAGGGGTGACAGCCCATTTACATTTATGGTCTGTTCCCTGGTCGCATAGTGAGGGGATCTGGGTGGGTCTAGATTACCCACCGTGCCCAAGAATCCATAGGACCTAGAAGGAAAAAGAAAAACCAACTAACTAAACATAAAGGAAGAAACTGGTCTGGGGAACCCAGACCTGTGTCTGCCTCCTACCGACACTAAGCTAAACTGGTTTAGCTCAGTGCCTGTGGGCGGGTATATCCTGCTCAGGAGGAGTCACTTCCTTTGTTTCTCTTAGTGTCAGCGCCTCCTAGTGGCAGCAGCCTATACCCATGGTATCTGTGTCCCCCAATAAGACGCACGAGAAACATTATTTTAATGTTGGTAATATTTTTTAATTGTATCTTTATTGCCATATTTTCTTTTTTAGCAATGAATATTATCCAGCAGACTTGTTAGTGGCTCCTTCTCAAGACCTTCGGAAGTTAGATAAAGTAAAGGACAGTACAGGGGGTGGAGACATTGCTGAAGATGAAGCAATGGAAGAAGCAGCTAACACCGATTTTGAGGAGATTGACAATACTGGATCACAGGCAAAGAAAACCAGAAGAGCTGCCTCAAAGTGAGTTGTTTCCAA
Organism: Dendropsophus ebraccatus; assembly: GCF_027789765.1. NCBI lineage: Eukaryota > Metazoa > Chordata > Amphibia > Anura > Hylidae > Dendropsophus > Dendropsophus ebraccatus. Next base: position 74,729,592 of record NC_091454.1, read on the forward strand.
TGCACTTAGCATTAAATAGTATTTAAAGATTTTTTTTAAATGGCGGAAGAGGTGCGAGGCATAAAACATTTCAGGAAAGACTTAACGATTTGAATTGATATAGATAAGAGAAAAAAAAGGGAAAGGGGCGACATGATCAAAGCCTTTTAGTATGTTAAAATACTAAATAAGGTTCAGGAGGGAAGTGTTAAAAAAAAATAACTGAACTCAAAAACAGGACACAAGAGGACACATTGAGAGGTTTGTTGGAGGAAAGATCAGAAAAACATAATGGAACAAACTGTAGGTAAATCTACAATAACAGAATTTAAACATGCCTGGGATAACCATATATCTATCCTAAGATAATAAGAAAGGGCAGACTAAAAGGGAAGACTAGATGGACCCAGTGGTCTTTTTCTGCAGACACTCTTCTATGTTTTTATGTTCAATGTATCCTGTATTGTTCAATATATCCTGTATTGCCTGGAGAAGGTGGATGCAGCCCGAGAACTGCTTGGAAAACATGGATAAAGCCTATTGCTGTATCCATGTTTTCCATGCAGTCCTCGGCTGTATTACCCAGGAAGCAGGATTTCCACTCAATTTATTGGGAGCAGGATTTCCACACACAAACACGTTGATTTGTGCATGGGAATCTGTGAAGCTTCCTTATACAAATTGTCACAAATTTTAGCCATGTTGGACATGCCTTAGTTAGTAAGACATGTAGCAGGGTTCAGCATCCTGAGTTGAGTAACTGTTTTCAAACTTTTCTCCCTCCTCTCAAAGCTTCATTAACTTACAGCCCTTTTAGGTTAGTTATCTGATTTAAGTTACAGAGTGTAAAAAACATTCCTATTAGCATTTTCCGTATGAGCAGTTTTAGGTTAGTTCTGTGCTTAAGGCATTAACTCATTATGCATATTGAACATTACAGATGATCACATAGACCTAAGCTGTAGAAAATTTACCCTTATACCCTTTCTATGATAGCAACATGTTTTCCTTATAACACCTTAAGGGTGGGTTCACACATACCGGATCGCAGCAGATTTCATGCTGAGAAATCCACTGCGATCCGGTGTCCTGGCATTCTGTATGGGTTTATATACTCGCAGCATATTTTTAATTCCACTGTGAGTATGTAAAGCCCCGTCCCCCTTAACCCACCGCTGTTAGGTTAATACATTACCGTCCTGAGCTCCGGCCTGCTTCTGTGGCTCCCGGGTACTCGACATCCCGCTCAGCCAATCAGTGGCTGCGGAGGGACAGTGCACCAATTGGCTGAGCAGCATTTAAGGGAGCCAGAGCCGGAGACCGGTAATGTTTTAACCAATCCAGATCCATTGTGAGTATGTAAACCCGTACAGAATGAGAAGGAATGTGAAGGCACCCTTAAATGGCCTTTCTATGAGATAGGACATCTACGTGTTATCATGGGGGTCCAGCGCTTGTGTCATTGTTTGATGTGGTTTGTTGGGTCTGGCACTCCATTCTAGTCCCACTCAAATGGTAGGCCATCAGTATTAAGTGAAGAATACTTGTTAACTTTTCTAACATTTATATACATTTCTTTAGACTTTTATATTGGGTAGTTTCTCTGTTATTCATCCTGGAAATGTATGAATAAATTGACAGCTAGGCACTATTCTCGTTACTTATGCGTGTCCCTACACAGTCGTCTTTCGCTGATTGGTTGTCATACTGTTTAGGGACATGCCCTATTGAAAAGCATGGCATCTTTCTTCCACAATCAGCACCACATATGTCCAAACTCTGTACATCAGTCACACTGGGCCGGAAGGGAGTAGGTGTACCTGCTGCAGCTCAGCACCACTGCTATGACATTTGGGCTGTGGGCATGATATAGAGCTGACTGCTTCCATTTATTCATACATTTAGGCTGGGTTCACACACAGTATATTTCAATCAGTATTGTGGTCCTCATATTGTAACCTCAACCAGGAGTGGATTGAAAACACGGGCTCTGTTCACACAATGGTGAAATTAAGTGGATGGCCGCCATATAACAGTAAATAACTGCCAGTATTTCAATATAACAGCCGTTGTTTTAAAATAACGCAAATATTTGCCATTAAATGACGGCCATCCACTCAATTTCAACATTGTGTGAACAGAGCCTTTCTGTGTTTTCAATCCCCTCCTGGTTTTGGTTGCAATATGAGGACCACAATACTGACTGAAATATACGTAGTGTGAACCCAGCCTTATAGGACAAATAACAGAAATGGCATCATGCAGCATTCTAAGAATCTCCTAACGTCTACTATGAAGTTAATAGGGCCAACAGATGTTTTAGTCTGGCACAGTAAAAAAACATTATGCTTTGGTACAATAGCTGCGAATTGGCATACTATAACTTTTCAGATAAGCAATGTGTAAATGATTAATAAAAGGATACTCTAATTTCACAACGATACCCCCTTTCAACAGGATACGGGATAACTATCAGGTCCAAAGACAGCAGGAGGATTGTGCCCCTGAATGATTGGAACACATTGCTCATTCTCTATGGGGCTTCTTTACATTGTAGCATGCTGAGCTGCTGCTGTTCATTCTCAGGATTGATGAGTCCCAGCAGTCAGACTCCAGCCAATCCTCTAGTTATAGCTTTTCCTGTGGATAGGGAATATGGCTGCTTTCACAACAGATTTTCCTCCCCCACACGGACAGCATAGCCGGATATGATGCTGGGAGCGGGGGAACTGTATGAGTATGCGCTGCATTGCAATGAAGCAGCCGCGCAGCTCTGTCATTACAGCGTGGCACATATTCATACAGTTCCTCCGCTCCCAGCATCATATCAGAAATGCTGCCTGTGCGGGGAAGTACTCTGTTACAGGCCCTCCACGTCCATGTTCCGTGTGAATGCAGCCTAACTGTTTGAATAGAGACTACCCCTTTAACGTAGATTAGGTGCAATGTGCCAACAGACTCCTACATTAGTATAGCATATTGTCAAGAAGCAGCAGCTCTTGAACACCTTTCAACACCAGGCAGCAAAATATACCCTGATGACCACACTTTCTTGTGCCCTCCAGTTTGATGTGGTTTTTATAGTCTAAAAAATATGATAATCTGCTGACTTTATGGAATTTAATACATTTTTCCTCTGTTTTAATTATTTTGTAGGCAACTTGTTGCCCATTTAGGAGTGTTTTCCAAGTTTTCAAATCCTCGTTCATTATATCTGGAACCCAAGTTACATGAACTTTACACTCAGGTAATACATACTATTCTTGTATATGTAAAACTCCATTTACTCAGTGTCAACCCATGTTAAACACTAGTAAGTGACCTCATAGGTTTTTCTGTAATGAATGTAGTAGTATAAGTTTATTACCCTCACTACTGTGTGTCAATAAAGCTATAAGAGCCCATTAGTGATAATGCCATCTGTACAGTGTAGCTGCCTGGATTGTTGACTAGTTAGACTTTAGAGAATGTATGTTCAGCTCTGTCATCAAGTAACTACTCGGTATTTTACGTTAGTGGTATTTTACTTTACAATAGTGCTATATAGCAATCTCTTTATACAGTACGTCTAAATATAGCCAGTGAAAACAAGTGTATAATTTATTTCCGCTTTGCACAAAATGCTTAGATTATTATCAATTCAAAACAGAGAATCAATGGAACTTACCAATAGATGCAAACTTTCTTTAAAATACATCAGCAGTGCTCAGCATGTGTAAATGACCCACCACAAGACATCATATAAGTACAGTTTGTTTACATATATAACCAAATAATGTGAGAAAAAAACACTTAGATCATCTTTATCACTTAGGCCTAGCGGTCCCAGTGCTTCAGTACGTATGATCCAGCTTGTTTCCTTCCTCAGCAAGGCTTTTTGACGATCATCTCCATTTCGTAATGGTCTCCAAGCCTAGGAATTTAAGCAACGTTTGATCCATGTTCTATCAACCTCATACAGCCCACTTCTGTTCTACGAGAGCTAAGATGCACCAGCTGCATAACGAGTATTGTGAGCCGGGTGATAGCAATAGTTCACCAAACGGCTGTCCTGTAAGACTCTGCGTTGTATGCTGAAATAAAGTTTGCATCTACTAGTGAGTGCTGCTAATTCTCTGGTGTGAATTGATACCTATTGGACTGCAGAGCATTACCCAAGTGTCCATCCTAACTACAGTAGTAGAGCCAGTGTTTGCTAATCCCTGTTGGATGTGGATGGGTTATATTATAATGCCAAAGTCGATTTAGAGTTGTATGCAGATGGCTCCTGACAGCCCAATCCTATGCCAGCAAGTGTTGCTGGAACCACTAAAACACTCCTGAATTCCTGGGAATAAAACATATCTGTGATTGGCCTCTCCAAAGGAGCACACAGTATAGGTCCTTCAAGCTGGGTTTATTGGATTTTATAGCCACAGGCTGGCACATTTGTAGAAGTACTACTTAGTGTTGCTGTCCTTTGGGAAACTTTTGACATGTCAAAAGTTTTGATCGGCCTGGTTCTGAGCCTTCAGACCTGTACCGATCGGGAGAACGAGCGGGGAATTGGACCGCGCTGCAGAGCGTCCTCTCCCTGCTCTGTGTCAGCATAATCAGTCGGGCTCCATAGAGTTCCATTATAAGCCTGACTGATTACATGACAGAGGGTCGGGAAGCGTGGTCCTATCACCGCTCTATCTCCCGATCGGTATGGGTCTGAGCGATCAACACTTTTGACATGTCTCTATGACATGTCAAGTTTTGCAAAATGACAGTGACACTTTAAGCTGACACCGTTGTATAGACACCATTAGAATTATTAATATTCTTTAGGCACTGCCATTGTGTGTTGGTTGTGTTGCACTACTTCATAGGAACCACGTTGGGAAATTTCTCTAAGGTTCAGTGCTATTTTGGCCCTATTGTGGAAAAACTGTCTTTTTAATGTGGAGATAGTATTGGTAAAACAGAGCTCTGTTGTAAAGCTGTATTTAGGGCGTAGTCACATGTTTTGTTATGTCATTTTTCTGCTATGTTGCAAAAGTCAGAAGCCAGAAATTGATGGTAAATTGGCATTCTGTTGACTTTATCAGAAACATCTGTTTGATAGTAGCAATTAACAGGTGACAACTAACATGCCTGAACTTACTCTTGTAACTTTTATGGAAATGCCATGGTACGGCCATGGAAATTGACAGCACAGATATGCATGTATCCATGCTGTCAGTTTCTAGATTACTAGCAGTGCATATATACATTCTGCGCTGCTCTGTGATTCGGCATCCCACTCTCAAGCTGCCGCTGTGTCTTCAGACCTCAATGTTTTCTCTGGCTGTCAATCATTCTTAAGAAGAGCAGTCTGAAGATACAGCAGTCACCGGAAAGCAGAATCTGTTCTTTGAAAAACAGTTCATAAAAGTTAGGACTGTAGGATGTAAAGCAGAGATGTCAGGTATTTTGTGCTTGTTTAATTTTTTACCTTCTTTGTCTCCAGTTATTATGTCATCAAGATGAGAACGTACAAAAAGTTGCCTTGGATTGTGTGCTGAGCTACAGACACCCACATATTCTGCCCTACAAGTAACTTTTCTTAATTGTTTATGCTTTGGGAAATCTTAAATGAAAGGAGTTAAAGGGGCTTTGTGTATATGTTTAGCATATATGTTTTATACTCTTGAAAAGGATAAAAGCTTATATGTCAAACTGAAACTAAAAATGGATTTAGCAGAATGTCTTTCCCATTGACTTAAAGTGTCACTGTAATATTTTTTTTTTTTGCAGAAGTCAATAGTACAGGCGATTTTAAGAAGCTTTGTAATTGGGTTTATTAGGCAAATATGCCATTATCTGCATTCAAAAAGACTTTTCCCAGGTCCCCCCTCCCTCCTCTCTCTCATTCACTGCTCATTATCAGGAAATCTCGACTCTTTTACATCAGTCGAGCCTTGTGTAACCTATGAAGGAGGGGGGAGGGAGCAGAGAACAAAGGATTACACAGTGGGAGCTGTGTGAAAGCCACTATTCAGAGGTCAGAGAAGTCAGTGGTGACTTCAGTGGAGATAGCCGGTGATGTAGCTGTAAAGTAACTCTTTGTTGTCCTGTTTTGGTGCCTCATCTCCCTCCACCCCTCCCCTCTCCATAGAGAACAATGAAGACGGGGGAGAGCTTTAAACTGCTTTTTCATGATAAAAATGCATTTTTCGGGTAATAAACCCAATTACAAAGTTTCTTAAAGTCATCTGTTTTATTGATTTCTGCAAAAAAAAGTTAAAACGACAGTGGTGCTCTGGATTACGAGCATAATTCGTTCCGGGACTGTGCTTGTAAACCAAATCCACTCTTAAACCAAAGCAAATTTTCCCATAAGAAATCATTGATATGCAGACAATTGGTTCCACACCCCAAATATAATGATTTATTATTCTGAATAACATGTAAAACAGACGAACCAAACATTTAGAAACAGCAGAATATGTGATATTATAAGTTACTGTACAGTAATGGAGAGGATGGGAAACACAAGGGTGGACAGAGACTGCAGGGAGCATGAAGGAATGAGCAAGACAGATGGGGGCACATACATGCAGCACTCTCTGTCCAGGGAGAGAGAGGTTACAGCTATGGAGAGATTACCTCCACAGTCCTGTCCCCTGATGTAAGCCCCAGCCTGAGGTGGATCTTCTATGATTTAGAAGGTGAGGGAGACTTCCTGGGTCAGAGTACAGGGCTGTAGACCCCGCTATGCAGACCATGCCCCTCCTCCACTACCCCTCCCACCCAGTACAGGGAGCTCTTAATCCAAAGCAATGCTCTTAAACTAAGTCACAATTTTGAAAAACTGTGAGCTCTTAAACCAAAACACTCTTAAACCAAGTTACTCTTAAACCAAGGTACCACTGTGTGTGTATATATATATATATATATATATATATAAATATATGTGTGTGTGTGTGTGTGTTTTTGAGGGCTTTTTTTGTTGCTGGACACAATAGTGCAGAATACTACACAACTTTATACAACAGAAGAAAACAACTCATATATTACCGTATTTTGATTCTAGAATGAATTGCTTGTGTTTTATAATTTATGAAATACTGGTTTCACATCTTACAGGGAAAATTTACAAAGATTACTTGATGATAAAAAATTTAAGGAGGAAATAGTCCATTTCAGCATTTCTGAGGAGAGCTCTATAGTCAAGCCTATGCATAGAGCAGACCTTATTCCTGTGCTCATGAGGTAAGTCCTGGGTAGAGATTGACAAATGCAATAACTAGTACTGAGACCTATGACCTGTTTCCACATTCCTGCCTGTTCTGTATTAGGCCTTGGGTACATTGCAGTTTCGATCCAAAATGCTGCCCTATTTTGTCTCTTGAGATGCCAGCAACCCAATGGACTCCATTAAAATCAATGGTGTCCTTCAGGCGTTATTGGTGTATGGTGTGCAACAAAAACACCAGTGGTTTTGTTTCCGTTCTGCTCCTATAAAGGTGCAGAATAACAGAGCGAACAATGCAAATAGGCATTGAGCCTTATTTTTTAAACGAAGGAAATAATTTTAGTTGTTCATCAGCCGCTATGCCACACTGTATGGCTTCAAGACTGTAAAGTATTTGCTGTACTAAGCCCCTGGAGAAATGGGCTCCTCAAGACTTTTACTTACATTCACTCTTTGGCAAATAAAGGTGGCTAGGCTGGAAAAATGATGAACCAACTAATATGTATAGTGGACTTACATATTGCCTCGTCAGTAAAAACCACCAAACGTTAGTAGATTTAGTATTAAATGCTTGAGAGAAAAGCTAGCTTGGATCCTGGCCATTGCAGCAGGAGCCTTGCTGTATATTACAGCTAGCTTCCACTGTGAAGTGTTCTGAACCCACACCATACATGTGCCGTCTTTGTTTATTAGTGTCAAAGGCCTTAAAGTGGTTATCCAGTGTTAGAAAAGCATGGCCTCTTTTTTTCCAGAGACAACATGAGTCTTTTCTCCAGCTCAGTGGTTTGCAATGAAACCCTTCAATGAAACTGGGTTTCGAAAACCCACTCAAACTGGAGACAAGAGTGGTGTTGTCTCTGGAAGAAAATGGTCATGTTTTTCTAATGCTGATTAACCCCTTTGAATACTCAACAACATAAATCTCAACATGTTCTATTTGGTCACTACTGAGTAAACTCATTTCTTCTACAATTTAGTTACTGTAGGTTATTTAGAATAATTTGTTGTTTTTCCTCCCTTAACTGTACATTTGATTTGACACATGACACCATTATCTTTACTTTTTCTCTTCTGCATAGAATATTATATGGACGTATGAGAAGCAAAACAGGGAGCAAAACACAGGGCAAGTCAGCTGCTGGCACACGAATGTCAATTGTTCTCCGTTTCTTAGCTGGTTCCCAGTCTGAAGAAATAAGGATGTTCTTAGATCTTCTTTATGAACCAGTGAGACATCTGAAGGAAGGTATGACATTCTTTCATTTATTAATTCTTTTTATACATTATCACAATGGGCGCCACCATCTTGCATGAGCTATTTTAACAGCATTTAGAGATTTACTTTACAGCAAGACCCTATGGGACCATAGGATACAAAGGACTGGACCTGTACCATTCAAATGAATGAGAGGCTTTTGGGGGCCTCTACGGCAAATGGACATCATAAGGATTGGGGGAAAGGGGGCACAATCATCGCCTCTGTAAGCCTAGACAGATCAACACTAAGGGGGATATTTATCAAACCAGTGTAAAGTAGAATTGTCTTAGTTGCCCCTGGCAGCCAATCAGATTCCACTTTTCATTCCACACAGATTCTTGAAAAAATGAAAGGTAGGAGCGCAAAAATTGTGACTTTTCTGCACTAAACTGCAGCCATAGGGGGTTGATAAATCCCCTATGTTGTCTTAAAATGGCAGTGCTTTTTATGCCAGAATAGTATGTAACATTCTTTTGCTGATGTTGAGTTTTTACTTTGCAGGAAGCTGTCTAGCTCTGGTGCAGCAGTCTGTAGAACAGGTGGACCTCTCTAATGTTATACCTCTTGGACGACAGCACAGCCTATTCAATAGTTTGGAGTCAGTTCTTAAAAATTTAGGTCATCTGATCAGCCCATACTTACCTGAGATGCTCCAGATTTTACTTTGCATGACAGCCACTATCTCTCATATTCTTGAACAGAAGGAAAAGGTAAGGTTATTGTAAAATGTTTTGTGTTGATAATCCTGGGGTTGTAGTACTACAGTCATATAATTTCACTAAGGTTAGGTTGGGTTACATATTCTCTTTACAGGAATGCAATAATTTCTATTATTGCTCTGTGTCTGGGCTCATGCAGTTTGTATCCGGTTACTGTGCGGCGCCTGGTGTAGAGATTATATTTTAGACTATAACACAGTAGTAATTCATAAATAAGGCAATTTCTTAAAGGGAATCTTATCAGTAGGTTAGGGCATCCTAATCTGCTGATAGTACATAGTGCCTTTTAATAATTTCAGTTGAAAAAGAAAAAAGCATTTTAATAATATTAGTGAGACTATTTGGTGCATCGGGGGCAGTCCTTTACTACTTTGTGCACCGAGATGGCCGCCCACCTGCTCTTCTAGCAGCACCTCTATTGAATACTAAGGCTGCCTATCTGCAGTGGCTGCAGTGGTAGCTAGAGCAGCTGGCCCCAAACTGCCACATTAACATAGGACTGAGTTTCTTAAATGTGGTGCACTGAAGAGTCCTATTTAAGGCTAGGGCCACACTGCATTTTCGCTGTACATTTAGATGGGAAAAAAAGGTAATTTTTTTTTTTAACATACACAAAGATGTGATAGACTAAGTTTTTCTGTATGTTTAAATTAAACATTTTAAAATGATAGGGGGAAACAGATGCATAATGTAGTGTGGCCCTAGTCTAGGACACTATTGGGGGAAATTATCTATGTTTTCTATGTTTCTTTCATTAGTTTATATAACATTTAAAGAAAATGTAATTTTGTTTGTGTGTGTTTTATGTGGCAGCAGTAAAGAGTTACACGGCTCACCTGCTAGCACCAGTCGCTATGTCGGGAACTACAGGGCTACAGAAGCCCTGGTCCCAGCATAGTTAGATACCTCTAATGCTGCTGCATACAGCATTAGCAATGAACTTCCCTTAATATCTATTGTAACATTGGAATAGACATTACAATTGGGGAAACTGTCTGTCAGTAGCGCTGCAGCCGAGGTATGGTGAAGCAGAGTGAGCAATGATTGATAGCTAACCTCGCTTGCTCTGCTTCACTGTTTTGTGGCTGCAGTGCTACTGACACAGGCTGCTGCCCCAAGCCTTATTTCTGTTTTAATGCTAATATGGATAAGAATAGATATTGGGGGAGGCTCAGGATTGAGCCCTGCAGCCCTGGAGCCCTGCAGTCCTGACACTGCCACTGGTGGCAAAAAGAGGACTGTGTTGTGTTGGGGACTATTATTGCTGCCAGTCAGTAAAAACACATATACAGTAATACCTCGGTTTTCGAACGCTTTGGAGCTCGAAATGCTTGGTATTCGAACGAAAATTTACCCAGAAGAAGTGTTTGGAATTCGAACTTCGCTCGGTTTTCGAACGTTTTTCAAACGTTTTTGCGAGCGTGGATGGTGGGTTGTACCTGGCAAGTTAAGCAGTGGTGAGGCTTCACATACAGTACAGTGCTGTATAAGACTGCTGGAGTGCATATACAGTGCAGTAGTAGTAAAGGCAGTGTACCACCATCTCCCATACATTACAGTGCTTGGATGGGGGGGGGAAGCTATACAGTAAAGGATGGGTGAGAAGTTGGTGACTACTGTACTATAATTGCTGGTTCTGATGAACATTTCTTATGTTTAATGTCCTGTACAGTATAGTGCTGTTCTGTACTGTACTGTAGTGATTATACTGAGCACTTATCAGTGTAATAAATGAGTATTGCAGGTAATTATTGGTGGCTGCTGGAACCAATTAATCACATTTACATTATTTTCTATGGGAAGACACTGCTCGGTTCTCAAACTGCTTGGTTCTCAAACTGCCTTCTGGAACCAATTAAGTTCGAGAACGGAGGTACCACTGTATATTTATTTTTTACGTTTTCTTTAATAACATTCATTATAACGTAATGAAAGAAATGCAATGTAAGGGAACCTGTTTCATTGAATGCGCAGTCTGATGTGCCAGTTGTGCTAGTGCCATGTTATGAAAATATAGAAACTGAGTAAATTCTGAGCTTAGGAGTCTAGTAGTCAGTCTTACTCAATGATTCACAGTCTTACTTGTACGAGCTTTGGTACACAGATAGCTGTCAGCCACCTTTTTTTTTTTTTAGACGCAATTTGTGAAACCAACCTTAGTTCAATTTATCTCTGGCATTCAACCTCTGTAACAAGAACTCCAATACTTTTTTTGTAGAATTCACTTTACCTTGTTTTGTTTTCCCAAGTAATCCGTTCTCATAAAACGACATGTTACTTGTTCACAGAACTTTGTAGACACTATAATAAACCTCCTTACATTGATCAACATGTAATGTCCATGCTCAGAATTGTATAACTTTGTTTTTACAGCAGGTTTTCAGATTCAGTAACTCGCAGATATGTGCCTCATATGCCAGGCAGCCATTTGCCGAGTTCATTTATCGCTTCATTAGATGGCAAGGTGTTAAAAGTTCAATAAGTTAAATACCACAGGCGCAAATCTGGGTAATGATTATGGAACGCACTATAGCTAAATCAGGAAAAAGACTATTTGGTTAAATTTCCACTGGTTTTAGGGCAGGTCTTTTACTGACCCCGAGAGTTCAGATACTGAATTATTTTTTGTCTTTGCGTTTATGACCTATGAATAGGAACTTATTTACAGAGGTGCAGCTGAGCGGTTATAGGTTCTGAGAGGTCAGCTACTTATCTGACTGACACACTCCCCTCTCACAGGTGGGGCCGGGGTTCCACAACTAGTAAATCACACTCTACCCTCAAGCACGCAGCCTTGGATACAGCAGTCCTTTTAGACCCCCCCCCCCTTAACTTTTATTCTTATAAATTAAATGCAAATATAGGATGAAGATGGATGAAGCTGTTAAAAGCCAGAGTGGTCTGTCAATACAGGAAAGAGTATGAACTGTTATCGAGGATATATTTCCTCCTATGAGTCTCTTTAATAATATATACTAAGCTGCAGTCTGCAGTACTGTGTTTAACATCACACACTAAGTCCCATGCACTTTAAAATGTAATCATATAGCCCCCTCTGCTCTCCTGAGGCAACGTCATATATTATTAAAGTGTCACTGTCGTGAATTTTTTTTTTTGCAGAAATCAATAGTCCAGGCGATTTTAAGAAACTTTGTAATTGGGTTTATTATCCGAAAAATGCATTTTTATTATGAAAAAGCTGTTTGAAGCTCTCCCCCCTGTCTTCATTGTTCTCCTATGGAGAGAGCTAAACAAAAGACCAAAACAGGACAACAAAGAGTTAATCTACAAATATCTCACCCGTTATCTTCTTGGACAGTCACCAGTGACCTGTCTGAGCTCAGATTACAGCTGTCACCCAGCTCCGTGCCTGTAATCCTCTGTTATCTGCTTTCTGCTGCCGGCTAACTCCCTCCTTCCTCCTCCCCCCTCCCCTCTCCCTAGAGCAGACAGGGTACGTCTCCTGCAACAAGTCACAATTTTCAGATTTTTCAGAGTGGATGAAAAAGAGGAAGGAAGCGGGGACCTGGGAAAAGGCTTTTTACATGCAGATAATGGCAGATTTGGCTAATAAACCCAATTACAAAGTTTCTTAAAATCGCCTGGACTATTGATTTCTGCAAAAAAAAAAAAATACGACAGTGACTCTTTAACCTCTTAAGGACCCATGACGTACCGGCACGTCATGGATCACTGTCACTTAAGGACCCATGACGTGCCGGTACGTCATCCCTTTAAACGGGCGCCGCGGCCGGCCGGGTCCCGATCGGGGGAGATAGCCTGCTATAATACATAGCAGGCCATCTCTCCCTGTCGGCATGGAGGGTTGTTAACCCCCCCCATGCCGACGATCGCCGCTATTGGCTGATAAGCCCATAGCGGCGATCGGAACCTTTCCGGGCCATCGGTGGCCCGATGACCCGGAAAAAAATGGCGGTCGGTGCTGTCCGAGGACGGCACCGACCGCCATTACTGTAAAAAGTAATGGTGGTCACGGTACCACCGTCCCGATCGCCGTGAACGGCCGGCCAGCCGGCCGGCCGTTCACGGCGATCAAAGTCCCCACAAGTAATAAATACCTGCTCCGGACCCCTCAGCTAGGTAGCTGAGGGGTCCGGAGCAGGTATTTGTACATTACTCACCTGTCCCGGGGTCCTGATCGGCGTCTTCCGGGTTCCCGGCGTCCACTTCCTCTTGTTGGGACTTCGGCTTCTTCCGTGAGTCCCGATCGTCTCTTTCCGGCTCCAGCGTCGTCTATTTTCGTATTTTTCCGGCTCCAGCGTCGTCTATTTTCGGATCTTGCGCTCTGCTGCCCCCTAGCGGCTGATAAGTGTAATACACGTATCAGCCACTACAGGGATGTTCAGAATGTAGTAAAAAAAAAAAAATTTTTCCCAATTTTTTTTTTTTCTATTTTCCGCACCCTATCGCCGCTGAGTGTTGATCAGCATCGCACGAAAGTGCGCTGCTAATCAGCAACTCCTCCTTTTTGGCGTAGGGTGTTTTTTTTTTATATCCTACTGCCACGGTCTGCTTATAAGTGCCGAACATAAGTGCGGCATTCATCAGCAACACCATTTTTGGCGTAGGTTTTTTTTGTATACTTACTGTAAAAAACACGTAAAAAAACACTACATTACACCACACTACATTGAATAAAGTTTTACACTACACCACTACATACCCCATATACCAATCCCCATATAAAGATGGCCCCCAGGGTGTTTTCGGTATCGGACGCTTACGTTATTATTGCCTCCGACACCGAAACAGCCAGTGAGGATGAATGGGGGGGTCCTTTGTTCCTCCATTCATCCTCATCCTCCTCATCATCCAGTGACGTGTCTGGGAGTAGCGTAGCGTACGCTGCCCCCCAGACACGTCTTTTCCGCCAGTACCGTCCCAATAAGAGATGACGGTATGGCGTGAAATTCTACAAACTCTGTGAGAGTACCTCAGGGTACACTTACAGATTTAGGGTACGTGCACACTGCGGAATGGCGAAGGATAACCCTTCGTGCATTCCGCAGCTGGCACCCGCCGGCGGACTGATGCAGGGGCGCGTCTCCGCCTGTGTCATAGACTCTATCCTATGCATGGGCGGATTCCATTATCCGTCATTCCATCAACACGTTGGACGCAGAGCGGAATCCGCCCGTGCATAGAATGGAGTCTACGACACGGACGGAGACGTGCGCCTGCATCAGTCCGCCGGCGGGTGCCAACTGCGGAATGCACAAAGGGTTATCCTTCGCGATTCCGCAGTGTGCACGTACCCTTAGAGTGTATGAAGGAAGGGACACTCGAATCCAGCCGCCAGATGCCCCCCCCCCATCCTCGGAGTTAGTGGGAAGATCGTCCGGGAACTGATCTTCCCACTGCTGGATAAAGGTCACCACCACCCGTACGGGGATAACCTTTATACCAGCACCCCCTCTTCCGGTCCCTCGCTGCCCGAGCTACTGTAGCTTGCGGCACGATCCGAACATATCAGAAGTAGTAATAGAGCCCTAATATTTAGCAGCCATGGAGCGGACCCAGCGCTTCTGGATATGAAGGACCCCGGATCGCACCAGGACAACATTTTCCAGGTGACGTCCCCCACACTGGAGAACAGGAGACCCCAGAAGAAGCACAGAGTGTGGCGTATCAGGGGGATCAGGAAGGACACCATTTACCAGTGTGACACCTGTCCTGATCCCCCCGGCCTCTGCATACTGGATCGCTCCAAGGCGCACTACACGTCATTGGGGTTCTACATTATCTAAATTCTGTCCCTTATTCCTATTTCAGGGGTCACGTTGATCCAGGGATTATTCTGATCGCCATTATGGAGTCAGGAAGGAATTTTTCCCCTGTGATGAGGCTACTGTCGTCTGCCTCACGAGGGGTTTTTGCCTTCCTCTGGATCAACACAGGTTGAATTTGATGGACACCTGTCATTTCCAACCTTATAAACTAATAATTGGCCTAATACCCCCAAATAAATTAGAATTGTCCCTTTTTCCCAGCTAAGTAGGTATGGACGCCATTCCCATTAGAGGAGGCCATGATGCAATTACAAAGCCTCTGTGCGGCCAGGACAGTAGAAACCCCCCACAAGTGACCCCATTCTGGAAACTACACCCCATAAGGAATCTAACAAGTGGGGCAGCGGGTATATGGCCCCCTGGTGACGGCCACATTTGGGACGTGAAAATGAAAAAAATGGTATTTTTTATTTTCACGGCACATGTCCTACACATGTGCCCATCACTAGTGGGGTCCATATGCTCACTGCACCCCTTGTTAGATTCCTTATGGGGTGTAGTTTCCAGAATGGGGTCACTTGTCGGGGGTTTCTACTGTTCTGGCAGCACAGGAGCTTTGTAATTGCGACATGGCCTCCATCCCCCATTCCAGCCTCTAAATGGCGCTCTGTCCTTTTGGTGACTTGCCCTGTGCCCATATGGCAAATTATGTCCACATGTGGGGTATTTTCGTACTCAGGGGAAACTACCCTACACGTTTTGTGTTCATTTTCTTTTTTAACCCCTTGTGGAAATGGAAAAAAATCAAGGCTAGACCAACATTTAGTGTAATTTTTTTAAAATTTTTACTCTAAATCATTGATCTTGTCTTGATTTTTTCATTTTCACAAGGGGTTAAAAGATAAAAAAAAACACAATGTGTAGAGCAATTTCCCCTGAGTACGGAAATACCCCACATGTGGACATAAAGCGCCATGCGGGTGCAGGGTAAGCCTCCAAAGGGAAGGTGCGCCATTTGGTTTTTGAAGGCTGGATTTGGATGGAATGGATTTCGAGGGGCCATGTTGCATTCAAAAGGCCCCTGTGTTGCCAAGACAGTTAAACCCCCCACAAGTGACCCTATTATGGAAACTACACCCCTCAAGGAATGTAACAAGGGGTGTAGTCAGCATATGGACCCCACTGGTGACGGGCACAAATGTGGAACAATGTGGCGTGAAAATGAAATATTAAATTTTTTACACTATAATGTTGGTCTAGCCTTGAATTTATCATTTTCACAAGGGGTTAAAAGAGAAAAAAACACACAAAATGTGTAGAGCAATTTCCCCCGAGTCCGTAAATACCCCACATGTGGACATAAAGCGCCATGTGGGTGCAGGGCAAGCCTCCGAAGGGAAGGAGCGCCATTTGGATTTTAGAGGTTGGATTTGGCTAGAATGGATGATGAACGCCATGTCGCATTTACAGAGCCCTTGTGCTGCCAAAACACTGTAAACCCCCCACAAGTGACCCCATTCTGGAAACTACACCCCTCAAGGAATCTAACAAGGGGTGCAGTGAGGATATGGACCCCTGGATGACGGGCACATTTGTGCCATGAAAGTGAAAAAATGAAAATTTTCACTTTCACGTCACATTTTTCCACATTTGTGCCCGTCACCAGTGGGGTCCATATGCTCACTGCACCCCTTGTTAGATTCCTTGAGGGGTGTAGTTTCCAGAATGGGGTCACTTGTGGGGGGTTTCCAGTGTCTTGGCAGCACGAGGGCTCTGTAAATGCGACATGGCCCTTGAAATCCATTCCAGTGAAATCCAGCTTCCAAAAGCCAATTGGCGCTCCTTCCCTTTGGAGGCTCGTCCTGCGCCCGCTTGGCACTTTATGTCCACATGTGGGGTATTTCCGTACTCGGGAGAAACTGTGCTACATGTTTTGTGTTTTTTTTTTTCCTTTTATCCCTTTGTGAAAATGAAAAATTGAAGGCTAGAACAACATTTTAGTGTAAAAAATACTTTAGTCTTTTTTCAAGCCATATTGTTTGGAAAATCTGTGAAGCACCTGTGGGGTCCAGATGCTCACCGCACCCCTTGTTACATTCCTTGAGGGGTGTAGTTTTCTAAATGGTGTCCCTTTAGGGGTGTTTTTTAGGTTTTGGCACCCCAGAGCCTCTGCCAACCTGAAGTGGTACAGTCAAAAATGACCAAAAATAACGGAGCCATTGAAATTCACTAGGCGCTCCCTTATATCTGAGGCTTGTGGTTGCGTCAAATAGCGCAATAGGGCCACATATGGGGTATTTCTATAAACTGCAGAAATGGGGCAATCAATATTGGGGTGCATTTCTCTGGTAATAGGTTTATAATTATGAAAAATATTGGATTACAATAAAATCTCTGCACAGAAAATTAAAATTTTCAAATTTCTTACACACTTAGCTTTTATTTCTGTGACTCCCCTAAAGGGTTAAAAAACTTTCTGGATGTGCTTTTGCAGAGTTTAGGGGGTGCAGTTTCTGAAATGGGGTGCTTCGTGAGGCTTTCTAACACACAGTCCCCTCAAATACACTTTAAACCTGAACAGTTCCCTAAAAATATCTGATTTTGAAATTTTACTGAAAATTTGGAAATTTGCTGCTAATGTTTTAAGCTTCCTATTGTCTAAAAAAAATGAAATATAGTTTAATAAATGCCGCCAACATAAAGTAGACATGTTGCTAATGCTATTTAATATATAATTTATGTGGTATAACCATTTTCTGTATAAGCAGAAAAGTTTTAAAGTTGGAAAAATGCATTTTTTCACAATTTTTCACGCTATTTTGGGTTTTTTCATAAAGATTCGTTATAAGTATCGACTCCAATTTACAAGAAATGTGAAGTACAATATGTCACGAGAAAACAATCTCAGAATCAGCCGGATAGGTAAAAGCATCCCGAAGTTATTAATGAATAAAGTGACACTGGTCAAATTCATAAAATTTGCTCCGGTCCTTAAGGCCATTTCAGGCTCTGTCCTTAAGGGGTTAAAGAGACTTATAGGAGGAAACATTTCCCCAATAACAGTTCATTCTCTTTCCTGTATTAACAGACCACTGTGGGTGTGATATGGTTGTAACTATCTTCATCCAATATTTACCTTTAATCTATAAGAATAAAAGTTAAGTTTTAAGGGGGTTTTCTAAAAGGGGTATAGTACTCTAGGCCGTCAGCTACTTCAGACTCAATCTGCTAAACCAAAGTGAGAGCTTATCAGACTTGTATAGCAATGATGGGAATGTAAAACTGTCTGTACTGCCTCCTTGTAAATAACAGGACCCATGCTCATTCCCCTCCCGCCCTGACTTCCAGATCTTCTGGTCATCAGAAGCTGTCAGGAGTTAAATGTGAAGGTATTACCTATGTATTTTTTTATCTAATTAGAGCCAGATACTAAAACATGTTTATTTTTTATTTTATTTCATTGTTTGCACATTACAATAGGGGCGATTATATTGCCTGAACTTTTATGCACAGCATTTAGAGGTATACTTTACAGCAGCCTCATCGACAATGGAAACAAAGCAGAGGTCATTATGAAATTGTGAAGAAAAGAGATAAGGGGAGAGCACAAACGTAGAAACATAGAAGATTGTCGACAGAAAAAACCTGGGGGGAGATTTATCAAAGGGTGTAAAATTTAGACTGCTGCAAACTGGCCACAGCAACCAATCACAGCTCAGCATTCCTTTCACCAGAGCTGGAAGCTGAGCTGTAATTGGTTGCTATGCCCCAGTCTAAATTTTACACCCTTTGATAAATCTCCCCCCTAGTCTTTTTAGTCTGCCCTTTTAGTATTTCCTTTCTTATTATCTTAGTATATTGGTTATAGCAATCTTAGGTTATAATAGATTTACCTACCACATCTGCTGGAAGTTTGTTCCAAGCATCTACTTACTACTTTTTAAGTAAAAGTATTATTGTCTTATGTTGCTTCTGATCTTACTGAATTACTGACAAGACAAAGAGGCCGTGTACAATTCTACTGAGAAGAGCTTATATGACTATATTGTACTTTAATATGGCTCGATAATGGTAATCTGAAATAACCCTAGAGAGTCATCTGCTCTCAGCCCCTCTAATCAGCTGGTGGTCATACATCTACATGGATGAGTGATCCCTGCTATTGTTCAGGCTAGACAATAAGACATAGGGGGAGATTTATCAAACTGGTATAAAGTAGAATTGGCTTAGTTGCCCCTAGCAACCAATCAGATTCCACTTTTCATTTTTCAAAGAATCTGTGAGGAATAAAAGGTGGAATCTGATTGGTTGGTAGGGACAACTGAGCTAGGTTTACTTTACACCAGTTTCATAATCCTCCCCCATAGTGTGCTGGAAGCAGCCTCTTCTCATTCATTGGGTGTTTTTTTTTTCTTGACTAGACTAAAAATACTTATTGTTTTCTAGTGTAATAAAATTGTTAATAAAAATGTGGTTCCAGATTCATGTAGTTATTTTTCTTTCTTAGATACAACTTAGGTGTATTAATCCGCTTAAAAATCTGAGGCGCCTGGGAATGAAACGCATAGTAGAATTTTTTACTGATTTTGAAACCTACCCATTCTCGGCAGAGGAGATTGATGCTGTGTTTTATGCTGTGATTTGGCCTCAGGTAAATATAACTTTAATAGCATAAGTTAATTGAGAATTGATGTATGTGTTTAAGAATGATGTAAATTCTGGTATTTTATATTCCAGATTTGCAGGCTTGCTTTGGAAAGTCAGCATTATCCTTCTTTTGCTCTGAGGCTAATTCACATTTGGAGCCAGTCTTCCAGGTAATACAGTTGCACCAAGAAATAGGTGTAATATATTGGTGAAATCTGTTTTCTCTACCAAATTTTTTGCGTTAAAGGGAAAATTTTTGGATAAATGTCAGCGGCTTTTCAAGTGGATAGACTACCAAGGCCTGATTCGTAAGGGTTAGATCGCTGTAATCCATGTACAGCTGAGTAGAGACAAACTGATACAGCACTTTACTGTTCATATGCTGGGGTTGTACCTCCACACTAATCAGATGGTGGTGTCATAGTGATGTGTCACCACTGTTGTCCTGGAACAACTTTGTAAGGGAATGTGTCTTCAGAAAATGAGCCATAAGGCCTTATTCCTATGTTCTGTGCACAGTCTGTATATACGGACGGTGTGCCATGGAGCGAATCTTTGCTTAAATCTTTGCTTTACTGTACTGGCACAGCTGCGTGGCTGTTTCATTATAGCTACCGGCATCATAATAATACATGATGCCAGGAGCTCTGTTAATCTGTTCTGCTGCATACTGTCCATATACTGTATATTAACTGTGCACTGAATGGGTGGGGAAATGAGGCCTAAGTGTTATTTTCAAGTTGTTTTAAAGAATAGGCACACCAGCTTATACAATACATAATGACCATGAAGTTTAATAACTCTAGTAAAAAAATATATCCTCCATTGTTGCAAATAAGAATTAAGTTAAGTTCCAACTAAAATCTGCCCTTATGTGTATTAATAATGGGAATTATGTGAATGTTATAAGTTTTTTTTTTTTTTTTTTCTTTTTCTAAAGGTTTTTTCCCTTACTTGCTAAACAAAAGCCTGGGCAGCCGGAGTTTGATTTATTACTCAATGCCTATGCTCTGCTATCCACCAAAAATTTATCAGATATAGTGGCGGGTGTAATCATAGATGTAACTACTAATCTACTGAAAAGCTTGGACTCTGAAGAAACAGAAAGTCTCCCTCCTTTGGTTGTCAATGACTGTGTTGTTCAAGATGTCACAAATATCGGTGATGGTAAGGAAGAAGTCTATGTATTTCTATTTTTGTCTATGCACTCCATGTAGTAACCTCCCCCATATTGATGTGTGGATATCTTGTTGAATTTAGAGTGCCCAACTTTTGGGGTGAAGCTGGTGTTGCCACACGTGCCTGTGCTTCTCCAGTATCTCTGTAAGAGCATGCTGAATGTAGAAAAAATTAAAAAGAAGAAATTTAGTGAACAAGTCAGCAAGGAGCTCAGCATTCTGTCAAAGTAAGTAAATTTTAAGGCGATTAATGGCACATCATAAAGATTTGGGGTAACTTAGATTTTTCATGTAATATGGGTGCACCCTAACATAGGTATTAAAAAATCCAAAAGAGAATCCAATAAAGTTTTGTCTTTAACCCACAGGATTAGCAAATTTATTCAAGACAAAGAACAGAGTAATCAACTCATAGGGCTTCTTATATCCTACCTGCATAAAGGTACCTTGGCTCAGGTAAGTGATAGGTTGTATAAAAAAATTTTTTGTGTGTGTGTGTGCAGAGTACCCCAACATGGAAAGCTAAATGATTTAGACACGTAAGGCACACTACGCTTTTACAATCGTTTTTTTTTTTTTTTAAACTGATGCAATTGTGTGCATCCGTTTTGATCCGTTTTTCCATTGATTTCCATTATACAAAAAAAAAAAAAAAAAGCACCAAAACGGATTTGTTTTATTCAACAGACACAAAAATGAGGTTAACTACGTTTTTTAGTACGTTAAAAAAACTGATCCGTTCTTTATTTTAGAATGGCAGTCAATGGAAAAACGCATCAAAATGGATGCACACAATTGCATCAGTTTTTTTTTCTTTTTTTTTTTGCAAAAAAAACGATTGCAAAAACGTGGTGTGAACGTTTTTCAAGCTGCTTGGCGCGAATGAGTTGGATGGTTTTGGGGAGCTGAATGTTTAGCAATTAGGTCAATTATTTAAGAAGATTACAGTTGCATTATGGTTAAGCTAACAATTTTAGCTCAGAATTGTACTTAGGGATGGGGTTCATGCAATACATGGTGAAAAACAAGCTTAACACATCAGGTTCTTTTACTATTAGGACACAGAAGTGGACATCTTGGAGACTGTGCAGAACTTGCTAAGACACTGTCTAAAACCTACAAGCTTTTTAAAGCCACTAGCCAAACTATTTGCTGTAATGCAGAATAAATTGTCTCGGCAGACACTTTGTACTACGTTTCAGGTACAGTATGTGTTTAGTGGTGTTGCTTCTTCTCTGCTCCTGCTTTACATAATATTTAGTTGTTCTTGTTGAATTTGTATTTCAGGTCCTCTCAGAACTTGATCCTAAGTTACAGTATATCACTGATGTTGCTGCCAAGGTTTGTAAGCCTTTTGCTTTTGAAAGATCCTTCTTTTTCTATGATAAAGATGGGCTTGAACATATTTTTCTATTATTTCTTACACAGTTGAATGCATTTGATCAGAGACATTTGGATGATATACACTTTGACGTCAGATTAACAGCCTTCCAAGAAGCAACCTCCTTTGTCAAAGAGATGAAATCTATAGATGTGAACTACATTCTTTCAATTATGCACAACTGCTTCTACACAATCCAGGTACATCTTACGCCTCCACTTTACTGTAAGATATATATATATCTATATCTATATATATATATATATATATATATATATATATATATATATATAGATATATATATATTTTTTATTAGCGTGTGAAATAAAATGTAAGCCAGCTCCTTAGTCTTTGTAAGGCTTATAGCATTACATTTCAGCATATACAGTGGTGCCTAGGATTACGAGCATAATTTGTTCCAGGACGGTGCTTGTAATCCAAATCACTCTTAAACCAAAGCAAAGTTTCTCATAAAAATAGCAGTTTGTAGATACAGGATGGAGCTGCATATCCCCATAATGCAGTAGTGTAGTACAACAGGCTAGAATAGAGAAGCAGGGCTGCTGTCAGAGGTCTGTGTGGTCATGACCACAATGGGGAAGGGGTGTGTTCAGCATGGACCAATCAAGAAGTGAAAATCACAGAGCTGTGCAGGAGGGCAGTGACAGAAACTTTTCTATACAGCAGTGTATAGCTGAGTGTAAGTGCAGGCACATTATAGGAGCAGTGTGTATAGCTGATTGTAAGTGCAGGCAGGTTATAGCAGGAATGGAGAGAATGGGAAATGCAAGTGCTGACACAGACTTCAGGGAGGAATGAGCAGGATATAGGGTTAGCAAAGTATAGCAGCGCTCTGTCCCAGAAAGGGGTTACAGCTATAAAGAAATTACCTCCACAGTCCTGTCCCCTGATGAAATCCCGAGCCTGAAGTGGATCTGCTATGATTCGGAAGGTGAGGGAGACTTCCTGGGTCAGAGTACAGTGCTGTAGACCAGGTTATGCAGACCATACCCCTCCCCGACTTTCCCTCCCACCCAGTACAGGGAGCTCTTAAACCAAAGCAATGCTCTTCAAGCAAGTTAAAATTTTGAAAAACTGTGAGCTCTTCTTGCAAAACGCTCTCAATCCAAGTTACTCTTAAACCAAGGTACCACTGCATTTACTTTGTGTTTTTTTTCCAATCATGGTAAAGCTTGACAATGTTTTATGTTTTTATGTTTCAGCTTGGCGATATGTCTTTGAGTGACAATGCAGGGCTTTTCCTTACCAGTGTTATGAAGCAGCTGGCCGCAGTAAAGCATAGAGAGGAGGACTACCGGGAGATAATTCAGCGAACTCTGCTTGAGAGTTTGAAGAATGGGCTTAAAAGTAAAGTTGAGGTATGTACTGCTTGATCAATCTCCCCAATAGTATATAAAAAAAATAGTTGCATTCACTGTTAAATAATTTTGGACCGTCCAAGATATGATTGTCTTTTAATCTTTTACCAGACTGTTCAGCAGGATTACACTACTTTGCTGTCTAATTTGATCCGAACATTTCCTGAGCACCCAGAGTTCTCTGATTTGGTTCAGCTAACAGATTACAATGATCCTGAAATGGACTTCTTTGAAAATATGAAACATATTCAGGTATCTGTAGTGTTTATAGTCTGTTGGTTTTTTTTTTTTTTTTTAAAGAGGACCAAACTTGTAATTTATTGGTATTTTTTGTCTGTGTAGATCCACAGGAGAGCACGAGCTTTGAGAAAACTAGCGAAAAATTTAACAGAAGGCAATGTAGTGCTGTCATCTAAATCCCTGCAAAACTACATAATGCCATATGCAACCAGCACTATTTTTGATGAGAAAATGCATAAGGTATGTAGTAGTTATAGATATTCATTCATTTTGTTGTTGCTGGGATTGGTTTTTGTGTGCTTTGACTATCTGAGCCTATTAAATTTGTATGTCTTATCCTCTAGATAAGCCATTAGTAATCAGTACTGTTTACCGGTTCTTGCCCTTAATAACACCTTATTAGTAGTAGTTGTGGTGAAAGACACTGCAGTCTTGTCCCATTCACTTAGGCTGCATTCACACGTTCCGGGAAGTTGTCCGTGCTAACGGATCCGTGCGCACGGACAATTTTACAGCCCATTGCTTTCTATTGGGCCATTCAGATGTTCCGTGATTTCACGGATCCGTGATCCGTTCCGTTAAAAAATAGGACATGTCATTACTCGGAACGGATGCACGGAAAGGATTCCCCATAGAAATCAATGAGATCCGTGTATTTTTCACGGATGTACACGGATGTGTTCATCCGTGAAAAACACGGATGTGATGTAATCAATGTAATTTGAAATGCTTTAACACAGATCCATGAAAAAAACAGACACGGATGCAAAACTGATGAAAAACTGACTGTTTTGCACGGATCACGGAGGTTGCTGCTGGACCACAATCGCGGACCGGGAAGAACACTGAACGTGTGAATGCAGCCTAAGAATACAAAATTGCTGCACTTTCTGATATCCCCACTATTAATAGTGTGGAGTTTGCCAGGACAAGTGCTGGTAAAGATTAGAAGAGGGTGCCACAGCATTAAGCAACTGATCGGCGGAGGTGTCTGCAGACTAAGCCCCTCCAGTCTAATATTGATGTTTTTTGTAGGTTTGTGTTTTTCATTCTGTTACTGCCATTAAAGGAGAAGTCCGGCCAAAATTAATTTTTGATATGTTGTTACTTATGAAAAGTTATACAAATTTCTAATGTACATTAATTATGGGAAATGCACATATAGAGCTATTTCCCTTAATTTAGTAGATCAGGAAGTGTTAGAAATATCTCTGAAGAAGTGACGTCACGACCCAGGGTGTAATTCCTATGGAGTGTCCAGCAGGGGGCGCTCTCTATATAGAAGTCTATGGGACTTTATTGTTTCTATGGGTTTCTATGTAATGTAATGTAATGTAGTGTACAGTGCTTTATTGAATGAATACATCTATGGAATACTTTGGGGAGCAAGTGTTCTTGCTCCCCAAAGTATTGCATAAATGTATTCATTCAATACACAGTAAGCCCGCCGATCCGCCGCATTTCCGCCGCATTCCCGCCGATCCGCCACACGCTGATCCGCCGCATTCCCGCCGATCCGGACCATATACATTGAACTACAGCTCCCATCATCTGCTTCTAGTATGAACAGGTGATGGGAGCTGTAGTTGGGTAATGGATATGACATGCCGCCGGGCGCAGGGGGGAGCCGCTCAGTACACAGGAGCGCTCCCCCCTCCTCCTCCTCCTCCTTCCGTGATAACTTCCGCCTATACCAATGCTGACTCCCTGCCTGGCCGCCGCTCTCCGCTCACATATACCGGCTCCCGGCATCAGCGCGGACACCAGGATGCATCGGGAGCCGGTATGTATGGGGGGGAGAGCGGAGAGCGGCGGCCAGGCAGGGACTCAGCATTGGTATAGGCGGAAGTTATCACGGAAGGAGGAGGAGGAGGAGGGGGGAGCGCTCCTGTGTACTGAGCGGCTCCCCCCTGCGCCCGGCGGCATGTCATATCCATTACCCAGCTACAGCTCCCATCACCTGTTCATACTAGAAGCAGATGATGGGAGCTGTAGTTCAATGTATATGGTCCGGATCGGCGTGTGGCGGATCGGCGGAAATGCGGCGGAAATGCGGCGGATCGGCGGGCTTACTGTGTATTGAATGTATTGAATGAATACATTTATGCAATACTTTGGGGAGCAAGGACACTTGCTCCCCAAAGTATTCCATAGATGTATTCATTCAATAAAGCACTGTACACTACATTACATTACATTACATAGAAACCCATAGAAACAATAAAGTCCCATAGACTTCTATATAGAGAGCGCCCCCTGCTGGACACTCCATAGGAATTACACCCTGGGTCGTGACGTCACTTCTTCAGAGATCTTTCTAACACTTCCTGATCTACTAAATTAAGGGAAATAGCTCTATATGTGCATTTCCCATAATTAATGTACATTAGAAATTTGTATAACTTTTCATAAGTAACAACATATCAAAAATTAATTTTGGCCGGACTTCTCCTTTAAGCTTTGCTTACACTGAGGCGGTGATAGGTTTCAATAAATTAATTTACTCACACATCTACATCAATCAGTCACATATATTGTATAAGTCTCATCAGTAGCGGTCTTTGGCACCAAGCAGCCCAAGCAATCGGGCCCCCACGCCCCGCTCTTCTCTTGTGCTCAAGACCACTAGACAGGGCCGCTGCCCTGCTCGCTGCTGTGATCTGAACTGTAACTATGAGCACTCGTAATAAGCGCTCACAGTTACATGCAGCAGCACTCACAGGGCGGGAGCCATTGGCTCCCTTCCTGTCAGTCACTCTTGTGGCCACAGGAACTGTTTTCCCTGCGGTCACAAGTGGCCGCTCTGTCCTTGTGGTGTCGGTGCTCCAGTGAGAGCATTGGCGCCAGGACAAGGGGAGCGCGGCCTCTTGTGACCGCAGGGAAAACCCTTGCGGCCACAAGAGTGACGAGAAGAGGAGACGCCCGGACCCAGGTGAGTATAGGTGTTTGTTTTATTGTGTTATATATATATATGGGAGGGGGAGCACACAGCGGGGGTCTATATAAATGGGGGGAGCACACAGTGGGGATATATAACGGGGAAGACACAGGGGGACTATATATAACTGGCGGAGCACACAGGGGGGCTATAGACTACTGGGGCTTCACAGAAGGGTCTATATACTACTTGGGTCAGCACACAGGGGGTCTATATACTACTTGCGGCAGCTGAATGGGGTCTATATACAACTGGGGGAGCACACAGGAGGTCTATATCCAAGTGGGGGAGCACACAGGGGGGCTATATACTACTGGGGGAGAACACAGGGGGTCTATATACTACTGGGGTAGCACACAGGGGTCTATATACTACTGGTGGGGCACACAGGGGGTCTATATACTACTGGGGTAACACACAGGGGTCTATATACTACTGGTGGGGCACACAAGGGGTCTATATACTACTGAGGGAACACAGAAGTCTATATACTACTGGTGGGGCACACGGGGTCTATATACTGCTGAGGCAGCACACAGGGGGTCTATATATAACTGGGGGAGCACACAGGGGGGGCTATATACCACTGAGGGAGCACACAGGGGAGCTATATACAAGTGGGGGAGCACACAAGGGGTCTATATACTAGTGGGGGAGCACACAGGGGGTATATACGACTGGGGGCAGCACACGGGGTTTATATACAACTGGGACAGCACACAGGGGTCTATATACTTTTGAGGGAGCACACGGGGGGCTATATATAACTAGGGGAACACACAGGCCTCTATATACTACTGAGGGGAAGCAAACAAGGGGTATATACTACTGGCGTCTGCGCACAAGAGGTATATACTACTGGGGGCCCAGAAATGCCAAGACCGGCCCTGGGTCTCATCATGCCACCAGGGCAGCTCTGAACCACTGAGACATAAACTTTACAGACTTTACAAACCGTCTTCTGGTATCTGGCACCAAGAGTTAAGCAGCAGATCCTTTAAGTCCTGTTAGTTGCAAGGTGGAGACTCTAAAGATTAGACTTGTTTTTCTAGTACATCCCACAGATGCTCTGTGAAATCGAAAATCTAGAGAATATTAAGGCCAAGTCAACAAGCTGAGTACTATGCTTTGCCGTGTCTGCTTGGCACTGCTTTTCATATCTTATGACATGTCCAAAGTTGTTGTTGTTTTTTTTTTTTTTTTTTTTTTTACACTCTAGTAACTCTTTAAGGCCATGTTCACATATGGCAACACAGCGGCCTTCCTGTGACACAGCCGTGTCATAGAACGGCTGCTGTCTGGGCAGATTCGGGTGTGCCTGCACTCCAATTAGCTATAGCAGATAATGTAAAGTACGGCTCTGGCTATTTGTCTGCACAGTTTATTTTGTGCGGACGTTGCACAAAATAGACATGTCAGTTTTCTGTGCAGCCACATTGAGTCCCGGCAGGAGTGTATACAGTGTGTTTACACTCCAGCCAGGATTCTATAGTAGTTAATGCGATCGGTTGCTGTGATTAAACAATGGCCGTTGTTGCAAACAACAGCGTTGTTTAATCAAGAAATACATTGTTTGAATGTGGTCTAAGACTGCAGATTTATTGTGGATTTGTTGCAAAAGTGTCAGCTCCTAAATCCAAATCTGCAGTTTTCAAATACATTGTGTTTTTTCCCCAACAACTTTTAACATAATCTGCAAAAAAAAAAATTGCAACATATCTTTGTTCTCCATGAACAGACCCCCAGGATTACACAGAGAGAGCAGTGGAGCAGAGGTGACATAGTTGGAAGAGGGGTTGTAAATGGATAAAACACATATGCATATGAGAGTCTATGAAGAGTGTTGCCCTGAGGCTCTGCCTCCTTGACTTCCCTGCATTGATGTTCTGGCCAGATTGCTCTTCCATAGCATGATATATGGAGGAGCATGTGACCATACAATGTGACTCCACTGCACCTGCACTTGTTTCCTGCACACAGTGCTTTCTTATGGAGGTCACCATCTTATTGTAATGTAATCCCGTCACTCTTGTTCTTTTTTTTTTCAGCATGAAAATATGGTCAATGCCTCAGTGGAGATGATAGGCTCTGTATGTAAACACTTGTCCTGGTCTGCATATATGTATCAATTAAAGCATTTTATTCATGTGCTTCAAATGGGACAAATTATTCAAAAACTGGGAGTCAGGTATGGCATTTATTTTTCTTTTGCGTAATTTGGGGTAATGATTTAACAGTTTATGGTGGTTTAATTTATATCTTTGTTAGAAAAATCACTCTGTATTCAGAATGCTTTTATCCGAGAGTTCCACAACCTGGGCCCCACCTACCATGTTTTTTAGATTGTAAAGCACACCTGATTTCAGGGCTCATCCCTGCTTTAGACTAATGACAATAGGAAAACATATTTTTGAGTAATTAAACATCAGGGTCTCAGGAAAAGGAAGAGGGCAAAGGTCACTAAGTTTCATGGTCTAGGGTGGAATAGGAGGTGTATTATCAGATCCTGTCATCACTTTTAACCACTAAAACAACGTGCAATTGTTTGTATAATTACTTCATCACATTTAGCTATTAAAGTTAGGTCTGTATTACACAGCCTGATATTGTGGAGGAGGAAGTGAGCACCGACCTGTCAGCTCAGCGCTTACTTCCTCCTCGTTCCCTGCTCGTTGCTTGTGCTATTACATACACTGACAGCGAGCAGCAGAAGCTGGGGGGGGTTTGCAGCGGTGGTTCTATTGCTCTAATGAAGTGCGTCAGACAGTCGCCATTGTTATCTATATTTAGAACATGTTAAAAGACAACGATCAGCTGATATTGTGGTCTTTAAACATGAGCTATTATGCCAAACGATTATCGGCCCGTATAGCTAATAATGGTTTGGTGTAATAGGGCCCTTATGCTGCGTTTACACGGAGCGATAATTCGCTCGATCGTACGATTAACGTACAGAAAAATAGTTTTGCGAACTCGCACACTAGTAAAATCGTTCGATCGTTCCCTGCGTTTACGATTATCGTTCGAATTCGATCATTATCATGCAAATTTGCACGATAATCGTTCCGTGTAAACGCAGCATTAGTCTAGTTACACGCAAACAGAACAATGGTCCTGGCCAGACTACAGGTTTAATGACTTGTCCTCTTTTTAGATCACTATTATGTAGCCAGTTCAGGCTGGGCTGGGACCTGTGGATATATTACAAACTTGTTAATTTCATGTGCACACTGTATTCCGCTTCCTTTCCTGTCCTGTAGCAATCACACAGATTAGTGTCAGGTGGGAGAAAGGAGAGATGCATGCAGGCTAGAGGACACAAAGATTTTATTTTTAACAAGATTTTATTTACTACTTTTACTTTTAACAAGATTTTATTTACTACTTTTATTTACTCTAAAAAAACTTGTCTTATAATGCAAAAAATACTGTAGATGTCCTAAAGAGCAACTGTCTGGCTTTAAAGGAATCTATAAAATTCCCATAAATGCACAAAAGTGCTTGATGATAATGCCCAGATGTCTTTCATGTGGTCTTCAGAAATGTGTAGGAGAATGTTGATTATATCACTTTTGTCCTCCGTATAGCTTACTGGTGACTGTTCTAGATGCTTTTCACTTTGATTATGAGACAATGGAGAAGCAACTGCAAGCAGTTGAGACTAAAGACAGTAAAGCTGGTAAGCACTGTACTTTTCACAAAAATGACTATGAATAAATTCTGTGTACTATTACAAGATATAAAGGTTCTGTTCTCCTGGTTATTTTCAGACATAAAAGATTCAGAGAACAATGTGGAAGAGGAGTTAATGGAGTTACAGCATGAAGAGGTGGAAGAGCAGATGGACACTGAAAGTGCGGGTCCCACCAATAAGGATAAAGAAACTCCATCTAAAACACAAGGCGACCAGCCCAAAAACAAGCATATCTTGAACTCTCTTCCGAAAAACAAAGAAGAACTTGCATCACTTATCAGTCATATTCAATTGACTGTGGCAAATAACATAATACCAAAGCTACAGAAGTGCCTTGATGCAAAGGTTGGTGTTGGTGTATGTAGAATCATGTAAGATGTTCACACGATAAGGTCGCATTTAAGTGTTTCATCAATTTTAGTTCTTTGATAATACTTTGATCAGTATTATCAAAGAACTGAAAAGCTGATTTTAACTTATTCGATATGGTTTACAATAAATCTAAGCACAAAAGGCCCTAAGAAAAAGTCAGATAAGTGCAGTCAACTAGCTCAGATAAACCACCAAGCTGCCAACTGTGGGACCTTAACAAACTCCCAGCGGCGATCCTCCACGAACAGCAAGAATACAACTTATAGTAGGTTACAGAAACAAGCAATGTGTAGATAACTTGTTAACATGGCCATATTGCAAAGGATGAAAAACAGGCTATGTAGAGGAGTAAATCACCAGGTTTAGCATTAGACCCAAGTATGGAGGTGGTCAGTAGTAGATTCTCAGGATGCATCAAAAAAGTCCCGAAAAACCCTTTTAATATTTAAATAGTAGATTGTAAGCCTTTGCGGGCATAGCCCTTTCCCTCTCTGTGTCAGTCTCTCATTTACTTTGTTTTACGTTTACTGTACTTATGGTTGTGTTATATGTATTTTAACCCCGTATCATATGTACAACATTCTGGAACCAAGGCCTAATGTTTTTTCATTGTATTAAAACATTTACTTTATCATTACAGGTTAAAAGGGAGGAGGAGCACAAATTGGCAAAAACCAAAGTAGTTAATGAAGAGGAAGTGGTTCGCGTCCCAATAGCATTTGCTTTAGTCAAGTTGATGCAGACCCTTCCACAAGAAGTTATGGAAGCCAACTTACCTAGGTATTATATTAAAATAAGGAAATATTTTAGGCTAAAATTAATACCTGTTTAATTTACAGTGGTAGTATTCTTCTTTCACCCATTGCTGCTATAAAGCTTTGCTATACACGTATCTGCAACATGGTGGCCGATCAGTTGTCAGTGGGATTCATATGAATGCTTCTAACAGCCACATGGCAGACTAAACTGGAGGATTGCTGTGATGGAAAAATAAATAAAATCACAGTGAATTTGTGTGTAGTGGAAAATAGTTAACCAAAAGTATTCAGCCTGGCCAATCACATTAACAATGGTTGGCAAAATGGCCGAAACAGACAATTCTTCCAACCTTTATCTGAAGACCTGTTGTTTGATATGACCTGCAAATTAACAGATATTTAACAGATTACAAGATAAGAGAAAGTAACTCTGCATATGTTATAATCTTGGCAGTCAGTATATGTGAGAGTAGTGTAGGTGAAGTGTGCAGCACTGCCCTTAGTAAGACTATAAGTCTGATATACAAGGTTAGCGACATTCTCAGACCTCAATGGATTCTGGAGGAATCTAAATGAGACAGAAAACAGGCGTATGATGTCTTTACCATTTATTAAACAGAAAATTTTAGTACAAAAAGTCAGCAATATGAGACGCTGTCACAGTATTTTATTTGCATAAATTGTGACTTTCACAGATGCACAGATTATGAACCATTTATTTTTCAACAGTATGGCTCCGTCACCCAATCTCACTATATGTGACTTCTGGTTATGGGGCTTCTTAAAGGACCAGGTCTACTGTGACAGACCTGAATCAGTGTCAGATATGAACATTTTTAGCATGATATTTGCTTAGCTATAGCTTTAACTATCAGCAACTTTCAGTACAAAAATTTCTCATTTATTAAATGGCCAGTAAAGAATCTGAAGTGCCCATTTTTCTTCTAATTTAGAGCAGTAGAATGCTGTCTAGTGCGAGAGAAGTTTAATTTAGCTAACTCTGTGTTTCACCAAAGATTGACAAAATAGTGGTCTGAGAAGTCATACTTGTCTTTTGTAGTCCATTTAATGTTTCTGTGTAACTAGGGTTTTCTTTTTTTATTTATTTTTACAGCATCTTGTTAAAAGTGTGCGTTCTCCTAAGAAACAGAGCACAGGAAATTCGTGACATTGCAAGAAACACCTTGATTAAGATAATAGAAACTCTGGGGGCCCGTTATCTCCACTATGTATTAAAAGAAATGCAGACTGTCTTGGTTAAAGGTTACCAGGTAATGGTTGACAGTTGTGGATGCACATGTAGGCTTTTATGTACGAAAACACAATATATTTAAAGTGAACCTCTTACCTGGAAATACAGTACCAAAGTGCTGACAGTGTTACATACATTAGGTCTTGTGGAAAGGTTATGCAAAAATACTGCGGAGACAACATTACATGTTTCTCAACGTCAGTGAGCTAGTAAGACCCTTTACCAGGAAGGAACAACCAAGCCAAGGAGGGTCTCCTGTCTCCTTCCAACAAACCACAGTCAAGCATGACATGATGTGAGAAATACCCAAGCAGGGTGTCCATCCACAGACAACTGTTTTATCGGGGATGTTCACACTGAGCAAAATCGCACTCGACCGGAGCTCGACACAGCGGAATCCCACCTGCCTCAGTGTCAAACTGCGTATCTATGGGAGGACTCACGCGCCTCCGCTCTCTGTGCCACCTTGCTTGGGTATTTCCCAGGTCATGTCATGCTTGACTGTGACTTGTCAGAAGGTGGCTTCCTTGACTAGAGACCCCTATTAGCTTAGTGGTTGTTCCTTCCCGGTAAAAAGTCTGACAAGCTCACTGACTTGAAGTGATGGTGTCTCCGCAGTATTTTTGCATGTCGGTTTTCCCAGGGGGCAATGTTCCTAGATTCACAGACGTTGAGAAACATGTGATGGTATCTCTGTAATGTTTTAATTGATCTCTCTGAGATCAACAGCCATTCCCTTGTGGGAAAAATATATATAATAACTTTCATTTAGCTATCTGTCACTGTAATTTGCCAATGGTTTTTTTAATGCTTCAGTGAAGTGCCATAGAGGTGCGGCCAAGGCACTTCAGACCTGAGTAGTATTGTCAGTAGTTTTGGTATTCAATTTCCTGTTGATAGTTTCACTATCAATAGTCGATAGTCAAAAATATATAAATTTTTAATACTTGCTGTCTCCCCATCTTGTATATATAGGTTCATGTGCTGACATTTACAGTAAATCTACTGCTGAAAGGCCTTACCTCCAGACTGAAGAGTGGAGACTTGGATGGTTGCATGGATTCTCTGATTCAGGTAAGGAATTTGCACTTTCATGGCTTTCAAATGTCTATAAAAACATTATGGCATATTCACTTCTGCTCAGATGAAAGCCATCCCATACAGTCAATATACAATGCCTATTCACTTTTTAAGATTAAATAAAGATGAATTTGCTCCTTATTTACTGATTGCATTTTCTGTTGTGTAAAGATATTTAATCATGAACTGTTTGGGGACATCGCAGAAGAAAAAGAAGTGAAAGGAATAGTGTCTAAGGTGATGGAAGCACGAAGCAGCAAGAGCTATGACTCATATGAACTTCTTGCACAGTTTATTGGAAAGGAACATGTTATAAAATTGATACTTCCCTTGAAAGAGGTAAGACACGTCTAGTTAATAGCATATTGGGAATAGTAGTGCACTGACCAATGACATTCTGTATAAAGAGTTTTTGCTGACTTTTTTCCTCAATCCTTTAAATAGGTGTTAGAGAAAACCACAAGTCTAAAATTGGCTCGCAAAGTACATGAAGCTTTCCGCAGAATTGTTTTTGGCTTAGTAGCCAATGAGGGCATGACTGCACAGTCTATCCTCCTACTGAGTTATGGCCTCATCAGTGAAAACCTTCCTCTACTAACTGATAAAGAAAAGTAAGTCTTATTTTTATTAAGCCACCGCACAGTTTATTGACTGTTCTATGTCCAAGCCTGTATGGTTAAAGCAAATGTACCATTAGGTATCTTTTTTTTTTTTTTTTTTAACATTACCTGGTAGGCGCCAATGCAGGGATCCTGATGACATGGTCCTTTTTTCAAAATGCGACCTAGTTCTCGCACTTATCGCTGTTCTCCTCCCGTGCACCGGCCCACTGCCCCTCAGTGTGACTATATCCCCTCCTCTTAGAATCAATGGAGGCTCGTCACAGATGGGAGGGGATATCATTACACTGGGGGGGGGGGTGGGCCCCCTCCAGTGCATAGAGCCGGGCTTGTACAAGGGAAGAGAACAGCATGGGACAAAGTGATGTATCTTGTTACAATGGCATCCATTAAGGTGTTGAATATATTAGGTAGCAAGTAAAAGTCAGATTGCTGCCGCATTTGGGGCGCCGTAGCCTGAGATCTGTCATAGTGTCCATGCTGACCCTGACTTGACATGAGTATCAGACCTGGACCATGGGTCATAGGAAAAAGGCAGATAATGACTCTAACATGAATATTATATAATATTGAATGTACATTAGTTTATTTTTTTACCTAAACTTTGACTTGTTACTTTCAGGAATAAAAATGCAGAAATGCCTGCAGATCGCCGCCTTCAGCCACAAAGCTGTTTGTTAATCCAGCCGCCTCCTCCACGTGGTGGTGTGAAAGCTGCTGTTAGCACCAAGACTAACATGCATATTCTTGTAGACACTGGACTGAAGGTTAGCTGGAGCAATCTTCATAACTATCTTATTGATCATTTTATATTTCTGTAGGTATTGCTACAAGTGTAAGTGATCTGTTTACTCCTATAGCTTTAATTTGAGGATGTAGCTGCTTCTTACAGAATTTTTTTAGGATTGAATATTACAAAATAACTCTGAAGACCAGGGGTTCAGACTCTTTTCTTGTCCAGTGGTCACATTATCTTATTCACTAGTCTACTAATATTATACATTCATCTCTTTATAATGATACCAATGCGGTATTAATCTTGTATACTCAGTATTCTAAAGCATCATAGGTCAACACCTCTGTTTATGTGAATGTAAAGGTTCACATTGAGTGAGTTTGTCCGTATCGCGTTATGAGAAACAGGAAAGCTTCTGTGCTCCCTCCGTTGGTCAGGCACTGCTGCTGTTCATCATGCAGTGGATCCGTGGTACTATGACAGGACAAACATATGCAGTTGACCGTGCAGATGTACACACGGCTTTCATGCTGTCTTGATACTGTACCAGATTTTGAGGGTGGTCTATTAGTGCAGACCCAAAATATGAATTGGTTCCATAGGAATTTGACTCTAGAAAATATGTAACAACAAAGAAAAAAATTACACTTTGCACATTAGCCTGTTTTTATATTCTTATGATTCAGCTTCTGCACATGAGCTTAAGAAAATCGAAGGTGAACTCTTCTGCAGAGAATGCGTTGGAAATGCTGGATCCCTTTGTTGAGATGCTGATAGGATGCCTGCAGTCCAAGGATGTGCAAGTTAGTAGTTTTACTTTTGTAAAATAGTTTCATGGACTTTTTCATTGTTGACCTATACTCAGGACAGGCAATCGGTGTTTTGATTGGGCCAGCATTTTGCACTTCCACCATTTAGCTTTTTGGCAAATGTGGCCCCCAAATACACAGTGAATGGAACTGGTAGCACATGGCTCCATA
Source organism: Dendropsophus ebraccatus (assembly GCF_027789765.1). Classification (NCBI taxonomy): domain Eukaryota; kingdom Metazoa; phylum Chordata; class Amphibia; order Anura; family Hylidae; genus Dendropsophus; species Dendropsophus ebraccatus. The sequence goes on from NC_091454.1 coordinate 74,765,754, forward strand.
CATTGTGTTGTGGTTTTGCTGGGTTACTGTAGCTCATATCCAATTCACTTTATTGGGAGCTGAACGGCAGTAAACCAGCATGGCCACAATTAGGACTATGTGATTATTTAAATCATTTTATAACTTTGCCCTTTTGGTGTCGCATGATTTGATTTTTGGCCTAAATTGTAAATTCAAATGTAAGCCCTGCTCCCATAACAGCAGCTGCACCTCTCACACAGGAGCAGACAGTAGAGCTTCTAGTGTCTGCTCCCATGTGAGTGAACGTTCTGGTGCCCCGCTGTTTGTCCTTATTGCGTTGATTCACAGCAATGCTCAGAAGCGCTCTACTCCCTTACGATCCGTGCGGAATTCTCTGCAGTGGGATGCTGCCATCCTCCCTGCCATAGTGACAGTCTATGGAAGGCTTGCTCGCCTCCTCTCTCCTCGCTAAAGAATAAATGGAGAGACGCTGAGAGAGGAGGCATGTGAGCCTCCCATAGACTGTCATTATGACAGGGAGGCTGGTGGCATTCTCCGCCGCGGAATTCCTTGAAACGTAAAAGCATAATTTCTGTATAGTATGTTAAACAAAATGGAAATAAAATAAGAGACTAAAATTTAGAAGAGTCTAAATTGAGGGGAAAAAGTACATTTATTTTTGGAACATATGCCCTAGCCCTTCAGCCACTACACAGTGTATGGAGCTGTCTGCCTCTGGCTACTTTCACTGTGTATGTTGGGGCCATATCTCTGACAAACAGCAAATTGGCAGGGGCACTGGGTGTAGGGCCTCCACCAATGAGATATTCATGGGCTACCCCAAATTAAAACTATCTGGTTAGAAAAAGCACACGTAACTTTTCAAATAATCACAAATAACCCTGTAAATATAACTGTGTAATTAAATAGAGTGCACACTGAAAGTAGTGTAATTACTGGTACTATGGGCCATAGACAGTATGTGACTTACAGGAATGTGCTGATGTCCTGAAGCAGTGACTAGAACATGTCATCATTGTTCTATTCTAACAATAAAATGCTCTTTTCACTATGTAGTCATTAATACAATCATACAGACATGGTCTTCTGCTGCTCCAAATGTTCTGATGAGAATACACCAGTATACAGGGAGTGATATCCAGCAAGTTGGTTAGATCTCAGTCCCACATAAGTTACCAGGACATTGGTTTGCCCTCAGACAAGTGTAACTTAAAATGTGGACCCATAAGAAATCTAGCTTTGTATCTTGCTTTCTGCTACATAAAGTTAATGATGTTCAATGATTTTTTGCAGGTTATTACTGGTGCTTTGCAGTCCCTCATCTGGATGTTAAAGTTTCCATTACCATCAATCCAGAAGAACACAGAGGAATTGATAAAATATCTTTTCCTTTTGCTGAAAGATTATGCTAAAGCAGGAGTAGGCAGAGGGCAAAATTTCCACCTAGTAGTCAGCTGTTTTAAGGTAAGTGATGAAGTGTAGGATGCTTCAGAAAAGAATAGTCAAAGGGGGTTATTCTTCATTCACCATTTTTTATATAATACATGTGATGTGCTAATATATGTAAACAGTGCCATACCTGCCTACTCTGCCAGTCACTGACCACCAGGGGACACCTCTGCAACCAGTGATTGGTTGAGAGGGCAGGTCCTGCTCCGAGCACTCGTCTCTGAAGCAGGAAGATGTCTGAAGTACCAAAGGCTGGTAAGTAATTTTTTTTTTTTTTAGTGTTTTACACAGCGTCAGTGACTTATTTATAGAGCAAGTGCCAAGAAAAACAGCAGACAAACAGGGGGTGCAAGAAAATAATAAACAAGTAAGCCCACCAATCCTTGTGCCTCCTTTGCACCACTCCTGGGTCCTATTGATGGCCAAGTATCGAAGTATAAGTTTTAAATTATGAATGGTAGAATATGTGTATAGAATGGTGCATATGTCAATTAACGGGCCACAGTTACATAGCTCATGGTCTGTCCTGTTTTCTGTGCAGTGTGTTACCATACTTGTACGACACATGAAGGGAACAATCACGGAGAAGCAGCTACAGGTTTTACTTGGGTATGCAGAGGAGGACCTATATGATTCATCACGGCAGGCCACAGCTTTTGGATTGTTAAAAGTAAGTAACTTACCAACAGTTTGCATACATAACAATGTTTCCTATAAAAACATTATATCAAGAAACTGTTCTATATGTCTTTTTTTTTAAAATGTGTAATCAAGGGGGCTCACGAAGTTGAAATTTAAGATATACATTTGGAATCGTGTAAACATACTGACCTAGACAATGATAAACCTTTCTTCGTCATCCTCCAATTACCTCTTGGTTAGGGCTCATAACGATGTAGTCATTTATATATCTACATTGTAATACTGTATAAATGTCTGTCGTTTTTTTTATCTGTAATTATATGTAACTAATAAGAAATTGTTATCCCATCCTAATTCCTGCCTCTATTAGCAAAGGGAACATTTACATTATGTTTGTTGGAGGGTCAGTTTGATATTCAAGCACAATAGTATAAAGTTGTTGTTTTTGTCCATTAAAGGCTATAGTATCTAGAAAACTTATTGTTCCCGAGATGGATGACGTGATGCAGAAAGTAGCAAAATTTGCAGTCACTGCCCAGAGTGAACCAGTCAGAGTCCAATGTCGTCAGGTGAGCACTGCGCCCATTGAACTCTAAATACAAGATGCCTCTGCTAGACATTGTACATAAAAATCATCTCCCGTTTTCTTCCAGATATACCTAAAGTATTTGCTAGACTATCCACTTGGAGAAAAGCTCCGACTTAACTTGGAATTTATAATTGCACAGTTAAGGTACGTTCAAAGGGACTCTGTCACCTCTAACAACGCTGATTCTGTATCTGCCTTTTTTATCTTTCTATGTTCTTGCATTCTGTTGCTATAAGCCACAAATGAAGTAGTCTAAGTAGTCCTCTCCATTATATTCTGGAGCTCAGTAGTCCTCTCTATGCATCAACATGCCCAGTTTGTAGGCTTACAATGGGGAAATACAAAGGAATAGAAAGCTACAAATGACAGATTTGGAATCTGTATTGTTTTTATTCATAATTGGTTTTCCATCAGATTTGTTTTACCTTCATAATTGTTTTGTTATAAGATTAGTGTTGAGCGGATCTGGTAAACTGAGTTCGGCAATGTTCTTTAAACCCAAAAGCTGTGCATTTGCTTCCCTGTAGCTGCAGAAGGTGGATGCCACCCTAGGACATCATCCAACTTCTGCAGCTGTGCGGGCACAGCTATTGGGTTTGGAGAACACTGCCGAACCCGGACAGTTGGACAAGTCCTCTCAACACTAGTGGAGATCAAATAAGTCATGAGTGCCAGAATTCAGTAGTACTTGTGCCATGCAGATCAGTTGGTAAGGGCCCTATTACATAGGGAAGTTATTGGCCAGACAGATCAGCTCATTCATTAGTTCAAAAAGTTGTTCGTCAGTCGCACGTGTGCCTATGTAATAGGTTAAGTACAGCCAACGAATGTTGGAAGCAAAGGGCTGCATGAACAATCCAGTGATCGTCCATGTTGCCCTGCCTACTTAATAGCAATAGCTGTTCAAATGAGTGCTGATCTTTGAGATTGATATTCATTTAAAAAAAATCTGTCAGCCTGTGTAATACGAGCCTAAGAGCGAGGGAAAAGAGTAGTGTACATTACCAAAATTTTGACTTCCTTCTGAAAGACCGCTTTTATAGAAAAGGTACAAAAGTGTGCAAATGTGACAAAGTTGTATCTCTAGTTTACACAGATGCTGGGTAGAAAAGGATTTTTAAAGGGGAACTCCGGATAAGAAAAACTTGTTTTCTATTAAAAGTACATTAACCCCTTAGTGACCGCCATGCTGCCTTTTCACGGCGGCCACTAATGGGCTTTATTCCGATGCATGCGCCTTTTAACGGCGGACACATCGGAATAAATTGCCGCCCGGCGGCTGCAGAGCGGGGGCTCAACGGTCAGTGTGACAGCTGATCCCCCCTCCCCTGTAACTGTCCGGAGCGGAGAATTCTCTGCTCCGGACAGTTTAACCCGTTAAATGCCACTGTCAAAGTATGACAGCGGCATCTAACGGGTTCCGGTCGGCGCCGCGGGTATACTGACCTGATCAGAAGTCCCACGGCAAAGTCCGGCACCCAACGGTCTCCATGGTGATCCTGGGGTCCTAATGAAGGCCCCCGGGCTCACCATGGATATGCCTCTGCTCGGCCATACAGAGGTATGGCCGAGCAGATGCCTGTCTGAAAGTGTACACAATACACTGCATTACATTGGTAATGCAGTGTATTGTATCTGATCAATGATCACTGATCAGTAGTACACTAGTGTACAGTAATGTACACTAGTGTAAAAGTGAAAAAAAATGTGCACCAAACACACACAATACCCCCCAGCCCTCCCCCTATAATAAAAATGCATTACATTCCCCATACACAATAAAAAGTTACACAAAAAAGATCAAAAACACAAATCCTATACATATTTGGTATTGCCACGTCCGTAACGACCCAATCTATAAAACAATATCAATAATTATACCGCATGACACACGCTGTAAAAAATAAATAAAAAAAACTACCAGAATAGCTGTATTTTATCAATCCACTTTAGAAAATAAAATAGATCAAAAAGTCATATACATATAAAACTTGGTATCAATAGAAACTACAGATCTTCCCACAAAAAATAAGCCCAAAACCAGCTCTGTCGCGCAAAAGATAAAAACGCTATGGATCTTGCAATGTGGCGACAGTTTTTGTGGGTTTTTGCTAGGAAGATAGTTTCTATTGCGCCAAAGTGATAATAGTTAAAAAAAAACCTACACAAATGTGGTATCGCCGTAACCGTAGTGGCGCTAGAGAATACATGTATTATGTTATTTTTACGTCAATCACTAATGGGCTCTAATCTGCTGCCATCAGCTCTTTATGGCGATGGCGCAGAATAGTGCAGCGGTGCCGGTAATGCCCGCAGCCCCCTCCTCTCATCTACCAGAGGTAGCTGTGGGGTTGGGGCAGAGTGTGGGCTCAGTCCCGTACAGTCCCCTCACCGGCGATCACCGTTATTAACAGTATAACGGCGGCAACCGGTAACTGGCATTGCCAGCGCAGCTGAACGCTTTCATCTCTTCTCACAGTGAATCCACGGTGAGAGGAGATGAGAACATGTCCCCCCCTGTCCCCAGAATTAACCCTAGTGACCTGGTCACTGACGCTCCCCTCCCTGGGCGGCCATCTGATCAAAGATGGCCGCCGCCATCACTGTGAACAGACTGTTCACAGTGATGGATTCCTGAAAATGATCAATGCTCGATTCTCTCCACCACCGGAGGTGACAGAGAGCATGGGGCAATGATCGTGGACCACCCGGTGTGGTCCCAGTACAAGTGATCAGCGGTATATACTATATACCGCTGATCCCTTGTTCCAAATGGTGCCAGCACTTTTTTACCCCTGTCACCAAAGTCAAGTGCCCCGGATTACCCGTAACCACCCCAGATTACCTGTAACCACCCCAGATTACCTGTAACCACCCCAGATTACCCGTAACCACCTCAGATTACCCGTAACCACCTCAGATTACCCGTAACCACCCCAGATTGCCTGTCACCACCCCAGTTTGCCCGTAACCATCCCAGATTGCCCGTAACCACCCCAGATTGCCTGTAACCACCTCAGATTACCCGTAATCTCTCCAGATTACCCGTAACCCCCCCCCCAGATTGCCTGTAACCAAACCAGATAGCACGTAACGACCCCAGACAGTTGTAACCATCCCAGATTGCCACAGACTGCTCATAGCCACCCCAAATTGCCTTTCACCTCCCCAGATTGCCCGCAACCACCCCAAATTGCCTTTCACCTCCCCAGATTGCCCGTCACCACCCCCAGATTGCCCGTCACCACCCCCAGATTGCCCGTCACCACCCCCAGATTGCCCGTCACCACCCCCAGATTGCCCGTCACCACCCCCAGATTGCCCGTCACCACCCCAGATTGGCACAGACTGCTCGTAACCACCAGATTGCCTGTCGCCACCCCAGATAGCCAGTAAACACCCCGAGATTGTCCATAACTAGAATGACACTCCTTCTCTTCTGAGGCCTGCTGTGTGGTATTACAGGTAGAGAATACAGTGTGCTTTGTGGTGTTAGAGGTAGAGAATACAGCGTGCTGTGTGGTGTTACAGGTAGAAAATACAAAGTGCTGTGTGGTGTTACAGGTAGACAATACAGTGTGGTGTTATGGGTAGAGAATACAGCGTGCTGTGTGGTGTTACAGGTAGAGAATACAGTGTGCTGTGTGGTGTTACAGGTAGAGAATACAGCGTGCTGTGTGGTGTTACAGGTAGAGAATACAGCATGCTGTGTGGTGTTACAGGTAGTGTCTGTGTGCTGTGTGGTGTTACAGGTAGAGAATACAGCGTGCTGTGTGGTGTTACAGGTAGAGAATACAGCGTGCTGTGTGGTGTTACAGGTAGAGAATACAGTGTGCTGTGTGGTGTTACAGGTAGAGAATACAGCGTGCTGTGTGGTGTTACAGGTAGAGAATACAGCGTGCTGTGTGGTTTTACAGGTAGAGAATACAGCGTGCTGTGTGGTGTTACAGGTAGAGAATACAGAGTGCTGTGTGGTGTTACAGGTAGAGAATACAGCGTCCTGTGTGGTGTTACAGGTAGAGAATACAGCGTGCTGTGTGGTGTTACAGGTAGAGAATACAGCGTACTGTGTGGTGTTACAGGTAGATAATACAGTGTGCTGTGTGGTGTTACAGGTAGATAATACAGTGTGGTGTTACAGGTAGAGAATACAGCGTGCTGTGTGGGTGGGTGGGACCGCAATGAAATTATAAATTACTGCAAATAATTTAGTAACACATTGAAACTGTAATGTATGAACACAGCCTAGATGTTCTGCAATAGATTTGGGCGGGGAATGTGCAGGGTGGAGGACTGTGATGAACAGCTGAGGGAAAGCATTGCATTCTGGAACCTGTAGTCCTGTGTATAACTGATAAACCAAAAAGTGCAGAAACACAAAACAGAACAAAACCCCCCAAAACAAATGGATTTTTGGTAGTTTCAAAAATGGAATAGATAGGAAAGTAATGCTTTATGCTTCTGCAGAAGTTTCATTTTTTTTTTAAACTCTACCCCTTTAACTTTAGTGAATGTGAACGTTGAGGGTGTTGATCGGTTTTCAAGGCAGCCAGAGGCCTTCTGCTTACCTTTGTTCTGCCTCAGGCAGACTCTACTAGCAGAGCATCAATCTCGCTGATAAATGCCATGCAGTTTTACTGTAAAGTGCATTGCATAAAATAGGCGCAGATTATAGTCAGCTTGTTTATAAGTGTGTAATGAATTTTCATGCCCAGTATTTTTGGACCTAAGCAAGGCAGAATCATTGTGTTGTCTAATTGTGTTAACGAGGTAATCCCATCTGATAGAGTTATCCCTGCACACTCGAGAATAGGGACCCAAGTCTCCTGTTAAAATAGAGCGATGGATAACGCATGCATGACGCTGCATCATTGATTCTTTAGGGGTGCTGCCAAAAACAACACTATACTTTGTGGTCTGGCGGCAAACATAAGTGACCTTCCACTCCATTTTATTAGCAGACTGGTTATGCCGTATCCTGTGGTAAGGGATAATGTTATCAGAATTATCTAACCTATTTGGAAACCAAAAAAGATTTTTGCAATAGCTGGACTTGTGCTGGATCATTGTTTAAAGCAGTAGTGCTTGAGCATGTATAAGGTTCTTGTTAGTCTTTTTCAATACTGGCCATTTTATGTATATGAACAGAGTGACTGGTATTCATAGCAGCAACACAAGATATGATGTGTGGGCTATAGAGTTGTGCATATACCTAGCACAACCCTTCCTAGCACAACCATTTTGCGTCATTTTCATGTGAGTGATTGAATTACAGCCAACTATGTTCATGTGCTACAGCCATTTGCTGTGTGATCTCAGGTGTATTGTGTTGCTTGTTACTCTGGTTTATTATACAAGTGAGAAACTGCTAATGGGCACAAGGAGAGGTGCTTCATATGGAATATAATACAAATGTGCATAACATCTGTGTACACTACATCTCTTTTCTATATGTTAATAGAAGAAGCTAGGTGATGAGTATGTGTTTGCTTTGACATTGCAAACATATAAAACCCAGGTGTGAAAATAAATCTGGTGATAATACCACTGCTAAAATGGAATTTATTGTCTGTAACCCATATACTCACACACAAACATCCACATAAAGCTTTTACTATGGCATAAATACTAGTATTATAGGGTGCTCTACCTTTACCATCTTTTATATGTTATTGCTGGGTTTACATGTACAGTTAACTCTTAATTCCTTTGTGAATATATTCTTGTCCTTATGTGTAGTTATGAATATGAAACTGGGCGGGAGTCAGCCTTGGAAATGATTGCATATCTGTTCCAGACTTTCCCAAACGTAAGTAAATTACATTACGTGTCATTTTGGAGCATAAATCATATATGGCAAAGTGCATTCTTATGGGGTGTTTTTGTGTTTTCTTTTCCCCACATCAGGCAATACTAAATCTATACTGTGGACTTATATTTGTGCCTGTTGCTTTGCTGATGGTAAACGATGATTCGACAAAGTGTAAGAAAATGGCTGCCTTGGCAGCAAAGGGCCTTCTAGGAAAAGTTGATGTTCAGCAAAAGGACTTGATGTTCTCACTGGTTACACAGTGGCTAAATGATAAAAAGGTAACTTGGGGAGTTCTTCTGCATTCTGATTGACCATTCATGCTGCTCCTCCATAAATTGTCTATAAAGACTGACAAAAACAGGCTGTACACTCTGCTGCTTCCGTCAGCCCCATAACCCTTGATTTAAGTTCTCTCTAATAACTTCAACAATTGGGAGGGGTTCTGCCTAAAATAAACCACATCTTTTAATCTTTATCCATTACATTGTTACATGTGATATACCAAAGCTATAATTTTATGTCTTATTGATTTGGAGGATATATTTATGTTTCTTTTTCCCCTTAGTCCTCTCACAAGAGGTTGGGTGCTCTAACCTGTGGATTGTTTGTCGAAGTTGAAGGGGTAGAGTTTGAGCGAAGACTTAAATTTGTCCTTTCGAAAATTGAAAGTGAAATTAACCCTGTTCATTTTGAGGATGTAAGTAACTTAAAACAGAATCACCTATTTTCACTGAAAGAGAAGGTTCCATCTAAAAATGTGAGTATAAGAATTGATGAATCACTCACTTTTAGTCGTCTTCAGGGTAGACTGTTATGTCTTAGACAGGGCACCCTTATTCATGCACCTGAGTAAGGGAGCCCTAAAACGTTGCGGCAGGGGAAGGAACGCTAGCCACCTCCAGTACTTGTTACAGCCAGAAATAAAAGTCTATGCTGAAGATGACTGAAAGTGAGTGATTCATCAATTCTTACACTCACATGCACTGTATTGTCGTTGTAGCTCAGATACTGTAAGAAATAAGGGGTGTGAGCCAAGATGAGTGGATATCGGCGGTCTCCTTGAGCATTGTCCAGCATTTGTGTAACTGTGCATTATACCAGCAACTTTTTCATTTAAAAGAGTCATCGGAAAATGGCCTATTGTTTATATCCTGATTTTATATTAAACATTAACAGAGGTCCACACAATAGCTGCTGCTCACAACTGGGCCCTCCTCTTCTATGGAATGAGCCTACAGAGCATGCTCACAGCCGTGTCTTATACAAAGAATAGGATCTGCAAATATAATTTTAAAATTACATCAGTAAATTGAAGTAGATTAGAAACAATTACTGAATGTTTTTTTATTTTTTATTAAATCAAATTTTTTATTTAATCAGTGAAAACAAATATAGGTGATACATTCTCCCAGTGCCCCTTTACTGACTGAACACACGTTATTATACATTTCTTCCTGATGCACTTACTGCGTCGTCTTTGTATTTTTTTTTTTTCTTTTTGTGTCTGTTCTGTGCTCAGGACTCACTTTTTACACTGATTGGTCCTTTAGAGAAACAAAGGCAACTGCCATTTTAACAGTTCTAACCTACAATTCCCATAACCTCCTTAGTATTTGTCTGTGTGGCTGCATATGTGCAGTTTCACTGTAAGGGTAGCTTCACACACACACACCATATTGCAGCGGATTTTTTGCAGCAGATATGATCTAAATAACTGAACACCGCATCCAATCTGCACCATCAGATCTGCTGTGGATCTGCTGCGGATCCTGTACATGTAAATGCACCCTAATGGTCAATCATGCACAGTCATAGAGCACAGAAGAAGCAGCAAAGCTATAATAAAGTGGCAGTGTTTAATTGCTATGAACATATAACTACAGAGGGAGAGCAACTGAGTAGTAGCAAATAGACAGCATGGGTTGTTTTTGGTGGTTATTACTTAAAAAATATAGCGTGAAATTTGTTATCGTGAATATTATTTTACAATTTGTGTAATGTGAGGCTTTATTATGATTTTGGGAATACCCTCACCACATATAATAATAATAATTGTACTTAATTTATTACATTCCACATACTGTGTTTATTGCAGTTGCAGGAGGAGACAGAAGAGAAAGCAGCGGACAGATTGCTGTTTAGTTTACTGACGCTGGTTACTAAGCTGATCAAGGAGTGCAATGTTATGCAGCTACCAAAGTACAGAGACGTCACAGATAAAATATGTGGTAAGGGCTCTCTACTCTTCTCACTTATAGGTGAACACAAAGTATAACCACCTTAGTTTTTCTGCATGATAACTAAAGAAATAAACTATGTGTAACACAATGTGAAAAACAGTTCTAGAATGCTACTAAAATAGATTTTAATCTTTTGTAATCTTTTTAAAATCAAAAGGACCCTTTCATTAAAAAATATTGGTTGACCTATTGACAATCAGTATGTGACTATGTTTTTGCATGTTTTTTTTATGTTTTCCCGTGTTTACTACAGCAAGTCCTGATTGTCTTTCTTACTCTCTGTCTGCACTAATAGCTTGACATAAATTATCATTTAAAGGGATATTCACTTTTGGGACATTTATGACATATCCATGAATGTAATAAATGTGCTGGATGTACATCCCACCACTGGTAGCCGCAACTCTGTCTCGAGATTGAGGCCCCTTTCGACCACCTACAACTGGCTTTCAGAGTTGGCTATTTTACTCACTGTACCTATGATGTTGATGGGGGTTATTAAAATAGCATGGCAACACAAGCTATGTTCTTTCTCTAACCTCCTAGTTATGTAAACTAGCTTGTGGTGTTACCCTATTTATGCCATTCTCATGTAAGTCAATGAGGGTTATGCACACTGTGTAAACATTAGGGCCCTATTCCACCGGACGATTATCGTTCAGATTATCGTTAAATTGTTCGAATCTAAACGATAATCGTTCGGTTGAAATGCAGTTAACAATTAACGACCGAACGAGAAATCGTTGATCGCTACCTGGACCTATTTTTTAGATGCTCGTTCGCGAAACGTTCGCAAATTGTTCGCATTGAATAAGACGTCGTTCGCAATAGATACGAATGCAATAGCGAATAAATAGCGAAGAAAAAACGATCGCAATTACGATCATAAGTAACGATTATCGTTCCATGGAAATGAGTGAACGTTTTCAGGTCTTTCGCAATAGCGGTCGTTTGAGATCGTTTATCGTTAATGATTATGTGATAATCGTCCGGTGGAATAGGGCCCTTAGTGTTGGACTGTTTTTGTCTTTCTAACCACTTCTGGCTGCTGCAATTTTCTGTGGATATATCATAGATGTTTATATGGGAATAACCCTTTGACTCTTCTTAATAAACCAGCCACCTGCGCAATCTCAGTTTTCACCCCCACTTCCTTACTACAGCACAATCCTGTGATCAGTTAATGAAACAGAATATGTCTAAAATGAGATGTGCACAATTTATCAGAAAAATACATTTTTGCAACGCAATCTTAACTTTGTTTAGGGAGTTATGACTATCTTTAAATGTTCAATGCAGTCTAATTTTTTTGTTTCAAAATTTTTCAGCCCATGTTCAGTCACATTTATGGTACCCCCATAGTTGGGTTTGGCTAACTTCTTCCCAGATTTTTGGGCAGTTGTTTTCCCATCAAAAACCAGAAGAACTGGTCAGTAAATGGATAGCTAGGAAGACAAAGAAGAAAAGCCAAATGGAACTCCCTGAATCATTCTTGGTTGAACAGCTGGAAAAAAAGGTAACCAGGCCTTGTGGTTGTTAAGTCATGCGCTTTTTTTTTTTTCTTTTTTTCCTTTTTTATATGATCTTAACATTTTTTTTTTTAAATCCAATATGGTAATTCCCATAATTTAAAAAATCTCGGTTGTTATTGACTTGAGTGATAGGATGAAAAATGATCATGAACCAGGTAAAAAAATAAATTTGTGTGCAGGAACACATTTACAAAATAACATACCTTTTTGAAGTCACCGTCACTTTTGTATTTATCTTTTCACAGATGAAAGATCTTGCACTTGCCTTCTGCCATCAGTTGCAGTCAAAATTTCTCGACCAGACCCTGGGGGAACAGGTAGGTTACTACAATATAAAAACACAGATGATAAGATCCTAAGCATTATACTTCTGAAAAGAGGTAGTTGTCACACAAGACCTCAGACTGACACAGCCACGCAGTTTCAAAGCTCCCAGCATCATAATGAATCGTGGTTTCCAGTAGCTCCAAGGTGCGGTCAACAGGATACTGTCCATGCACAGTATTTTGTGGATGTGTAAATGCCCCCTAACTATGAATTATTCATACCTAGGGTTTAAAAATCAGATATTGACCATGGTAGTCATTCTGGGGAGGAACTACATATGATAATAGGTCATGTATCATAATCTAAGTGCTATTTTTTACTCCTAAATCTAAAAAAAAAAAAAATGCTTCTCTTTTAAGGTAATAAAGAATTTGTTATTTGTGGCAAAAGTGATCTATCTCCTACACCCTGAAGTAGAGAACACTGAGAACAAGACTGAGGAGCAAAATAATAATGAGGCAGAGCAAGAAGATGCTTCTGAAGATGAGGCAAGTGCCGAAAAAGAGACAGGAGATGAGAAAACTGCCACCTTGATGTGGCTCATGAAAAAACTGTCCATACTGGCCAAGAAAGAAGCAGCACACACTCCAAAAAATCCATTAAAAGTGAGTTTATTTCACTGCATCTGTTTTATGTGATGGCACAAGTTCAGGGTCAGGTCTTCATTTGTCCAAATTTTTAAATCAGTCAGTCCCCCATCTTGGAGTTTTATGATATCCACGATATATGCTATAAATGGTGAATCAGGTGTACCTACTTTCCATTAAATTTACACACAATACCTTCAGGCACAGAGGCCTGGGATATACTGGCCCCTATAACTTGCTATACCTCACACCTTTAAATATAACTTTTATTTATTGTTATTTAAAATATAAAGCAGTATACTTTAAAATCCCGATTCCTGGTTGTTGGATGATATTCAAAAGTTTTGAGAGGTGTAAAACCTCCTCCAAGTGGATCAATTAACACCAGTCGAAACTGCTGTATTCTACTGTATCAAGGACACCAGGATATTGCTATTAAAAGATATGTAGTTATTACACACAACATCCTCAGGAAGACATTAGGCTTTCAGATTTTAAATCAATATACTGCTTTATATTTTAAATAATGCTAAATAAAAATTATATTTTAAGAGGTGAGATATAACAAGTCAAAGAGGCCTGTGTACCCCAGGCATTTGTGCCTGAGGGTATTTTGTGCAAATTTAATGTTTTCTGCAAAATTCTTATGTTCCATTGAGATTAATGGGAGTTGTATAAACACTGTAATGCCACATGCGGTTTTCAACTTCCAACTTACACAAACAGCATAGCTTGTTGTACAATGCTGTTGACGCAACTTCCATTAACCTCTATGGGAGTTATGTTCTCACTGCCTGTTTTTGGCATACGTCTACAGCCACTACTTAGGAGGAAACCTAGGCATTCACTGCATATAGGTTTATTGAGTTCATATTCTACACAAAATGCAGCCAGAATTCTATTCATATCCATAGGAGATTTGTAGCTCTATAACAAAAAAATGTGTTTTGGATCCATATATAAAATATGTTTGTATTATATATAAATATTATTCATAATATAATAATTATTTCATATTATGTTAGCTAATTCCACTTGATAAATGGTAGATCTTTGCATGTTTTATTATGTGGGATATTTTTCTTCTTTCTTATTCTTCTTGGGAAGAAAAAACAACTCATTTTTGTAAAATAATGTATTGATCTGTGTATCTGCCATAGAGAATATGTGTGTTTAAGTTCCTGGGAGCAATTGCAGTAGATCTTGGAAAAGAGAAAGTCAAGCCATTCCTGCCAACTATCATTGCTCCACTCTTCAGGGAACTCAACAGCACATATGCAGACCAAGGTGAGAATTAAGAGTGCAATGTCTTTTTTTTTTTTTTTTAATGCTTATGCCAATTGTATAGTCTGTGACAGAATACTGGTTATGAGTGATGAGAGAATTTACAGTAGGAACAAAGCAAAGTGCTTCATTAGGATCGAACAGCAGCTTATCAGGCTGCTGGCTTTGAAGTCTGTGCTATTCCAGTTGTCGGCAAAAGCTGGATCCAGTCCTGGAAAACTTCTCTCATTTTTCCAGGACTAGATCCAGTTTTTCCCAGCACATGGAGTGGAGGGGCATGGACTTCAGCCTGCAGCGTTTTGAAAAAAAAGACCACGCACCGGGTTCCCTGCCGTTGAGGAGCAGGTACTCACAAAAAAATGTTTCCGGTACCTGTGATGGTACATTCACGTTAAGCAAATGTGCAGTGATAAATGTGTGCTTTCTATTTCTGCCTCTGTCCTACATGTCCCACATAAACACAGCTACATACAGAGCTTTGCTGCACATACATACAAAGCTCTACTACACACACACACATTGATTTTAATAAAAGTCCCTGCACTCCTTTAGTAGCTATTCTTTAGTCTTGTTCTTCCTTACTTCTCCCAGGCATGTCACTGATCTCATTGCTTGTGACATCAAAAGTTCAGCTGATATCTAGGACCTTTAACTCATTTGCTTATAGGGGATAGCTGGATGTTATTTACACATGGCATCCAACTTCTTCTCCTGCTCCGATCACACAGATCATTGCCAGGCAGGAACCGAGAACTATTCAGCAATAATTGGGCACAGGGCTGTATTAGCATCTGGCTAAGCTGTACAAAAACAGCCAGAGTTGTCTGACATTGCCGCATCACACGTAGGGGCCTACTCAACTGAGCTTTAATCGGCCCGATTCGGTGGATTATCGCTCGGTGGAATAGAGAAAACGATCAGCCGATGATCGTGTCATCGGCTGATCGTTTAATCCTCGGTCACCCACCGCACATCGCTTCACGGAATAGCGGTGCGCAGCGGGTGACCGATGATTTGAGAAGCAGCATACATTACCTAGCAGGGCTTCTCCTCCGCTCAGTCTTCCTCCTCGGGTCCCGCGGCGCAGCATCAGGTTCGGTGCGGCCTGACTGAGCTGTCAGACTGCTCAGCCAATCACTGGCCAGGACCGCCGAGGCCAGTGATTGGCTGAGCTGTCTGACAGCTCAGTCAGGCCGCTCTGGAGTTGATGCTGCACCACGGGACCCGGGGAGGAAGACTGAGCGGAGGAGAAGCCCTGCTAGGTAATGTATGCTGCTTCTGCAGGGACATCTTCACCGACGTCCTTGCAGCCCTTGCTAACGATTGTCGGGCCGTGGAATAGGCCCAGTATACGAGCGCCGATCTAGCAGATCGGCGCTTGTTTACATCGTTAATCAGGCCCTGCTCGGCCCATGGAATAGGACCCTAACTGTGGACTTTAACACACGGGCAGTTTTTATCAAGACTTTTTTTGTTTATAAGATGAACAAAAGTAAATATGGGAGAAAATGTATAAATGCATGTTTTATTAAAGCAACTGTGCAATCTGCTTTGTATGTGATCTGTGATCCATTAGGATCGAAGTTTTAAATATAAACCATTACAACTTGGACATTTACAGCTTTTCTCACATTTTGCTTTCCTTTATTTTTTTCTCTTAGACCCTACACTGAAAAACCTTTCTCAAGAAATCATTGAGCTTCTGAAGAGCTTGGTTGGGTTGGAGTCTTTCTCCTTGTGTTTTGCTGGGGTACAGAAACAAGCCAATCTAAAGAGGGTTATGAGGAAAAAGCAGAAAGCACTACAGGTAACGTGTCCTTGGATAAAATGTATTTTGTTTTCACCTAAATCTATTCATATATAATTTTTATATTAGATGACAGGTGTTTGTGTTATCATATATACATGAAATGTTCTGTCTCTTGTAGGCCGTAGCAAACCCTGAAGTGGCAGCAAAGAAAAAGCTAAAAAAGCACAAGAATAAAATTGAAGCTAAGAAGAGGAAAATAGAATTTCTGCGACCTGGATATAAAGCCAAGAAGCCACGCAGTCACGCTCTCAAAGACTTGGCAATGGTGGAATAAGAGTGGATACAATACATAGCAAACATACATGAAGCATTGTTGACTTGTTGCTCTATGCTATTGGTGGAATGTGTAAAAACGAGTGGGGGGAGGGGGCAAAAAACTGTTGCCATTGAAAAAAAAAACCGATCCCTTTAATTTTTATGCGTGACTTCTTTGTGTGTCAGGCTGCTATGTAAGATAGATGTGAAGTACAGTTTAATGTACACTTAAGTTTTCTAATTAAAAACTCATTTTAATTGAAACTGTCATAATTATACATTAATTACAGTATTTGTAACTATTTGTCAGTGTTATCAGCCGCTACTTTGTCATGAGTTCACAACCTTTAAAGGGGTAATACACTGAAACATAACTTCTAATATGTTGCTGCCCATGGTGAAAATAATAATTCCTTCCATACTTATTATCTATTCAGTCTCCATCTCCCAGTCCTGTGCTGCAGCTTCATGCTGAAGACACATAAATCTGTCTGTGAGCAGGGGGAGTCGGAGAGAAAAGCTCACACATTTGTGTCTTCAGCAGAAAGCAGCAGCTCAGAACTGTGAGGAGACTGAATAGATAGTAAGTATGGAAGGAATTTTGTCTCACCATGGGCAGAAACATATGAAAAGTTATGTTTGAGTGGAATACCCCTTTAAGCTGTTAGTTTTTTTTTTTATTTTTTATCTTGGATTCCACTGCCTTGGACAGTGCACCCATTGCTGCACCATTTACTGTTCCATAATGCCCAGCTTATATTGTCAAATGCAGTACCATGCTATGGCACATAAATGTTTATTCTGTAAGTGGTAAATTCCTTTTTTGATGTAGATATTTTTCTGGTTCTGTATTTTATGCCTGAAGTCATGGTACACTGCCTATAATTAGTGATATATCTTGCACACTAGTTTCAGTATGCATATAAATGGTGGTTCACACTAATATCCGTTTTGGATTATTTTAACCTCTACATCAGTCACTGTTTACTGGTTATGGTTTGCTGCCTATTTCATTAATAACAACTATACTATCATTTCCTGATGAATTGTGACAGGTTATGTGCTATTGGTCACAGAAAGATCTAATTTGTTATTTGAAAATCAATTGTCACAGAAAGACATGTGGTGAGCCCCCAGTGTGGTGTTATATCGGAAGAACGGCTGGTCACTTGCTAGGTGGTGGTGTGTGACTCCACTCCAGAGGTGGTTGGCCGAGATACAGCCAGACCTTGGAGTGTTATTTACGCCAGTGCCAGGTAGGCACATAGGCGTGAGGGCACGCCTGCTTTTATTTGACAAGGCCGGTTGTACCTTTTTCCCATGTGGTCAGTGTCCTGCAGGGATGCTACTGGGTCCCTTGGGTTAGAGTGATCACGGATGGCCAGAGTGGTGTAGTGACCCTCTCGGACTAGAGGGACTGCCACCCACAGAAAGGGAAAGTGTCCCAAGGTTGAGGTGTGTGCTGTGTAGGTGGATAGTGAGTCAGACTCTCTTTAACATGAAAAAGTTTGGTTTACTTGAAGTTGCAAATGTGCAGCAGGTCAAACAAATTCAACAGTATGAGGTTTCTCTTGATAAAGCACTTGTTAACACAATTGACAATAGTTCCAGATAAATACAGCAACCTGATCTATAGAAAAAGTGCTATGTAGGATAAAGTTGTGTTGACTTAGTAGTGTGCTGAGTGGTACGAAGCAGCAGAGTGGCAGAGAGGAGGATGCCGTGAGAGTCTCAACCCATGTAGTACTCTGCTCTGCCAAGAGGTTGGAGGATGAGGTAGAATACTTAGAAGAACACCTGTGCCTGTATATTGACCATGAATCAGTCTTCACACCACCTTATGCCCACTGGACTCGGCTGAACCTTTCTAGAGGGTGACACAGGCACCAGACCTTTTTACCTGGGATGAGCGGAATGCTGAGGATTTCCTGCTGACACCCGCGCTGCGGGATAGAGTTCCTAGGCTTATCGCAACTTTGCTCTATCCGGATCAGTACCTAGCTCTTTGGCTTTTGTTGTGGATACTGTCCTGCTCTGTGACACTCCTTGTCCTCGGCTAGGGTTGAGGTTGTCTCTGGCTTGTCCTCTCCTAAGAGGGGTTTAACAGTGCATAGTGCTGTGTAGCGTTACTGAGAAGAAAGTTGATAGAGTTAAACTGTCTTGCTTTCTTCCCATGCGTGGTACTAGCTAAGACTGAGCTGAGTAGAGGGCCACGGCCCAGACAGGACTACTGTGGAGACCTATCTAGCTTGCTTCCTTCCTCCACAATGCCTAACACAAAATACCTTTGCACCTCCTCCACCCATGTGACTTACTGCCCTAGCGTAACTAACGTGCGCTGTAAGTGGGTGAAGAGTGCAACAGAAGAAATAAGGAGAGAGGTGATAGGAGAGAAGAAAAACAGATTCCTACTGGTCTGCAGATTCAGGTGACACATAAATAAACAGTAACCCTTTACATCCTTCTGCTGTGCGGCTTCTAAATACACATATACAATACAGCGACATCTAGTGGTGAACTTTAGTACTACTTTCATCACCACACAAGTACAATAAGTGTAGAAGGGTGTAAACACTCACCGGCCACTTTATTAGGTACACCATGCTAGTAATGGGTTGGACCCCCTTTTGCCTTCAGAACTGCCTCAATTCTTCGTGGCATAGATTCAACAAGGTGCTGGAAGCATTCCTCAGAGATTTTGGTCCATATTGACATGATGGCATCACACAGTTGCCGCAGATTTGTCGGCTGCACATCCATGATGCGAATCTCCTGTTCCACCACATCCTAAAGATGCTCTATTGGATTGAGATCTGGTGACTGTGGAGGCCATTTGAGTACAGTGAACTCATTGTCATGTTCAAGAAACCAGTCTGAGATGATTCTAGCTTTATGACATGGCGCATTATCCTGCTGAAAGTAGCCATCAGATGTTGGGTACATTGTGGTCATAAAGGGATGGACATGGTCAGCAACAATACTCAGGTAGGCTGTGGCGTTGCAACGATGCTCAATTGGTACCAAGGGGCCCAAAGAGTGCCAAGAAAATATTCCCCACACCATGACACCACCACCACCACCAGCCTGAACCGTTGATACAAGGCAGGATGGATCCATGCTTTCATGTTGTTGATGCCAAATTCTGACCCTACCATCCGAATGTCGCAGCAGAAATCGAGACTCATCAGACCAGGCAACGTTTTTCCAATCTTCTACTGTCCAATTTTGATGAGCTTGTGCAAATGGTAGCCTGTTTCCTGTTCTTAGCTGAAAGGAGTGGCACCCGGTGTGGTCTTCTGCTGCTGTAGCCCATCTGCCTCAAAGTTCGACGTCCTGTGCGTTCAGAGATACTCTTCTGCCTACCTTGGTTATAACGGTTGGCTATTTGAGTCACTGTTGCCTTTCTATCAGCTCGAACCAGTCTGCCCATTCTCCTCTGACCTCTGGCATCAACAAGGCATTTCCGCCCACAGAACTGCCGCTCACTGGATGTTTTTTCTTTTTCGGACCATTCTCTGTAAACCCTAGAGATGGTTGTGCGTGAAAATCCCAGTAGATCAGCAGTTTCTGAAATACTCAGACCAGCCCTTCTGGCACCAACAACCATGCCACGTTCAAAGGCACTCAAATCACCTTTCTTCCCCATACTGATGCTCGGTTTGAACTGCAGGAGGTTGTCTTGACCATGTCTACATGCCTAAATGCACTGAGTTGCCGCCATGTGATTGGCTGATTAGTAATTAAGTGGTAACGTGCAGTTGGACAGGTGTACCTAATAAAGTGGCCAGTGAGTGTATAACTGTAACACCCGTGGTAGGACACCACAGACCTATTGAATAGGGGTACATTTTTTGTTTGGTTATATATATAGTAGTGTTGATTTTCATCTTGCAGAAGATATAATTTGTTTCTTAGTTGTCTCAATTACAGTGTTAGATGGCAATTACTTTGGT
The DNA here is from genome assembly GCF_027789765.1 of Dendropsophus ebraccatus. NCBI lineage: Eukaryota > Metazoa > Chordata > Amphibia > Anura > Hylidae > Dendropsophus > Dendropsophus ebraccatus. Next base: position 74,786,216 of record NC_091454.1, read on the forward strand.
CTCATAGGTATCATTCTGTACACCTGTATTTGCCTAACGTTGTTTAGATTAGTTATACTTCGGGGGATTATAGGAGTGCCATGTTTAGCAGGGTTCAATAGCGCATTGGGCCATATAGTGTCATGTAGACTGTTTGGTAGCTATGGAGGTTTACAAGTAGTCCCTATTGCAGTATCCCTTATTTACACACTTATAGGGACTTGTAGAAGATAGCACATTGGCCTTTGTGTTATTTTTATTATCTATGGTGTAGCACTTGGGTATATTTTTATAATATAGTTATTCAAGTGTAACTGTCATGGGAAAAAGACACAGACTAGTATGGAGATCAGGTAAGTCCCTGGGTGCTTTCTTTACTCACTGTTAGAGATGAGCGAACCTTGAGCATGCTCGAGTCGATCCGAACTTTCGGGATTTGATTAGCGGTGGCTGCTGAACTTGGATAAAGCCCTAAGGCTATGTGGAAAACATGGATATAGTCATTGGCTGTATCCATGTTTTCCAGACAACCTTAGAGCTTTATCCAACTTCAGCAGCCACCGCTAATCAAATACCAAACGTTCGGGTTCGGATCGACTCGAACCCGGTTCGCTCATCTCTACTCACTGTCTTTAGAGTGAGACAGCCCCATAGACTTACATTATGAGTCAGTCTTAGTCATCTGCGACAGAATGCAGAAGTGTGGACTTCAGTCAGGGTCTGAACACTTAGACCACAACTAGCGCTAAAAAGAATGTGTTAGACAAGATTTCAATTATAAATGTTTATTTTATACAGATGGATTTCATAGTATAATCTTTACACTGCTGAAGGTTATTCTTCCAGCTGGCGATCACCTAAATCAACCAGGGTATTACATCTAAAAAAAAAAAATCACAAGAGCGAAAAGATATGTCATCTCAATAACCAAGTTGTGCAATTCCCCCAAATCGTAATTCTCATTACAAAACAGTCATAAATAAAGTGAAGCTACAGAACAGGCACACATAGTAGTGCAGTATGATACAGTGCTGATGGAGACAAAAGGGACTGGATTCAGACACCCTTGTCAATCCCTGTTGGAGCAAAGTTAAGTGGTGGTGGATATTATGTACATCCAGAGTCATTGTTACAGTTGGACAATGAAGAGAAAGGAATGTGCTGGGCAGGGTAACATTACTGCCTGCTCTTCAGGGACTCTACTAACCTGCAAGACAAAGAAAAAAAATATCATTAATAAGAGTTGAAGTCAAAATAATTAAGACCTAATAAACATCTGCAGATCATGTATGACATACTATCTTCTCCTAATACTCATGTTAAAGGGGATTCAACCCCTACAACTGCAGTGAACATTAGTGCAGAATCTGCATTGAAGTAGAGCCCCTTTACTTACAGCATACAAAAAAAAAAAGGTCTGGTGGATATATTGTAGATTTTAAACTAATGGCTAAGGCCATTACAATTTAGCCCAAGCAGGACTCCCAAAGGGGGGCAGTCCGTTTCTGGCAGTTTAACTCTTTACATGCCTCTGTCAGTCTGCAGCATTATAGCAACAGAATCCAGCTGTAATTTACAGCCAGGAATGAAGCAGGCCATTCCCTGCAGTTAACCTTTCACATGTCCCTGCAGCGTTACCGCTCCCCCTGTCCTCCATATTGGTGCATGTTGGGAGGAGTACTTATATTTTCTTCTTGGGCTCACCAGTAGAGATGATCGAACAGGGCCGATGTTCAGGTTCGTATGAACCCGAACCATCGGCATTTGACTCCAGCTGTCTTCCCGTTCCATGGGGAAGGTGTAGACAGCCCGAGTACCACCTGGAAAACAGGGATACATCCTATTACCTAGGCTGCATCCCTGTTTTCCAGGCAGTACTCGGGCTGTCTCCACCTTCCCCACGGAATGAGAACGCAGTGGGAGTCAAATGTCGATTGGTTCTGGTTCGTACGAACCTGAACATCGGCCCCGTTCAATCATCTCTACTCACCAGGCTCAAAAGACAGCACTTACAGGGGTTGGCCAGCGCTACAAAACATGGCCACTTTTCCCCTCTCTTGTCTCCAGTTCAGGTGTAGTTTGCAATTAAGCTCCATTTACTTCAATGGAACTGAGTTTGAAACCCCACCCAATCTGGAGAGAAGAGAGGGTGAAAAGTGGCCATGTAAATCCTTGAATCACATGACTTGTAATGAGAAACATCTGAAAAACTGCGAAAAACCTTTGTATGTACTAATACACAATGATAAATGAATCCACACCAACAATGAATACACCTTTTTCGCTTACCATTCCATGGCTTCATCAAGGCCTGTGCCTTTTGTAGCTGATGTCTTGAAAATTTGCCATTTGCGATCCTTCAGAGCAGGTAAACCTAATGAATTTGCTACTTCTGTAGGGCTCATTGCCTGTTCCATGTCTTGTTTATTTGCAAAAACCACCAGAATAGCCTTCTTCAGCTCCTCTTCCTAAAAGGAAAGCAATAGTAAATTTGATGTGCTTTTTTATACCATAGGTATTTAAAGTCCTTCACTATGTTACTGTCTTCAGATTTGACAGCACAGTGGGTTTTCTGGAAAAAAAAAAGTGCTGATACTGCTGAAAACCATTAAAAAAAACCCTCAAAATATATTTCTCCTTTTAAAGGCTATGTTCCCATCAAGTTTTGTTTTTTTTATCTTATTTTGATTCATATTTTTACCAATCCCAGAACCAGGTACAAATCAAAGCAAAAGTGCAAATCTTTTCATTATATTTTTTTCTGTCTTGGTTCCTTTGTTTTTGTGTGGTAAAAATACTGACCACTAATGTACTGCAGGTTAATGGGCACCACTCTGCAAGCCAAGAATGTGAAGGTGCAGCAGCACTAAATAAGTACAAAGTGATAGCCTAAAATATGCGATGGGAAAACCCCTTCAAAACGGTATACACTTCTACATAACTTGCAATGTATTAATATGTTACCTCTAACATCGCAACCAGTTCAGATTTAGAAATCCCCATCCTGTCCCTGTCACAGCTGTCCACGACATAAATTACAGCATCTGTATTGGAATAGTAGCAACGCCAGTATGGCCTGTAATAGAATAGGCACAAGATACATATTTATAAAAATGTGCACAGGTGCAGCTCACAATCGGAGAACTAATTCTGGCCGAGGTTAAAGTGTCACTGTCGTGAAATTTTTTTTTGCAGAAATCAATAGTCCAGGCGATTTTAAGAAACTTTGTAATTGGGTTTATTATCCGAAAAATGCATTTTTATCATGAAAAAGCAGTTTGAAGCTCTCCCCCCTGTCTTCATTGTTCTCCTATGGAGAGAGCTAAAGAAAAGACCAAAACAGGACAACAAAGAGTTAATCTACAAATCCCTCACGGGATATCTCCTGTGACAGTCACCAGTGACCTGTCTGAGCTCGGATTACAGCTGTCACCCAGCTCTGTGCCTGTAATCCTCTGTTATCTGCTTTCTGCTGCCGGCTAACTCCCTCCTTCCTCCTCCCCCCTCCCCTCTCCCTAGAGCAGACAGGGTACGACTCCTGCAACAAGTCACAATTTTCAGATTTTTCAGAGTGGATGAAAAAGAGGAAGGAGGGGGGGGGCCTGGGAAAAGGCTTTTTACATGCAGATAATGGCAGATTTGACTAATAAACCCAATTACAAAGTTTCTTAAAATTGCCTGGACTATTGATTTCTGCAAAAAAAAAAAAAAAATACGACAGTGACTCTTTAAACTAAAAATGCCCTAACCTAGAAAAGGGCAAGAAATAGGATAATGAAAATAGTGTATAGTCCTCAAGACCAGAAATCAGCCCTACTTCATACAGTAGATATAGATTTAATGTGATTCAATAAGCAGTACTTATAATAAACATGATTGTGTGATATAAAAAAAATAGTAAAACCAACACATGGGATACACAATGAATATCATAAAAATTGTAAATATTGCATAAAAGTATATTGCATAAAAAAGAGGCGAGAGAAGAAAAAAATAATAAATAAAAAATAGTCTCTGTATATTGCCATACCGCTAGGTGCTGGCCAGGTATATAGTTAAACTAGTATATAAAACTAGTAAAGTGTTAGACACCCTGGATTCATCTCTTATAAGCCACTGTTTCAAAAAAAGCACAATGTAGTTTGTGCTCGGAATATTACCATTGCCACTGATGAAGGGGTTAATTTTAAAGAACCTTGAAACGCATTTGGCACACAATATTGTGGACCAATACCATATAGGATTAGCCACTATCATTTTTTATCATTTTTTTATCACTTAACTTATTTTTTCATTTTCAATTTATACTTTTTTTATTCCATCTCCTGTTGCGCAATATCGCTCTTTTCTGGGGGGCCCCCCCTAGTATATTTCAATATCCCCTACATCCATAGCCACTATCCATAATCCAAATTCATATCCACATCTCCATCACCCCGGAACGGAGAGGTCAGGAATGAGAGCGAGGCTGGGACGCTGCGCGCGAATCCAACTGTAGAAGACACGAGGACGCGCTGCAGGACCGCTCCAGCCTGAAGCCGTGATCACCGACCGGCCTCTTCACAAGGGAAACCAGTAGAAGAAGCGCCTCACTACCAGCCGCTCCAGGACGGGTGAGAGGCGTTACAAACGCCGCTACATCGCAGTTCGTTAATATTGTTTATTTCCCACTTATGAATTGTATCAATGAACTGATGTGGAATCGCAACATGTATGCAACAGAGTTAGTTGTAACGAGACTGTATATATAATCAAACGGACTATATATCTGGAGAGTGGAAGGATTAAAGCCTCAGACTTAACTATCTTTTATCATTTATTTTGTTCTGATCGAGCACAAACTACATTGTGCTTTTTTTGAAACAGTGGCTTATAAGAGATGAATCCAGGGGTCTAACACTTTACTAGTTTTATATACTAGTTTAAAATACTACTATATACCTGGCCAGCACCTAGCGGTACCGCAATATACAGAGACTATTTTTTATTATTTTTTTTCTTCTCTTTTTTCTTATCTCGCCTCTTTTTTATGCAATATACTTTTATGCAATATTTACTATTTTTATGATATTCATTGTGTATCCCATGTGTTGGTTTTACTATTTTTTATATCACACAATCATGTTTATTATAAGTACTGCTTATTGAATCACATTAAATCTATATCTACTGTATGAAGTAGGGCTGATTTCTGGTCTTGAGGACTATACACTATTTTCATTACAAGATACACTTATGATTACTACATAGATCATTTTGCTGCTTTAAGTCTGACCTAATGAATAAATAAGATACACATAGGAGGGAATTTATCAAGAGCTTTCCGCCTATTTCTGATTATATATATACACACTTTTTAAATCTGCCTGTTTTGAGTATTCACCTAAAAATTTGCATAATCCGGAATTAGCGCCTAATTTATCATTTGCGACTTGATGAGTAAGACGGCCCCACCTCCTCTCAGGGACCCCAGGGGTGTTAGGGTGTCATAAAACCTATACTAACATCCCCAAGCCCACACTCCCGATGCCTGGTCCTTACCGCTATTAACTTCTCCTGATGATGTATTGTCTGGGCAGGAACTTAGGATACCACCAATTATGTGTTACTGGTTTAGTGGGAACTACTTGCCGAGACAACATGTCCTCAAGAAGTAAAGGTGGGCCCCAGGCAGCCACTTTAATGTGTGGTATCTGACTGTATGTCTATAGATGCTTCATGTATTCTCAAATAGTGCAACTCAATTTACTTCCAAAGATTTCATGCAACAACAGTATTGTGACTAGAGATACGCAAATTTACAGCAATAACAAAGGAAAGCACTTTGTTATCTCTGCAATCCGCTCATCGACCTGCTGCCTCTCCTCCCCGGGTGCTGGGAAAAGCTGGATCCAGTCTTGGGAAACTTCTCCCAGTTTTCCAAGCACCCGGGGAAAAGTGGCAGGCTAATGAGCAGATTACAGAGAAAAAGAAGCACTTTGCTTAGTTATTACTGTAAATTCATATTAACAATATTACCTGATACTGGTCTGTCCTCCAAGGTCCCATACTTGAAATTTCAAATTTTTGTAGGTTACCGTCTCCACATTAAAACCAATGGCTGGAGAGAAGAATATAATATCACCAAATAGAAACAGCAACTTCACACTTACATTACTTAACATAACCACACAACTGTAGTTCAAAATGTTTAAAGGGGTTATCCAGCGTTAGAAAAACACGGCCACTTTCTTCCAGAGACAGCACCACTTGTCTCCAGTCAGGGTGGGGTTTTGCAACACAGTTCCATTGAAGAGAATGGAACTTAATTACAAACAACAAACATAATCCCAGAAGAAAGCCAGTTCAACCTGTTCCCGACTCCTCAGTATATGGTGTAATCCTCCATAAATGAAGCATGTGGAATCCGTACTGCAGGCTGCAAGCCATGTAAAGTCCAAAAATGGATTCAATGTCCACAGCTTCTTTAAAAGTAGCAAAAACGTTATTGGGCATTACAAAAACAGAACGCAGAAGACGCAGACACGTTGCAGGGTTTTCCCCTTTAATCATGGTCACGATTAAAGGGGTTGTCCGGCGATAAAAAATTATTCACAGAATAACACACATTACAAAGTTATACAACTTTGTAATGTATGTTATGTCTGTGAATGGCCCCCTTCCCTGTGTTTCCCCCCACCCACGCTAGACCCGGAAGTGTGGTGCATTATACTCACCGCATCTCGTGTCGTCCACGGTCTCCACGGCCACGTCATCAGCTGCTCAGCCGCGATTGGCTGAGCACAGTTATGCTCAGCCAATCGCGGCTGAGCTTCGGATGACGCTGCAGAGGGCGGCTGGCACTCGGGAAGATCCGCCGGCCTCCCGAAGAAGACGTCACTGCTGAGGATCGGAGACCGTGGTCGGCACGTGACAGGTAATGTATAGCGCACCACACTTCCGGGTACACGGGTGGGGGTGGTGGGACACGGGGAAGGGGGCCATTCACAGACATAACATACATTACAAAGTTGTATAACTTTGTAATGTGTGTTATTCTGTGAATAATTTTTTATCGCCGGACAACCCCTTTAAGGGGGACAACCTCGCAACGTGTTGGCAAGCTTTTAAATGTTTGTTTTATTTTTGTAATGCCCAATAACTTTTTTGCTACTTTTTAAAAAGCTGTGGACATTGCATCCATCTTGAGTCATCTTGTCTCTGGAAGAAAGTGGCCATGTTTTTCTAACACTGGATAACCCCTTTAAGCACTAACAAGGTATTCCATTACCCCTATCTTTATACAGGACTAATATTTCCATTTACAGGAAACAAGTGCATTGGCCTTAAAGAGGAACTATCAGCAGGTTACCTGCAGTTGCGTACCTCATGTTTGCGCCACTGTGCTACTGGAAACTGTTGGCAACGTCGTTTTTTTTTTTCCAGTTTGATTAAAAGCAAATGTGCTAGTTAGGAGCACTGGTGGGGTGTCTCTGCACCACAGAGCTCCACTTGGCCGGCCACCTCCTTCAGTGACGCATTCCCTGTGCATATTTATGTGTGCAAAATCAAGCCCATCGAAGACCAGCCTGATTATGCACAGGGAAGGCGTCACTGAAGGGGGAAGGGTGCTCTGCGGAGTCGGGAAACGCCCCCAGTGCTCCTAAACAAGCAGATTTGTATAACAATTAGGTACAGAGCTGTAGGGGGCTATCAGCAGGTTTGTTTGCACAAACCTTTTGATAGTTTCCCTATAACAAACAGTTGTGTTACATACTTGGAATGGTGGTGACAACTTCTCCCACTTGTAATCGGTAAAGTATGGTGGTCTTTCCAGCTCCATCTAGACCCAAAATCAAAATTCTCATCTCCCTGGTTCCAAACAAGCTGGAGAAGATGCTGGAAAAGAAACCCCCTGAAAAGACAGAGGGGTACAGACATTAGGAACTAATGCAATTTAATCTAGTGATCTTTATACATGAACAAGCTTTGTTCTATATAATGTTAAAGGGTACCTATTACAATCATTGTTAATGCAGATCAGTGTTGTAGCTGATGCCAGATTACATTGCTGTTGATACATCCCATGCCCTGTTAGAATAGGGCTCGTGCACAGTACTCAGCTGATGTGGGACATATCCACAGCAATATGTTCTTCCGGCATCAGATGCGACTGCATAGGGAATCATTGTGAGAGGTAGCTGTTAGGGCCCCTTCACACTACAGAATCGCAGCTGAAATTCCGTGAGGAACCCCTGTGTGCGGACTCGGACGGCCGATTCCGTAATGTGAATGCACGCTTAAATGGCAAATTAAAAATAGGTAACACTGAGCTCCACAGCCAAATGTTGGGGCCGAGCATTTAAGCACTTGTGAGAACAAAAGTGCATGAATTATATAATACAGCAAAAAAAATGTAGCACTAAAAAAGCAACTTATCGCAATCTGGTGTTTTTCACCTAATAAAAACACATTTCAGCTCAACAGAGATTTTTCAACAGTGTCTGAAACCTGTTCAGCCGAAAGGTCGCTTTTTGTGTGTATGTGTGTGTGTGTGTGTGTGTGTGTGTGAATTGCTTTTTGAGTACTGTGGTTATTTGCTATATCATTTAGGGTACAAACACACACACCGTATATGCAGCAGATATGCAGCAGATTTGATGGTGCAGATTTGATGCTGTGTTCAGTTATTTAGATCTAATCTGCTGTGTATCTGTTGCGTATTTGCTGCGTATCACAGCAGTAAATAAGCTGTGTATACGGTGTGTGTGTTTGTACCCTAAATGGAAAAGCTATTCATAAATATGAAGCTTAACAACTGACACGCTGTAAAAATGGGAAATCGCTGGTATTACACAGCAGTTCTACAAGCACTAAGATCTACTGCCATATAATAGAACAGAGCAGAGTTAAAGGGGAAAGAAGAAACGTATACATTGCTTTAATAAAGTTACATTTCTTTGTAATATAACTTCATTAGAAAGCTATATATATATATTTTATTTTTATTTTTTTGCTTGAATAATATACGTTGAGTGGCAGCAGGAAGAGGTGACATGGCCCCTCTGCACTTTCCAAGCCCTGGTCTCTGCTCTAATCAATTGGTGCACAAAGTACACAAAGGGCCCTTTTACACACAAAGATATCTGACAGATTTTTAAAGCCAAAGCCAGGAACACACTATAAACAGAACAGGTTATAAAGGAAAGACAGATTTCTCCTCTTTTCAAATCCATTCCTGACTGCGGCTTCAAAAATCTGTGTGTGTAAAAGGTCCTTTTACACAGAAAGATTATTTGACAGATTATCTGCCAAAGATTTAAAGCCAGGAATGGATCTGAAAAGAGGAGAAATCTTTCCTTTATGACCTGATCTCTGTTTATAGTCTGTTCCTGGCTTTGGCTTCAAATCTTTGGCAGATAATCTTTCTGTGTAAATGGACCTTTAGGGCGCAATTATTGTGCGAAAAATCGTTAAATCGTTCGAATTTAAACAATAATCGTACTGTGTAATTGCAGGCAACGATCGAAAAATCGTTCGTATGTCGTTGATTTAGAACTGAACCTAAAATTATCGTTAATTGTTTGCTGTAATTCCACATTCGTTTGCTCAAGTTCCGCGTTTTTTCACTAATCGTTCAGTGTAATAGCACATTGTTTATTGTTTTGCTGGGATCAAAAGGATTATTAAACGATCATAGTAACGATCATAACTAACGATTATTGTTCTGTGTAATATGGTGAACAATTTCAGGTTAAGGATAAGCAATCTCATTTGCGATCGTTTATCGTAAATCGTTAAAAATCGCTCTGTGTAAGAGGACCCTTAGAGAGTCCGATTGTCAATAGCGCTGTCAATAGCCTCTGCAGAACATACAACTATCACTGTTTGCTCTGCTAGAGCCACTCGTTCTGCAGAAGCTGTTAGACAGACAGCATCCCCTAGTGTACTATATATTATATGCTATTATATTCTAATTCTAAGGCTATACAGTATACAAGGGAGACACTGTATCAATAGTGATGTGTCACCAGTGGGGACCAGGTCTGCAGTGTCTCATACACAGTATACTGTGGCATCACCAGGGGACTTCCAATGAGGACATCTGGGCACTGGGAGTGGCTGAAGGGGGGTGTACAAGTTCTCCAAATCTTTGTCCTCTGGAATGTTTTCACTAAACCTTGAAACCCCCTTTAAGTCATAACATGTTGGGATTTCCGGATCCCACTCCCACTCAGTTCACACCTGCAGATTGTTCCTGAGACCTGACAGGAGGCATGAAGCTGTCACAGTAAGCTCCCCCCTGGGAAAAGAATCTGATGACAATGCAGTTTGCTAGCCTGCCCCCTAGCCCACCTGGTCACATCCTGGCAGCACCTGCAAACCTATGCAATAGGGGGCAGCAAGGGACTAGGCTGGGCCACAAATCACTGCATAGTACCAACAGGCGGAGAGTTTCCTATCTGTGATCGGTCCCGCGGTTTGACCGCATGATCACACAGATGGCCACCTTTATGCAGAAGGAAGTGCTCCTTTAAATGGAGATTTAAAGGTATAACAAGGTTACTGGCCCATACAGCAGTTTCGGCGCCCCCCTATCTCATACACTTAATACGCTATACCGACAAAGAGACGTTACCGATCACACTCACCCATGTTGTACGGAAAGCGGCCGGGTGACACACTACAGACGCTGCCCCAGCTCTCCCTATCACTCCCGGAAGCGCAGTCCACAGTTCCACGTCACACAGAGGAAGGTTAGCTATTGCTCGCAGCACATTCGTTACAGAATTCTTGGAAGGAAAATTAAAAATCTTACTGTAGAGGAAAAATAATAACAACATTGAAGGCAGAATAAGCACATAGTTGCGATGTACAGAAAAGAAAAAGAATAAAATATGCCATTAATCTTGTTTTTTTGTGTACTTGTGGCGAATCTGCGAGCTGATGATGATATACACATTCCTGCGCGTGCGTGTTGCTGTTTTTTTTTGTTTTGTTTTTTATTGGGGGTTAGTTTGTTGCCGGACAGGTAAAGCCTGTTATGCTGGACTGTGAAGGTGGCACCCATTGAGATCAGTGTACGGTATATTCTGGAAGAAGTGATGTGTGTAGCGTTTTTCTACACTGCTGTAAATGGATAAGAGCTGACATAGGGAAACACTTAACACGTAACTATGTTGCTCAGGATTAGACTTGTAGTTCACACACTGTAGCCTATTAGGGCCACTAAACCGCATATCAGATGACCCACGGTCAGGGAGGAATTTGCAGCGGTTATACAGACATGTCTGGACACAGTGTTTTATTTTTATGCATTTCTGTGTTTTTCAGAAAAACGCCCTGTGTTGTGCCACATTTAGAGAGCCTGTACCCAGTCACTTCATTGGTGCTGCGGTACAACCCAATGGTGGATGTGGAACAGCTTTATAGAAGAAAGCAACCATACATGTTTCATTCTGTACAACCCTTTACACCAGGGGTGTATAACTCAAATACACAGTGGGCCAAAATAAAAAAATTGGGCAAAGTCGCAGGCCAACCTTGATAATTACTGAAGCGCGAATGCCGCAGTCCTGGCATTGTCAGAGCAGCGTGCAGCCCAGCACTGTGCACTATGATAAATGACCTGATAAATAGCTATGATATGATTAAACTCCAACCCATGTAATAGCCAACCCCCAATGTGTAGTAGCCAAGCCAACCAAAATTGCCCCACTTAGTCAGCCCTCCCAATAGTGACCAAATAATAGCCAGACCCTCCCCAATAGTCCCCTATAATAGCCAGCCCTCCCTAATAGTATATTATATAGTAGCCAGCCCTCCCCAATAGTCCCCTATAGTAGCCAGCCCTCCCTAATAGTATATTATATAGTAGCCAGCCCTCCCAATAGTCCCCTATAGTAGCTAGCCCTCCCCAATAGTCTCATATAGTAGCTAGCCCTCCCCAATAGTCTCATATAGTAGCCAGCCCTCCCCAATAGTCTCATATAGTCACAGCTAGTTTGGGCTGGAGTCGGAAAAAAATGTACCGACTCCAGCTTTAAAAAAATCTTTAAAAAATGTAGAATTGAATTTTGATATGAATTTTACAAGTTTTGCTCATGAATATATATTATGAGCAACATTCTAATAGGACGTTGGCCCTATTACATAAGGGTGGTAAGGGAATATATCAGTAATAGGACACTGGCCCTATTACGTAAGGGTGGTCAGGGAATATATCAGTAATAGGACACTGGCCCTATTACATAAGGGTGGTCAGGGAATATATCAGTAATAGGACACTGGCCCTATTACATAAGGGTGGTCAGGGAATATATCAGTAATAGGACACTGGCCCTATTACATAAGGGTGGTCAGGGAATATTTCAGTAATAGGACACTGGCCCTATTACATAAGGGTGGTCAGGGAATATATCAGTAATAGGACACTGTCCCTATTACATAAGGGTGGTCGGGGAATATATCAGTAATAGGACACTGGCCCTATTACATAAGGGTGGTCAGGGAATATATCAGTAATAGGACACTGGCCCTATTACATAAGGGGGGTCGGAATATATCAGTAATAGGACACTGGCCCTATTACATAAGGGTGGTCAGGGAATATTTCAGTAATAGGACACTGGCCCTATTACATAAGGGTGGTCAGGGAATATATCAGTAATAGGACACTGGCCCTATTACATAAGGGGGGGTCGGGGAATATATCAGTAATAGGACACTGGCCCTATTACATAAGGGTGGTCAGGGAATATATCAGTAATAGGACACTGGCCCTATTACATAAGGGTGGTCAGGGAATATATCAGTAATAGGACACTGGCCCTATTACATAAGGGTGGTCAGGGAATATATCAGTAATAGGACACTGGCCCTATTACATATGGGTGGTCAGGGAATATATCAGTAATAGGACACTGGCCCTATTACATAAGGGGGGTCGGGGAATATACCAGTAATAGGACACTGGCCCTATTACATAAGGGTGGTCAGGGAATATATCAGTAATAGGACACTGGCCCTATTACATAAGGGGGGTCAGGGAATATATCAGTAATAGGACACTGGCCCTATTACATAAGGGTGGTCAGGGAATATATCAGTAATAGGACACTGGCCCTATTACATAAGGGGGGTCGGGGAATATATCAGTAATAGGACACTGGCCCTATTACATAAGGGGGGTCGGGGAATATACCAGTAATAGGACACTGGCCCTATTACATAAGGGTGGTCAGGGAATATATCAGTAATAGGACACTGGCCCTATTACATAAGGGGGGTCGGGGAATATATCAGTAATAGGACACTGGCCCTATTACATAAGGGTGGTCGGGGAATATATCAATAATAGGACACTGGCCCTATTACATAAGGGTGGTCAGGGAATATATCAGTAATAGGACACTGGCCCTATTACATAAGGGTGGTCAGGGAATATATCAGTAATAGGTCACTGTCCCTATTACATAAGGGTGGTCGGGGAATATATCAGTAATAGGACACTGGCCCTATTACATAAGGGTGGTCAGGGAATATATCAGTAATAGGACACTGGCCCTATTACATAAGGGGGGTCAGGGAATATATCAGTAATAGGACACTGGCCCTATTACATAAGGGGGGTCAGGGAATATATCAGTAATAGGACACTGGCCCTATTACATAAGGGTGGTCAGGGAATATATCAGTAATAGGACACTGGCCCTATTACATAAGGGGGGTCGGGGAATATATCAGTAATAGGACACTGGCCCTATTACATAAGGGGGGTCAGGGAATATTTCAGTAATAGGACACTGGCCCTATTACATAAGGGTGGTCAGGGAATATATCAGTAATAGGACACTGGCCCTATTACATAAGGGGGGTCGGGGAATATATCAGTAATAGGACACTGGCCCTATTACATAAGGGTGGTCAGGGAATATATCAGTAATAGGACACTGGCCCTATTACATAAGGGGGGTCAGGGAATATATCAGTAATAGGACACTGGCCCTATTACATAAGGGTGGTCAGGGAATATATCAGTAATAGGACACTGGCCCTATTACATAAGGGGGGTCAGGGAATATATCAGTAATAGGACACTGGCCCTATTACATAAGGGGGGTCAGGGAATATATCAGTAATAGGACACTGGCCCTATTACATAAGGGGGGTCGGGGAATATATCAGTAATAGGACACGGGCCCTATTACATACGGGGGGTCGGGGAATATACCAGTAATAGGACACTGGCCCTATTACATAAGGGTGGTCAGGGAATATATCAGTAATAGGACACTGGCCCTATTACATAAGGGGGGTCGGGGAATATATCAGTAATAGGACACTGGCCCTATTACATAAGGGTGGTCGGGGAATATATCAATAATAGGACACTGGCCCTATTACATAAGGGTGGTCAGGGAATATATCAGTAATAGGACACTGGCCCTATTACATAAGGGTGGTCAGGGAATATATCAGTAATAGGTCACTGGCCCTATTACATAAGGGGGTCGGGGAATATATCAGTAATAGGACACTGGCCCTATTACATAAGGGTGGTCAGGGAATATATCAGTAATAGGACACTGGCCCTATTACATAAGGGGGGTCGGGGAATATATCAGTAATAGGACACTGGCCCTATTACATAAGGGGGGTCGGGGAATATACCAGTAATAGGACACTGGCCCTATTACATAAGGGTGGTCAGGGAATATATCAGTAATAGGACACTGGCCCTATTACATAAGGGGGGTCGGGGAATATATCAGTAATAGGACACTGGCCCTATTACATAAGGGTGGTCGGGGAATATATCAATAATAGGACACTGGCCCTATTACATAAGGGTGGTCAGGGAATATATCAGTAATAGGACACTGGCCCTATTACATAAGGGTGGTCAGGGAATATATCAGTAATAGGTCACTGGCCCTATTACATAAGGGGGTCGGGGAATATATCAGTAATAGGACACTGGCCCTATTACATATGGGTGGTCAGGGAATATATCAGTAATAGGACACTGGCCCTATTACATAAGGGGGGTCGGGGAATATATCAGTAATAGGACACTGGCCCTATTACATAAGGGGGGTCGGGGAATATATCAGTAATAGGACACTGGCCCTATTACATAAGGGTGGTCAGGGAATATATCAGTAATAGGTCACTGGCCCTATTACATAAGGGGGGTCGGGGAATATATCAGTAATAGGACACTGGCCCTATTACATATGGGTGGTCAGGGAATATATCAGTAATAGGACACTGGCCCTATTACATAAGGGGGGTCGGGGAATATATCAGTAATAGGACACTGGCCCTATTACATAAGGGTGGTCGGGGAATATATCAGTAATAGGACACTGGCCCTATTACATAAGGAAGGTCGGGGAATATATCAGTAATAGGACACTGGCCCTATTACATAAGGGGGGTCAGGGAATATATCAGTAATAGGACACTGGCCCTATTACATAAGGGGGGTCGGGGAATATATCAGTAATAGGACACTGGCCCTATTACATAAGGGTGGTCAGGGAATATATCAGTAATAGGACACTGGCCCTATTACATAAGGGGGGTCGGGGAATATACCAGTAATAGGACACTGGCCCTATTACATAAGGGTGGTCAGGGAATATATCAGTAATAGGACACTGGCCCTATTACATAAGGGGGGTCAGGGAATATATCAGTAATAGGACACTGGCCCTATTACATAAGGGTGGTCAGGGAATATATCAGTAATAGGACACTGGCCCTATTACATAAGGGGGGTCAGGGAATATATCAGTAATAGGACACTGGCCCTATTACATAAGGGTGGTCAGGGAATATATCAGTAATAGGACACTGGCCCTATTACATAAGGGGGGTCGGGGAATATATCAGTAATAGGACACTGGCCCTATTACATAAGGGGGGTCGGGGAATATACCAGTAATAGGACACTGGCCCTATTACATAAGGGTGGTCAGGGAATATATCAGTAATAGGACACTGGCCCTATTACATAAGGGGGGTCGGGGAATATATCAGTAATAGGACACTGGCCCTATTACATAAGGGTGGTCGGGGAATATATCAATAATAGGACACTGGCCCTATTACATAAGGGTGGTCAGGGAATATATCAGTAATAGGACACTGGCCCTATTACATAAGGGTGGTCAGGGAATATATCAGTAATAGGTCACTGGCCCTATTACATAAGGGGGTCGGGGAATATATCAGTAATAGGACACTGGCCCTATTACATATGGGTGGTCAGGGAATATATCAGTAATAGGACACTGGCCCTATTACATAAGGGGGGTCGGGGAATATATCAGTAATAGGACACTGGCCCTATTACATAAGGGGGGTCGGGGAATATATCAGTAATAGGACACTGGCCCTATTACATAAGGGTGGTCAGGGAATATATCAGTAATAGGTCACTGGCCCTATTACATAAGGGGGGTCGGGGAATATATCAGTAATAGGACACTGGCCCTATTACATATGGGTGGTCAGGGAATATATCAGTAATAGGACACTGGCCCTATTACATAAGGGGGGTCGGGGAATATATCAGTAATAGGACACTGGCCCTATTACATAAGGGGGGTCGGGGAATATATCAGTAATAGGACACTGGCCCTATTACATAAGGGTGGTAATGGAAAAGTTGTCGATCACTATTTGGCAGTTTGTTTCTAAGCTGGAAGAGTCCATTGTGTGTGTGTGGGGGGGGGGGGGGATCTGTGCTGTTCTCTTCCTGGATGCTGG
Organism: Dendropsophus ebraccatus; assembly: GCF_027789765.1. Taxonomy (NCBI): domain Eukaryota; kingdom Metazoa; phylum Chordata; class Amphibia; order Anura; family Hylidae; genus Dendropsophus; species Dendropsophus ebraccatus. Next base: position 74,802,953 of record NC_091454.1, read on the forward strand.
ATGACTGTATATGAGCAGAAGTGTAATATGAAGATATCCTGTGTAATTTAGAGGAGGAGGAGGAGAAGACACAAGTAGTGTAGCAGTAACCTCTGTCCTCAGTGTGGCTATATCACTATGTGTAACCCCCTGTATATCACTATGGCTGACCTCTATATTACAGGAATCTGGCATTGTTAGCAGTGTTTCTTTAAGTACGGTGAATATTTAGAAACATAGAAGACTGTCACCAGGAAAAGACCACCTGCTCCATCATGTCTAGTTGTGAGTATTTCAGGACATGGAGGCTGGAGACTGGCTGCATCCACTGCACACACAGGATAATCTGCTTTATATACAGTATTCCTTTATTCCCTCAGAAGTCGCCCCAGGATCATGTAGGACATTAGGAGTCGGAGTTGGAGTCGGAGCTGCGGCTTACCGACTACACAGGCCTGGTAGCCAGCCCTCCCCATAGTCTCTTATATAGTAGCCAGCCCTCCCCAGTAGTCTCATATAGTAGCCAGCCCTCCTCATAGTCTCTTATATAGTAGCCAGCCCTCCCCAGTAGTCTCATATAGTAGCCAGCTCTCCTCCATAGTCTCTTATATAGTAGACAGCCTTCCCCAGTAATCTCATATAGTTGCCAGCCCTCCCCCATAGTCTCCTATATAGTAGCCATGGTGGGCCAAATGTAATTCAAACTCTGAATTGCCTTGCGGGCCAAAAATAATGACACCACGGGCCAGATTTTGACATGACTGCTTTAGACTATGTTCACACATACTGGAGAAGAAACCCAGTATTAAATAAAGCTCTGCCCCCATGCTGGCGCACACCTCTTAGCTAATCTGTCGGGCCTGCCGCATGGCAATGCAGACTCTACACCTTCTCCAAAGTAGGCGTAGATTCCTGTTATAATTTATTTCCATGTTTAGTCCATGATACATTAGGCGCGGGAGGAGGCCACATCTCCTCCCCGCCTTGCCCCCCTACCCAATCAGTAGATCAGCGCTTGTGTCTGGGGTATGTGTTTTTGCATAGAAAAGCATAGTGTGTTTTTTTTCTTCAAGTGGGAATTTGGCATGCAGCTATGTACAGTATACTGAGGCTACATGTTTAGACTATACATTAGAACAGTGCTTCTCAAACTGTGAGGCGCCCCCTACTTGATGATGAGGCCCAGCTGTGGAGACAGTTTTCACAAAAGTAACTATGATCCACACCAGTGCTTCTCAAACTGTGAGGCGGGCCTTACCAGTGAGGCGCCCCCTAGTTGTTGGTGAGGCCCAGCTGGGGAGACAGTTTTCATAAAAGTGATTATGATCTGCACAGTCCTTTTGCTGTATGCAAAAATCTCCATTTTAGCAACATTATTAATATATTTTGTACTTGCTTTATTAGCATATAGAGCTTGGGAGATGGGTGAAAGGTAGCCCTGGCATTACTTTCAGCTTTTAAATGGACTTTCACCACAGATAGTGAGGCCCAGGCACCCTCTTGGTCAGTCTGCTGAGGCCCAGGCATTGCCTTGGTCTGTTGGGTGAGGCTCCAGTAGAAATAGTTTGGGAAGCACTGCATTAGAAGATTTTTCCAGAATGTACACAGGATGTGTCAACAGAATCTAACAATAGTAATGCTTGCAATGAGGTGTGTTGTAACTGTGTACTAAGCATTCACCACTAGGGGGCAGGTACAGTCTTTATTAGAGACAATAGTGACTTTCCAGCAATACTTTCCACAATAATGTTATAAGGGTTTATGACTAGAGATGAGCGAACCGGGTTCGAGAACGTTCAGTATTTGATTGGCTGGGGCTGCTGAACTTGGATAAAGTTGTCTGGAAAACATGGATACAGCCAATGACTATATCCATGTTTTCCACATAGCCTTAGGGCTTTATCCAACTTCAGCAGCCACCGCTAATCAAATGCTGAAAGTTCGGGTTCGGATCGACTCGAGCATGATCGAGGTTCGCTCATCTCTATTTATGACCCTGATCAACAGAAAAAAGACTCATCAATAGAGATGAGTAAACCTCGAGCATGCTTGAGTCCATCCGAACCCGAACTTTCGGCATTTGATTAGCGGTGGCTGCTGGATAAAGCCCTAAGGCTATGTGGAAATCATGGATATAGTCATTGGCTGTATCCATGTTTTCCAGACAACCTTCAGCAGTCCCCGCTAATCAAATGCCGAAAGTTCGGGTTCGGATCGACTCAAACCCAAACCCGGTTCGCTCATCTCTACTCATCAACCATTTCTAGACCAGTTTTCCCACTTCATGACCAGAAACATTTAGGGGCCTATATATCACTGTGTTTGTGTGGGGGGAAGGGGTTTCATATTAACTACTTTATTTGTGAGATTTATCATGTGCGATTTTTCTGTTTTTGCACAAAATTGTGCAGCAGTACTCTACTTCTACCCTAGCTTAGTTTTCTTAGCCAAAAAAAAAATTGGCAAACAAATTGTGTAAGATTTATCAAGGCACAACAGTAAAATTTTGCACAGCCCATAAAAAGTCCCACCTGCTCAAAAATTGTGCAGATGATACATCTGCCCCTTTGGTTTTATGTAATGCAGATTTGAAATTTATACATCTTTCGCTCATTCACTTTTTCAAATAGTATATATATATTTTTAAGTTATTATAAATCAGTAAATTTAGTTTTTTTTGTGATATTTGGGAAAATTTTTAAAATAAAAATGCACAAAATAAGTGTCTGCCTATTTTTTGATTGATTGACAGACAATTTGTTCACAGGAGATTTAGAAGCAGGCCTCAGCTTCCAGTTGTCAATCAAGAAGGAATAGGGATTGGAAGGGAAGTGAGGAGGCATTATAGTACTTCAGAGGGTGGAAAGCCTCTTGAACACTTTTCCCCAGAGAATTTTTTTTTCTAGCAAAACTACATGAACAGCCTATGTTTGATAAGTGAGAATATTTTGTTAATAAACTGTTGAACTTTTGTACCATCTCGTCCGTTCTGAGGACAATAGGACAGTTATATAGAAATTGATTCTGGGTATATATGATTGCAGAGCCTGATGAAGATTCCAGTACGGTGTAGAGACGCATTGCTCCTTTCCACCACTAGTTTTAATTTGGATATTTTGTTATTGACCCCTTTAGGACCAGGCTAATTTTCGTTTTTGCGCTTTCCTTTTTCCCTGCTCGTGTTTAAAAGGCCATAGCGATTGCATTTTTTCACCTTCAGACCCACATGAGCCCTTATTTTTTGCACCACTAATTGTACTTTGCAATGACAGGCTTAATTTTTGCATAAAATACGCTGCGAAACCAGAAAAAAAATAAAATCTGTGGTGAAATTAAAAAAAAAAAACACCACATTTTTTTAATTTTGGGAGGTTTTGTGTTTACGCCATTTGCCCTAGGGCAAAACTGACTTGTTATACAAGTTCCTCAAGTTGTTTATGTGGTCTATGGGGCTGTGTGAAGTGTCGTTTTTTGCGCCATGATATGTACTTCTATCGCTATCTTGATTGCGCATATGCGACTTTTTGATCGCTTTTTATAAAAAAAATTCTGGATTTGATGCAACCAAAAATGCACTTACGCCATTTACCGTGAGAGATGAGGAATGAAATTTTTTTTTAGTTTGGGCGATTACGCACACGGCAATACCAAACATTAGGGATGGTCCAAAACTGCCGAGGTTCGGGTTCGTATGAACCCGAATGCTCGGCATCAGATTCCCGCTGTCTGCCCGCTCCGCGCAGTGGGTGGATACAGCGGGAGGACCGCCTGAAAAACTGGGATACAGCCTATGGCTATAGCTGTATGCCAGTTTTCCAGGTGGTCCTCCCGCTGTATCCACCCTCTCCACGGAGAAGGCAGACAGGGGGGGCATCCCTCCACTAGACATCAGGGATGGGGAAAAGCAGCATTTTAAATGCAGCTGTCAACTTTGACAGCTGCAGTTAAAAAGCTAATTAGCAGGCACGGCGTCCGGACTGTGCCCGCTAATAGCCATGGTCCCGGGCTGCAAATAGCTACCGGGATCGCACCAGTTCAGAGCGGGGTTGCCCCTCCCGCGTGAGGGCGTACAGTTATGTCCTCATGCGGAAAGGGGTTAAATGGTGTTTGTTACATTGGAGCCATTTGCAGAATTAATCGTATGCTGTAAAGGATGGACCAGGCACAAGGAGGTGGATCACCAAGGAGTGCTGATGTAGCTCCAAGGAGCGGAGTCTAAGGAGCCCTCAGTTTTCTCCAGAGCCTGCTGCAAAGCAGGATGGGCTTCACTGCAGGAAAATCCCAGGTCACTACCCTTAGAGAAGGTCCCCGGTGGTAGTTAAGCAGTACAGTAGCTCCATCAAGTACCTGGGTATATACCTTCCCGCCTGCTTAAAGGGGTAGTGCACCAAAAAAAATTTTCTTTCAAATCAACTGCTGCCATGAAGTGCCAGAGATTTGTAATTTACTTCTATTAAAAAATCTCAAGCCTTCCAGTACTTATCAGCTGCTGTGTGTCCAGCAGGAAGTGGTGTTTTCTTTCCTGTCTGACACAGTGCTCTCTGTTGCCTCCTCTGTCCATGTCAGGAACTGTACAGAGAAGGAGCAAATCCCCATAGAAAACCTCTCCTGCTCTCCAGACTGGAAATAATACCACTTCCTGCTGGGCATACAGCAGCTGATAAGTATTGGAAGGCTTGAGACTTTTTAATAGAAGTAAATTACAAATCTCTGGCACTTCATGGCAGCAGTTGATTTGAAAGAAATTTTTTTGGGGGGCACTACCCCTTTAAAGGACTTGTTCAGATTGAATTTCCCTCCTCTCATGGCCACAATCCAGCCCTGTTGCAAGACTCGGGGAAAGGGTACCTTTATGTGGTTTGGTTGTTGCACAATTTTTAAGATGTCCCTCCTACCCAAGCTTCTGTACGCTTTTCAGTGTCTCCTGGTGAAGATCCCTAAATCATTTTTTAAGTCCCTGTCCTCTATCCAGACTAAGTTTATATGGGGCTCCAAACCTGTGCGCTCCCAGACCTACAGGAATACCACCTGGCCTCCCTTCTGACCAGAGTGGTGGATTGGTTTTGCTAGGGATCATTGAAACAGTGGGTAAAGATTGAGCAATTCTTCCTTAGCACCCCTCTGAGCTGTATACCTTGGCTACCTAAGCAACTACTAGTGGAGCTCAGTTCCAATCCTACCATAGGCCCCAAGATTCTAGCCTGTGAGACCTCAGACATCCGCTCTCGATTCCCACCCTTGACCTCGCCCATGATGCCAATCCTGGGTCATCCTGATTTTTCCCCAGGCCTCACTAATCTGGTTTTCAGGGGCTGGACTAAGGGTAAAAACATTTTATTTCCATCTTGGCCTGGAAATCAGTGTGGGAGTTCAAGGCCATGACAGACCCTGCCCCCCTTGGATCATGGAGAATAATCCAGTTAATTCCTCCAATCCCTTCCTGCTCCTACCCAGTTCTCATCCTCAAAACCAATTTTGAATGCCTTTGCAATGGGGAGGGTCAACTTTCCATTCATTATCACTTATATACTCCAACATGTTGTCTCCATCCGATCCTGATCCACCCCCTACCTCCTCAGGTGGCACGAGGACCTCAATTTACCCTGACCCGGCAAACAAACATTATGGAACTGGCCCATAAGAGCTTGGTGAGTTCCCGAGTCCAGGGGGCTAGATGTAAAATACTATCCCGCTGGTACATGGTCTCAGTCAAGTTACATGCAATATCTGTTTCTCCTTTATCACAGTGAAATCGCCATTAAGAAATACCAACGCTCCCTCTTGCGTTTTCTAGTTATGGCAACGTGATCTTGCATACCGTTATACTTGAAAAGAACCGAACCTCCACTGATCTCCTCCTTGTGGGTAACTAAGGTAAACGAGCATCAGGCTCTTCGAAGTTTCTTTCTTCTCCCGCCCTTCTCTTTCTTTTCTCACTTGTCATCCTTTCTTGCTCTGTCTCCTCCCTCATTTCTATTATTGCTCACTTCATTCCTACTGTTGCTCGCTGTTTTTGCTTAGTAGTGAGTGGCCTGCTGCCACTTCTCTCCTATTTTTTCATTTCATCTGAAAAAAGGTGGTCTAGAGGTTGACAGTGGGACCTTTCCTTTTAATTATTTAACACAGTGACAAGATGTTTTTTACACTATTGTTAAATGTTATAATATTTTTATATCTGCAATAATTGGAGCCATTTCCACTTTGTTGACTTTATGTGGTGGAAAATGTCCAATAAAGAATTTTTTTTTTTTTTTTTAAAGTACAGGAGTCTGGAACTAGATGCTCTTCTTCTGTTGTCACACTTCAAAATAAGATAAGGTGCTGTTCAGACTGGAGCTAAGCTGAGCGTTAGAAATGGATCAAGATCCAACAGCTAAAAGGGCGCTTGGAAGCAAGGAAGCAGCAAATAGGGAGCACGGACGTGGTTTGCTGTCTGAAACACACCAACAACTTAGCATAGAGGTGTGGAGGTGGTAGCTATATATATCCTCAGGTGAACAGCCTGGAATTCTCCAGAACCTGTGGGCTGAGCTATAAATACAGGTGAATAGGCTCATACCTGCCAATAGAGGAAGCCTAATCCTCCAGGAGGCCAGCTCAGAACAGGAGAAACTGCTGGAAGAAGCATGCTAAGTAAAAGATCTCCACTGGACAAAGCGACCTGTAGCAGGCTTGGGATAACAGACAAGACCGTGTGCCATTACATATGCCTACAGTAGAATTGTACCTGATAGCACAACTCTTTCAGGTTTCATGTTGACAGCTTCAAGCTTTCATTGGGTCTGGATGCACTACAATATATAGCACCCCTGGTTGTGTTTTTCCCTGTCTTTTTCTACATACAAAACAGAATGGGGGACATTACCATCAAATATGTAGCATTGTACCATCTGCATTATTGCAAAGCCAACTTAATTGTAAAATAGATGGGATGAATGCATGAAGCATGCAAGGGTAGCGATACCAGTGTGATAACATTTTACAATTTTTTTCTTGGGCATAACAAACAAAAGGGAGTCAGTTCACATGGCTCCATGTGGAAATGTTATAGAGCAGCGATGTCAAACTCAGGCCTTTCAGCTGTTGCAAAGCTACCATTCCCATCATGCCTGGACAGCCAAAGCTTTAGCTGGAGGGCCTGAGCTTGACACCTGTGTAATAGAGGGATGGCAATAGCTCAACAGAGGAAGAGGCAGGCCTTGTTGAAGAGCCAGATCCTCCAATGGAGTGTGATCACAATGGATCAGTCTTGAGTTTAGATATGACTGTGGCTCTCTGGATATTTTTAGTTTCCTGGATTTAGACGGGTTTGCCACATGGAACAGAAGAATTCAGAAGAAAAGAAAACAAGTTATTACATCAGCCATTGGTTAAACATTGGATGCAAGTAATTTTGATTTCAGTAAGATTGTATTGATACTTCCCATATCCTCCCCATATCCATTTAGGCAATAGAACAAATGTACATAATAAAAGAGGAAGCTTTCTGTGTGATAACTACCATTCATTGCTTTCTAAAGCTGTTTGCCCTGTAACTGTACTGTTCAATGCTATATACTTTTTATTGGTTATATTTCTTTATGTTTCAGTTTGTTTTGTGTATCTATTTGAACAAAGATGGGCTCCAGAACTTATTGAAACAATGCATTGTGATATATACGTATTGTAAAGGGGGGTTATTTGTTTTATTTTATGTCACAGATCCATACGAAGTTCCCAGTACCTGCTGCCCTCTTTTGCCTAGTAAAACACTCTCCAACTGTCTTATTTGTATAGGCAGCTTTGCCCACCTGATCGAACAGCAACACAAAAGAAACCAGTCAAAACCTTGCACTTTGGTACTGACTAAGCACTACTCTGTTTTAGCTGGGTAGTTGAATACAGTACATGATCATTAAGGTATACATCTAAAAATGTGTTAATAAACTGACAACTGGGTGTTTCCCCTTGCCAATAGGGTGTATCCCTACAGTCAGCAAGAGAGTTGACAGGTCATCTGTAATATTTTCGGCTGTACCAAAACCTAAAGTTACACTACTGCTAAGTTCTAGTGACAGCTTTTCCTGTTTCTGAGTTACAGTGTTAGGCTGGGTTCACACTATGTATATTTCAGGCAGTATTTGGTCCTCATGTCAGGTCCTCATAGCAACCAAAACCAGGAGTGGATTGAAAACACAGAAAGGATCTGTTCACACAATGTTGAAATTGAGTGGATGGCCGCCATATAACAGTAAATAACGGCCATTATTTCAATACCACAGCCGTTGTTTTAAAATAACAGCAAATATTTGCCATTAAATGATGGCCATCCACTCAATTACAACATTATGTGAACAGAGCCTTTCTGTGTTTTCAATCCACTCCTGGTTTTGGTTGCTATACAGCCTCACAAATACAGCCTCAAATATACATAGTGTGAACCCAGCCATAAGCCATACACAGTGATACCAAGTACTATAAATACATTTTTGTGTAGTTTAACTCTTTGATGACAGGCCAATTTTAATGTTTGCACTTTCGTTTTTTCCTCCTTGTGTTTAAAAGGCCATAGCTCTTGCATTTTTTCACCTACAGACCTACATGACTCCTTATTTTTTGCGACACCAATTGTACTTTGCAATGTAAGACTTATTTTTTCCATAAAATAAGCTGCAAAATCCCCCCCAAAAAATAAAGGGAAGACTTAAACAACACAATATAAATCAAAGTAAATCAAGCTTCTGTGAAATCAAACTGTCCACTTAGGAAGCCACACTTACTGACAATAAATTTCACATGATGTTATGCAAATGGAATAGACAACAGGTGGAAATTATTGGCAATTAGCAGGACAACTCAATAAAGAAGTGGTTCTGCAGATGGGGACCACAGACCACTTCTCACTACCTATGATTTCTGATGTTTTGGTCACTTTTGAATGTTTGTGCTGCTTTCACTTTCGTGGTAGCATGAGACGGGCTTTACAACCCACACAAGTGGCTCAGGTAGTGCAGCTCAGCGTCATTGTGGCGCTGATAGCTGTCTCAGTCACAATACGGATCTTCTCTCTGCGATTGCATCGCAAGGGAGGTGGGACAATACGCCCACTAGACCACCACGGAGTGGGCTTTATTAGCATTAAAATGCAGCTGTCAAAATGCTGCATTTAAATTGTTAATTAGCCAGACGTGGTGATCGGCTTGTGCCCGCTAATAGCCGTAGTCCCTGGCTGCTGATAGCAACCGGGAGCAGTGTAATTCAGAGCTGGGTCACATCGTGAGAATAACATACATATAACATACAACAAAATATTTCAGTATATCATTGTATATTACCATGAAGTTTTTTGCATATGTCAAGAAATGTGAACATGCCTGAGACAATAAAGCAAATAATATAAAGACAAACTATATAAGTTGATCATTTTAGGATTCCTACATGGGTCTCAATTTGGCTGTGTTAATTTCCTTTAGCCCTCTGCTCGGCACTCTTCTATGGGAAGGAGTCTCAACCTCATGTTTCTGGGGGTCACCCTCTGCTGCGGAGTTTGATGTCCTTCACTAGTAAACACTGGGATGGTCACCTCCATTTCTTCCTCACCCCTCTCTTGTTCCCCCTCATTATACTCCAAATTATCATAAGAATTATATATATAGTATGCTGCAAGTGCTGCTGCTACCTAACATAATCTGCACACATTCGCAACACAAAGGTATATGATGGACAGAAGTATGCTAGGCCGCGGGTACTGCCCTGCACCCTAGTATAGTCCCATGCACCCTTGCAAAAATTAAAATATTACTTACATTCCCACATCCATTATGTCTTTTAACCCCTTGCCTCTGCAGCCTGTTTTGTCCTTAAAGGGAAACTCTGGATAAGAAAAACTTGTTTTCTATTAAAAGTACATTAAAAGTTATATCGATGTGTCTGTATAATGTATTACTGTATATGTACAGTTCTGCCACACTGGTAGCTTATAAAAATCCAGAAAGTGAAAAAATGTGCCAATTCACATTGTCTCCTGCTCCTGCTGCTATCCCACCTAGGAGACAAATCTTACATGCCTCTGTCTCACATTGTGTGTGTTTGCTGATGATGCATACAGGGGGCAGGGCGTGATGTCACAGGAGGCTTGGCTGGATTACCCAATCCCCTGCCTGATTCACCATCTCTAACCGGCCAGAAGCAGGTGCAGCACTAATTTTACTGATTGTAATGGGTGGGGTCTGTGATGATCACATGAGGGAAAGCATTGCATTCTGGCAAATGCCAAACCAGGAAGAACAGAAACACAAAACAGAGCAAAACTCCCCCAAACTAATGGATTTTGGTAGTTTCAAAACTGGAATAGACAGGTAAGTAATGCGTTATACTTCTGCAGAAGTTTTTATTTTTTTAACCTCTACTCGGAGTTCTCCTTTAATGCCCAGGGCCTATTTTTCAAATCTGACTCTCTTTATGTAGTGGTAACTCTGTGGTGCTTTTAACTATCGCGGTTATTTTGAGATTGTTTATTTTGTGACATATTCCTCTTTATGTTTGTGATATACTTTGGTTTATACACTCAGTAGTTTTTTGTAAAAAAAAAAAAAAAAAACATTTGCGCAAAAATTTGAAAAATTTACATTTATGTATATTCAAAATTTTATATTCCTAAGAAAGATAGTCATGTCACATAAACTTATTATTACTGCAGCATCTACAACATGTCTACTTTATGGTGACATCATTTGGTGAACTTCCTTTTACTTTTTAGGATGTTAGAAGACTTTTTTGCAGCCATTTTTCACATTTTCATAAAAATTTCAAATTCTGATTTTATTAGGAACCAGTTCAGTTCTGAAGTGGATTTGTGGGGCCTGTATGTTAGTTATCTCCATAAATCAGTCCACTCTAAAAACTGCACCCCTCAAAGTATTAAAAATAACATTTCATAAGTTCATTAATAGAGATGAGCGAACCTCGAGCATGCTCGAGTCCATCCAAACCCGAACATTCGGCATTTGATTAGCGGTGGCTGCTGAACTTGGATAAAGCCCTAAGGCTATGTGGAAATCATGGATATAGTCATTGGCTATATCCATGTTTTCCAGACAACCTTAGAGCTTTATCCAAGTTCAGCAGCCCCAGCTAATCAAATACCGAACGTTCGGATCGACTCGAACCCGAACCCGGTTCGCTCATCTCTATTCATTAACCCTTTTGGTGTTTCGCAGAAATTTAAGCAAGTTGGAGGGGAAATTTAAAAATTAAATTTTTTTTGACAGATATTCTATTTTAATAATTTTTTTCCTCTAATACAGCAAATACTAACTGAGAATTATCACTTACTATTGATTCCTCTTATTCCAATGTTTCTAGAAATCCCCCATATGCGGCCGCAGTAGGTCACCTGACTCAACTACAGGCCTCAGACATGACAGAGACCTGGTGAATTTTGGGGCCTTTTCTTAGTTCAGTTTTTTTTAGACATTATACCATGTCACAGAGGCCTTGCTCTGCCAAAATATTTGTGTAAGACAAGTTGATATTTCCATCTGTACCATTCTGGGGGACAGGTGACACCCTGATAATTTTTTATTAACCCCTAGACGACCCTGGGCATACCCGCATGTAGCCCAGGATCGGGGCTATTAACGGACGAGGTCCGATCACCGTGCCCGCTAATATCGTAATCAGATGCAGCTGTCAAAATTGAGACGTCAGTTCTTTCGGCGGAATGCGGAATCAGCCGGCCCATAGAGTGATGTTTATAGAGCCGGCGGAAAGGCATGCGTCCATGAGAGTGTACAGCCAGCGGAATTCCGCAGAGTTTATCTGCGAGAATTCCTCAGTGTGAATCCACCTTAATAGTGAAAAAGAGTGGAATGACGGAGCAAGCAGCCATTGGCTCTCTGCTCTGCCAATCACTCTTGTGGCTGCAGGCTGGATTCTTCCTCTGGCCACAAGAGATTTTATTATTTTGGCCACATTACCAAATATATATATATATATATATATATATATATATATATATACGCAGTGCTTTCTGTTGTGCATATGAAAAAAGAAACAAGGCAGACGCCACAAGTATGCACAATAATAAGGTAGGGTGCTACTGTGTACCCTATAGGGTAATACCAATAGACGAAAACAAAAAGAAGGGACAGCGAAATATAGGGTATATAAATCACAGTGCACACCAAAAGAAAAATGTATAAAATAGCTTTATTGATCCAGCTAATGCTGCATTTACACGGAGCGATTATCGTTCGAATTTGCACGATAACGATCGAATTCGAACGATAATCGTACGTGTAAACGCAGCGAATGATCAATCGACGAGTGCGAAATCGTTCATTTTGATCTTTGAACATGTTCTCAAATCGTTGTTGGTCGTTCGAAAAAAAAAACACATATTGTTCTGTGTAAACAGTCGTTCACCGCTTTAACCTATGTGCGAGATAGGCCTAATCGATCGCAAAATGATCGCAAAATGATTTTTCTGTACAATATATCATTCCGTCTAAACGCTGATCGTTATTAAAAAAAAAATTGTTACTTCGAAATCGTTATTCGTAAGATCGGGCGAATTATAGCTCCATGTAAACGCAGCATAACAAAAGACAATGATAAAAACAATTAAAATAGTATTAACGGCAGCAGCCTCATAATGCAGGCTGAGCAACACTACTACAACTCTTGCCACATGCAAGGCTTTACCTGAGAGGACTATGTAGCAGAACGTTGCAAAAATGCAAACCAGTATATAGTAGAAAATGAAACAACAATATCACATGAAATAAAGACAAATGCCACCTGCTGAGTATATGTCCCCCTGTAGTAGCGGAGAACTCCTGGGATCATCATTATTAAGGTATATATATTGGCATTCTGGTGTCATGTATTCACTCCTGATGAAGCCACAGCGTGGTGGTGATACGTGTGGAGTTTCATTCCAAGTTAAAGGTGTTATTCAGCACTACAAAAACATGGCCACTTTCTTCCAGAGACAGCTCCACTCTTGTCTCCAGCTTGGGCGGCGTTTTGCTGCTCAGTTCCATTAAAGAAAGTGGCCATGTTTTTGTAGCACTGGATAACCCCTTTAACCATTCCACAGTCCCCCCCTCCCCCCGGAACTGAGCACAGACTGGCTCACGGGGTTCATTTAACCCCCTGTGGACCAAACTGTGCCGTTCTGCACCCTCACCCCCCGGGACGTTTTTAGAAGTTTTTTTGTGGAATTTTTTTTTTTTTTTTTTGGGGGGGGGGGCATAAAAAACGCCCAAGAAACCTATGTCTGAGGGCACCCTAAAGACAAGAAGATTTATGGTACCTTTTTATATGTCTGACTGTTCTTCCATTACATAGAAAAAAGTTTTTATTATCTGATACAAAGCGTTAAAGAAGCTTTCCCTAGCTCCTGAACTATTAGGGCTCATATCTGCTTGTTTGACAGTCAGTTAGAAACTTATGCTGGGTTTATACGAAGCGATTATCGGGCGAATTTTCGCGATAACGATCGAATTCGAACGATAATCGTACATGTAAACGCGGCGAGCGATCGAAAAATCGTTCATTTTGATCTTTTAACATGTTCATAAATCGTCGTTCGCCATTCGCAAAAAAATTCGCCGATCGTTCCGTGTAAACAGTCGTTGCGCGATAGTCCGGCCGCCCGCCGCCCCGCTCGCAGCTCGGCCCCCTGCGCTGGCTTGATCGCCACCCCCGCCGCTTTGATCGACACCCCCGCCGCCCCGATCGCCAATCAGAGCTCGATCGGGAATTTGCTGAAGAGGAGCACTGAATGGCTGAAGAGGAGCCGTTTGAAATTCCCGGCTCATCTCTTCAGCCAATCATTGTGCTGAAGATGGGAGCCGGGGATGTCGGAAGACCTGCTGCGTGGAGCAAGTAACATATGCTCTTGGCCGCGGCGGTGGGGGCAATCGGATGCGGCGACGGCGATCAGAGCGGGGGGCGATCGGAGCGGCGGGGGTGGCGATCGGAGCGGCGGCGGGCGGGGGGCGATCAGAGCGGCGGGGGGGGCCATCGGAGCGGCGGGGGTGGTGATTGGGGCGGCGCAGGGGGCTGCGGTTGAGGGGGGGTAACGGGCTGCGGGCCGGGCTGCGGGCGTACGATCGCAAAAGATTTTTCCGTACGATATATCGTACCGTCTAAACGCTGATCGTTATAAAAAAAAAGATTGTTACTTCGAAATCGTTACTGGTACGATCGGGCCAATAATCGCCTCGTGTAAACTTAGCATCAGGGTATGTTTACACAGAGAGATTGATCTGAAAGATCTTTAAAGCCAAAGCCAGGAACAGAATATAAACAGGGAACAGTTCATAAAGGAAAGACTGAGATTTCTTCTTTTTAACCCCTAGACGACCTAGGGCGTACGGGTACGTCCGGACTTATGAAGCACGCTCCAAAGCAGAGCACACTTCATAGGAGGTGGGGACCGGCTGCATCGAGCAGCCGGCACCTCACCGTTAATGACAGGCTGCAGCGATCGCGCAGCAGTGTGTCATTAACCCCTTATACGCCGCGACCGCAGCGTTTAAGTGTAAGTGACAGGGGGAGTGCCCTGTCACTTACCGATCGGGAGCCCGCAGTGTGACTACAGGGGTCCTGATCGCTCTATGGGACCTCCGTAGGTCTCTTACCTGCCTCCGTGCGGTCCGATCGGCTTTCTGCTCAATGAGCCTGCCACAGGCAGGCTCAACAAGCAGAACGCCTATTACACTGATCAATGCAATGCCTATGGCATAGCAGTGATCAGTGTTAATAAGCACATTTTTGTATGTATAAGTCCCCCAGGGGGACTTAAAATGTGTTTTTTAAAAAAAAGTGAAAATCATTATTACACTACCCCAAAGACCCTCCCCCAATAAAAGTTTAAATCACCCCTTTCCCATTATATAAATAAAACATATAAAAATAAATAAATATATAATATACCGTAGCATGCGTAATTGTCTGATCTATCAAAAGCATTTTTCTATGTTCTGAAAGACACAGACCGTTCACAGACAGATATATGAAAGGTACCTTGAGTTCCCTAAAACCTATCAGTGTCAGCAGTTTAGAATGTGAATTGCAGATGGCATTTACTTCAAAATTGGCCTTATCAGTGTAAAAATACAAATGATATCATTGTGGAAATAAGAAGGCTCAAAAAATGTTTACATCTTGTAAAGCTACATGCACACGTTTGTGATATATGGTCCGCAAGTGCACTGTATGTCACAGACTTGACATACTGGCTTCTTCATTTATTATGATGTCGGAGAGATCTGAAACTGTTAAAACTTTTTTCTACTGTATTGACACAGTGGTAGAAGATGTTTTGGAGATACCTGCATCAGAATATATCAAGATGCCAGCATTTGTTAACAGGTCAAGAGTTCAGTATGTGACGTACGAGTCTGCAGCCTTAGGTTCCTATTCCACGGGCCGAGCAGGGCCCGATTAACGATGTAAACGAGCGCAGATCGGCGCTCGTTTACTGGGCCTATTTCACGGTCCCGATGATCGTTAAGCGAGGACTGCAGGGACATAGTTACCGATGTCCTTGTAGCCCTTGTTTTCATACCATTCATTACCCCCCGGGCTGCAGGTCTTCTCCTTTTTCCTCTCGATCCTGCGCCGCAGCAGCTTCGGAGCGGGGCTGTCTGAACTGACAGACCACTCAGCCAGCGGGTCAGGCCAGTGATTGGCTAAACGGTCTATCAGCCAATATTTTGACTTTGCATGAAGTAATTTATGCCTGGTAAAGTATATGCTTTCATCTGTTATCGCGCTGTATCTGAGCTCCCTGCTGGTTTCTGAGGAGTATATGCAGTAGCGGATTATAATAGGTCGCTTCGAGTGGTAGCCCGGGGCCCTGAGCTCCTGAAGGGCCCATGGCCATATTTTTATTTTTATAATGGGAGAGGGATTATTTTTAACTTTTATTTGGGGTGGGGGTTATATAAGGGTTTTTTAAATACTTTTAAAAACTTTTTTTTATTACACTTTTTTTACACTTACACTTTACACTAATTTTTTTTACTGTAAAACATGCAATCATTAGATTGCATATACTGATCTATGCTATGCCAGATCAGTGGTATCAGCGATCTGTGTATAGAGTCTGCCTGAGAGCAGACTTTATACACAGATCTCCTATCCGACGCCGGTAAGTGGTCCCGATCACTCTGTAACAGGTGCTTATCCTTTCACCGACTACCTAAAACACAGCGATCGCGGTGTTTAAGGGGTAAATGACAGGCAGCTGCGGGATCACAGCTGCCTGTCATTATCCTCGGCGTGCGGGACCACTCTCACTGCAGCGGTCCTGCACACATCTACAGCCCCTCAAAGTCAGGAACATATATATACGATCGTGCTGCGCTGGGCATGTGCAGCAAGAAGGTATATATGCAGATTGTTGACGAAAAGGTGTTAAAAGGCGCTTTTTTTTTTTTTTTTTACCCACAGGTCCATATGAGCCCTTATTTTTTGCAACACCAATTGTGCTTTTCAATGACAGACTTAATTTTTCTATAAAATGTGCTGTGAATTGTTTGCGCAGGGTAAGAAAGTCAATTTGTTTTAATTTTGGGGAGGCGGAGGGGGGGGGGGGGTCGTGTTTATGCCATTTGCCCAATGGGCAAACCAATTTTTTGGTTTATGGGGCAGGCTCCAATGCCTGTACTATGCAATTTTTGTACTAAACATATTTGTTTATTTATTTTATTATTTATTTTTATTTATAAAGTAAGAAAGGGGAGGTGATTTAAAGGGTATTTACCCGGGTTCGGGTTCAAGTCCATCTGAACCCAAACGTTCGGTAATTGATTAGCGGAGGCTGCTGAACTTGGATAAAGCTCTAAGGTTGTCTGGAAAACATGGATGCAGCCAATGACTATATCCATGTTTTCCATATAGCCTTAGGGCTTTATCCAACTTCAGCAGCCACCGCTAATCAAATGTCGAAAGTTCGGGTTCGGATCGTCTCGAGCATGCTCGAGGTTTGCTCATCTCTAGTATTTACCATCAGGTACATTCACTTTGAGGCTGCATTCACACATTGGTCCGTGTTCTGCACAGAACATGGGTGTTGAATGCCTGTAACAGACTAATGGTACATTCGCTTTAAACTTTTATTATGGGAAGAGATTTTTTTTATTAATGAAAACCCTTTTTTATACTTTAACTTTTAGTCCCCATGGGGACTTATATTATTACTGCATCATTGCAGTATAATTATACAGCACTGATTGATTAGATCAGTGCTGGATTGCTTTTGGCTGCCAGAGCCAACTGCAATCCATTACCAAGCCTGGGTCCACATCATTGCAATTCACCCCACTAGACACCAGGGATGGCTATTTACAGCCATTTAAATGCAACTGTAAGCTTTGCCAGCTGCATTTAAAGCGACTCTCTATCCACAATCTGTCCCCCCAAACCACTTGTACCTTTGGTTAGCTGCTTTTACTCCAAGATCTTTCCTGGGGTCCGTTCGGCAGATGATGCAGTTATTGTCCTAAAAAACAACTTTTAAACTTGCAGCCCTGTGCCAAACGACAATTAAAATAGTATTAACGGCAGCAGCCTCATAATGCAGGCTGAGCAACACTACTACAACTCTTGCCACATGCAAGGCTTTACCTGAGAGGACTATGTAGCAGAACGTTGCAAAAATGCAAACCAGTATATAGTAGAAAATGAAACAACAATATCACATGAAATAAAGACAAATGCCACCTGCTGAGTATATGTCCCCCTGTAGTAGCGGAGAACTCCTGGGATCATCATTATTAAGGTATATATATTGGCATTCTGGTGTCATGTATTCACTCCTGATGAAGCCACAGCGTGGTGGTGATACGTGTGGAGTTTCATTCCAAGTTAAAGGTGTTATTCAGCACTACAAAAACATGGCCACTTTCTTCCAGAGACAGCTCCACTCTTGTCTCCAGCTTGGGCGGCGTTTTGCTGCTCAGTTCGATTAAAGAAAGTGGCCATGTTTTTGTAGCACTGGATAACCCCTTTAACCATTCCACAGTCCCCCCCCCCTCCCCCCGGAACGGAGCACAGACTGGCTCACGGGGTTCATTTAACCCTGTGGACCAAACTGTGCCGTTCTGCACCCTCACCCCCCGGGACGTTTTCAGAAGTTTTTTTGTGGAATTTTTTTTTTTTTTTTTTTTTTTGGGGGGGGGGGGGGGGGGGGGGGGGCATAAAAAACGCCCAAGAAACCTATGTCTGAGGGCACCCTAAAGACAAGAAGTTTTATGGTACCTTTTTATATGTCTGACTGTTCTTCCATTACATAGAAAAAAGTTTTTATTATCTGATACAAAGCGTTAAAGAAGCTTTCCCTAGCTCCTGAACTATTAGGGCTCATATCTGCTTGTTTGACAGTCAGTTAGAAACTTATGCTGGGTTTATACGAAGCGATTATCGGGCGAATTTTCGCGATAACGATCGAATTCGAACGATAATCGTACATGTAAACGCGGCGAGCGATCGAAAAATCGTTCATTTTGATCTTTTAACATGTTCATAAATCGTCGTTCGCCATTCGCAAAAAAATTCGCCGATTGTTCCGTGTAAACAGTCGTTGCGCGATAGTCCGGCCGCCCGCCGCCCCGCTCGCAGCTCGGCCCCCTGCGCTGGCTTGATCGCCACCCCCGCCGCTCTGATCGCCACCCCCGCCGCCCCGATCGCCAATCAGTGCTCGATCGGGAATTTGCTGAAGAGGAGCACTGAATGGCTGAAGAGGAGCCGTTTGAAATTCCCGGCTCATCTCTTCAGCCAATCATTGTGCTGAAGATGGGAGCCGGGGATGTCGGAAGACCTGCTGCGTGGAGCAAGTAACATATGCTCTTGGCTGCGGCAGTGGGGGCAATCGGATGCGGCGACGGCGATCAGAGCGGGGGGCGATCGCAGCGGCGGGGGTGGCGATCGGAGCGGCGGCGGGCGGGGGGCGATCAGAGCGGCGGGGGGGGGAACGGGCTGCGGGCGTACGATCGCAAAAGATTTTTCCGTACGATATATCGTACCGTCTAAACGCTGATCGTTATAAAAAAAAGATTGTTACTTCGAAATCGTTACTCGTACGATCGGGCCAATAATCGCCTCGTGTAAACTTAGCATCAGGGTATGTTTACACAGAGAGATTGATCTGAAAGATCTTTAAAGCCAAAGCCAGGAACAGAATATAAACAGGGAACAGTTCATAAAGGAAAGACTGAGATTTCTTCTTTTTAACCCCTAGACGACCTAGGGCGTACGGGTACGTCCGGACTTATGAAGCACGCTCCAAAGCGGAGCGCACTTCATAGGAGGTGGGGACCGGCTGCATCGAGCAGCTGGCACCTCACCGTTAATGACAGGCTGCAGCGATCGCGCAGCAGTGTGTCATTAACCCCTTATACGCCGCGACCGCAGCGTTTAAGTGTAAGTGACAGGGGGAGTGCCCTGTCACTTACCGATCGGGAGCCCGCAGTGTGACTACAGGGGTCCTGATCGCTCTATGGGACCTCCGTAGGTCTCTTACCTGCCTCCGTGCGGTCCGATCGGCTTTCTGCTCAATGAGCCTGCCACAGGCAGGCTCAACAAGCAGAACGCCTATTACACTGATCAATGCAATGCCTATGGCATAGCAGTGATCAGTGTTAATAAGCACATTTTTGTATGTATAAGTCCCCCAGGGGGACTTAAAATGTGTTTTTTTAAAAAAAGTGAAAATCATTATTACACTACCCCAAAGACCCTCCCCCAATAAAAGTTTAAATCACCCCTTTCCCATTATATAAATAAAACATATAAAAATAAATAAATATATAATATACCGTAGCATGCGTAATTGTCTGATCTATCAAAAGCATTTTTCTATGTTCTGAAAGACACAGACCGTTCACAGACAGATATATGAAAGGTACCTTGAGTTCCCTAAAACCTATCAGTGTCAGCAGTTTAGAATGTGAATTGCAGATGGCATTTACTTCAAAATTGGCCTTATCAGTGTAAAAATACAAATGATATCATTGTGGAAATAAGAAGGCTCAAAAAATGTTTACATCTTGTAAAGCTACATGCACACGTTTGTGATATATGGTCCGCAAGTGCACTGTATGTCACAGACTTGACATACTGGCTTCTTCATTTATTATGATGTCGGAGAGATCTGAAACTGTTAAAACTTTTTTCTACTGTATTGACACAGTGGTAGAAGATGTTTTGGAGATACCTGCATCAGAATATATCAAGATGCCAGCATTTGTTAACAGGTCAAGAGTTCAGTATGTGACGTACGAGTCTGCAGCCTTAGGTTCCTATTCCACGGGCCGAGCAGGGCCCGATTAACGATGTAAACGAGCGCAGATCGGCGCTCGTTTACTGGGCCTATTTCACGGTCCCGATGATCGTTAAGCGAGGACTGCAGGGACATAGTTACCGATGTCCTTGTAGCCCTTGTTTTCATACCATTCATTACCCCCCGGGCTGCAGGTCTTCTCCTTTTTCCTCTCGATCCTGCGCCGCAGCAGCTTCGGAGCGGGGCTGTCTGAACTGACAGACCACTCAGCCAGCGGGTCAGGCCAGTGATTGGCTAAACGGTCTATCAGCCAATATTTTGACTTTGCATGAAGTAATTTATGCCTGGTAAAGTATATGCTTTCATCTGTTATCGCGCTGTATCTGAGCTCCCTGCTGGTTTCTGAGGAGTATATGCAGTAGCGGATTATAATAGGTCGCTTCGAGTGGTAGCCCGGGGCCCTGAGCTCCTGAAGGGCCCAAGGCCATATTTTTATTTTTATAATGGGAGAGGGATTATTTTTAACTTTTATTTAGGGTGGGGGTTATATAAGGGTTTTTTAAATACTTTTAAAAACTTTTTTTTATTACACTTTTTTTACACTTACACTTTACACTAATTTTTTTTACTGTAAAACATGCAATCATTAGATTTCATATACTGATCTATGCTATGCCAGATCAGTGGTATCAGCGATCTGTGTATAGAGTCTGCCTGAGAGCAGACTTTATACACAGATCTCCTATCCGACGCTGGTAAGTGGTCCCGATCACTCTGTAACAGGTGCTTATCCTTTCACCGACTACCTAAAACACAGCGATCGCGGTGTTTAAGGGGTAAATGACAGGCAGCTGCGGGATCACAGCTGCCTGTCATTATCCTCGGCGTGCGGGACCACTCTCACTGCAGCGGTCCTGCACACATCTACAGCCCCTCAAAGTCAGGAACATATATATACGATCGTGCTGCGCTGGGCATGTGCAGCAAGAAGGTATATATGCAGATTGTTGACGAAAAGGTGTTAAAAGGCGCTTTTTTTTTTTTTTACCCACAGGTCCATATGAGCCCTTATTTTTTGCAACACCAATTGTGCTTTTCAATGACAGACTTAATTTTTCTATAAAATGTGCTGTGAATTGTTTGCGCAGGGTAAGAAAGTCAATTTGTTTTAATTTTGGGGAGGCGGAGGGGGGGGGGGGGTCGTGTTTATGCCATTTGCCCAATGGGCAAACCAATTTTTTGGTTTATGGGGCAGGCTCCAATGCCTGTACTATGCAATTTTTGTACTAAACATATTTGTTTATTTATTTTATTATTTATTTTTATTTATAAAGTAAGAAAGGGGAGGTGATTTAAAGGGTATTTACCCGGGTTCGGGTTCAAGTCCATCTGAACCCAAACGTTCGGTAATTGATTAGCGGAGGCTGCTGAACTTGGATAAAGCTCTAAGGTTGTCTGGAAAACATGGATGCAGCCAATGACTATATCCATGTTTTCCACATAGCCTTAGGGCTTTATCCAACTTCAGCAGCCACCGCTAATTAAATGCCGAAAGTTCGGGTTCAGATCGTCTCGAGCATGCTCGAGGTTTGCTCATCTCTAGTATTTACCATCAGGTACATTCACTTTGAGGCTGCATTCACACATTGGTCCGTGTTCTGCACAGAACATGGGTGTTGAATGCCTGTAACAGACTAATGGTACATTCGCTTTAAACTTTTATTATGGGAAGAGATTTTTTTTATTAATGAAAACCGTTTTTTATACTTTAACTTTTAGTCCCCATGGGGACTTATATTATTACTGCATCATTGCAGTATAATTATACAGCACTGATTGATTAGATCAGTGCTGGATTGCTTTTGGCTGCCAGAGCCAACTGCAATCCATTACCAAGCCTGGGTCCACATCATTGCAATTCACCCCACTAGACACCAGGGATGGCTATTTACAGCCATTTAAATGCAACTGTAAGCTTTGCCAGCTGCATTTAAAGCGACTCTCTATCCATAATCTGTTCCCCCCCAAACCACTTGTACCTTTGGTTAGCTGCTTTTACTCCAAGATCTTTCCTGGGGTCCGTTCGGCAGGTGATGCAGTTATTGTCCTAAAAAACAACTTTTAAACTTGCAGCCCTGTGCCAAACGGCCGTGGCCTAGATTTTCTGTGCCATAACTTTGCACCACCCCTCCGTTCCTCCTCCCCACCCTCTTCATCATTAGGAATGCCACTGGCAGGATTTTTCCTATTCCTCTGCAGTGAACACTGCACAGTTACCTTAACAATCCAGCCTATGTGCTGTGTACACACAGGTGATGAATAGGAGACAATATGCCTGCAGCATTCCTAATGATGAAGAGGGCGGGGAGGAGGGATGGAGAGGTTGTGCCAGCCTAATGCATACACACTCTAGGCCACGGCAGTTTGGCACAGGGCTGCAATTTTAAAAGTTGTTTTTTTAGGACAATAACTGCATCACCTGCCGAACGGACCCCAAGACAGATCTATCTGAGGGTACAAGCGGTTTGGGGTCGGCAGATTGTGGGTACAGAGTCGCTTTAAACTTGCAGCCCTGTGCCAAACGGCCGTGGCCTACAGTATCAGTGCCCTAACCTTGCACCACCCCTTGGTCCCTCCTTTCCACCCTCTTCATCATTATGGCAGGATATTTCCTATTCATCTGCAGTAAACACTGCAAAGGTGCCTTAACAATGCAGCCCATGTGCCGTTTATAACAGCTGATGAATAGGAAAAGCTATCTGAAGGTACAAGTGGTTTTTGGGGGGGGGGGTCAGATTGTGGGTACAGAGTCCCCGGACGCATCAATCGGCCGCTTCAGCTAATTGCTGTGGTCCCCGGCTGCTCATAGCATCCGGGAGCGTGGTGGTTCACAACGAGGTCACGGCGCAACCCTTCTCTGAAGCCCCTTACCTGCAGCAGGACGTGCAGTTACATTCTTCTGTGGAAAGGGGTTAAAATGTTATCCAAAATTTCTTCTTGCAGAAGATGGATGCATCCATAAGACTTCCGGGGAGCCCATGGCCATATCCATGTTTTCCAAGCAGTTCTATGGCTGTATCCACTTTCTCCAGGCAGCGGGTTTCAATTGCTGATTGTTTGGGTTCATGCAAACCCGAACATTCGGCAAGTTCACCCATTTCTAATTACTAAGTATTGATAATAAGGTGCAAAGTAAAAAAAAAAAAAAGTACTAAAAGCTATAATGTTATGTGGTGAGCCTCCATGGTTTGCATATTTTCAGCCTGTGTGTTGTATTTGGAAGGGAATGAAAAAAAAGTGCAACATACAGCATGCATGTGTAAGTGCCTTATAATAATTGTCTCATGGGAGAAAATGTTGTATACAAATAGCAGTGATAATATGATTGCTTTGTTAGCAGGTTTCAAATCCTTAAAAAAAGAAGAACTGCTTTTATTAATAAATCTTAGAATTCTCACATTTTTTTACTTTCCACTGTTGCTCATTTGTGAATTATCTTCCCACGATACTATTGGTTTATTAAAATATCACGTAACAATCAGTTCATTCTTAGGCTATGGTCACATAATGTACAAACATAGGCCGTTGTTGCAATCAATCAATGCCGAATGGCTGGAAATAATTATTGTCAATTATTTCCACAGCCGTAGCAAACAATAGGCATTAGAATATCAATTATGCAAACAATAACAGTATAAAGAATATAAAAAAATGCATATAAAGTGTTAAAAATATAAAAAAACATAAGAATATATAATTTGGAGCAAGTCCTATTAGTAACCGAAGTTACAGATGATACATGTCTTTTTAATATAGTATGGTTATTATATGGTGGATGACCATCGCTCACCTCCCCTGTAGTCCCCCCAGAATGTGGGTAGTTGTGGCTGTATATGTGCGGCAGGATCACACACTGTCAGGTAGCGTTCACCTCGCTAGCATGCGGCGTCCGGGAACGGGCCCAGGTGAGTGAACTGTTTGTTGTTTTATTAATTTAGCTGCAGTTAACCCCCGCCTGACTGCAGCAGGGCTGCGGTCAGGCAGGGGTTAACATTTTCCGATGTATAAGGCGAACCCCTGACAATTTCTTTAAAAGTCAGAGGTCGCCTTATACGCCCAGTCGCCTTATTTGTGGGAAAATACGCAACTCACTTCCTGGGGGGGACTACATCCACCATACGATAACCACACTATATTACCAATAGGACTTGGTCCAAACAATAGACACCACCTGTTTTATTCTTAACAAATATATCTATCTATATATCTATATATATATATATATATCTATCTATATATATATACACTAAAAGCAGCAATTTCAACTAACATTTGAAATCAGGAACTCAAGGATTCTATATGTAGCATGCAAGGGCCCTGCATTGCTGCAAATAAGATAAAGATAAAGTATATTATTAAGATAGTGTGTATATATATATATATATATATATATATATATTCTTTATATTGTTATTGTCTGCATAATTGATATTGTGATTTGCATTTTTAATTTTATATAAACAAAGTATATAACTTCTGGAGAGCCTACCATTATTATTACTATTATCACATTATTATTTACCGGTTCTATCAGGTGCAGAACCAGGTAGTGCACTCGAAGTTTAATATATATTACACACACACATATATACCAATTGATCCATATACATCAAGGTTGAGCTTACCATTTTTATTTCAAATAAAGGCATTGTTCAAAAAATTGTGTAAACAACACATTTTTTAAGAAGAATCGCAGTGGATTTCACACTGCGAGTTCCGGTGCGGTTCAAAGTACTGTCAGTTTGAAAAGGTTTACAAACTCACAGAATTATTTTCTCTTAGGATAGAGACAGGGAAACACAAGGACAGGTGAGCCCTGAAGCTGGCACTCGCCCCGCTGCCCCTATCTACTTGCCTCAGAAGCTCTAATAGCAACGGACAACTGGACGGCAATCCCTGATCGCACTGAGTGGAACACAGAACAAAACACAATAAAGGAAAAGTCAGGAGTCCAAGACAAAACCAACCGAGCAGCAAAGTACAAAATCGTGTCCAGAGGGGTAGTCAAAGGGTTAATAGCCAAAGTCAGGTAACCAGAGAATAAATGCAGGAAAACGCTAGGTCAAGTAAACTAGGAGCTAGATACTATCGCAGGCAAGAACATGATACAAATGCTGGTACTTATGGAGCCTGTAGTCCCAGCCTCAGCTTGATTGGAGCTAAGGCTCAAGGTCCTGCACAGATACTGGTGGCTAACTGGTGAGTCAGCTGTCAGTCAACAATCAGTGAGCACACACAACACCTATGGTGATCGGTGATGAGTGAAACCCTGGCCTCTGCTACAACATGGAATAGCAGAGCAGAGTAGGTGAAAAACATGAGGAGTCCGGCTGCTATGGACGCCGTTGTCGCGCCCCCAGCAACCGGACTGAGCCGCACACATCGGCGATGCCAGGAGCTGAACGCACGGCTCGAGTCCTAACATTTTCATTCCCCTGCGGGTATGTAAAGCGCCATCCCCCTGAACCCACCGCGTCCCGTTTAATACTTTACCTGTCCACGCTCTGACCTGCTTCTGTGGCTTCTGGCTCCCTGATGTCCTTCTCAGCCAATCAGCTGTCCCGCCACAGCCACTCATTGGATGAGCTGGACATTAGGGAGCCAGGAGCCACAAAACAGGCCAGAGTGCAGATGGGTAAAGTGTTAAACAGGACGTGGTAGGTTAAGGGGGATGGCGCTATACATACTTGCAGCGGAATGAAAATTCCGCTGCGAGTATGTAAACCTTTTCAAACTCGCAATGAGAAGTCTGCTGCAATTCCGGTACGTGTGAACCCACCCTAATACAGAGTTCAAAATATTCATGCTAGTATAGAGAAAAGTGTATGTTCTTCATGTTTACAGCTTGGCAGTGGAATTTCCCCTAGCAACCAATCAGATTCCATCTTTCATTTTCCAAAGAGTCTGTGAGGAATGTAAAATGGAATCTGATTGGTTGCTAGGGGCAACTGTGCCAGTTTTACGTTACACCATGTTTGATAAATTTCCCCTATAGTTTGCAGTGGTCAATGTAGTCCACAAGCAGCAACAGAATGCTGGTTTACACAACAGAGAGCTGCCCATGACTACCTGCCAATTAAGTGGTGCTGGGGGTGTGGCTGTTTATTATTTTCCATTTTGCTTTTCCCCCTTAATACATTTAGTACAAAAATTATGTATTAAAAACAAGCCAAGAGTGTGAGAGAAAAAAGTGGAGGGCAGACAACCACCACTAATATTACATCTCAATCTTCTAAGACATAGATTTCGACAACCCTTTATTCCAATCTTATCTTTCCGAAGCATCCACTTTCTTCAACACAAATTTTCTTCCAACATTTTCATCATCAAGATTCTACATTCCATCAATAATTCTGTTGAATCAGGACCCCTCAAACACCCCAATCACCCCAATCTTTATCATAAACAAAAAGATTCTTCCTTATGTCTTCACCCTGATAAATTCTTTCAATTTTAACGACAGGTCCACAATGCCTGAGCTCCCCACCCATACCTGGACACGAGCCTTCTAGAAAATACGGGAGATTACTCTCCCTATAACCACATACTAGGGCGCCCTCCCTTTTCCTGAGCCAGACTAAATGCATTACTCTTAAACCCTCTATGTATCTTAAAAAGATTAATCTATAAACAGAGTGGCAAATGTTATTCAGAGTACCAATCCTGCACCACATCAACACATCCTCTCATTAAATGACTCCCTGTGAGGGACCCGTACCCCTTTATTGAGGAACACATCCACCCCACACAGGTATCATTACATTCCCTCTCACTCCAGTACCTTAGCCCACATTTATTATATGAGTCCTTGGCACCTTCTCTGGAACCTCTACCCTACCAGGCATCCCGGGTTTCCAGAAGCCTCAGATTCAGAGTTCCAGCCTCATTCATTAACCCTTTGAGGACCAGGCCCAAAATGACCCAGTGGACCGCTCAAATTTTGATCTTAGTGTTTTCGTTTTTACCTCCTCCCCTTCTAAGAGCTCTAGCACTCTCAGTTTTCTATCTACAAGCCATGTAAGTGCTTGTTTGTTACAGGAATAGTTGTATTTTGTAATGGCGTCATTCATTTTACCATAACATGTATGAGGGAATTCCAAATATATTATTTATGAAGATATAAATAGGTGAAATCGTAAAAAAGAATGCAATATGGTAACGTTTGGGGGGTTCCTGTGTCTACGTAATGCACTATATGGTAACAGCGACATGACACTTTTATTCTATAGGTCAGTCCGAACACAACCATATGCAGGTTTACACAGATTTTCTAATGTTATATATATTTTTTTCATGAAATCCTTTTTTTTGGCAATTAAATATTAATAAAATGGGCCTATTGTGACGCTTATAACGGTTTTATTTTTTCACCTACGGGGCTGTATGGGGTGTCATTTTTTCCGCCATGATCTCTAGTTTTTATTAATACCATATTTGTGAAGATTGGACGTTTTGATCACTTTTTATTGATTTTTTTAATATATAATGTAACATAAAATCGGTAATCTGCGCACTTTTTCCCCTCTTTTCGTGTACGCCGTTTACCGGTCACAATGACGCTTGTTATATTTTAATAGATCGGACAATTACGCACTCTACGGTATATTATATGTTTATCTATTTATTTATTTTTATATGTTTTATTTATATAATGGGAAAGGGGGGTGATTTAGACTTTTATTGGGGGAGGGGTTTGGGGGTAGTGTAATAGTGTTTTGAACTTTTTTTTTTTTACACTTTTGAAGTCCCTTTGGGGGACTTTTACATACAGTACTTTGATTTATACACTGATCATTGCTATGCCATAGGCATAGCATTGATCAGTGTTATCAGCGATCTGCTCATTGAGCCTGCCTGTGCAGGCTCAGTGCAGCAGATCGCCGATCGGACCGCACGGAGGCAGGTAAGAGACCTCCGGCAGTCCGTTTCAACAATCGGGACCCCCGCAGTCACACTGTGGGGGTCCCGATCGGTAAGTGACAGGGGACTCCCCCTGTCACTTACACTTAAACGCTGCGGTGTTTAAGGGGTTAATGACACACGGCAGCGCGATCGCTGCAGCGTGTCATTACCGGTGAGGTCCCGGCTGCTGTTTGCATTTGAATTTTTTTTAAATTTATTTTAGTTAGAAACATAGCTGCCTACTAGGGAGTGAAAAACTACCTTAGGACATTTTTTTTGTGGGAATTTTTTTGGCAGTTGGGAGGGGGGGGCTGCTTTTAACTATTCCCATGTCTGTGGTAGGTCTGTATCTTGCTGTTGCTGTGAGCTGTTGCATTTTTCTGTGTTTTGTGTGTTTGCAATTTCAGCCATGGCAACGTGCTCCTGCCTAGTGTGAATGGTGTTCTAGGAGAGCTGACCAATTTTTTCTTTTTTTTTCTGTGTTCCAGTTGGGGGAGTGGCTGCCTCTATTTGGTCGTGCACTCCACCTGTCTCACCCAGGTGGTGCAATTATTTTTGCAGGTATTAGACGGATCTTGCATGCCCAGAGCATAGGCGTATTACACGCCATGGAGAGGCCATTACAGTGTAGGGTCTGCCTCGATATGAGTCCACCTTATCGTGGTGAGGCAGTTTACACTGTTTGCAAATAGTAACTAAGAGACTCATTATTTTTGTGGGAATTTTTTTTGGCAGTTTGGGGGGCTGCTTTTGACTATTTTCATGTCTGTGGTGGGTCTGTATCTTGCTGTTGCGGTGAGCTGTTGCATTTTTCCGTGTTTTTGTGTGTTTACCTTAGGACATACCTGACTATTTGGGGGAGCTACTTAACAATATTCTTGTATCGAGGGAGGGGGATACCTACCTATCTAAGAACGTATCTGCCTACTGTGGGAAGGGCAGAGGACTATGTACCTTAGGACAAATGGGATATGTGAATTGCAGACCAAATTCTTTTTTTTTCTTTTGGAATGTAATTTTACATTTTAGCTTTACTCTAAATGTCTAACTATTACATAAAATGCCTGAAGTGTTCAGCCAACTCTATCTGCCAAGGGGAAGTGGTGAATAATGTTGACCATGCTGTTGGTGGTTTCCGCATGAATACTATGCAAATTTAAACATGGAAATATTTGTTTTGGATAGCCCAAATAACTGTACTTGATAACATGAAGTGAGACTGGTTTAAACACCATTTACAATACAGTATATTAACTCCTTAAGCACTAGCCTATTTTACACCATAAAGATCAACAAGGAGATATTTCAAGCTGTCTTATAGAAAGATGCTATTTGTAGGCTATAGCCACCTATCAGGGCCCAGCTTTTATTTTACCAGAGTAATATGGGAACGAAAGCTGAGTTCAGATTGCTTGCAATGTGCAAAAAAATCTTACTATGAGACTGCTTGATAAGTTGTTTTTTTTTACAGTATAAACATAGTTATACCAAATATGTATATGTTCAGGCTCACATGCATCACATCGCAGCGGATTTCACACTGCGAGTTCTAAACAAAATCTGCTGTGATGCTCCTTAGTATAATTTACTATGGCTCTACATTCTCGCAGCGGAATGAAAATGCAGCCCCTGGCCACTTAACCCACCACTGCCGGGCTAATACACTACCTGTCTGTGCTCCTGTCTGCTTCTACAGGTTCTGGCCCCCTGACGTCCCACTCAGCCAATCAGTTGCTGCGGCAGGACAGCGCACTGATTGTCTGAGAGCAGGCAGGAACACGGACAGGTAATGTATTAGCCCAGCAGCTGGTTGGCTAGCATGGTGGAGCCACATTCTTGCAGCGGAATGAAAATCCGTTGCGGGAATGTAGAGCCATAGGAAATGACACTATAGAGTATCACAGCGGATTTTGATGCGGAACTCGTAGCGTGAAATCTGCTGCAATGCGGTACATGTGAAGCTAGCCTACAAGTAATTTTTCCAATAGTCTGGCACTGCCTGTGTGAGGGTTCTATTTAGAAGACAACCTAAGCCAAACCAACAACTACTACAAGGAGAAGAGTGAATAAATAAGTATCACACATAATGATGTTATAAATAGTAGAGGTCAGGGCCACCATCCCGCCAACATTAACCCCTTAAAGACAGAGCCAAGTTTAATTTTTGCACTTCCAATTTTTTTCCTCCTTGTGCTTAACCCCTTAGAGACCAAGCCTATTTGAGCCTTATGGTGCGTTTACACAAACAGATTTATCTGACAGATCTTTAAAGCCAAAACCAGGAACAGACTATAAACAAGGATTAGGTCATAAAGGAAAGACTGGGATCTATCCTCTTTTCAAATCCATTCCTGGCTTTGGCTTCCAAAATCTGTCAGATAAATTTTTCTGTGTAAACGCACCCATAATGACCAGGCTAATTTTTCAAAATTTGACCTGTCTCACTTTTTTGCGCTTATACTGTAGCTCAGTGATGCTTTCACATATGCTAGCAATTCTGAGATTGTTTTTTTGTAACATATGGTACTTTATATTAGTGGCAAAATTTAGTCACTATCTTTTGTGTTTTTTGTGAAAAACATAAAAATATCATGAAACATTTGAAAAATTTGAATAAAATTAAGTAAAAATTTAAATAAAAAAAGAAAGTCGTATCACATAAATTAGTTGCTAGGTCACATTACCAATATGTCCTCTTTATTCTGGCATAATTTCTTGGGTGTTACGGGGCGTAGAAATGTATCAGCAAATTACCAATTTTTCATGAAATTTCAAAAACTAATTTTTTTAGGGACCAGTTCTTTTTTTAAGTGTGTTTAGGAGGCTTGTATACTGGAAACTCCCATAAATGACCCCCTTTTAGAAACTACACACCCTAAGGAATTAATCTAGGGGTATAATGAGCATTTTAACCCTACAGGGGCTGGAGGAAAGTATTCACAATTAGGCCAGAAAAAAATGGAAAATAGAGATTTTCAAATAATATGTTCGTTCAGATTAAAGTATCTCATTTTCACAAGAAACAGGAGAGAAAAAGCACCCCAAAATCTGTAACACAGGTTCTCCTGAGTACAATGGTACCCCATATGGGGACGTAAGCCACTGTATGGGCACACAACGGGGCTCAGAACAGAAGGAGCGCCAATTAGCATTTTCAGTGCAGATTTTGCTGCACAAGTTTTCAGGCGCCAGGTGCGTTTGCAGTGCCCCTGTAGTGCCAGCGAAGTGAAACCCCCCAAAAGTCAGCCTATTTTTTAAAGTTAACCCCTCTAAGAATACGCCTTGGTGTGCGGTGAGCATTTTGACCTCACAGGTATTAGAGGAAAGTATTCAAAATTAGACAATAAAAATGAAAAACTAGAATTTTTCCAATAATATGTTTGTTTAGTTTGAAATTTCTCAACTTCACAAAGAAAGGGAGAGAAAGTGCACCCTAAAATCTGTAACGCATGTTCTCCTGAGTACAACGGTACCCCATATGTGGGCATAAAATACTGTATGGGCACACAGCCGGTCTCAGAAGGGAAGGAGTATTCAAAATTAGACAATAAAAATGAAAAACTAGAATTTTTCCAATAATATGTTTGTTTAGTTTGAAATTTCTCAACTTCACAAAGAAAGGGAGAGAAAGTGCACCCTAAAATCTGTAACGCATGTTCTCCTGAGTACAACGGTACCCCATATGTGGGCATAAAATACTGTATGGGCACACAGCCGGTCTCAGAAGGGAAGGAGCGCCAATTAGCATTTGCAGTGCAGATTTTTCTGAAGAAGTTTCTGAGCGCCAGGTGCGTTTGCAGGGCTCCTGTAGTGTCTGCAGAAGAGAAACCCCCTAAAAGTCACCCTATTTTGGAAAGTGTACCCCTCAAAGAAGTCCTCTTTGGGTGCAGTGAGCATTTTGACCCCACAGGTATTAGAGGAATAGATTCAAAATTAGAAATTAAAAATGAAAAAAATGTATTTTTTCAATAATATGTTTGTTTAGTTTGAAATTTTTCAATTTCACGAGAAACAGGAGAGAAAATGCACTGCAAAATTTGTAAAGCAGGTTCTCCTGAGTACAACGGTACCTCATATGTGGGCATAAACCACTGTATGGGCACACAGCAGGGTTCAGAAGGAAAGAAGTGCCAATTTGCTGGAGCAAAACCGCAGCTAGTATCGGTTATTAGAATAGATTACAGGTAATCTGGGGTGGTGACAGGCAACCTGGGAGTGTTTACTTGCTATCAGGGGTGGTGACGGGCAATCTGGAGTGGTACGAGCAGTCTGTGGCAATCTGGGGTATTTATGGGCAATCTGGGGGTGTTTACTGGCTATCTGGGTTGGTTACGGGCAATCTGGGGTAGTTACGGGCAATCTGGGGGTGTTTACTGGCTATCTGGGGGTGTTTACTGGCTATCTGGGGTGAAAACGGACAATCTGGGGGTGTTTACCGACTATCTAGGGGTGTTTACTGGCTATATGGGTTGTTAACGGGCAATTTGGGGGGTCACAGGCAAACTGGGGTGGTGATGGGCAATCTGGGGGAGGAGTGACAGGCAATCTGGGGTGGTTACGGGCAATCTGTGGCAATCTGTAGTGGTTATGGGTAGCCTGTGGCAATCTGGGGTGGTTACAGGCAATCTGGGCGGTTACAGGTAAACTGGATTGGTTATTCATAATCTGGGTGGTTACAGATAATCTGGGGTGGTTACAGGTAATGCGGAGTGGTTAAAGGTAATGCGGGGAGGTTACAGGTAATGCAGAGTGGGTACAGGTAATGCAGAGTGGTTACAGGTAATCTGGGGTGGTTACAGGTAATGCAGAGTGGTTACAGGTAATCTGGGGTGGTTACAGGTAATGCAGAGTGGTTACAGGTAATCTGGGGT
The DNA here is from genome assembly GCF_027789765.1 of Dendropsophus ebraccatus. Lineage (NCBI taxonomy): Eukaryota > Metazoa > Chordata > Amphibia > Anura > Hylidae > Dendropsophus > Dendropsophus ebraccatus. The sequence goes on from NC_091454.1 coordinate 74,836,040, forward strand.
GGTTACAGGTAATGCGGGGTGGTTACAGGTAATGTGGGGTGGGTAAAGGTAATGTGGGGTGGTTACAGGTAATCTGGGGTGGTTACAGGTAATGCGGGGTGGTTACAGGTAATGTGGGGTGGGTAAATGTAATGTGGGGTGGTTACAGGTAATCTGGGGTGGTTACAGGTAATGCAGAGTGGTTACAGGTAATCTGGGGTGGTTACAGGTAATGCGAGGTGGTTACAGGTAATCCGGGGCACTTGACTTTTTATCCCGTCACCAATAATTTTTGGTGACAGGGGACAAAAGGTGACGGCAGCATTTGGAACAAGTAATCAGTGGTAAATACCGCTGATCACTTGTACCAGGACCACATCGGCTAGTCCCTGATCATTGCCCCATGCTCTCCGCCACCTCTGGTGGTGGAGAGAATGAGAGTTTGATCTTTTTTTAAGGGTACAAACACACTTGCCGTATCTGCAACGAGTTTCTGGCTGCGTATCCGCAGCGAGACTCGCTAAGGATCCCGGCCATGTGTACTCAATGGCAGACAAACTCACAGCAGGGATGTCATACTGACAGCTGATCTTCCGCACTGCCGCCGCCAGCCGGCAATTCATTACGATACGTACGCCGTTAAAAGGCGGTCACTAAGGGGTTAAAAGGCCATAGCAGTTGCATTTTTTCACCTAGAACCCCACATGAGCCCTTATTTTTTTGTGCCACTAATTGTACTTTGCAAAAAATGCATTCTGTTTATTTGGGGGATATTTGTTTTTACGCCGTTCTCCCTGAGGTAAAACTGTCTTGTTATATATGTTCCTCAAGTCGTTACGATTCCAACAATATGTAACATGTATGACTTTTATTTTATGTAAAGGCTTGTAAAAAATTCAAACCATTGTTAACAAATATATGTTCCTTAAAATCGCTCCATTCCCAGGCTTATAGTGCTTTTATCCTTTGGTCTATGGAGCTGTGTGAGGTGTCATTTTTTGCGCCATGATGTATTCTTTCTATCGATACCTTGTTTGTGCATATGAGACTTTTTGATCGCTTTTTATTACAATTTTTCTGGATTTGATGCGACCAAAAATGCACAATTTTCCACTTTGGGATTTTTTTTACGCTTAAGCCGTTTACCTTGCGAGGTCAGGAATGAAATAAATTAATAATTCGGGCGATTACGCACGCAGCAATACCAAACATGTTTATTTATTTTTATTTAAAACAAGGGGAAAAGGGGGTGATTCAAACTTTTATTAGGGGAGGGGGCTTTTTTATTAATAACAACACTTTATTTATTTATTTTACACATATACTAGAAGCCCCCCTGGGGTTAGGGTTACTCCCCCTGGGGGACTTCTAGTATATGCACACTGATCGCTCATTGAGATCTATGCTGTATAGTTATACAGCATAGATCAGTGAGATAGGCACTCGATTGCTTCCGGCTGCTTCAGCCGGAAGCAATCGATTACCGAGCCAGGATGTGTGGATCGCTCCCCTGAGACATCGTTTCAGAGGGGTGGATGACCCACTAGACACCAGGGATGAGGCTGCATAAAGGATTCAGATGCAGCTGTCAACTTTGACAGCTGCATCTGAATCCTTAATTAGCGGGCACAGTGATTGGACCGTGCCCGTTAATTGCCGCGGTCCCGGTTGGTGTCTTGCCCCTATGCTGCATTTACAGATAATATTGCTCAGTACTACTCTATAATGTCCTCGTTGCTACTACTTTTTCTGAGGTTTTATACAGAGTGGTAGTAAAGAAAAATGTACAATTGTTTGTGATTCCTTTCTATGGAAAATATATTAACAGCCTGTCTTCACTCACTTTGTAGTGGAGCTCAGGAAAAGCTAACACTTAGAGGGAGTGAATCTTTTGCACAATAATTTTTGTCATTATACACTTTTCATGTGCTGCGCTAAAATCTCTTGATCCATGCAGAAAAACTATCATTAGAAGCAAAGGCCTTGATAAATATTGCACAATTTTGCACTTTTTGGGGCTAAATAATGGCTCACAAACTACTGACTGGAGTATCGCTGGGCAATATTTTTTGCACGGTATAAAAAAACCACACACCATAAATCTGGCTAAAAAAGTAGCTAACTTAAATTATGCCTCTAATATGCCTCCTCTGAGCGAAACATTTAAAAAAAGGCACAGCTGGCGTATTCAAAAATAGTGCAAACTGCTTCATAAATGACCCCCAAAATGTTACACCCTGCGCAAAAACACAAAATAGGCCAGAATAATGTTGCAAAAAGAATGATACATATACCCATTAGAGTTGGAGCCTGCAAAGTGAAAACCAATGAAGAAAGGCTTTACATAATGGCCAGATACAGTGCTACTTATGTACAACTCATGACAGTGTATCCCGAAAAGTTATCTAAAATGACAGTTGCACTTTAAGACCATGTTCACATGGCGAAAGTCGCCAGCCATTCCCATAAAAGGTGGTTCCCCAATTTGAGCTGGATGGACACCGTCCTATTTCAGTTGGTCTTGCAATGTTTTGAACTGTTTATATTTAAATATATTGATGATTTATTTATAATATATTATTAGCCCCTTAATGACCATGGGTGTATATTTACGCCCCCGCAGGCTGGGCTTTACACAAAAGGGTGTAAATGTATGCCCCGCTGGGGGGCCACACTATGAAGCGAGCTCAGGAAATCTAATGTAGTAATGTAAAAGTCCCCTAAGGGGACTTAAAAAGTGTGAAAAAAAAAAATCAATAAAAGTTTTAAAAAATGCCCCATAGCCCCTCCCTCAATAAATGTGAAAATCACCCCTCTTCCCATTTTATACATAAAACACATAAAAATAAAAAAGTTAATTAACATTATACCGCAGCGTGCGTAATCGTACTATCTGTTAAAAAAAAACCAATATTGTTCCTGCACGGTGAACGGCATGGACAAAAATCCCCCACAGAGATTGCTTTTTTTAAATTACATTTTATGTATAAAAAATTTATAAAAAGCGATCAATACATCTGATCTGGAAAAAAATGTTACTAATGAAAACTAGAGATCATGGCACAAAACATTATGCCCCATAAAACCCCGTAAGTGAAAAAACAAAAGTGCTATAAGAGTCTCAATAGGCAATAGGGCCATTTTAAATATACCTATTTGCAACAAAAAAAAAGTTTTACTGCTTATAAAAATAGTAAAACGTTAGAAAACCTAGTAAACATGCATATCCCTGTATTTAGAATGACCTATAGAATAAAGAAAAAATGTCAGTTTTACCGTAAAGTGCATTATGTAAACACGGAAACACCCCCCCCCCCAAATTTGCGGAATCACATTTTTTTTTACCCCAATTCACCCCATAAATGATATTTTGGGGGTTCTGTCATTCATTTTATGGCAGATTGAAAAATGCCATTACAAAGTTTACCTGTTCCTGAATAAAACAAGCCCTCAAATGGCCCTGTAGGTGGAAAAATAAAAGATATGGTTCTTAGAAGGTGAGGAGGAAAAAACGAAAATGCAAAAGTGACAATTGGCCCGGTCCTTAAAGGGGTATTCCCCCCAAAATTATTTTTGCATTAATGCGTTGCCTACCCATAGCCTTCCATCTTTCCAATATCAATTTATTAGGGATTCTGCAGTTTTGCTGTTATTTAGGTGCATTCACCCCACTAAACGCATAGAATCATGCAAACTCTATCCATTCCGACACCACTCCCTGCTCCTTTCTGTGTCATGATCTTGTGTCCTCCGTCTCTTCAATAGGCTGGGTTAGCGCTTCTAACCCTGCCCACTGAATTGAGGGAGGACACTGCCGCTGATCCCTGTCTCCCTCTATGACAGCAGCCCCCCCAGGCCCCTCCCACACATTCAACCTCACTGTGCCATCTCCCCCGGTGCTCACTGGCGGCACATCCTGCACTCTGCTCCCGCCACCCCCGAAATCGCACCTATGGCACCCCCCAGCCCTCACCTGGCAGCCCCCGCACTGTGACACCCACCCTCTGCGCACTCTCCCATGGCCCCCCCAGAATTGCACTGTGGCCCCGGCACTCACCCAAACCCTCACACTATGACACAGACCCCCCCTGCGCTCTCCTGCACCCGGCGCCCCGGCCCTCACCTGGCACCCCCCCCCCCCCTCCTCGTGCTCTCTGGCGGGCCCGGCGCTCACCCGACACCCCTCTGCCCACTCTCTCATGGCCCCCCTGCCACTGTACTGTGGCCCTGTCGCTTACCCAGAAAATCCTCACGCACTGTGACACCCCCCCTCGCGCACTCTCCTGCTGCCCCCCCCCCCAGAACTTACCCGGTACACAGACTTCAGCGCGCTCTCCCACGCCCCCTAGCACTGCACTGTGGCCACGGTGCTCACCCAGCACCCCCTCGCACTGTGAAACCCCCCACAGTGCTCACCTCGCACAGCCCGCAACAACAACCGTTGAGTTAGGGAGGTAGAACTCAACTTTGCTATTTCGCTGCCTCAACTCTGCTACATCACTGCCTCAACTCTGCTATGTCACTGCCTCAACTCTGCTATATCTTGTGTATATCAGCTCTGCTACATCATGGATCAATCAGGCATAAGCATTGCATTATGGGAGATGTAGTTTTTTTGTCTGGCGCCATGTTGGATATAGTTTGGCTTTTAGAAAAACTTGTAACTATGAAATGGAAGCAGCTAGAAAGACGGGAGACAGCTCAAAATACTCAGGGGGACTTGGTGAGTAAGAGCAGCTTGATTTGGGAGCATTTTATGTTTTTAGCTTTTGGGGGGGAAATACCCCTTTAAAGCCATTTCAGGCCCGGTTCTTAAGGGGTTAAAGTCTATAAGTAAAGTCTAACTCTAACACCAATGTCAGACTGTATAGGGACACTTCCCTTTTGACACAGGAAATACATTTATCAAAGAAATAAGGGGTGATACAAATTCATGGGAAGTACAGGAATTTACTTAAAATAACCAGGTTACAGGTTCTCTGTAATTGTTGTGTAATCTGGCATCTGAATATTGCTGTATTCTCTGACTATGTAGACCTGGTATCTTGTCACTTTATGGTGGTATTATTGGCTATATTAGTGCTTGTATATTGGAAGTGTAGTGTATTGGTGACCATATAATTAGGTAAATTCTAGTTCCTACTTTCATTTTCTTGTGTTTTATAGTGTAATTTAGACATTTAGGTGTGTGGTGACCGGTGGGACCATCTTAGGTAAAATTCACTACTGGAACTGAGTGAATATGCTTTACACTGCATATTTTTGTAATGCTTTGGCAGGGACTATATTGATTGGACTGCTGTGATATGAGTGTCAGGGGAGCTTTTTATTCCCAGTCTTCCCCTGGAGTACACAATTAGGCTATGTTCACACTGCGTATGAATCCGTCCGTAGATCGTACGCCGCCGTACATGTGCGGCTGAAACTACGGGCGTGGGAAAAATAGACATGCGGCAGGATGCGTACGAACCGCGAACATACGCCCGTAGTACAGTTATGCTTCCCTAGCTTGTTTCGAAGCAATCTGAGGCAGGTAATTTACTTGGAAATCTTCGCCCAGCCCCATAAACCACACAGAACCTTTTGGATCGAAAAATCAAGTTCAATTTGGCTGAAATAAGTACTTTGTACGGGACCGCATGGAAATCCACGGCCGTGAGTTTCAACATTTCCGTCCTCAAACAATGGTCTTGTTCATTTTTCACGGCGCCGTATACGATCCGGCCGTAAGCTCATACGTAGTGTGCACTGTGCGGGCGTATATCTTATACTTTCAAGCGAATGCAGCAACCTCAAAACTACGTGCGTATATTCGCGGTTCGCACTACGGACGGATTCATACGCAGTATGAACATAGCCTTATTGTGTAAAGCCTTTATGCACTGTCAATTCTCCTTTCAGTCTGGCGATCGGCGGTAGTCTGTTTATAAGGCAGGTGTTGATAACAGGTAACATTTACAAAGCGTATGTTTCTTTCTTGGGCAATATCTGCAACTATATTTTCTAAATCAATTACATTTTAAAGGAAGTAGTAACTGACAATAGCCACCTTTTCAGTTTGCCATCAACTCTGCTTTCACTTTTAAGAAAAGAGTTTTAAAAGAGGAAGGTCACCACTTTGGTAATCAGATTGCTACTTCCCCATAGTTCTCAGGCAAAGAATTTATACTCACAGATTATTTTTTAAAGTAGATTTCATTAGATCTTTGTAAAGAACAAGATACCGGAATGTCACATGTTCAAAGCGCAAAATGGACCATTGTTGATGCTGAAATTTAGACTGAATTCACATTCATTTAAAAAAAAAATATTTATAGCTGAATATTTAACTTATTCTGAACTAGATGTTGCGGTTTTCTGATCTCTAGTTATATATAAATAATAGAACTTTCTCATTTACTTGTAATTCTTTGATTTCCAGAACCTGCTTGCTTGTTTACATGTAGGTCATATCCTGAGTGGCATGTAATAAGAGATAGCCCTGATACACTAAAAAACTGTTCCAAACATCTACTACTCTTTCAGTAAAGTCATATTTTCTCATGTTGCTTCTGATCAGTTTTTATAAAAACACTTCTCTCCTGAACCTTATTTAGTCCTTTAACATACTTAAAGGTTTCAACCATGCCCCCCCCCTTTCCCTTCTTTCCTCCAGACTATACAGATTCAAATCCTTAGGTCTTTCCTGATATGGTTTATGCCTCACACCCTCCACCATTTTTGTAGCCCATCTTTGGACCCGTTCTATTTTATCAATGTGCTTTTTTAGATGAGGTCTCTAGAACTGGACACAGTATTCTAGATGTGGTCTCACCAGCGGGATCACAATCTCCCTCTTCCTACTGGTTATACCTCTAGCTATACACCCCATACAGTGGTGACTCATTTTAAGGCTGTCAGAAATCACTACCCCTAAAACCAGGACGAGCCCCAGGATTTTGTGGGCCCTCAGGAAACAGTGCCTCATCCATCCATCCTTCCATGCACCCATCATCCACACACTATGCACTTAAGACACCACTAACATACAGATACATTATTAACACTGACCAGGGGCGTAGCTAGGATTTATGGGGCCCCATAGCAAATTAAGTGTATGGGGGCCCCCCTCCCCTACATATATATATATATATATATATATATATATATATATATATATATATATATATATATATTATAAGGCTGGGTTCACACTATGTATATTTGAGGCTGTATTTGTGAGGCTGTATAGCAACCAAAACCAGGAGTGGATTGAAAACACAGAAAGGCTCTGTTCACATAATGTTGTAATTGACTGGATGGCCGTCATTTAATGGCAAATATTTGCTGCTATTTTAAAACAACGGCTGTGGTATTGAAATAATGGCCGTTATTTACTGTTATATGGCGGCCATCCACTCAATTTCAACATTGTGTGAACAGATCCTTTCTGTGTTTTCAATCCACTCCTGGTTTTGGTTGCTATGAGGACCTGACATGAGGACCAAATACAGCCTCAAATATACATAGTGTGAACCCAGCCATATACTGTATATACTCGGTGATATGGCCAAAGGCTGAATCCTATGGTTATATACATAGGTGCAGGAGCAGACTACCTTTTGCTTAACCCTTTATTTACTGCAGTGTGTAAGTGACCCAGTGTTCTCTTACATGCTGCAACACAAAAAAGGGTTAATACAGAAGACAACTAGCTCTCTCCTTTGCTACTCCTGCACTGATAACCCCTGACCTCTGCAGGAACTCAGAGAACTGAGGTCAGAGGTTATCAGAGTAGTCAGGCAGAGAGCTAATTGTCTTCTGTATTAACCCTTTCTTTGTTTTGCAGCATGTTAGAGAACACTGGGTCACTTACACACTGCAGTAAATAAGGGGTTAAGCAAAAGGACACAGGAAGCTCTTATCTTCCCTGGGCACCCTCCCTCCACGGGCCCCATAGCAACCGCCTTCCCTGCCTCTATGGTAGCTACGCCACTAACACTGACTGACTGACACTAACTGGCTGGTAGTTAGTGGAATCTTTTCTCTACCCTTCTTGTTGATGGGTATAACATTGGCCTTTCTCCAATCAGCTGGAACATCTGTTAGGAGGGATTGCTTATATAGATCTGACAGAGGGGAAGCAATTACAGATCAGAGTAGTTTAAGAAACCTGGGTGGACACCATCTGGAATCATCGCCTTATTCAACTTTAAAGCAGAGAGAACATTCTGGCCAGGAATGGGAGGAAGATACAATCTGGAGGCCAAAAATTTGAGAGGAAGCCATGCTGAGGATTAGGAATAACATATGGAGCCATGCTGTGGACTAGGAATAAGATGGGGAACCATGCTGAGGACTAGGAATGAAATGGGAGTTGCAAAAAAATAAGAAGCATATAAATGTGAGGGACCATACTGAAGAACAAAAATGAGATATAGAGCCATGCTTGCGACTAGGAATGAGACTGAGAGCCTGCTGGGGACTAGATATGAGATGGGGGGCCATGTTTAATACCAAGAATAAGATGAGAAGCCATACTGGGGACAAGTACTTAGATTGAGAGCCATGCTTGGGAGAAGGCGAAGATGCAAGGAACCAAGGATGAGATCAGAATACCAGGCCTTGATTTTTCACTTGTCATTACATTGACTGATAGGGCCACATAATATGGTGGTTTTGGTGGTTTCCCTACAGGAGCCACCCCTTGGCTGGGCTTGTCCTGGAGGGATATCTGGCTTGTCCTATGTTTTGAGATTCTTAAATCAGGCTCCACAGGCTCTTTTTTTTTGCATATTCGTATTTTCCAGGAAGCAATGCACCTAGGATTTCACTATATTGAGTGCTTTAACCCGCAGCCAACAGTGTTATCTTTAGCTGGTCTCCCTGAGATCAATGATCTGTTTCCTGTAATGCTGGGGAGAAGGCAAAGATGCAAGGAACCAAGAATGAGATCAGAAGCCTTACTGGGCACCAGGAATAAGAATATAGATAGAGATGCTGTTGCTGTTGGAGACATGGCTGCTCAGGTGATTCCCAATGCGGATGTTGTTTTGGATGGGCCACTGAGGGCAGAAGGAAAGGTTAGTAAGGAGAGAAGGCATCTTCTTGTTGGCGTTTCGATTGTCAGAGGTGTTGTTGTAGGACAGGATGAGGATGTGTTTAGAGAGGTGAGATGTCTCCCAGGTGCTACTGTCAGCAGGGATAGCAGACGGATTTTGAACATTGTGAAGGCTGTTTGTATAGATAGCAAAGTTGATCTGGTGGCTCATCTTGGAACCAATGACTTGTCCCAAAGAGATGTGGATGTGGTTAAAAAGGAATTCCAAACTTTTAGCCTGGAGCTGGGAAAGATAACGGATTCAGTGAGATTTTCAGAGGTTTTGCTGGTCTGCAATCAGAACAACAAGGCATGTCGTATCTCAGATTTTAATGCATGGTAAGGGAGTGGTGTAAGACTGAAGGTTTTGGGTTTGATAGTCATAGCTTTTGCAAGTGGTCCAAAAAAGAGATGTTCAAGAGGGAAGGTTTGCATCCATCACACATAGGTACACAGGTACTTGGTGAGGAATTTAGATTTTTTTGTTTTTGGACAGACATTTAAACTAGATGAAGGGGGCAGAAATATAATTCATGAGGAAGGACCAGTAAAGACAAATAAGTGTATTCGGATTTGCGAAAGCGCAGTGGTTGGTGCAGCAGACACAGTGATTGGTTCAGTAGACACAGTGGTTGGTGCAGTAGATGCAATGGTCAGTGCAGTTATTGTTGGTAAGGAAGATACTGTTGGTGCGTTAGATGAAGTTGGGAATAAAGGTATTATGAAGCTTAGTAATCTTTGGGCAATGTGTACGAATGCTCGCAGCTTAGGAAACAAGATCTGTGAGCTGACGGCCATTATGTCTAGAGAGGATATGTCATGACTGGCAGGAGTAGACAAGACAAGAGACAGTGGGCCCTAGATCTGAACCCACCCACTGTCACCTGCCTACTTGCCTCAGTCGACCCTAAACGGTCGCGGACAACCACGGAGTCGGTCCCTACACTGCGTAGGTGAATACACAAAACGTAGACAGACAAACGAAACACAATAGAGGATAGTCAACTAGCAGGGTCAAAACCAAACAGACAACGCAGTACAAAATCAGAAGGAGCGCGGATAGTCAAATGGCAGGCAAGAGGTCAGAATACGGGTAGAGCAATAGCAAGGGGATTAGGACAGGGAACGCTGGGAAAGGAGCAGGGGAGCTGGGACTAGAAACAACTAATAACCAGCAGGGAACAGAGGATCTGACTGCTTTTTATCCTGGATCAGAGACTAGGTCCAGCAGCTGATTGGATCAGCTCTGATCCCAGCACCAAGCTCAGCTGAACAGATCTAGCAGTGCAGTAACCCCTGCACTGCCAGAAGTCTGACAGGCAAGGCAGGTGTGGCTGGAAAGTAAAACACAGTTCATTCAGTGCAAACACAGACAGAAATTCAGCGCTTCCTCGGCCGCCCGGCACAGACTGAGGAGCGCAAAGTCACATTCCTAACAGTACCCCCCCTCTTATGAGGGGCCTCAGGACCCTCACTCAAAGGACGAGGCTTAGAGGGGTTACAATTATGAAATTGTCTAATGAGACGGGGAGCGTGGACATCTCGGCTTGCCACCCAAGTCCGTTCTTCCGGGCTGAACCCCTTCCAATGAATGAGGTATTGAACGGAGTTCTGCACCCGGCGAGAGTCCAGAATTTTCTCAATTTCAAACTCAAGCTCCCCTTGAATGACCAGGGGATCTGGAGGAATAGACGGCAACACAGGAGTGATATACCTTTTCAATAGAGCCTTATGGAACACATAATTAATTTTCATGACTCTTGGCAATTGCAACCTGAAAGAAACAGGGTTAATTATCTCAGTGATGACATATGGCCCAATGTATTTGGGTGCCAGTTTTCCAGACGGAACCCTAAGTTTCAAGTTTTTGGTGGAAAGCCACACCTTGTCACCCACTAGGTATTCTGGGCCAGATATGTAACTTTTGTTGGCTTGTTTTTTCGATAATTCCTGGGCTTTAACCAAGTTCTCAAGAGCTTGGGCCCAGACTGTGCACAGTCTTCTATAGGTTTTTTCAGCTGACGGGTTAACAGATTCAGCAGCATGCGCAGATGAAAACCTCGGATTAAAACCATAATTGCAGAAAAACAGCGACATTTTGGTAGAATGATTTTCTCTATTATTGAGGGCGAATTCTGCCAAGGACAAATACTCCTTCCATTTGTCCTGGGCACTAGAAACAAAGCATCTTAGAAATTGTTCTAATGATTGGTTGACTCTTTCATTCTGCCCATTGGTCTGAGGATGGAAAGCAGATGAAAATGCCAACGAAGTTCCCAATCGACCACAGAACTCCCTCCAGAACTTAGAGACAAACTGCACCCCTCTATCAGACACAATGTTCTCTGGAACCCCATGAAGTCGTAAAATATGATTGATGAACAGAGATGCTACGTGCATTAGGGAGTTTCTTAAGGGGAATCAGATGACACATTTTAGAAAATCTATCAGTTACGACCCAGATAACAGTCTTCCCTTTTGAAGGTGGCAAGTCAGTGATAAAATCCATTGAAATGTGGGTCCAGGGTCTCTCAGGCAAAGGGAGAGGATGTAGAAGACCTTCAGGTAATCTACGAGGAACCTTGGACCTGGCACAGACCTCACAGGCCTCAACAAACAGTTTAGTATCTCTGGCCCAAGATGGCCACCAATAATACCGTGAGAGCAGATACTTTGTGCCAGCAATGCCCGGGTGACCTGCTAAAACTGAACAGTGGGTCTCTTCAAGAACTCTGAGTCGAAGGTTGGGGGGTACAAAGAGTTTTCCCTCCGGGATGTTCCTAGGGGCTAGGGATTGTGAATCTACCACCTGGGCGGCAAGGTCAGGTTGGAGGGTGGCAACGACCACACCTGGTGCTAAAATAGTCTCAGGTTCTTCCCTGGGGGCATTGCTGGCCTCAAAGCTGCGAGACAGAGCATCCGCTCGGACATTCTTAGAACCCGGACGGAAGGTAATTTCAAAATGGAACCTGGTAAAAAATAACGCCCACCTTGCCTGTCGAGGAGTAAGGCGCTTAGCTTTATCAAGGTATAAGAGATTTTTATGATCAGTCAAAACCCTGATCTTATGTTTAGCCCCTTCAAGGAAGTGTCTCCACTCATCAAAGGCCCATTTAATGGCCAACAACTCCCTGTTACCAATGTCATAATTACATTCAGTTTTAGAGAACTTCCTTGAAAAATAGGCTACAGGTCTAAGATTAGTGAGGGTCTCGGAACCTTGTGAGAGGACCGCTCCAACCCCCACTTCTGAAGCATCTACCTCGATGATGAATGGCTGATCTAAATCTGGCTGAATAAGCACTGGGGCCTCAGAAAAACATTTTTTCAACTGTCCAAATGCCTGTACAGCTTCGGGACTCCAGTTCACAAGATCAGCTCCTTTTCTGGTTAAGTCAGTCAGTGGTTTGGCAATGACTGAGAAGCCTTTAATAAATTTTCTATAATAATTGGCAAATCCTAAAAATCGTTGCAGGGCCTTTAGACTAGTAGGTCGTTCCCATTTCTCAATAGCAGCCACCTTCAGTGGGTCCATACAGAAGGAGTTAGGGGTGATAATGTAACCCAGAAAAGAGACCTTTTGGATCCCGAACTGGCATTTGGACAGTTTAGCGTACAGATGGTTCAATCTGAGCAATTCCATAACCTTACGAACATGAGCTATGTGTGAGGCCCAATCAGGAGAGAAGATTAAAATGTCATCCAGATAAACTACTAAAAATTGCCCAAGATATTTACGGAAAACATCATTAACAAAATGTTGAAAAACTGCCGGCGCGTTGCTTAACCCAAATGGCATAACCAGATATTCAAAATGCCCTTCAGGCGTATTAAAGGCAGTTTTCCACTCGTCCCCCTCCCTAATTCTTATCAGATTGTAGGCCCCACGTAGGTCAATCTTGGAGAACCACTGGGCGCCCACAATCTGATTGAATAGATCCGGAATCAGGGGAAGGGGATGTTGGTTCTTAATGGTAATCTTGTTTAGTTCACGATAATCAATACAAGGTCTAAGACCACCATCTTTTTTCCCCACAAAAAAGAACCCAGCCCCTAAGGGAGAGCAAGATGGACGAATGTGACCTTTGCGAAGGCTGTCCTGGATATATTCTCGCATGGCCTCCCTCTCAGGTCTAGACAGATTGAAGATTCTTCCCTTAGGATACTTGGATCCTGGCATCAAGTCAATCGCACAATCATAAGGTCGGTGTGGCGGTAGCACCTCCACAGCCTTCTCATCAAAGACATCAGCAAAGTCAGATAAATACAATACAATGAGAAGCACAATTTGGCCCCCATTTAATCAATTCCCTGTTAGACCAGTCAAACACAGGATTATGCTGGTCCAACCAGGGCAAACCCAAAATAATGTCAGAGGATAAGTTATCCATAACCAGAAAATCAAGATTTTCTTTGTGAACTGATCCAATTTGCACCTCAAGATGCGGAGTGATGTACTGGATTTCACCCCGGGCCAAAGGGGTAAAATCAGCACCAGTAATAGTTAATGGACATTTAAGCAGAAGAGGGCAAATTCCCAAGCATGACCAAAATGCAGAGCTAATAAAATTGGCAGAAGCTCCAGAATCCACATGAGCATACCCAGAAATACACTTATTACCTAAAAACAACGAGATGGGCAACATCAATTTGTTCTTATTTTCTAGAGGTACCTGTGCGCCTGAGTGACTCCCTCGACAGTCACTCAGACGCTGGAGTCTTTTCGCCGATTGACCAGGCTTGGATGGACATTCTTTCACCCAGTGACCAGACTTGCCACAGTACAGGCAGAGATTGTGCTGTAGCCGAAGAGCTTGTCGGGTGTGGGTGTCAGCAGCACCTAGTTGCATGGGGTCTTCTTGTGACAACAGAGGAACAGAAGGATTAGACTTAGGAGTATAGTTAGGGAAAGAAAGAGGTTTAGAAGCATCAGAGATGCTCTTTTCCCCACGTCTGTCTCTGAGTCTCCTGTCAACCCTTATCGCCAATGTCATAGTCCCTTCTAACGTGTCAGGGGTAGGGTACACGACTAATAGGTCCTTAAGTTGGTCAGACAACCCCATCCTAAATTGGCACCTCAATGCTGGATCGTTCCACCCTGAAGGAACACACCACTGCCGGAATTCTGCACAGTACTCCTCTACAGGTCTCTTACCCTGTCGCAGAGAAGTCAGCTGTCGCTCTACCACAGCGGTTCTGTCTGGGTCATCATATAGTAACCCCAGGGCATCAAAAAATTGGTCCACTGAAGATAATTCCATAGAATCAGGGGGTAACGAAAAAGCCCACTCCTGAGGAGGACCCTGCAAGAGAGACATGACAATGCCGACTCTTTGGGTTTCATCTCCTGAAGAGCGGGGACGTAACCGAAAAAATAATTTGCAACCTTCCTTGAAGATCCTGAAGGCCTTCCTGTCCCCTTTAAATTTTTCGGGGAGCAGAATCGGAGGTTCCAGAGGCATTGCCGCGGTCATGGTCACTTGCCGTGGTGTGGACTCCTGCTCCTGCACCTGTTGTGCAAGATTCTGAACTAGCCTGTTCAGACCTTGCATTTGCTCAACCAGAGCTTTCACAGGATCCATGATGCGAGATGACCCGCAAAAGAAAAAAAAAAAAAAAAAAAAAAAAAAAATATATATATATATATATATATATATATATATATATATATATATATATTTTTTTTTTTTTTTAAAGGCTGGTTATTCTGTCATGACTGGCAGGAGTAGACAAGACAAGAGACAGTGGGCCCTAGATCTGAACCCACCCACTGTCACCTGCCTACTTGCCTCAGTCGACCCTAAACGGTTGCGGACAACCACGGAGTCGGTCCCTACACTGCGTAGGTGAATACACAAAACGTAGACAGACAAACGAAACACAATAAAGGATAGTCAACTAGCAGGGTCAAAACCAAACAGACAACGCAGTACAAAATCAGAAGGAGCGCGGATAGTCAAATGGCAGGCAAGAGGTCAGAATACGGGTAGAGCAATAGCAAGGGGATTAGGACAGGGAACGCTGGGAAAGGAGCAGGGGAGCTGGGACTAGAAACAACTAATAACCAGCAGGGAACTGAGGATCTGACTGCTTTTTATCCTGGATCAGAGACTAGGTCCAGCAGCTGATTGGACCAGCTCTGATCCCAGCACCAAGCCCAGCTGAACAGATCTAGCAGTGCAGTAACCCCTGCACTGCCATAAGTCTGACAGGCAAGGCAGGTGTGGCTGGAAAGTAAAACACAGTTCATTCAGTGCAAACACAGACAGAAATTCAGCGCTTCCTCGGCCGCCCGGCACGGACTGAGGAGCGCAAAGTCACATTCCTAACAGGATATGGACCTAGTTGCTGTAACTGAGACTTGGTTCAAAGATTCGAATGATTGGGAAATAGCCATATTGGGATATATTTTGTACATGAAAGAGGTATCTGTTATTAGAATAGGTGTTATCTATAGGCCTCCGGGGCAAAGTAAAAACTATGATAACATGCTGATGGATGAAATGACTAAAATGTCATTAAAGGGGGACATTGTAGTTATGGGTGACTTCAACATGCCAGATGTGGATTGGAATATTCCTTCTGGCAAGAATATAATAGAGACCCTTCCAGGGGCATCTCTAAAACAGCTTGTGAAGTCACCAACCAGAGGAGAGAACATTCTAGATTTAGTGTTTACTAATGGGGATCGGGTGTCTGAAGTTAGAGTGGAAGAAAACTTAGGTTCCAGTGACCACCAGTGTTTATGGTTTGACATACAAACTGACTGTGTCCAATCCCATACTACAACAAGAGTACTGGATTTTAGGAAGACAGATTTTAAGAAAATGGGGGAGTATTTAGATAAAGAATTAAGAGGGTGGGATAAAACATCAGGAGCAAGCACTTATAGTATTAAAAAATGCCATAAATAAGGCAACTAGACTACATGTATGAGAAGTTAGCAAAAGTAAAAGGAAGAAGAATCTATTATGGTTTACTAGAGAGGTTAAAGGAAAAAAGGCAGACTACATGAAGTATAAGGAGACTGGGAATGAAGCTGACAGAGAGACGTATAAAATTATACAGAAGGAGGCAAAGACGATTATAAATACTGCTTAAGCCTCAAAAGAAATGGCAAAATCTGTTAAGAAGGGGAATAAAACCTTCTTCAGATATATAAGTGACAGGAAGAAGAAGAATGGCTGCAGCATTTCTAAAATAAGTAATTGGTAGAATACGTTTATTGATGGAGATAAAGCGGTGGCTGACTATTTGAATAGTCACTTTTGCTCAGTGATTTCAGAAGGAGGCCTTCACAATCACAGGATGGTTGGACACAGCATTGCCTCCAGCTATATGGGTTCAGCTCCAGCATTTTCAGAGGCTGAAGTTGCAGAGGAACTTGCCCGTTTAAAGTTGAATAAGGCAATGGGTCCAGGTGGTGTCCACCCCAGGGTTCTTAAAGAACTCGGATCTGTTATTGCTGCCCCCTGACAGATCTGTGTAAACAATCCCTGCTAACAGGAGATGTCCCTGATAATTGCCCAATGTTATACCCATCCACAAGAACGGGAGTAGAGAAGAGCCCAGTACCTACAGGCCAGTGTGTTTAACATCTGTAGTAGTAGAAATGATGGAAACGTTTCTAAAAAAAGAAGATAATACAGATCCTTCTAAAAAAATTAGCATATAGTGCTAAAGTTCATTATTTTCCATAATATAATGATAAAAATTAAACTTTCATATATTTTAGAATCATTGCACACCAACTGAAATATTTCAGGCCTTTTATTGTTTTAATCCTGATGATTTTGACATACAGCTCATGAAAACTGAAAAATCCTATCTCAAAAAATTAGCATATCATGAAAAGTGCCCTAAACGAGCTATTAACCTAATCATCTGAATCAACTAATTTACTCTAAACACCTGCAAAAGATACCTGAGGCTTTTAAAAACTACCAGCCTGGTTCATTACTCCAAACAGCCATCATGGGTAAGACTGCGAACCTGACTGCTGTCCAGAAGGCCATCATTGACACCCTCAAGCAAGAGGGTAAGAAATTTCTGAACAAATAGGCTGTTCCCAGAGTGCTGTATCAAGGCACCTCAATGGGAAGTCTGTGGGAAGGAAAAAATGTGGCAGAAAACGCTGCACAACGAGAAGAGGTGACCGGACCCTGAGGAAGATTGTGGAGAAGGACCGATTCCAGACCTTGATGGACCTGCGGAAGCAGTGGACTGAGTCTGGAGTAAAAAGATCCAGAGCCACTGTGCACAGGCGTGTGCAGGAAATGGACTACAGGTGCCGCATTGCCCAGGTCAAGCCACTTTTGAACCAGAAACAGCGGCAGAAGCGCCTGACCTGGGCTACAGAGAAGCAGCACTGGACTGTTGCTCAGTGGTCCCAAGTACTTTTTTCTGATGAAAGCAAATTTTGCATGTCATTCAAAAATCAAGGTGCCAGGACTGGGGAGAAGGAAATGCCAAAATGCCTGAAGTCCAGTGTCAAGTACCCACAGTCAGTGATGGTCTGGGGTGCCATGTCAGCTGCAGGTGTTGGTCCACTGTGTTTTATCAAGGGCAGGGTCAATGCAGCTAGCTATCAGGAGATTTTGGAGCACTTCATGCTTCCATCGGCTGAAAAACTTTATGGAGATGAAGATTTCATTTTTCAGCATGACCTGGCACCCGCTCACAGTGCCAAAACCACTGGTAAATGGTTTACTGACCATGGTGGTAGTGTGCTCAATTGGCCTGCCAACTCGCCTGACCAGAACCCCATAGAGAATCTGTGGGATATTGTGAAGAGAAAGTTAAGAGACGCAAGACCCAACACTCTGGATGAGCTTAAGGTTGCTATCAAGGCATCCTGGGCCTCCATAACACCTGAGCAGTGCCACAGGCTGATTGCCTCCATGCCACGCCACATTGAAGCAGTCATTTCTGCAAAAGGATTCCCGACCAAGTATTGAGTGCATAACTGAACATAATTATTTGAAGGTTGACTTTTTTTTTTATTAAAAACACTTTTCTTTTATTGGTCGGATGAAATATGCTAATTTTTTTAGACAGGATTTTTGAGTTTTCATGAGCTGTATGCCAAAATCATCAGTATTAAAACAATAAAAGACCTGAAATATTTCAGTTGGTGTGCAATGATTCTAAATATACACAGAAAAGTTCCATCATGTTTTTTGTGTTCTTATGTAGATACGTTCATTTGAAAAAGTACTGTTTACGCATACTAAAATAAAAAAAATTGTCAGACGTAATGGCGCAAAACCACTTTATAATTTATTTATAATACATTTTTAAAGAAAACAAGTCCTGCTGCTCTCTAGAGTGACAATTGTCGGTTCCGGAACAGTATATCACTGCAGTTATTAAACAACTTAAAAATGGAAGCTGTAGAATGTGCAAGGTTGTGTTCACGACACAAATAAGGTAAACCCACATTGGAAAATCCCAAATTAAAATACTTCCCTAAAACAGTTAAAATCTATTCAGGCTTACTGAAGCTAAACTGTAATATATCAGCTTTTTTTTACTGGTCGTATGAGCCAACCTGTGGAGAATGGATTCGTGTATTAAGAAGGTAGGACAAGCTTTATCTTTTCAATGTACTACAATGCATATTTTTCAAGCAGGTTAATTGAATAATAGATTTGACATGGAAAAATTACATCTGCCAGCTGCAGCAAAAAATATTGTCGTGTTAAGCAAATGAGTTGTCATAGGCATGAGATCCATCTCAAAGCTGGCAAATTACACATATACTGTATATATATTCTTACAGTTACTACTTTGAACGTTATATATTATTATGTATGCAAACGCTGGCAGCTGATAGGACACACTGTATATGTGTACACACTGCTTCATTGATGAATAGTGTTGAAGATTTGTTAAGAAGCTCATTGTACGGCTGTAGAATATTTTCTTACTTTTTCTGTAACTTACACTTGTTTGACTTGTGTATCTCACAATACATCAATTTATCAACTGTAACAATCATTTTATGTGTAATAAAGCTTATCCTTATCTTATACTTTTGTGATTACAACTGTCCTTGTAATATTAGATTCGTGGCCTTACATAC
Source organism: Dendropsophus ebraccatus (assembly GCF_027789765.1). Classification (NCBI taxonomy): domain Eukaryota; kingdom Metazoa; phylum Chordata; class Amphibia; order Anura; family Hylidae; genus Dendropsophus; species Dendropsophus ebraccatus. The sequence continues at coordinate 74,855,182 of NC_091454.1, forward strand.
AAACACACAGATAAGGAAAAACTTCTATAAGCCAGAATGGTCTTCTTAAAGAGGACCTGTCTCTACATGACAGGCTGGGTACCAGGAGGCTCCCCTAACTGCCTAATAAATCAATGGCTAGCCATTTGCACACGAAGCTTTGAAAATCAGGTGCATATTGGGTGCAGTGACCCTATCCCAGAAATCTGCGGTAGCCCAAGGACAGGCATCACTGGAAACTGGTTCACCTGAAGGCTACTGCCTCCTGGTTTCCAGCTATTCTTGTTCCACAATAGCCCCCCTCCCATTCCCGAGATCGGAGCCCTGATTTCCTGCTGTACATGTAGTGACACGTCTTCATTAAAGAAGAGGGATAATATATAATGGGAAATTTTGCACATGGACATTTTAGTTAGATCAGGGTTTTTTTTTATGAGAGGTGTTGCTGTATATAGAATCAAACATAAGAAGACATATGTCAGAACCAGACTTCAGAACCAGACAACTGTGTATTTCCACACTCCCCAAAAAAGGCATTACCCTAAATTCAAAGAGCATATGATGCTCCTCTAAGGGAACCCTCACACATGCTTTTTGATATTCAGCAAAACCAATATATATTCACACAAATTCCTTCATAGAGGGGAAAGATCACACTTAAGATAGATCTATGAAGTCACTGAATTTGAGGGGGCATCCAGGAGCTTCAATTATGCCTCTCTCCCAAGATATAACAGCAACCATATACTGCAACCACCTATGTTTTTCTGTATGCCCATTACCTTCCATGTTAAAGCAGGTTGGTAGCCGCTCATGATTTTTACTGTTTCTCCAGAGAACTTAGATTGTTACCTGTGTTAAAGGGGTGGGATACATTAAATCAAATTCTAGTTTATTCATTTAATTTTCTAAAAAGTTCCATGATCCCTGGCTAATATGCTTTACCAGGGTAACATAATCCTATATATTTGTTTGCTTTGCTATTTGTACTGTATAGGAATGCTAGGATAATGTAAGTTTGCTGTTGTGTCAATTTCGTATGAAAGCTTTACTCTAATTCACACTTTTTATTTAAACAGTATATGTATTAATAGTTCATTCTCATCACATTCCAAATTCCCATTGCTGGAAGATTCCCCAATAAAATACTCTATATAGAACACTGCATTGGGTGGCATTGTCCATGACCGTGGTGTGAATGGATAGAGTGAAAGTCACTTTACAGCACTGCTAGAAACCATAACATTCCTTAATCTTTTTTGCAAACAAGCAATCCAGGTGATAGAAGGCAGTTTTATTGAAGTGTAAAGCTGAGACAATACATAGGGAGCATGTGCTGGGATCCCATATTTACATTTAAGCTATTGTCTTTCAGTCTATGGCCAGAAACTACAAGGGACAACTGCTGCAATTTAAATAGTATTACGTGTTAGTGACGTGTAAAACGAGAAGGACATAAATATCTGCTATCTCACTCACCTAATTTATGGAACTCTGCAACAAAGGTAAACCAAAGACATCTGACTATTCTGCCAATAATCATAGAAGCATCATAACCTATATAGGAATTTATACTTTACTTATATGTCCTTCACAGATTACTGTGCTAAATATTGAATGCAGGAAGATTCATTATGGTAAGCAACAATCTGTGTAAGCTTTTATCTTATTAAGTAAATGATCTATCAATGATTTATTTGAGCTTACCATTACTTGGTCAATTTGACTAAAAATTCAGTTAAACATTTTAGATTGTATTGCTTTTGTTTTATGATTTGGTATTAGTGTATATAGCTATTTGAAGCTTATATACAGCTTAGTATGAAGCTCATAAAAACGTATCCATATGAGTACAATGACCAATACTAAGGATGTTTTAAGTATGTTACGCTACCCATAGAAATCTCTTACTTTTCATACTAATTTAAGATGGGCTACTTTAGGGGAAGAAAGAGACAAGATCAATAAAATTAGATTAAAAAAAATCAAGTAAAAATGTAACAGGAGAGAAAGATATAAAGAAGAAAGTACAACAAAATTAGGTCCAAATAAACAAGGTACATTACTACCTCCCAGATGTTAGCCAGTAATAACTTTAAATTGTTGATTGTTTTACATTTTTAGTTACTATATTATAGATCAATAACTTATGGTTATATATACTGTAGTAAGTTACTAAACCCTCTTCCTGGAAAGACAATCAAGGCATAGATAATACAGAGAGGTGTAGATTTACAAAATAATATAGTGGGGAGGAATTACTATTGTTTGATTGTCTGATATGCCTATGCATCATTTATTATTTTGGTACATGCTGGTTAGTAAATCGCTGCCCAGTTGCAAAATACAAAAAATACAAAATAATTGACACCTTTGATTTCTTTTTCTTTCTTTTTTTTCTTTTTTATAGCTTACGCTTAAAATGGCTCTAGAAATGAGTCTTTTTCATAGGTAAATTTATTGGGGAAACTTTCATCCATCTAGCCATGTCCCTGTTTCATAAAAAAACAGGGGGAAAAAGTGTTATACAAGCAGTGTACATTACTGGTAGATGGCATGTACATGATGTGCTCCAAATTTTGGCATGAGGAGGACAGACACATTTCATTGAATTAATTCTCTTTGTTTGGTTACACATAGTGCATCATTTCCAAACCTGGGATAATTTTTAGTTCTCATTATTTATATAAAACCAACATACCTGCAGCATAATGAGCCCTAATATAATACTGGTCATATACCTCTAACTGCAATACAATGAGCAATAATTTAAGGTTTATATTACATGATTTTGTACAGTATGTGGTAGTAATTTAGAATATCTCTATTAATATTTTACACCATTCTGTCCATTAAAATGAATATCAGAAAAAATGTCAGAAAATATAATTTTATTGGACAGTAGACACAATCTTCCAGCAGATGCAGTGAGTAAATCCACAGTAAGTGAATTTAAAGGCTATGTTAACACATAGTATTCTGCCTTTTTTTTTTCTTCTCAACCAAAACCAGGAGTAGAACTAACAAGACAAAAAATATAATGGAAAGATTTGCCCAGTTCCTCTGTGTTCCACCCACTCTTGGTTTTGGTTGATAAAAGACTGATCAAAAGACTGACGAAAATACTATGTGTGAACATAGCCTAAGGGTGACATCCTGCACCCTGTGTAAACCCTCCCCAGTACCTTATAGCTGCTGGGTACAGTGTTCTGATGCTGTGGGTGGCATTCTGCTGTGGGGGGTTGGGAGCAGCTTGTTATTTTAAAAAACGTCACCCTTTTGCAAACTATGGGAAACGGCATCAGAGCTCTGTGCCTGGTAGTCTCCTATATGTCAAATGACTTTTAATAAATGTCTGATTGGTGAAAGACTAAATTTAACCATCTCCAAGAACTGGTTGGTGCCTACCATTTGTGACCCTATATGCAGGGTTACTCTCTGCTGCAATGAATGGGTAATGAAAACCTAATTTTAGCACAGGTTTCATTGATTTAGGCTTAATAGGTAATTAATGCAGAAAGTAAAAAAAAGTGTATATATACGTATAAAATGTATTATTCTGATAATTGATATCTAATGATGGGGACATATAGCTGAGTACAGCAAGGCAAGACTATAAATATATGTCTGTTTGGTGTTCTACTGTGATAAGCAATTGGCTGAGCAAACTGAACTGAACTCAGACTAAGATATAAATAGTGACATATTAACAACTATGTGCATTCAAAGATTATAAATCTCTTGAATCTTAAAATATTATTGTTATATTAAATAATATTATTATAATGTTATTGGCTTTTGTACAGAATTTTATGGAACCAGATATATTACATGAAGAATTTGAAGATGCCCTAGAGGTACTACAAGAAAACTCAACCTGCATCAATGAAGTTCAGCAATTAACAGGTACAAAAAGATTTCAAGTGTAAATATCTGTGGGGGGGGGGGGGGGGGGGGGGGGGGGGGGGGGGGGGGGGGGGGGGGGGGGGTTGGGGGGGGTCGGGGAGTGAGTCTGAGTGGGCCCACAACCAATTATGTTACCCTTAGGGAACCTCAACAGACATTGCTTTCCAACTAATAAAGGACATATTCTACTACATTACTCATAGTGAATAAGGATTAAGAGCGGTGTAAAAGGCTTTCTACATTTCACCTGTATAACTGTGTAAAAAGTAGAGGGGTTAGGCAAGATTATAATATTATAGGGAATGGAGGCAAATTGTAATAGCACATACAATCTGGCAGGTATGGTGCTGGTTTTGAAAGAAAGCAACTATGTATTTTTTTTTAAATCCTGGTAACCTCTTTGACCTGACTATCCCTGACTACATATAATGGTGGTATATGTAATAAACTTTTAGACATGTTAGAAGGTGGTTGTGCTCTCATGTTGGGATGGTACATGTGTATGCAATACAAGATACATCATAAGCTGGGAAAACTGGGTGACCTCCATCATACTGAGTACAAGATGCTGGAAAGCTGGGTGACCTCCATCATACTGAGTACAAGATGCTGGAAAGCTGGGTGACCTCCATCATACTGAGTACAAGATGCTGGAATGCTGGGTGACCTCCATCATACTAAGTACAAGATGCTGGAAAGCTAGGTGACCTCCATCATACTGACTGAAACATGCTTTAAAGCTGGGTGACCTCTATCATACTGATTGCAACATGCTGGAAAGCTGAGTGACCTCCATCATACTGAGTACAATAGGCTGGAAAGCTGGGTGACCTCCATCATACTGACTGCAATATGCTGGAAAGCTGGGTGACCTCTATCATACTGACTGCAAGATGCTGGGAGGACACTATTATACTGACTACAAGATGCTGGGAAAGCTGGGTGATCTCCATCACACTAACTATATGATGCTGGGAAAGTGATCACATCATACTAAGTACAATAGAAGATGCTGGGAAAGCTGGGTGACCTCTAACTGGCAGTGATAGAGTTACCATCCTTCATGCTGTACAGCCTCTCTATCCATATCAGGTCCTTTGCACTCTGGCAGTGATAGTTAAAGGGGTAGTGCAGTGTAAAGCATTAATTCACTAAATAACTTACCTTACAAAGTTATACAACATTGTAATGTGTGTTATTTAAGTAAGTGTCCCCCTTCCCCGTGTCCCCCCCCCCCTCCTAGGCTAGGCTCGGAAGTGTGATGCTGTATAGTTACAGAATCACTGTCGACCCCAGCTGCCATCTTGGGACGGACCCAAGGAGACTGGCCGGACCGCTCCAGCCCTCCCTCATGCCGGCCCTCCTCCAGCGAGTCATCAGCTGCTCAGCCGCCATTGGCTGAGCATAGTTATGCTTAGCCAATCGCCGAGTTGAGTTACTTTTTAAAGATAAACGCACATAGAAAATGTACAGTGGCACTCACCGAGCCAGTCGAAGCGCGGTAGCGCGAAACGATCGTCGCTCCTTCCCAGTGGAATGCACTTGTTTGTTGCTCTATATATGCCCTGAAATAAAGCATCATTTTAAGGATTCGGTGAGTGCCACTGTACATTTTCTATGTGCGTTCATCTACTCCACTCCACTTATTTCAGTAGAGCACCACCGATACAGTGACTATTGCCCGGACCTGGCTAAGGGTTTAATTAGCCGTGTATTTGCATGTCTGAGTGCCCACTCTTTACTCTTTATATTCACTTTTTAAAGATATAACTAATGCAGGATACTTTTTCCAGTTGCATGTTAGTCACTAGGAGTCATACCTGCCAGCTTTTAAAAAGGGGCATCAGGAAGATTTGGGAAATGGGAATAAATAAAGAATCACGAATAGAGCATATGACCCCCTTCAGCAGACTACAGAATGTTTACAGGCTAAAAGCCAGATACCCTAAATAAAAATACACCCTATACATAAAGACAGACTAGATACAGACCACTGCTATCATATTATTTTATAGCACATGGAGGGTTATAGCCGCCAGGAGTCAAAAGCCAAGCATTCGGTGGTTTGCAATCCCAAACTTATTGTAAGTAAAATTGCATAAATGACGCACTGTAACAAAAAATCTTTATCATGCAGATGAATGCAAAAACTACACAAGCATCTTCAATAACTATCCACAATGCAACATCTACATCACAGCACCTTCTGAAGAGGCAATTACACAAATGTGGATGGATACAGCTGTAAGTAAATTTTCTATTTAGTAGTAAAATGTAAGGGGGGAGCCCTCTACTCTAAAGAAGTAGACGTGTGTAGTTCTCTTTATGCAATATTATTATTTTGTTGCCATTATGTGTAATGTAGCATACTGTTTTCACTTTTTGCACCTTTAGGCTAGGTTCACACTATGTAACTGTGCGGCTGTATTTTTATGCGGCTGTAAATGTGCGGATGAAACTACGGCCGTGGGAAAAAATAGACATGCGGCTGAAAACATACGGTCATTTACTTGGAAATCTGGTTCAACTAAAAATAACAAATAAAATCTTAAGAAAGTGATGCAAACACCTCTGGATGCATCTGGGAAAGCAGGGAAACAGTTTACAGGAATCGCTATTACCGGGGTTTGCGATCCTCTGCAGTATGCCGATGCCTCTCATGGTTAATATATTGAATTAATAAAACACATTTTCGTTGTAATAAAGTCCCTTTCATTGTTCAATAATTAAACTTAAACGATTCCATCATTTTGCAATTAAATATACTGTTAAAATAAATATATATATAAATAAATGTATATTTATATATATTTATTTTTTGACAGTATATTTAATTGCACAATGATGGATTCGTTAGAATTCAATTATTGAACAACGAAACTGATTTTATTTCAACGAAAATGTGTTTTATTAATTAAATATTAATTAGTACAGGAAGCTCCATAAGCCGTTAATTCATATTGCCGGCAATAGAGCATTCTGTACTAATCATCACTTTACTTTAATTAAAACATCAAATGTTTCTTCTAATTATGTTATCACAATAGCATTATTAGAAGAAACATTTAGAATTATATGTGCGCTCAGCTGATTGGCTGATCGGATGAGCGCACGTATAATTAGCGGGTCCGCAGCACAGTGACTTCATTGTGCTGCGGACCAGCGAAGAGGACACATCGGGGTGAGTATAGAGCTCTCCCCACCCCCTCCCCAGCACTGCACCCCTCCCAGCAAGGAAGGGGGGTCACTTAACCCCTTCCTTGCTGGGATGGGTGCAGTCTGACATCAGTCTGGCCCCCAAGGGGTTAAGGGGGATGCAATACATCCTCCCTTAACCCCTTGGGGGCCAGACTGTAAGCAGCGATCTGTAAAGATGCTGCATACTGTAAGGAGCACAACACCGCTCACAATGATGGGTGTTGTGCTCCTGTTTGTGTGTTTTTTGTGTGTTTCTCCCTTTTTGTTTTTCAGATATCGGTATCCTGTGGATTACGTCGGATTCCGCGGACTACGACGATGACCAGCGGTTGTTTTTTTTTTTTTTTTAATAAAATGGTCAATGAGGGGTGTGGGGGTGTTTTTATTTGAATAAAAAAATTTTTAACTTGTGTCTTGTCTTTATTTCTTTACTTTATAGACTTAGTAGTGGAAGCCGTCTAATACGGCTTGGACGGAATCCATTACTAAGTTGGGGCCTAGTGTTAGCCGGTATAAAATGCCTAACACTAACCCCCTATTATTACCCCAGTACCCAATGCCACCAGGGGTACTGGGAAGAGCCGGGTGCCAGTGGTCCCGGAGCGTCAAAATTGGCGCTCCTGGACCGGGCGGTAGCAGGCTAGTAAGATTTAGGCTGGGGAGGGCCTAAAACAATGGCTCTTCCCACCCTGGTGTTACCAGGCTGCTGTCGTTTGGTTTTTAACCCGGCTGGTTATAAAAATAGGGGGGACCCTATGCGGGTTTTTTTAAATAAATAAATAATTAAAAAAAAACGCATAGGGTCCCCCCTATTTTTATAACCAGCCGGGTTAAAAACCAAACGACAGCAGCCTGGTAACACCAGGGTGGGAAGAGCCATTGTTTTAGGCCCTCCCCAGCCTAAATCTTACCAGCCTGCTGCCGCCCGGTCCAGGAGCGCCAATTTTGACGCTCCGGGACCACTGGCACCCGGCTCTTCCCAGTACCCCTGGTGGCATTGGGTACTGGGGTAATAATAGGGGGTTAGTGTTAGCCATTTTATACCGGCTAACACTAGGCCCCAACTTAGTAATGGATTCCTTCTATTAGACGGCTTCCACTACTAAGTCTATAAAGTAAAGAAATAAAGACAAGACACAAGTTAAAAAATTTTTTTATTCAAATAAAAACACCCCCACACCCCTCATTGACCATTTTATTAAAAAAAAAAAAACAAACAACCGCTGGTCATCGACGTAGTCCACGGAATCCGACGTAATCCCCAGGATACCGATATCTGAAAAACAAAAAGGGAGAAACACACAAAAAACACACAAACAGGAGCACAACACCCATCATTGTTAGCGGTGTTGTGCTCCTTACAGTATGCAGCATCTTTACAGATCGCTGCTTACAGTCTGGCCCCCAAGGGGTTAAAGGACAACTCCCGCGGGACCCCAAAAAAAAAAAAAACACAGACACACACAGACACCATACTCACCATCTCTCCGGTGACGATCGCCACTCGATTCGCCCGCCGTCCGCCTCTCCGTCGCCGCCTTCCGCCATCCAGCGATGTCTCCAACTTCCGGGTCCAGGGGATAGAAAAGGCTGCCAGTGCGCTTGCGCACCGGCAGCCTTTTCATTGGCTGGAGCGCATCACATGGCTTCCAGCAAGCTCAGCCAATCAGGGCTGAGCAAGCTGGAAGCCATGTGATGCGCTCCAGCCAATGAAAAGGCTGCTGGTGCGCATGTGCACCAGCAGCCTTTTCATCCCCATTCACTTTGCATGAAGACGCCGAGGAGGAAGAAGACCCGGACCGCCCCTCGGCTCTGACGTCGTCGTCACCAGATGCCGCCCCGGAGAAGAGGACCGTGACGATCGTAATAGGTAATGTATACATTCCTTAACTTCCGGGGTGGGGGGTCGGGGGTCCGAAAGTGGGGGAAGGGGGCCAGGCCGGGTATTTAACCACATTACAAAGTTATATAACTTTGTAATGTGTGTTAAATGAGCAAAAAAAATTTTTTGTGGGAGTTGTCCTTTAAGGGAGGATGTATTGCATCCCCCTTAACCCCTTGGGGGCCAGACTGATGTCAGACTGCACCCATCCCAGCAAGGAAGGGGTTAAGTGACCCCCCTTCCTTGCTGGGAGGGGTGCAGTGCTGGGGAGGGGGTGGGGAGAGCTCTATACTCACCCCGATGTGTCCTCTTCGCTGGTCCGCAGCACAATGAAGTCACTGTACTGCGGACCCGCTAATTATACGTGCGCTCAGCCGATCAGCCAATCAGTTGAGCGCACATATAATTCTAAATGTTTCTTCTAATAATGCTATTGTGATAACATAATTAGAAGAAACATTTGATGTTTTAATTAAAGTAAAGTGATGATTAGTACAGAATGCTCTATTGCCGGCAATATGAATTAACGACTTACTGGAGCTTCCTGTACTAATTAATATTTAATTAATAAAACACATTTTCGTTGAAATAAAATCAGTTTCGTTGTTCAATAATTTATTTCTAACGAATCCATCATTGTGCAATTAAATATACTGTCAAAAAATAAATATATATATAAATATACATTTATTTATATATATATATTTGGATTTGTTAGAATTAAATTATTGAACAACAAAAGGGACTTTATTACAAAGAAAATGTGTTTTATTAATTTAATATATTAACTATTAGAGGCATCGGCATTCGGCATCATTGCCGGCTATTTTTGAAGTACTCCGTACGGACCGCCTGTCAATCCACGGCCGCATTTCCAGCCGCAAACAATGGTCTTGTTAATTTTTTACGGGTCCATTTACGATAGGGCCGTAGATTCATACATAGTGTGCACTGTGCAGCCGTATATCGTATACTTTCCAGCGTACGCATGAACCACCAAAAATACAGCCGCACAGTTACATAGTGTGAACCTAGCCTTAAAGTGACTGTACCACCAGGCCCAGGCTGAAGCACTGGAGGTGGGCCAACCCACCCTTAGTGGGAGGAAACCCTAGCCCCTCGATGATAGGGTTCCATTGATTCTAATGGAGTCACGTCATGGAGGGGCTGGAGTTTCTTCCCACTAAGGGTGGGTCGGCCCACTTCCAGTGCTTCAGCCTGGGCCTGGTGGTACAGTCACTTTAAATCATTGGATGTGGTGAGGCAACAGAGGAGAATACTTTGACATTCTATATACATGCTATATTATAGTGTACCAACCAACAAAGTGTAGACACTCCTACGTAAGTAATGTGTAGGAAATCTTTAGGGTACAAACACACACACCATATACGCAGCAGATCTGCAGCAGATTTGATGGTGCAGATTTGATGCTGTGTTCAGTTATTTAGATCTAATCTGCTGCGTATCTGCTGCGTATCACAGCAGAAAATACGCTGCGTATACGGTGTGTGTTTGTACCCTTAAAGTCATTTTACCTTACATTGCTGGGTTTTTAGCATAATTAAAAGTGCAATAGATGGATGATCACTAAGTAGTGGAGTCCTTTGTTAATTTCTGCAAGTTCCACTAGATGGCACCAAAAAGAAAGTTTCATATCTAATAAAATGGCTTATAACGGCAGCTGAACTCGTACAATTCAGCATAGATTTTTTAATGTTAAGTTCGGTGACTTTCTCTAACTACATTTTTCCATACAGGTGAATACTAACTCATTTTTGGACTATGTGCAGCATAACATGCAGGATAGTGATGACTGTCACCTTAATGAAACTGACCTTTCTGCTAAAACCCCACAGAAATATGGTAAATATGAGTATGTTGTAAAATGTTATTGACTGACTTGATAAAATTGCCATGATAAAATAAAAACAGGAACTTAAAGAGACATTTACATAGCTGAAAGTAGAAAGAAAAACATTGTGAAAGCTGTCAAGCGATGGTTGGTAGGCAGGGGGAAGCTGTGCTCCATGAATACATCCGATAGCTGCATCAGAGTGCTGGCACCATTTCCAACTCTACAACAATACTGCACAGACCACTGTAATAAGCAGATACGTTAGAGAGGCCAGTATAAAGGGCTTAAATGGAATCTGTCAGCTGTAATTTATGTTCCAAGCTGCAGACAGTGTTACACAGTTGTTAGGTCAATGAGAAACATGGTACCTTTCGTATATCCAGCTGTGCTTCCAGGATGTAGTAAAATGCTTTCATGCTCTGATACAAGGAGTCAAAAAGGCTTTCCCAAACTCCTGATCTGCAGCAAGCTGAAATTCCTCCTCCCCCCCTCTCTGCTTGATTGACACCTGGAAGCAGAGTCCTAAGCAGCTTGCTGCACTTTAGAAGCTCAGCAAAGCCTCTTAGATGCTTCTTAATATATAATAAGGGTGGGTTCACACATAACGGAATGGCAGCAGATTTTACACTGCAAGCTCGCATTGAAATTCACTGTGATTTCTGTTTGAATAGGATTACATACTCACAGCGAAATTTTCATCCCACTGCAAGCCTTTAAATGCTGCCCCCCTTAATCCATGGAGGCCTGGTGAATACTTTACCTGTCCGTGCTCCGACCTGCTTCTGTGGCTCCCGGCATCCTGATGTCCCGCTGAGCCAATCAGAATGCCGAGATTAAGATTTTGAAATAGAAGTTAGAGTCACAAATAGACAGTGTAGTAAATAAGCAAGTGATATAAAGCTAAATCATCATTTAAAATATTAATATATATTTTTTAAAATATGCTAATGCACAAGTCTGGTGCACTAGAGGCGGACCAGCACCACCAGTGCACTAATTTCCCCTCCAATCTATGACACAGATAATTAATATTTCTCTTTCCAAAGCTCTGCAGGGGATTACCTAATGAGAGGATTACCTACCCACCAGGGCATCTACCTAATGGGGTGATTACCTACCTAATGAGGGGTATACCTACCTACTGAGTGCATCTACTAAATTCAGGGGGATTATCTATTTTTTTTTCACACAATGGATGATTATCTACCTACTGGTGACTTCTACCTAGTAGAGGATATTATCTACCTGCTGGGGGCATCTATCTTATGGATGGTAATTACTTAACCACCCAATTACAGTGTATGCATCTCAGCACTTTTTCATTAGCAAGCTGGTGTGTGGGAGGGAGGAAGGTGCAATACTTTGCCTTGCCCTGGTTGCTGCCAACCCACACTATGCTACTGACTGTGAGAGGTACTTGATGATTTTCATGTTTAAATTTGTGTTGAGGTCATTCTTTAGCAAATATTCAATGAGGGTGACAGTGGTGATTTTAAGTTTGTGTAGCATGTAAAGTGGGACTTCTGGTATCAGATCATCTGGTTTCATAGACTTATTTTGTTTAGTTATTTAGTTCTGTGGCTGATAACTGTCTCTTCTTGTGTCCACAATTATTATTTGTCTGAAGGACTCTTTTTTGGTGAGCCCCCGAGGTGCTATTTCGAAGGATCGGCCGGTCACTTGCTAGGTGGTGAAATGTGAAGCCACTTCTGTGGTGGTTGGCCGACATACAGCCAGACCTTAAGATGTTATGTCGTGATGCCAGTGGCGGTTGGGCACACAGGTGTGATGGCACGCCTGCTTTTAGTTCAGAAGGCCGGTTGTACCTTGTTCCCCTGTGGACAGTGTCCTGCCGGGCCGGAGTGGTGTACTGACCCTCCTGGACTATTGGAACTGCCACCCACAGTAAGGGGAAATGTCCCAAGGCTGTAGTGTACACTGTGTAGGTGTAAGGAGAGGAATCACAGAGTCTCTTTATCATAAATAATCTTGATCATAATCATAAATTTACTTTTATGCAGCAAGTTATACAGCTTTGCTTTGACAGGGTACAGTACACTTGATAGCTCCCTTTTTAAAGCACTTGATAAGACACTTGATAATAGAACAACCAGATCTGTGATAGGAATACAGTGAAGAGTAAAGTCGTGCTGACTGAGTAGCGTGTTTAGATATACAGAGAAGCAGAGTAGCAGAGAGGAGGATGTTGTGAGAGTCCCAACCCAAGTAGTACTGTGCTCTGCCGGAATGTTGGAGGATGAGGTAGAAGAAGAGAATATGCACAAGCCAAAAAGACAGAAATGGCTGCACATCGCACCCATGGCTGACACGAAAGCTTATTCAGCTACATTTAAAACCAACATCAGAAGTTAGTATATAATTTGGCCAAACCATATTGCCTCATGTACCACGTGCAGGTCTTCTGATACAAGAGTCCCTAACCAAAAAACATCACTGTGCCGGTCAGCGACCACGATCCCCGCAAAACGTGCGCAAGCAGAGAAGGGGACCACGGAATGGCCCTGCAACCCCATTGTCACAGGAGCAGACCCTAAAAGGCCCCCCCAGACCCCACAGGCGGAAAAACTGGACGTCAAGCAACACAATTTCTCTCCATTCTTCTGCAGGTAGAATGGGAGAATACTAGGAGATCCTCCCCTTATGTACAGGAGGTGCTTCCTGCTAGTTTGGATCACATGGGTCTTACAAAGCACGAGTGCTAGCCACAGAAGAAGAGAATACCCGTGCCCGTGCACTAACTTTTGGGTCTTCGAACCACCTTAAGCCCACCAGTTTCACTGAACCGTCCTATGAGGGTGACACAAGGCCCCAGACCTTGTTACCTTGGATTAGCGGAATGCTGAGGATTCCTGCTGACAACCATGCTGCGAGATAGAGTTCATAGGCCTTAGCAACTTTGCTCTATCAGGATCAGTTCCTAGCTTACTGCGGATTGTGGATACTGTCCTGCACTGTTACTCTCCTAGTCCACAGCGTGGGTTGGGGTTGTCTCTGACTTGTCCTCTCCTGTAAGGAGTTTAACACTGCATAGTATTGTGTGGAATAGACTGAAAAGAAACTGTGAGCTGTGTCTTGTCTTGCTTCCTACCCATACAGGGATCTGACTGACTTGCTTGAGAGTAGAGGGATCTGGCAGAGGGCCAGGGCCCGAGAGGGACCACTATAGAGAGCTTTCTATTTTGCATCCTTCCTCTTCAATGTCCAACACAAAAGACACTTCCTCTACCCATGTGACTTCCTTCCTCAGCGTATCTAAGGTGCGCTGTGTGGGTGAAGAGTGCAGTAGAAGAAGTAAAGAGAGAGGTGATAGGATAGAAGAAGAAAAGATTCCTATAGGTCCACAGATCCTTGTGACACACAAATAAACAATAACCCTTTACATACTTCAGCCGTGCAGCATCTGAGTACACATACCTAATACAGTGAAATCTAGTGGCGAAACTCTATCACAACTCATCATCACTCAAGTACAATAAGTACAGACTTTTACGAAGGGTGTAACCAATAGTGGGATACCACACTTTTAATCCAAATACTGTATGGGTTGCTTCCAATTGGAGGTGTCCACTCTGATGTCCAGTTCTTGATCTTATTCTTACTCTCTTTTTTCATGATTGATTCTATCTCTATCTTGTATCTTGACAATCTGAAAGACACAGTCTCCTAAAACGTTTTTTATATTGCTATAAGGTTTGTTTTTATCTAGGGCTTTAGAGGAGCATTTCCACTGGGTATATATCCAGAGACTGATGAAGGGACTTAAGTAGCCTAAAATATATGCTATTTATCATTATCATTTAGCTTACCTTTATAAGGTATGAACCACTGCAGCCTCTATTTTTTTTACCTTCATACATATCCTTCAGTCCTGAAGGATAGTAGCATTAGGGAAAATGGTACAGTTTGACCTACTATTCGTATTTGTATATAACCTTTAACCATTGGAAAAACAAATTTATTTCTATGGTAGAACAAAAGTTAAAATGTACAAAGTGTTGGCCCCTTAACGGTTTTGCCCAGTGTTTGGCTTCTTTTTCTATGTTGCTGCTGGTGCATATACACTTACCGGACACTTTATTAGGTACACCTGTCCAACTGCACGTTACCACTTAATTTCTAATCAGCCAATCACACGGCGGCAACTCAGTGCATTTAGGCATGTAGACATGGTCAAGACAATCTCCTGCAGTTCAAACCGAGCATCAGTATGGGGAAGAAAGGTGGTTTGAGTGCCTTTGAAAGTGGCATGGTTGTTGGTGCCAGAAGGGCTGGTCTGAGTATTTCAGAAACTGCTGATCTACTGGGATTTTCACGCACAACCATCTCTAGGGTTTACAGAGAATGGTCCGAAAAAGAAAAAACATCCAGTGAGCAGCAGTTCTGTGGGCGGAAATGCCTTGTTGATGCCAGAGGTCAGAGGAGAATGGGCAGACTGGTTCGAGCTGATAGAAAGGCAACAGTGACTCAAATAGCCAACCGTTACAACCAAGGTAGGCAAAAGAGCATCTCTGAACGCACAGTACGTTGAACTTTGAGGCAGATGGGCTACAGCAGCAGAAGACCACACCGGGTGCCACTCCTTTCAGCTAAGAACAGGAAACTGAGGCTACAATTTGCACAAGCTCATCGAAATTGGACAGTAGAAGATTGGAAAAACGTTGCCTGGTCTGATGAGTCTCGATTTCTGCTGCAACATTCGGATGGTAGGGTCAGAATTTGGCGTCAACAACATGAAAGCATGGATCCATCCTGCCTTGTATCAACGGTTCAGGCTGGTGGTGGTGGTGTCATGGTGTGGGGAATATTTTCTTGCCACTCTTTGGGCCCCTTGGTACCAATTGAGCATCGTTGCAACGCCACAGCCTACCTGAGTATTGTTGCTGACCATGTCCATCCCTTTATGACCACAATGTACCCAACATCTGATGGCTACTTTCAGCAGGATAATGCGCCATGTCATAAAGCTAGAATCATCTCAGACTGGTTTCTTGAACATGACAATGAGTTCACTGTACTCAAATGGCCTCCACAGTCACCAGATCTCAATCCAATAGAGCATCTTTGGGATGTGGTGGAACGGGAGATTCGCATCATGGATGTGCAGCCGACAAATCTGCGGCAACTGTGTGATGCCATCATGTCATTATGGACCAAAATCTCTGAGGAATGCTTCCAGCACCTTGTTGAATCTATGCCAATTGAGGCAGTTCTGAAAGCAAAAGGGGATCCAACCCGTTACTAGCATGGTGTACCTTATAAAGTGGCCGGTGAGTGTATAACCAGAAACATGTTAGCCTTACCTGTCCGCACTCCCTCAGTGTTCTCCTCTGGTGTCCCCAGCTGACTGCAAAGCCTCGACTTCTGAGACAAATTCGTTTTGGGATTGACAGCCCACTTAGCCAATCACTGAATGAGACAGGAAAGCCCGGCAGTAGAGATGAGCGGTTTTCCCAAAGTTTGGGTTCGTATAAGCCTGAACTACCGACATCTGACTCCCGCTGTCTGCCGACTCTGTGCAGCGGGTGATAAACAGCCTAAGGAACGCCTAGAAAACTATAATACAGCCATTGGCATAGGCTGTATCCCAGTTTTCTAGGCGTTCCTTAGGCTGTATCCACCCGCTGCACGGAGCCGGCAGACAGCGTGAGTCAGGTGGCAGTAGTTCAGGTTCATATGAACCCGAACTTGGGGAAATCCGCTCATCTCTACCCGTTAGCCAGTGATTGGCTGAGCGGGCTGTCACTCCCAAGATGAGTTCGTTTTGGAAGTGGAAGCTACAGTGAGCTGGGGACTCTAGCGCTACTGGAGGAGGACACCGAGGAAGTGCAGGCAGGTAAGCATAACATGTTTTTTGTTTTATATGCACCAGCAGCAATAAATTAAAAAAGGATTACCACCCAACAACCCCTTAACCACTGGACAGTGACTTTTAATAGCAGGTGGTGCGGTTCCCCAGTCTCCAGCAACATCTTTTGGCGTTTCCGCTCTTGAGACTGGCGGGGGGGGGGGGGGGGGGGGGCTGTCACAAATTCAGTTTTTAGGCATCCTCTGGGGCATCCTTTAAACAATGTGGTCCATGACCATGTAAAAGTTTAGATCAATAACCCTTTAATGAGATAAAATAAATAAAAAAAACTAAAATCTAAAAGAAGTTAAGAAAAAGTAAATTCCTATTTAGTGGGAAAACCACTTTATTGCACATACACTACTTAAAAAAATGAACTACACTTAATGGGTATCCATACATCCATAATAACCCGTTTAACAGGTTTTGAAGCAAAAAAAAAGAGTAGTTTATATATACCACCAAACTCCACAAAAATACTTTCTGCTGCATAAAACAAGGCCTCATACATTAATCAAAAAAACACAGAGAAGCAAAAAATATTAAAGCGACGCTGTACCCACAATCTGTCCACCCCAAACTACTTGTACCTTCAGATATCTGCTTTTACTCCAAGATCTGTCCTAGGGTCCGTTCGGCAGGTGATGCAGTTATTGTCCTAAAAAACAACTTTTAAACTTGCAGCCCTGTGCCCAACAGGAGTATCTGTGCCCTAACTTTGCACCACCCATCTGTCCCTCCTCCCCACCCTCTTCATCATTAGTAATGCCACTGGAACATTTTCTTCTGTCTGATCATTGCACAGGTGCCTTAACGATCCAGCCCATGTTTAGTATTCACACAGCTAAAGAATAAGAGACAATTTGCCTGGAGCATTCCTAATGATGAGGAGGGCGGAAAGGAGAGACAGAGAGGTTGTGCCAGCCTAACGGGCAATATGGCTTGATCAATTCATATACAGACACTCTGGTGTTGATTTTTAATATAGGCCTAGCGGCATTAGTATCAGCCATAGATGGGATGTGCAGCCGTTCCATTCTCTCCAGTTCGTGTGCCAGCCTAATGCATACACAATTTAAGCCCCGTCTGTTGGGCACAGGGCTGCCAGTTTAAAAGTTGTTTTTTAGGACAATAACTGCATCACCTGCCGAACGGACGCCAGGACAGATCTTGGATAAAAGGTAGCTATGTGAAGGTACAAGTGGTTGGGGGGGGGGGGGGGCGGGGGTCAGATTGTGGGTACAGAGTCACTTTGAATTCACTAAGGCCTTTTTTAAGCCTTGTTTTTAAGGGGCTAGTGCTATTATAATAGAAACATGTATTTTTTTTAAGACAAATATATTAAATAATAGAATTTAGAAAGGGTCTTAGACAAACAAATACCAGGCGTTATGTTTCTGCATTGAAACTGGTGATTCATATATTTCCCTGTAACCTATGATCCATTCGATTCGATTCACCATGTCTATAGAGAAGCACAACTTATCTTTATTTGGCTGGGAATCACATTTTCTTCTTTACAAGCAGGAAAGAAAAAGCTCCGTCTCTATGAATACCTCCATGAGGCTCTGTATGACCCTAACATGATCAACTGCATCCAGTGGGTGGATGAAGCCAATGGTGTCTTCCAATTTGTCTCCAAAAACAAGGAGAAACTGGCAGAAGTCTGGGGTAAGAAAAAGGGAAACCGTAAAATTATGACTTACCAGAAAATGGCCAGAGCATTGCGGAATTATGGCAGAACTGGGGAAATTATGAAAATCAGGAGAAAGCTAACATACCAGTTCAGTGAGCTGGTTTTACAGAGACTGTCCCCTGCCACATTGCTGGAAAAAGAATCTGTGTACTGCCATTATGCCCAGCCTGGCATGGAGCACTGGAGCAGTCATCAGTATTGGGAGCTTAATAAGTATGCCTACAACAATAGTAATGCATATAGTGTAGGCCATCAGTACACATAAAGGGAATTGTTCATTGCAGTCAGTGGGATCAGCGTCAAATTCATCATGAACTGTAAAAACAACTTTGATGACATGTAGTAATGGCAAAAAGATATACACTGTGTAAACACTCTGGAAATGTTATGGCCCTGTGAAATTTAATGTACACTGCTTATAAAAAAAAATTATATGTATTGTTGTTCATATATAAACCAGTCTATGTTGCAAAAACTGCACAGATTTATGAGACATTAGCTCAGAATGTTTCACCTGAATACTAACAAGCAATGTAATACTTTTGTAAATGGGATGTAGCAAGGAGTGATGATTATTTCTTCAACTCAATAATAGAGACATTTGCTCCAAAAATATTCCTACACATACAACAGTCTAGATCTGTACTACAGGCTTCCACCAATTCTAGAAGCTTATTCCTAAAGAAAGCTTTCAAGATTTTGGCAGTATAAGAAACTGAATGAATCACACAGATAATATTGTAACTACATAACCCTTGCTTTATGCTTCTGTGTAAATTGACAGTGGAAAGTAGCCGTATGTGTGGTCCCACTTGCTGTAACCACAACTAAACATAAACAGTAGCAGTTCACTTACCATAGGATTACATATTAGTGTTTTTTTGCAGGTAGACAATGCTGATGTAAATTGCTATGGGCTATTGTTTATTCAAGATTTATATTAATCATATTACAATTTTAGTTTTTTTTAATCAAATTTTTATGTTACTTTCTGAATGAATAAATAATCCTGATGAAATCTTTATATTTTTTCACATTGACCCCTAAGCAAACTGTTCACCAGTCATCTTATTGTCATCACAGCAGGAATTATAATAAAAGGTAACCTTTGTAATGTCATGACTTGAGATGAGCAAAATTACAGTACTGTAGCAAAGCGCTTTATCTTTGAAATCCACTTAACAGCCTGCTTCTATTTAACTGACTGTTGCTTCATGCTGCTACTCCCCGTTCGCTAGGAAAAGCTGAATCCAGTCCTGGTGCTTTTCCCAGCACCGGGGTATGAGTGGAAGTGAGCAACAGTAAGTTAAAGGGGTTGTCTAGTGAAAAACTTTTTCTTTCAAACCAACTGGTATCAGAAAGTTATATAGATTTGTAATTTACTACTATTAAAAAATTTCAAGTCTTCCCATAGTTATTTGCTACTACATGTCCTGCAGGAAATGATGTTTTATTTTCAGTCTGACACAGTGCTCTCTGCTTACATCTCTGGCCGAGACAGGAACTGTCCAGAGCAGGAGAAGTTTTCTATGGGGATTCATAGACAGAGTTCCTGTCTCAGCCAGAGATGTCAGCAGAGAGCACAGTGTCAGACTGAAAATAAAACAACACTTCCTGTAGGACATACAGCAGCTAATAAGTATGGTAAGACTTGAGATTTTTTAATAGAAGTAAATTACAAATCTATATAACTTTCTGACGCCAGTTGATTTGAAAGAAAAAGTTTTTCGCTGGAGTACCCCTTTAAAAGGCAGCAGGCTGGTAAGTGGATTTCATAGATAACAAAGTGCTTTGCTTCAGTACTGTAAATTTGCTCATCTTAAGTCATGAACCACTCAAGTAGTTTAGAAATATAGTAATACAGATAAGATCAATCTAACAATATTTCATGCATAAATATTAATTATTTGTACACTTATTATACAGTTTTAAATTTAAAAACAACAAAAAGAAAACATAGAATATGTGGGAAAAGATAAAAAATACTGATTTAGGAAAATCCTTGCAGTAGGTATTTTAGTTGCTGGCAGTTTTATTTTATTTTTTAACAACAACAAGTAAACAATAATAAATAGCTAAATAATTACAGAAATAAACATAACATTTGTTAATAGGACATATTACAAATGATAAAAGGCATATTATAAAATAATTCCTTTACTGGCTATGTTCACACATGGTATATGAGTCAATCTTTTTTACAACCAAAACGAGTAGTGGATTGAAAACGTTCCATTATCATTTTGCCCTGCAAGTTTCACTCTCGGTTTTGGTTGAAAAAAAACTGACCGAAATACTGTGTGTGAACATAGCCAGTTAGTAGGAGCCTATTGTTTACCTGAAGCTACTTTAATGGCTGTCCAGAATAGGAATGACATCCAAAAAATAATGGATTTCAAATGATATGGTGACAGCCTCTCTTTTCCAGTTCCATAAAAACATGTTTTGTCCTTAAAATGTTACCTAAAGGATCATCATAGGGTGTAAAATAAGAATAATAGTATAACCGCCATTATATAACAAAAAACCAATCACCTTGGATTGCTATATATTCACACATTGTATTAGTATTTCTTGCACAGAAAGCATATCAGCTACAACTTCCGTTTATTCAAACTTCCTTTAAAGCACAATCCAATAGTTGTCTTTTATGTTTCCTATTCCTTTAAAAGAAATAAAAAAATATTTACATGGAAAAATGTTAAGATCCCACAAAACCAAGATGTATCAAACAGCACAAGGAGAATGTGACACTGTCTCTTGTTTACCCCAACACATGTTTCACGCTAGCAGATAGCACTTGTTGTGGATTAGGTATGAAACAAACAAAAGTGGCGTTTGCTTTATCGACATCCCAGAATAGCCGCAGCAAAGTACTTTAAAGTCTGAGGGGGTCTCAGGGGAATAATTACTATGTTTTGCTATTGTTTTTGGTTACCCCATTAATCTTACCCATTGTTCACTTCTAGCTATTTGGAGATTACGCTTAGGGGCCCATGAGGCTGATGGTAGAACTGATTCACCGGGTTTGAGAGTGGCAGCAAATGGAAATTAAAGTAGACTATATCTGGTCCGTTATGTTATTTGTTAACAGATTTAAAATCACTTCACCTTTAGTCATTTTTTGAGGGGGTTGGCAGTTCTGCAATGCTCTAATATACTACTGTGTTTCCCTGAAAATAAGACATCCTCCTAAAATAAGAAACCCCAATTAGTCTACCAAGTAGCCCAAAGTACAGCATCCCCCCGAGAATAAGGCACCCCTACCCCTAAAGTAAGGAGCCCCCCGAAGATAGGGCCATCCGCCACCACCCACCACCGCTCAACCTCTCCCTCTACATGATTGTCCGGTGCTGCTCACACCCCTCCTCGTGCTGCTCACATCCCTCCCAATCTCCCGATGCTGTTTACATCCCTCCCCGTGCCGCTAACATCAATCCCTATATTGCTGGCCTCTCTTCCTCCCTCCCGGTGCCACTCACCAATGTCTCTCCCTCCAGGAGCCGCTCACTAATCTCCCTCCCGATGCTGCTCACCAATCTTCCTCCCCGTGCCGCTCACCAATCTCCCTCCCTGTGCCGCTCACCAATCTGGTCTGTCTGGTGCCGCTCCTGAGAAAAAGACATCCCCTGAAAATAAGACAGAGTGCCTCTTTAGGAACGCAGATTAATTAAAGGCACTGTCTTATTTTCGGGGAAACAAGGCATGAACAACGTGCATTTCTCCTTTAACCCCTTAGCGTCCCAAGACGTATCTGATACCTCATGTTGACGCGGGAGGAAATCAGATAGGGGTCCCACCGGGCAGCACCTCGCCGGCTAATTAAGCATCTAAATGCAGCTGTCAAACCTGACAGCTGCATTTAGATGCTGTGCTCCCGATGTCCCTGGTGTCTAATGGGACGGATCTCCCCCCCGCAATGCGATCGCGGGGGGAGATCCGTGCTTCTGGCCTGGCTGGTACTCAGCATCGCAATGACGCTGATCCCGGATCGGCAATAGATTGCTATGGCCTGCGGCAGGCCAAAGCAATCTATCACCGATCTAATGGATCTTTGCTGTGTATATACACAGCATTGATCTCTATGAGAGATCACTGCTGTGTATATACAAGTCAACCAGGGGGACTACTAGTTACAGTAAAAAAAAAAGTAAAAATGTTTTTTTATTAATAAAAAAATCCACTCCCCTAATAAAAGTCCAAATCACCCCCCTTTTCCCATTTTATAAATATAAATAAATAAACAAACATATTTGGTATCGCACGCTTAATCGCCCAAACTATTAAATTATCACATTCCTGATCTCGCACGGTAAACGGCGTCAGCGCCAAAAAATGCCAAAATGCAAAATTGCGCATTTTTGTACGCATCAAATTCAGAAAAAATGTAATAAAAAGCGATCAAAAAGTCGCATATGCACAATCAAGGTACTGATAGAAAGAACACACCATGGCGCAATAAATGACACCTCAAACAGCCCCATAGACCAAAGGATAAAAGCGCTATAAGCCTGGGAATGGAGCGATTTTAAGGAACATATATTTGTTAACAATGGTTTGAATTTTTTAAATGCCATCACATAATATAAAAGTAATACATGTTATATATCCTTGTAATCATAACGACTTGAGGAACATGCATAACAAGTCAGTTTTACCCCAGGGTGAACGGCGTAAACACGAAATAAAAACAATTTTTTTTCTTCAATTTGACAGCGCAAATGATTTTTTTTCTAGTTTCGCAGCATATTTTATGGGAAAATAAAGTCTATCATTGCAAAGTACAATTGGTGTTGCAAAAAATAAGGGCTCATATGGGTCCCTAGGTGAAAAAATGCAAGTGCTATGGCCTTTTAAACATAAAATGGAAAAAGCAAAAGCGCAAAAACGAAAATTGGCTGTGACCTTAAGGGGTTAATGTTATTTTCTGAGCAACAAGTACACCACCTCAATAATGTATGCAGCTCCCTAGGGAGGCAACAGTGCTATATCCTGGAGTCTGTTTCTGGATGCTTTGATTGGGTTTCGCAGGGGGGGATTTTTGACAGGTGTTGGCTCCATACTTATACTAGTCATTGCTTCTGCAAATGATATCTTGGTGAATGCTTTAAACAAATACGTACTGCATACAGCTCCTCCACCCCCACTTTTGTTGCCTATCATTGCATGTAAGTGGGGGAAATTTTATTGCTTTGTTCATGTGAAACGACTTGGCACTTCGACAATTTGAAAGATAAAGGTCATGAGTCAAGGTTTGAAATAGAGCGTACAAGCAATTACTGGTGTGACTTTCCAGTGTGAGATAATGTAACTTGTCTCTATTCATCTGGTAATAAGATGGCTGCATAGATGTATTTATTTCATGTTTCTTTTGTATTACCAAGATATTGTACAGGTACATCATATTTATTTTAATAGTTCAATATGTTTAAAACATAGTTTAAAATCTAGTTTTTAAAGTTTACAAATAGAAGGCTTGGTGGTGAAACACTCATTGATCGCTAGAGTAAAGAGGCAGAAGTATTTACCATTGTGCCCTGGTATAGACAGTATATAGCCCAGCAGGACATGCTACTTTACAGCCAAAACCCATTCATTGCATTTTCTTGCAGCTAAAGTTACATTTGGTAAGGGAGGATTTTACAGTCATATGGGTTTATGAAGTTTGTACATCATGATTGCTAGAGTAAAGAGGCAGAAGTATTTAGCACTTACCCCTGTTATACACAGTATATAGCCCAGCAGAACATGGCTTTCATTGCACTTTCTTGCAGCCACCACTAGGAAAAGTATATTACGTAATTGTATGGCTCTCACTAACCTCAGTGGAATCTTCATAAAGATATATTCTTTACCAATGTTGGAAGCCAGAATTTTACCTTTTACCATGCAACACTGTGACTGTAGGAAAGGGGAAGATTTAGGCCAGATTCACACATCCATCATATACATAAGCTGGGTGTATATAATGGACTGAACTCTAAGGGACTCCCTGCATCATAATGTATTATGATACGATGAGCTTTTAAACCGTTGAGCGCTACACTATTAAAGTGACATGGCCATGCCGAAACTGGGCAGCAACATGACCGGTGATTGGCTGAGTGGGCTGTCACCCCCAGACGAGTCCATCTCAGAAGTGGAGGTGGACTCGCTCAGCCGGGGACCTTAACATGCCATAGGAGGACACCAGGGGAGCACGGAAAGATAAGAATAGGCTGTTTGTTATTTTCTCAACATGGGCAGCAATATATGAAAAGTTATGTTTGAGCAGAATACCCCTTTAAGTCCTAGCTCGGTTACACTTAGAAAGGCCTCAGGTTGCTCATGTTAATTGTCAACTCACTACTTTGGATAACAAAATAGGACAGTGAGAATCCACACAGAGCTTTGCCTGCTGTCTATTCCCAACTCTACAGGGGCTTTTGGCATCTGCAGTATTGCAATGACACCTCTTACCCGTGGGTCTTAAGAACTCACCAGGAATATTGCACAAAAAAATATTATAAAAATCAGGGGAGTGAACATCATGTTTACGGACACACAACCACACACTTTTCTGTTTATCACTTTGCTAGTAGCCTCTCCCCAGCTAAAGTTCTATGACAGATGAAGTACTGAGGAGAGTAACCTCCATCCTACTTTAGCATAGTTTGCAGTATGCAAGATATCTACTGTTATCCCCTGGTCAGAGTTTCTCAGAGATAACCAACATCCAAAAGTTAAAGGGGTAGTGCGGCGCTAAGAAATTATTCACAGAATAACACACATTACAAAGTTATATAACGTCAGAGGGGGGACGGCGGCAGCGATTCGGCCGTCCGTCCGAAGATGACGTTTGGCACAAGATGGAGGACATGTGCGACACGGATCAGGTAATGTATAATGCACCAACACTTCCGGGTACACGTGCGGGGGTGGTGGGACATGGGAAGGGCGCGATTCACAGACATAACATACATTACAAAGTTGTATAACTTTGTAATGTGTGTTATTCTGTAAATAATTTCTTAGCGCCGCACTACCCCTTTAAGACCTTTTTATTTTTTAATTTAGAAAATAAATAGCAGCTAGACAGCTGGAGCTCCAAACAAGGTCAGAGATGGGAGGGGGAGTGAGGAGGCATTTTACCCTTAACAGTTTAGGGGCTTGCAAAAACCTCTTTGACTCCTTGCACCAGTATATAGAAGCATTTTTTGCATTGTGGAAGCACAGATGGGTATATAAAAGGTACCATGCATCTTCTTACCTAACAGCTATCTAACAGTGTCAGCAGTTCTCAATCTGAATTGCAGCTGGCCTTTATTTTACAATGATGGCTGTTAATGATGTTCATGATAATTATTTACAGTTGTCATTATCAAACAACAGACGTTATTTTGCCTTGACGTTGTGGGAACATAACCTTAAAATAAAAACTGATCATCTGACACATATTGGGGGACATTTATCAAGGGCTTTGCACCTATTTTTGGGTGAATAATTGGATTTTTCACCCATTTTTGGTTCTATTTATGAAGCAGTATTCGACTGGTAAATATATTTTTTAGATGCACCCGCATCAGAGCTCTGCGGTCGGAAAGATCATCCGGACGGTACTTAATTACAGGCCGAGATGATCCGGCCAGAGACCCGCCGTTCTGTGACCCGGACGGGGTCATGGAACGGCCGGTCGTTTACGTAGTGTGAACATTACCTTTATGTCTGATCGGTACCAAGTGACTATGCTTGCGCAATTTTTTAATTTTCCAACTTTTTGTGCGACTTTTTACATTCACTATGGCAGTGCTACATTTTAATGAATCAGTCACAAGATATTGGAACAAAATATACACCAATCATTAGAACAGTAACACACATTAGACTCCTCAGTGAATGTCCCCATTGTGTTTTTTCAGCACGGATAAAGGCAACCCGGCAATGTTCTGAGGCCCCCTAGAGCAATGCTTCTCAAATCCAGTCCTCAGGCCTCACCAACAGGTCATGGGTTGAGGATATCCCATACAAAGAGCAGCTGTGATAATACCTGATGCACTGGGTATAATTACATCACCTGTGAAATACTAAAGGAAATCCACAAAACATGATCTGTCGGTGAGGCCTGAGGGCTGGAAAAGCACTGCCCTGGAGAATGAATGGTGCGCTGGCCACACATATATGCATCGTTTTGTACTACATTCTAAGGATCAGTGGGGGTCCCAATGGTTTTTACCATTTTGCTTTGCGGAAAACAAGCTGTAGCTACAACTGTATAATAATTTAGCTGATTTCTTCGAGAAGGATTTTGCAGTGAATTGAGAATTAATAATCTACTGGAGTCTGCTACAACAGTCTCTTCTCTAGAGATGGTTATTATCAGCTGCCCATAAGAACCTGCACACAAAATAACAGATAAAAAGCAGCAAATAGAAAGTTATCATACAACTATCTTTACTATGGATAAGTGAGAATTGGAAACAGAATCCTGGTTAGTGCTGCACTATAATGAGCCATAGAGTGATGTAACCCCATTAATATATCTAGAGAGTGACAAACATTTCTATTTGATGCACTTGTCAGGATCCTGGTCAGCTGACAAGTCGTCATAAAAAGGTGAGAACACGGGTAATGACAAGTACAAACAGAAACCTGCTTGAGTTATAGACTGTGAACAGTTTGATCCAGAACCTGGCAGTCAGATGTACTGTATACCAATGACTTTATAAATGTTTGACAGCTCTGTGCTTTTGTATGTATATTTATTAAATGTAAAAGGGAATTCATCTGTCAAAATATATAATTCTTTGCAATAATGACACATAACACATATGCATATGTCTGACACTCATTTACATTACAAGAAAAAAAATCAATAAAATAAAATGAGAAAAAGCCAACTCTTGGACACTCTAGCACACTTATGGCATATGTCCAGTCCATTGAAGTATATGGATATATTAAGTGTATATGCCTAATGTGCATTGCAAATGCAGTGTGAATGGAAGTGATTGTACATAGGGTGTAATACCACATACATTACTAACTAAAAAGTAAGGGTTTGGATTACTTTTAGCGAGAACCTGCTTGCTTGATTTAAGGACACTCCTGCTGATAAGAGCTTAGCTGGCAATCTAACAACTTGCCGCCCTTCATGTTTTGATGTAAAAATACTTGTATTAAGTGTCTGTCGACCTTCCCTCACAACATTTAGGGAAAGACATTGGGGGACATTCAGGGCCGGATTAAGGTTGGTGGAGGCCCTGAGCAACAATTTTGTTGGGGGCCCCCCATTTTCTTCCCCCACAAATAAACCATACAGCAATCTATACAGGTGGCTGATTACTGTAGGGGACTTAGCACCTACCCCTCCTCACTCCTGGCTGTATGGCTCAGCATTCTCCTCTGTTCTGCATATGATGGTCCCTAGAGGCTGCAGTCCAGAGGAAGATGCCAGGCCCTAGAGACAGGATGGGGGAGGGGTGAGCATCGCGGTGTGTTCCCACTTAATTCAATGCGAGAACACAGCACTTGCAGCATATGCAGTTGTGAATCGCAGGCAGAACCTGGACTTGCAAGTCTAGGTCCCATCTTCAGTTCCCAACCATATAAACTACCTGAAGCAGTAAAGAGCAGAAAGTACTTAAAGGCTGTGCATAATCTATAGCGGATATGCTACATGTGAATATACCCTAAGGATCATGGCATATATAGCTGCACACAGGTTACATGTCATATGCTGAACACAGGCTATATATACACAATATGCTGCACACAGGCTATATATCATACAATGCACACAGGCTATATACCATACACTGCACACAAGCTATATATCATACACTGCACACAGGCTATATACCATACACTGCACACAAGCTATATATCATATGCTGCACACAGGCTATATATCATACACTGCACACAGGCTATATACCATACACTGCACACAAGCTATATATCATACACTGCACACAGGCTATATACCATACACTGCACACAAGCTATATATCATATGCTGCACACAGGCTATATATCATACACTGCACACAGGCTATATGTCATATGCTGCACACAGGCTATATACCAAAAACTACACACAGGCAATATATCATAGGCTGCACACAGGCTATATATCATACACTGCACACAGGTTACATGTCATATGCTGCACACAGGGTATATATCATAGGCTGCACACAGGCTATATACCATACACTGCACACAGGCTATATATTATAGGCTGCACACAGGCTATATACCATACACTGCACACAGGCAATATATCATAGGCTGCACACAGGCTATATACCATACACTGCACACAGGCTACATGGCATATGCTGCACACAGGCTATATATATATGCCCCTATAGTATATACCCCTGCTCTGATATATGCCCCATAGTATATGCCCTCGGCTCTCATATATGCCCCCATAGTATATGCCCCCTGCTCTGATATATGCCCCTATAGTATATACCCCTGCTCTGATATATGCCCCTATAGTATATACCCCTGCTCTGATATATGCCCCTATAGTACATATACCTGCTTTGATATATGCCCCTATAGTACATACCCCTGCTCTGATGTGCCAATACAAAACAAAACCTCATACTCACCTGATCTGGGCAGATGACAGGTCTTCTCCTGGCTCTTCTCTGTTCCTTCAGCCTGTCAGCCACTGTGACAGATACTCCAGAATGCTCCATGATGTCACATCCCTGCTGAAGAGATCAGGTTTCCTTGCTGAGGTCCCACGCTGTCCTCTCCTCAGTGAGGGGGAGGGGCAAGGGGGAGTGAGGACCTCGGCAGGAGACAGGCACCCGGAAGCTTGACAGAAAGAATCCATTCAAAGACCCACCAGGGGGGAGTCTGAGCCTGCCGGGAGGGAGATGCTTACACAGGATTAACCCTACACCTCCCTCCCTCCCTGGACAGCATGCAGTGTGGCCAGTGCTGTGTCCAGGTAGGGTTTCCACATGCTTTTTGCGCATGGGACTGGCTCCCAGACACCACTTCTGGGTTTGGGCTGGTGGAGGCCCCCTAGTGGTGGAGGCCCCTGGGCAGGTGCCCCTTGTGCCCTCCCTTTAATCCGGCCCTGGGGACATTTATCAAACTAATTGCGCCTGTTTTTAGTCTAATATATCCAGTTTGCACTCAAAATAAATCTAATATGAATTTTTGAAGCTTTTTTTAGACAAGACTATCAAAATTAGATGCGACTTTTTGAATCAGATTTTTTGTTGTTTATTAGATTGAAAGTGCACCAGAATTCTTTTTTAGCTACATTTATTAACTGCGCAATTTTTTAAAAAGTCATATATATTGGCGCATCGCTACGTCTGCTCCGAACCAGGTGAATTTATTAGACAAATTAAAAGACCATTATTTTTAAGACACATTTACTATGCTATTAAACAATTTACATAAATTTGACTAAACACATTAGATTGGAAATTATGCCAAAACACCTGACAAAATCGTGTTTTTAGATTTGTTAGTAAATATCCCCCATTGTGTGTAGGCATAAGACTTAAATGTTGCTGCAATGGAACATAAATAGGCCTAATAATGAGCTTTTCTAGCCCTAGTGGAGATTACCTTATTACCTTATTAAAGGACAACTTTGTCATTTTTCTTTTTTAGCTTATTCAACAGACATTACAAAGTTGTATAACTTTGTAATGTGCATAAATAAGGGCCTAAAGCCTGACCCCACCTTTCCGACCTCCGACAACCCCCCCCCCCCTGGAAGTTAAATAAAGTATACATACCCGATTACAGTTGACCCCGTCCTCTTCTCCTGGGTGCCATTTTGTGATGATGTCGTCACAGCAGGGGGCGAGCCAGGTCTTCATCCTCATTGGCGTCTTTTGGTAAAGGGAAAGGGACATGAAAAGGCTGCACTTGCGCATCAGCAGCCTTCTCATTGGTTGGACCACATCAAATGGCTTCCAGTTTGCTCAGCCCTGATTAGCTGAGCTTGCTGGAAGCCATGTGATGGGCTCCAGCCTTTTCATTGGTTGGACCAGCTTGCTATACTCTTTTTTTAAGTGACACTGTCACCCCCTTTTTCCATTATGACTTCTCTACACAGGCATAATGGGTAAATTTAGCAGTTTTCATAGCTTATTTTATATCATACTTCATGGTGCTTGTTCAAGTAAAAAGTGATCTTTTATCAACTGCAGATTGTGCTTAGCGGGCAGGGCTTTGTGACAATAGTGCCACTTAGCTCCGCCCACAGCGCCACTGTTTGCCCCGACCCTCTGTGACGTCATCACTGCATAGGCCCCACCCCCATTGGAACAGGCTAGCATAAAGGTCTAGGCCCCATCCCCTCTAGGTTGGCCCATACCAATGGGCAACAAGGGGCAGGGCCTATACGATGATGACGTAACAGAGGGCGGGGCAAACTGTGGCACTGTGGGCTGGGCTAAGTGGTGTTATTGCCGTGAAGCTCCACCCACTTAGCACAATCTGCAGTTGATAAAAGATCACTTTTTACTTGAACAAGCATCATGACGTATGATATAAAATAAGGTATGAAAACCGCTAAATTTACCCATTACGCCTGTGTAGAGAAGTCATAATACAAAAAGGGGGTGACAGTGTCACTTTAAGTTGCTCTACTCTCTCTTAAGGCTCTTCTAGCCTCTGTTATGGGAAATACATTCCACATGAATTTTATAAAAGACATGTGAAGGTGATCCTTCCAATTCTTCTAGAGGGCCTAAATAATCCTATAGAGAAGGGGTACTCCCTAAGTCTATGGAAGAGGCCAGTATCTTACTCATTAAGAAGAAAGGGAAAGATCATTTGGAATTAGGAAATTTTCATCCCATCTCTTTACTGAATATTGATGTAAAACTCTTCTCTAAACAAATGGGCCCATTCACACTGCGAAAAACAGGAGGAAATTCTGAGTGGAATTCCCGCTGCAGAAGCGCCCTATACATAACAGGCACTGAGGCAGGCGGGATTCCGAGTGGAGTCCGCAGCAGGGATTCCACCTGGAATTTCCACCTTTTTCCAGTAGTGTGAACGGGCCCTAAAAGCTAGGAGATTGTCTATAGTACTAGGTTGCCTAGTGTCTGATGATCAAAGTTGCTTCATACCAGGACGTACAGTCTTTAATAATATTTAACGCTCCTATATATAAACATGCAGGTGGGTTAAGAGGAGGATCTGGCGGTAGTAGCCTTGAATGCCTGTAAAGCATTTGATCAGGTGGAATGGACCTATTTGTGAAAGGTGCTGGAAAATTTTGCATTTGAACCAAAGTTGTATGCAGGTCCTATATAGACAGCCAGTTTAACATTAAACTTGCCTATGTTATTTCCGTTATACCATATATTGAGCCTCTAGTGGAATTGGTAAAAGCATGCTACAATTTCAAGGGCTTTAAAATTAGGGGTACAAAAGAAAATATATTATTGTATGCAGATGATTTTTGTTGTCAACCCTGAAGTCAAACTATCAGTTATTTATAAAGGATTTTAAAATCTTAGGTTCTTATATGGGGTTGGCAATAAATTGGACCAAATCATATGTTATGCTACTGGAAAATTGTAAAATAAAAATCTATTCCAAGAGGAAGGTATGGATTATTTCTCTTTATATGTAAATAAAAAGCTATGATAAATATGATAAGGAAAAAGGTGGTCATGTGGATGAGATTTCCCATATCTATGTCAGCTAGGACAACCCTAATAAAAATGGTTCTTCCCCTAAATATTAACTTCTTTCTCACAGCTTCTTCTGTGTGGATACCTGAGAAGTGGTTTAAGAAGATAGAGGTTCTATTAAATCAACTTATTTGGGGGAGAAAAAGGGTAAGACCTAGATACATGGCCCCATCACCTTTCCAGACCAGCCTAACAACCGCAGACCCTCCTCCCCCTGGACCGCGCCAGACCAGCCGAACGTCCGCAGCCCCCCCCCCGTATCCAGCCAAGCGCTGATCACCTGTCAGGCCACCGCCACCCCCTCACACATCTTCACCCTCCAGCAGGCGCAGTGACGTCACATCACTGCGCCTGCTGGAGGAGAAGAGAGAGGGACTCGCTGTGTGTATGTATTAAGGTGAGTATAATGTTGTTGTTTTTTGTGTGTTTGGCAATGAAGGCAGCACAGGGGGTAATTATTACTATGGGGCAGAGCATGGGAGGGTGGAATTATTAATATGGGGGCAGCACAGGGGGGATTATTAATATGGGGACAGCATGGGGGGATTTTTACTATAGGACAGAATAGGGGGGGGTTATTAATATGGGGAGAGCATGGGGGGGATTTTTACTATGGGACAAAACAGGGGGATTATTACTATGGGGCCAGCACAGGGGGAATTATTACTATGGGGGCAGAGCACAGGGGGGATTATTACTATGGGGGCAGCACAGGGGTACGGCAGGAGGCATTATTACTGTATGGGGGCACAGCAGGGGGCTCTGGAGGCAACCCACATACTTACTGACTTTACGGCACATGACACAAAAAAGTGGAAGTTGTAAAAGTGCGGAGCCTAAGATGTTTGTCTGGCAGGTTCAGAAGAGACGAATTGTTGCTGCAAGAAATCATCATGGTGGTCCAGGCCAGAAGGATAGGAAAAGAAAAGTGACGCCTTAGAAGACAACGTCACCTGTGAGTCACTGAATGACTTTTTTTTTTTTGCTCCAAGTTGAAATTCACTAATTCACTTTTTATGGCTCATATCCAACATCAGCTAGGAAAAAAGCTATACAAAAAAGGCCCTTCATTCTATGATCTATCTTATACTACTGCACTTGTTTCTCTTCTAGTCAGCTTGACTTTCTTATGTACTCCATTGTTTTTGTTGGCTACATGGTTGACTTTGACTTTACTGATTTATTGTCTTCCATGCTGAATGTGACCCTAATCCTCAGTGTCTAGTTTCAAAGGAATGAATATTTCATTTCGTGCCACTGCTTTTATCCAGTGCCTCTTGCATGTAATGCCTAAGATTGATCTATTCAAAGTGTTCATCTCTGTGGTGATGACTTTTCAGCATGTGTAATGCTATAGACTTTTATATAGCATATTTGGGCGAGAGCCAATTATGGATTTTAATTGTAAACTTGAAAATAACAAAAATGCAATACTACAGTAAAATACATAGGGCCATGAGCTGTGTATTGGTATAATAATAATATAATAATAATCATGGGAAACCAAAAGAACGAGAAAGGACTTACTTTAACCCCTTCGCGTCCCATGACGTACCTGGTATGTCATGGCGGCACGAGGGAAGTTCAGAGAGGGGTCTCGCCGGGACCCTCCTCTGAACGGCACCGCTCCCGGCTGCTATCTGCAGCCAGGGAGCGCCTTCATTAGCCAATGCGCGGCCCGTTGCCGCAGCGGCTAATTAAGGATCTAAATGCAGCTGTCAAAACGCACGTTCCAGGTGTCTAGTGGGGCGGATCTCGTTCTTCTGGCCGGGCCTCAGCGTCGCAATGACACTGATCCTGGCTCGGCAGTTCATTGCTCTGGTCTGCAGCTGGCGGGAGCAATGGATCACTGATCTCATTGATCAGTGCTGTGTCCCAGGGGGACTTCTAGTTAAAGTAAAAAATAAAGTAAAAATGTTTTTTTATTAATAAAAAAAATCCCATCCCTTAACCCCTTAACGACAAAGGGCGTATATTTACGCTCTTTGCCGGTAAGGAGCTTCAGAACTGAGCTGAGCGATCTCTGTACCTGCTGCCGGCCGGGGACCTCTCCAAGATGGCGCCGTCCCGGCTCAGCAGCAGCCGAAAGCAAACGAGTGCCGATCTCATTGATCTTTGCTGTATATCTATACAGCAAAGATCTCAATGAGAGATCAGAGTGTATATACTAGAAGTCCCCCAGGGGGGCTTCTAGTATATGTGTAAAAAAAATTAATAAAGTGTTGTTATCAATAAAAAGCCCCCTCCCCTAATAAAAGTCTGGATCACCCTCCTTTTCCCAGGTTATAGATAAATTTTTGGTCACATCAAATCTAGAAAAAAAGTACTAAAAAGTGATCAAAAAGTTGCATGTATGCAAACAAGGTACCAATAGAAAGTACAGATCATGGCGCAAAATATTACACTTCACATAGCCCCATACACCAAAAAAATAAAAGCGTTATAAGGAAGGCAATAGAGCAATTTTAACCCCTTAAGGACCAGGCCTGAAATGGCCTCGAGGACCGAAGCAAATTTTTTGAATATGACCTGTGTCACTTTATTCATTAATAACTTGGGAGTGCTTTTACCTATCCGTCTGATTCTGAGATTGTTTTCTCGTGACATATTGTACTTTACATTTCTGGTAAATTAAATTCGATACTTATAACGAATCTTTATGGAAAAAAAAAAAAATACTGTGAAAAATTGTGAAAAATTAAATTTTTCCAATTTTTAAACTTTTCTGCTTATACAGAAAATGGTTATGCCACATAAATTATATATTAAACTAGAAAATGTACCCGGCGCTACCCGGGTATAAAGTGTCAGTGTGTTAATTAGATTTGTTTCAAGGTCGCCTAGGAGGCAAATCTATGCCCTTGGCAGTGCTATATACAGAGCCTGGTTATATACAACATTGGCAGTGTTAT
This sequence comes from Dendropsophus ebraccatus, assembly GCF_027789765.1. Taxonomy (NCBI): domain Eukaryota; kingdom Metazoa; phylum Chordata; class Amphibia; order Anura; family Hylidae; genus Dendropsophus; species Dendropsophus ebraccatus. The sequence goes on from NC_091454.1 coordinate 74,890,149, forward strand.
ACAGTATACAGCCTGATTATATGCGATATTGGCAGTGTTACAAACAGCCTGGTTATAAAACAACATTGGCAGTGTTATACAGAGCCTGGTTATATACAACATTGGCAGGTACATAGACCTAAAGATTTTTACCTGATAGAACTCTGAAGCAGCAACACACAATTGTCCATGCGGAAAACATGCTGAATCCAGATTTATGCCGCCACCTGCAGTGATTGGCCTTGGGCCTTGTTTATTGTCATTGCAAATCATGCTTAACAGGAAACTGCAATTGTGTATTGTTTCATCTTTGTCAATCAGTAGAATTTGTGTATACCTATAGTGTATAAATTGGAAAGGGTTCTGTATACCTATAGTTTTTAGGGGTCCTGTATACCTGTTGTGTATAGTTTTGGGGTCCTGTATACCTGTACTGTATACAGGGTCGGCTTCAGCACCTGGCTTACCTGGGCAAGTGACGAGGCCCACCACATCCCTAGGGGCCCTGTCTCCCCAGGGCTGCTTTCATTCCTCACTCAGACTGGTTGGAGGTAGGGAGCATTCACCTCCCTCCCAGATGTGATTAGAGGAGGCCAGGCCTGATTAGAGGAGGCCAGGCCTGATTAAAGGAGGCCAGACCTGATTAGAGGAGGCTAGACCTGATTAGAGGAGGCCAGAGCAGCTCAGTTCCTGGGCCAGGAAACTGGCGGGTGCAAAAAAGGGAAGGGGGTGGGGGGTGGGGGGGTCAGTGTTTTGTGGAGTGTTTAGGGGCCATGTGACCTCCAATTGCTGCAAAACTACAACTTCCACCATGTACTGCTAGCAGGACATGATGGGAGTTGTAGTTTGACAACAACTGAAGAGTGACTTGTTTTGCAGTGTTCTCTAACATGTGACTTTCCAGTTGCTAAAAAAAAAACTACAACTCCCACCATGCATTGCTGGCTGGACATAATGGGAGTTATAGTTTTGCAACAGCTGAAAAGCTGCTGATTGGGAAACAAAGATTTAGGAGGAGAGTTTATTTAGTGCAGTGTTCTCCAACATGTGACTCTCCAGTTGCTGCAAAACTACAACTTCCATCATCCACTACTTGCCGGACATAATAGGAGTTGTAGTTTGGCAACAGCTGTCAAGCCACTGGTTAGGAAACACTGATTTATGGGGATGACGGCACAATTTATCTAGGGGGGTAGTGACACAGTTTATTGGGGGGAAGTGGCACAGATTATTGTGGCGAGGGGGGGGAGCAGTGGCACAGATTATTGTGGGGAGGGGGGAGCAGTGGCACAGTTCATAACGTCAAAGTTCTTTTTGCACAAAGAGAGGCCTTGCTACAGATTGAAGCCCAAAGGGCTCACCTACAGATGAGGGGTAGAAAGGAGGCCTGACTACTGATATGCACACTAAGAGGGGGCACAACTACAGAGGGGGCATCTATAAGGGGGCTACACAGAGGGGGGCATCTATAAGGGGGCTACACACAGGGGGGCATCTATAAGGGGGCTACACAGAGGGGGGCATCTATAAGGGGGCTACACAGAGGGGGGCATCTATAAGGGGGCTACACAGAGGGAGACCTACTGTTTTACTGTCGCCACGTGTTTGCTCCACAAAGGGGACCACTGAGGCTTTGTCGCCTAAGGGCGCACAAAACCCTGGAGCCGGCCCTGACTGTATATTTGAGGTAGGGGATCTACCATTTATTTCTGTGGATGTTGTGAGGCAGCTGGCCCTAGCAACCAATTACATTCCAGCTCTGTATGAAAATAAAAGTAGTAATCCTATTGATTGCTAAGGCTTCCAACTGCCATATCCCATTCATTCCTATGGGGCGCTTTTCCCCATCCCCCTCCCCCCCTGTGCATCTGGTAAGGACGGAACCTTCGCTCTAACCTTCCCGGCACCCAATGTAACTGTGGGCCAAATTTGGGGTCAAACAGTTTGGAAGTCTATACGGGACAGACAGACTTTCATTTTTATGATATAGATAGCATTAGCAATATGTCTACTTTATGTTGGCGGCATTTATAAAACTATCTTTCATTTTTTAGACAATAGAAAGCGTAAAACATTAGCAGCAATTTTCCACATTTTCAGTAAAATTTCAAAATCATATTTTTTTATGGACCTGTTCAGGTTTAGGCTATGTTCACACTGCGTATGTTTCCGGCTGTAGTGTGAACCGCGAATATACGCACGTAGTTTTGAGGTTGATGCGTTCGCTTGAAAGTATATGATATACGCCCGCACAGTGCACACTACGTATGAGCTTATGGCCGGATCGTATACGGCGCCGTGAAAAATGAAAAAGACCATTGTTTGAGGATGGAAATGTTGAAACTCACGGCCGTGGATTTCCATGCGGTCTCATACGAAGTACTTATTTCAGCCAAATTGAACTTGATTTTTCGATCCAAAAGGTTCTGTGAGTTTTATTGGGCTGGGCGAGGATTTCCAAGTAAATGACCTGTTTCAGATCGCTTCGAATCAAGCTAGGGAAGCATAACTGTACTACAGGCGTATGTTCGCGATTCGTACGCATCCGGTCGCGTGTCTTTTTTTCACACGCCCGTAGTTTCAGCCGCACATGTACGGCGGCGTGCGATCTACGGCCAGAAACATACGCAGTGTGAACATAGCCTTAAAGTGTATTTGAGGGGACTGTATGTAAGAAAGCCCCACAAAGCACCCCATTTCAGAAACTGCACCCCCTAAACTCTGCAAAAGCACATACAGAAAGTTTTTTAACCCTTTAGGTGAGTCACAGAAATAAAAGCTAAGTGTGTAAGAAATTAGAAAATTTTAATTTCTGTGCAGAGATTTTATTGTAATCCAATATCTTTTATAATTATAAACCAGAGAAATGCATCCCAATATTGATTGCCCCGTTTCTGCAGTTTATAGAAATACCCCATACGTGGCCCTATTGCATTGTTTGACGCAACCACAAGCCTCAGATATAAAGGAGCGCCTAGTGAATTTCAATGCCTCCGTTATATTTGGTCATTTTTGACTGTACCACTTCAGGTTGGCAGAGGCTCTAGGGTGCCAAAACATTAAAAAAACGCAACTTAAGGAACACCATTTAGAAAACTACACCCCTCAAGGAATGTAACAAGGGGTGCGGTGAGCATTTGGACCACACAGGTGTTTTTACAGATTTTCTGAACAATGTGGCGTGAAAAAGGAAAAATTTAATTTTTTACACTAAAACGTTCTAGCCTTCAATTTTTCATTTTTACAAGGGGATAAAAGAAAAAATAAACACCAGATGTGTAGTGCAGTTTCTCCCTAGTACGGAAATACCCCACATGTGGACATAAAGTGCCAAGTCCCAGGGGGCAATGTTCTAGAATACACTGAGGTCGAGACATGTGATGGTGTCTCTGCGGTGTTTTGGTTGATCTTCCTGAGGTCAACCGCCGTCCTTTTGCATGCACTTACTAGTCATTGCTCCCACTAGCCAGATTCCTAATCCACACTGATGAGGGGCAAATACCCTGAAACAGCTGTCTGTGGATGGATACCTTGCTTGGGTGGTTTCCTTGATTGGAGACATTCCTTGGCTTGGTTGTTCCTTCCCGGAGGAAGGTCTGGCTAGTTCACTGACGTGGAGACATGTGATGGTGTTTCTGCAGTGTTCTTTTGCATAAAGTGCCAAACGGGCGCAGGACGAACCTCCATAGGGAAGGAGCGCCAATTGGCTTTTGGAAGCTGAATTTCACTTGAATGGATTTCAAGGGCCATGTCTCATTTACAAAGCCCTTGTGCTGCCAAAACAGTAGAAACCTCCCACAAATGACCCCATTCTGGAAACTGCACCCCTCAAGGAATCTAACAAGGGGTGCAGTGAGTATATGGACCCCACTGGTGATGGGCACAAATGTGGAACAATGTGACGTAAAAGTGAAAATTTGCATTTTTTTCCCTTTCACGGCACAAATATGCCCGTCACCAAGGGGTCCATATCCTCACTGCACCCCTTGTTAGACTCCTTAAGGGGTGTAGTTTCCAGAATACTGTCACTTTTGGGGGGTTTTCACTGTCTTGGCAGCACGAGGGCTTTGTAAATGCGACATGGCGTTCATAATCCATTCTAGCCAAATCCAGCCTCCAAAATCCAAATAGAGCTCCTTCCCTTTGGAGGCTTGCCCTGCACCCACATGGCGCTTTATGTCAACATATGGGGTATTTACAGACTCGGAGGAAATTTCTCTACACATTTTGTGTGTTTTTTTTCTCTTTTAACCCCTTGTGAATATTAAAAATTCAAGGCTAGACCAACATTATAGTGTAAAAAATTTAATATTTCATTTTTTGCCACATTGTTCCACATTTGTGCCCGTCACCAGTGGGGTCCATATGCTCACTACACCCCTTGTTACATTCCTTGAGGGCAGGGCCGTCTTAACAAAACTATGGGCCCCTGGGCACAACTGTGGACTGTGCCCCCCCACCCAAGATCAAGTCCCCGCATCCCCCTCCCCCCTAACCTTGTGCTGTGCAGCCCCATGTGGGGAAAAAGAAATAGAATATCCCCCCATATAGAATAGCCCCCCTGAATCCCCCCATATAGAATAGCCCTCCCTGCATCCCCCATATAGAATAGCCCTCCCTGCATCCCCCCATATAGAATAGCCCTCCCTGCATCCCCCATATAGAATAGCCTTCCCTGCATCCCCACATATAGAATACCCCTCTGCATGCCCCCATATAGAATAGCCCCCTCTGCGTACCCTCATATAGAATAGCCCTCCCTGCATCCCCACATATAGAATAGCCCCCCCCGCATCCCCCCATATAGAATAGCCCTCCCTGCATCCCCCATATAGAATAGCCCTCCCTGCATCCCCACATATAGAATAGCCCCCTCTGCGTACCCTGCATATAGAATAGCCCCCCCTGCATCCCCCCATATAGAATAGCCCCCTTTGCGTACCCTCATATAGAATACTCCCCTGCATCCCCCATATAGAATAGCCCCCTGCATCCCCCCATATAGAATAGCCCTCCTGTGCATCCTCCCCTATATAGAATAGCCCCCCCTTAGCATCTCCCCATATAGAATAGCCCTCCTGTGCCTCCCCACATATAGAATACCCCCCTGTATCCCCCCATATAGAATAGCCCCCCTGTGCATCCCTCCATATAGAATAGCCCCCATGTATCCCTCCATATAGAGTAGCCCTCCCTGCATCCCCCATATAGAATAGCCCTCCCTGCACCCCCACATATAGAATAGCCCTCCCTGCATCCCCACATATAGAATAGCCCCCTCTGCGTACCCTCATATAGAATAGCCCCCTCTGCGTACCCTGATATAGAATACCCCCCTGCATCCCCCATATAGAATAGCCCCCTGCACCCCCCCATATAGAATAGCCCTCCTGTGCATCCTACCCTATATAGAATAGCCCCCCCTTAGCATCTCCCCATATAGAATAGCCCTCCTGTGCATCTCCCCATATAGAATAGCCCTCCTGTGCATTCCCACATATAGAATAGCCCCCCTGTGCATCCCCCCATATAGAATAGCCCCCATGTATCCCCCCATATAGAATACCCCCCTGCATCCCCCCCATATAGAATAGCCCTCCCGTGCATCCTCCCATAAAGAATAGCCCTCCTGTGCATCCTCCCCTATATAGAATAGCCCCCCCTTAGCATCTCCCCATATAGAATAGCCCTCCTGTGCATCTCCCCATATAGAATAGCCCCCCTGTGCATCCCCCCATATAGAATAGCCCCCATGTATCCCCCCATATAGAATACCCCCCTGCATCCCCTCATATAGAATAGCCCTCCCGTGCATCCTTCCATAAAGAATAGCCCCCCTGTGCATCCCCCATATAGAATAGCCCCACTGTGCATCTCAATCCCCCCCCCCCCCCCCGTGTGGCCGCAGGTGAAGGGGTTTTAAAAGAAAATAAAAAAAATACAACTCACCTCTCCTTGGGTCAGATCTTCAGTCGGAAGCAGCTTCTCCCTGCTGCTGCAGCACAGCGGCTCCTCTCTCCACTCTCAGGTCCTCAGCGGCGCGTCAGGGAAGTGACGTCACCGCTGGGGACCTGATGCAGGTGCCTGCAGACGTGCCTGCGCGTGGCACGTCTGCAGCTCCTGTGGAATCACTGAGGCCCGGAAGAGACTGAGGGAATAGCACGGCGGCCGGCCGCGCTATTCTCTCAGTCTCAACTACTGCAGCGGGCCGCTCCCACTCAATGGTGAGGAAGACCGGCCCGGGGGGCACACGCCCCCCGGCCCAGCCCGCCCCTGGTCTTTCACTTTCTGCGGGGTAGGCGACTGCCACTGGGGGCCCCCCATCAGTCATAGGCAGCCGCCTACCCTGCCCAATGGGAAAGACGGCCCTGCTTGAGGGGTGTAGTTTCCATAATGGGATCACTTGTGGGGGGTTTCAACTGTCTTGGCAACACAGGGGCCTTTTAAATGCAACATGGCGCTCGAAATCCATTTGCACATGTGGGGTATTTCCGTACTCTACGTGAGGTACTTCCAAAATTGCTCTACACATCTTGTGTTTTTTAAAATCTTTTAACCCCTTGTGAAAATGAAAAAAATACAACAATATCAATGATTTAGTGCACAAATTAAAAAATTTTTACACTAAATGTTGGTCTAGCCTTGATTTTTTTCCATTTCCACAAGGGGTTAAAAAAGGAAAGGAACGCAAAACGTGTAGGGTAATTTCCCCTGAGTACGAAAATACCCCACATGTGGACATAATGTGCCATATGGGCACAGGGCAAGCCACCAAAGGGACAGAGCGCCATTTAAAGGCTGGAATGAAGGATGGAGGCCATGTCGCATTTACAAAGCTCCTGTGCTGCCAAGACTGTAGAAACCCCCCACAAGTGACCCGATTCTGAAAACTACACCCCATAAGGAATCTAACAAGGGGTGCAGTGAGCATATGAACCCCACTGGTGACAGGCACATATGTAGAACATGTGGTGTAAAAATAAAAAATACAATTCTTTTCATTTTCACTGCACAAATGTGCCCATCACAAGAGGGGCCATATCCCCACCACCCCCTTGTTAGATTCCTTATGGGGTGTAGTTTCCAGAATGGGGTCACTTGTGGGGAATTTCTACTGTCCTGGCAGCACAGAGGCTTTGTATTTGTATCATGGCAAGCCTCTTATAGGGGAAAACGGAAAAGGGACAATTTTTAGTTAAATTGGGATATTATTACTTTATAAGGTTGAAAAGGACAGGAGTCCATCAAATTCAACCTGTGTTGATCCAGAGGAAGGCAAAAAATCCTCGTGAGGCAGACGACAATAGCCTCATCACAGGGAAAAAATGCCTTTGCTACACTAAAATGGCAATCAGAATAATCCCTGGATCAACGATACCCCTGAAATAGGAATAAGGGAAAGAATTTCGAAAATTTAGAACTCCAATGACGTGTGGTAGGCCTTGAAGCGATCCTTTATGCAGAGTGATCAGGGCACGTGTCACATGCGGGGTGATCAGGACAGGTGTCACACTGGAAAATGGTGTCCTTCCTGACCCCCCGCCACACTCTGCACTTCTTCTGGGGTCTCCTGTTTTCCAGTGTGCGGGACGTCACCTGGAAAATGTTGCCCTGGTACGATACAGGGTCCTTCATATCCAGAAGTGCTGGGTCCGCTTCATGGCTGCTAAATATTAGGGCTCTGTTACTGCTTCTGATATGTTCGGATCATGCTGCAAGCTACTGTAGGGAACCGGAAGAGGCGGATGCTGGTATAAAAGTTATCCCCGTACAGGTGGTAACCTTTATCCAGCAGTGGGAAGATCAGTTCCCAAACAATCTTCCCACTAACTCCGAGGATGGGCGTCTCCGCTCGTGTAAGACTCCATTCTATGCACGGGCGGATTCCGTCCTCCATCCAAAGAATGAATGCTGATCAACCACGGAATCCGCCCAGGCATAAAATGGAGTCTATGACACAGGCGGAGACGCGCGCACCCGCATCAGTCCGCCGGTGGGTGCCAGCTGTGGAATGCGAGAAGGGTTATCCATCGCCATTCCGCAGTGTGCACGTACCCTAAATCTGTAAGCGTACTCTGAGGTACTCTCACAGAGTTTGTAGAATTTCACGCCATACCAAGATCTCTTATTGGGAAGGTCCTGGCGGAAAAGACATGTCTGGGGGGCAGCGTACGCTACGCTACACCCAGACATGTCACTGGATGATGATGATGATGATGAGAATGAATGGAGGAAAAAAGGATCCCCCATTCATCCTCACTGTCTGTTTCAGTGTTGGAGGAATAATAGCGTATGCCTCCTCCGCCAGAAACACCCTGGGGGCCATTTTTATATGGGGATTGGTATATGGGGTATGTAAATGTCTAGTGGTGTAGTGTAAAACTTTATTTCATGTAGTGTAGTGTAATGTAGTGTTTTTTACATGTTTTTTTTAACATTAAGAAAAAAAAAAAAAACCTACGCCAAAAAAAAGATGTTGCTTATAAATGCCGCACTTATGAGCGGTACTTATCAGCAGACAGTGGCAGTAGGATATAGAAAAAAAAACCTACGCCAAAAAGGAGGAGTTGCTGATTAGCGCACTTACGTGCGATGCTGATCAGCACTCTGCGGCGGTAGGGTGCGTAAAAAAAAAAAAAGAAAAAAAAAACGCTCCCTACAACCCTATAGCTACTGAAGTGTATTATATACAATTATCAGCCGCTAGGGGGCAGTAGGACGCAAAAGCCTGAAAAAGTCGAAGTTAGACAGTGGAACCGAAAAAAGCCGAAGACAACGGAGGATCGAAAAAAGTCAAAGATGGACGACGAGGAAGAAGAGGACGCCGTGGGACCCGGAAGACATCGCTCCTGACTCGGATCAGGTGAGTATGGCTACCTAGCTGAGGTGTCCAGAGCAGGTATTTTGCACTTTTTTGGGACAATTATCACCATGATTACTTTTAACAGTAATGGCGGTCGGTGCTGTCTCGGACAGCACCGACCACCATTGCTTTCCGGTAGGGATGGTCCGAACCTGCCGAGGTTCGGGTTTGTATGAACCCAAACGCTCAGCAGAATATTCCCGCTGTCTGCCCACTCCGTGGAGCGGGCGGATCCAGCAGGAGTAACGCCTGGAAAACTGGGATACAGCCTATCGCTATGGCTGTATCCCAGTTTTCCAGGTGATCCTACCGCTGGATCCGCCCGCTCCACGGAGCGGGCAGACAGCGGGAATCATTACCGAGGGTTTGGGTTTGTACGAACCCGAACCAAACTCGGTTCGGATCATCCGTACTTTCCGGGTCACTGATGACCCGGAAAGCTGAAGATCGCTGTTATTGGTTGATCTGAATTAATCAGCCAATAGCAGCTATCGTCGGCACAGGGGGGGGGGGGGGTTAACCACCCCCCTTGCCGGCAGGAAGAGATGGCCTCCTATGTATATAGCAGGCCATCATTACCCAATCGCTGTGCGTATTCACACAGCGATTGGGTAAACCAAAGGCATAAATGTACGCACATTGGCGTTAAGGCACGGGCTGTGGGGGCATACATTTACGCCCATGGTCGTTAAGGAGTTAAACACTTTTTTTGTTTTTTAAAAAGGTTTTCATTTTTTAAAAGTTGGCAAATAAAACAAAAGTTTAGTAAATTACATATCGTTGTAATTGTACTGGTGTGAGGAACATAGATAACATGTCAGTTTTACCATAGGGCGAACAGCGTAAATACGAAACTCACTGAAATGACAACAAATTCCTGGAAAAAGCAAAAAGCGCAAAAATGAAAATTGGCTTTGACCTTAAGGGGTTAATATTCTAAATTAGCATTAGACTACCATTTATTTTACATTTGTGCTATGTACACACACAGAAAAACAATATAAAGCCATGTGTTAACAGGTGACGAAACAGGATGTTTTTTTTATTGCATAAACAATTAGCATGTTTATTATATTTACACCTGTAATCAATTCTGGCAGTTCTACTCTACGCTGCACTGATATTCAGTTCCTTATAGACTTCAATAGAGCACATTATTACATTGAAAATACAGCCATTTTGTCAGGAGTCGGCCGTCACGCTCGGCTACAAGCACAGCAAGAGCATACGACCGACCTCCTGCAAGCATACGCCAGAGGAACATGCTGACGGCGTCCCTGGCTACAGGCAAGCCAGGTTGCTAGGGGCGCGCTGGCTCCTTCATTGGTTGTTGCTGCAGCCGGGGCTTCACCCCTTCGCCCCTGGCTGGTTGGCTCAGGTGTTTGATATGAAGTTTGTGCTGACTAGAAGCTGTCACCACCAGTCAGCTTCTGTTGTATTCCAGGAATGGGACTCTAAGCTCCAATAACGTCCTGGGGCTGGGACTCCAGTCTCCTTAAAGGGGTTATCCAGCGCTACAAAAACATGGCCACTTTTCCCCTACTGTTGCTGACTGGATTCCTGACTTGCCTTAGGGTATGTTCACACTGAGTAAATCAGGCGGAATTCCGCAGTGGAACCCCACCTGTCTCAGTGTGCCATAGCCTGTCCATTGGAGAGTGTGTGCTCCTCCGCTGTCGCCACTCTCTGCTCAAAAAAGTGACACATCATTTCTTTGAGCAGAGAGCGGCGGCAGTGGAGGAGCACGCGCTCACCCATAGACAGGCGGGATTTTGCGTCGGAAAGTTCCACCGCGGAATTCTGCCTGCTTTACTGGGAAAATACCTTTGTTGTGTTTGTCTGTCTTGTCCTCATTTTGTGTCACACCTGTGCAGGCAAGGGGCTGTCGAATGGTTATCAGCCGCCAATTAAGGCAGCTGAGGTAATTAGGCAGGGACAGCGAGGGATGGGGGGGGAGTGTTGTATGTCAGTGCTAGGGCATCACCTGTTTCGTGTCCTCCAGTCCCCAGTCCTGAAACGTATTGTTTACTTAATATTGCGATCTTATTTTGTGTATTTTATTGATAGATAAGACATCTGTTATGTGGTTTAGAATACGACATAAATCCTGGTGGTCAACACTTATTAGCAGTCCACATTCTGCAGTGCTGGAATTTCTCATAAAAATACGTTTGCAAATAAACATTTAATTTGGAATTGTTACAAACATAAGGTGTTATATGTATAATATACTCAGGATCACTTTCTATTTAAGCTGTAGAGAGTTTTTGTGACCCCCATCCTTCCTAAAATTTATCCAGAGTCATTTAAAACATCTGACATTAACAGTCAAAGCCAAAATGTGATCCTATTTAAATCTTAACTTCACCAATAATAAATCTGTCAGCTGTTTCTTCTTGTGCCAGTAATCCACCAGTAAATAGGCAACAACCATATTGTTTGGTTGTGTATGATTGAACAGTTTGCTATCCAAAGAGCATAATGCGATCTTAAAGTGACGTTTCCACATGAATTCCACAGTTTTCCGCTTAATAGCTGCACATGTGGATAATCCCAACAACATCACGTGGCTATTGATAGAGAATTGAGGATGTGGTTTTCAGAGTGTTTGGATCGCATTCCAAATTCATTGGTGAAAACACTGCCAAACAAAAAAATGGGAACTAGTAAAGGGATTGTAAAGCTATAGAAATATATGGTTGATTTCATCAAGAAATATTATGACACTTGCCTTTGGATTGTTTCTGGTTAGAAAATTCAGCTTTATCAAAGTAAATGTTGCTTGGTTGCACCAACACACACTATGAAGCCACTGAAGAGAGGTGAATGCAGCTTTCAGCTCTATTCTCTATTCTCCATAGAGAATGAATGGAGCGCGACAAGAGACGTGTGAGCCGCAGCTCTATTCACCAGGAGTTATGCCCTATCCTGTGTATACTCTAGATGCGGCATACTTACCCCAGATGGGAATACCCCTTTAAATGGTCAGTTTTCACCTTATCGTGGTGAGGCAGTTTACTCTGTTTGCAAATAGTAACCAAGAGACTCAGTATTTTTGTGAAAATTTTTTTGGGCAGTTGGGGGGGCTGCTTTTAACTATTTTCATGTCTGTGGTGGGTCTGTATCTTGCTGTTGCAGTGAGCTGTTGCATTTTTCTGTGTTTCTGTGTGTTTGCAATTTCAGCCATGGCAACGTGCTCCTGGCCTAGTGTGAACGGTGTTCTAGGAGAGCTGACCAATTTTTTCTTTTTTTTTTCTGTGTTCCAGTTGGGGGAGTGGCTGCCTCTATTTGGTCGTGCACTCCACCTGTCTAACCCAGGTGGTGCAATTATTTTTGCAGGTATTAGACGGATCTTGCATACCCAGAGCATAGGCGTATTACACGCCATGGAGAGGCCATTACAGTGTAGGGTCTGCCTCGATATGAGTTCACCTTATCATGGTGAGGCAGTTTACGCTGTTTGCAAATAGTAACCAAGAGACTCATTATTTTTTTGGGCAGTTGGGGGGCTGCTTTTAACTATTTTCATGTCTGTAGTGGGTCTATATCTTGCCATTGCGGTGAGCTGTTGCATTTTTCTGTGTTTTTGTGTGTTTGCAATTTCAGCCATGGCAACATGCTCCTGCCTAGTGTGAACGGTGTTCTAGGAGAGATGACCAATTTTTTCTTTTTTTCTGTTTTCACCTCTCTAATGTGTCTTCTTCTAACCATCTATGTCTATAACCAGTAAATAACATGCTCTTATAAAAGTACACACAATGAATTTGAAATGTTTTATTAGTTACTGAATCCATAATATCTCTTTAATGTTGCAAAGCTGTAATATTTCCATAGTTTCTAAATCCAGGGGATTTTTCTATGGTAAAAAAAAAAATTCAGCCATAAATTTTACATTTTCTTGTATTTATTTTTGTATGCTTGTCTCACCAGATATTTCAGGAATAAAGTTAGTAACATACAACCTACTTTTTTCTTTTTCATAGCTTTACTGTGTTCACCATATGTGTGGAGATGGACACGTATGTTTAATCTTGCTTCTCTCGCTTTACCACCATGTACGGAGAGGGATCCCTGATGTGGTGAGCCATAAGCCTCTGAAGCTGCAGAATCTTTTGTGCTTGGCAGAAGAAGCCATTGCTTAGCATCTTCTCTGACATTTACTGAGGTGAACACAGTACATCTAATGAAAACTGATAACCTCTTTAATAGGTGTAAAAACAAAAATGTAATTTTTTTTTTTAAAGTATACCTGTCATTATAATGAAAATCTAAATTAACAGTAAATGTTAAATAAAGCAAGTATATAAATGAAGTTTGCAATTTACATTTTATTTTTTATCATGGAGAACACGGCACTTCCTGTTTTCTGACTCTTTTTTTCTCTCAAAGAGTCAGAAAACAGGAAGTCCTTTGTTTCACAGGTTATATGAGCACTCACAAAGAGAAGGCAGTCATGTGACTTACAGACCCATTGAGCCATGACAATCTGTACTGTAGGGAATTCTTGTGTTTGGTCTCTCACCCCCTTCCCCCCTCCCAACCAGCGCAAGTTTTAAAAGCTGCTTCCGAGAAACTGAACCGGGATTTTTTGTTTTTCACTAGGCACATTTGAAATGATGTTTCAATTTATTTTTATGTTTTTTATGTGCAGCTGACATTGTGCTTTCCATAAGGCTAAAAAAAAATTGCAGTTTCATTATTTTCCACCTAGGTGAATTTCCATGCAATTTCTGCCAAAAACTGGCATAAGCTAAATAATTCTCATAGACCTTTGCATACATTAGTTTTCTGTATTCTACTGAAGCCTAGAGAAACACTTAAAGTGGTATTCTCAGCTGCTGAGAATTCATATCAAAACCGCTGTTGGCAGTTTCTGAACCCGCTGTGTGTGAGACTTGCATAGTTTAATTAATGGTTACATATGGAAAACATAAAAGCAAATATCTTATGCACTGATACCTTTGAATGATGCACTTAGAAAGATGACACCATGCGGTCATTGTTTTGGAACAATCACATTTCATGCATAAGTCAGTTATGTTTGGTATTGGTTGTGTGCCAAGTTTATTGTTACATGCAATGTCATCACATACATTATGAAATAGTAAGGACACTCCATAGAAGGCTTTTGCACACATATCACAATTTGACCTTCAATCACATAGTAGATAAAAAGAGAGAGGTGATATAATTGGACAAAAAAAACCCACTACCACAATACATTCATTTATTAGGCATAAAGTTCCCTGATATGCCATTTCTTACTCTGGAAAAAGTATGTTTATTTGTTATTTCAGGGGCTTCTTCCTTGCACCTTCTGCCATGGAGGTGCATACATATTTCTTGTCATGTGTTCCTCGAGATAAGGCTGGGTTCACACTGCATTTTTGCAGTCCGTTTAACATATGCATTTTTAGGCTGGGTTCACACACAGTATATTTCAGGCAGTATTTGGTCCTCATGTCAGGTCCTCATAGCAACCAAAACCAGGAGTGGATTGAAAGCACAGAAAGGCTCTGTCCACACAATGTTATAATTGAGTGGATGGCCGTCATTTAGGGTACAAACCCACTTGACGTATTTGCTGCGTGAATCAGTCTTAAAAATAAGCAGGCAAAACGCAGGTTGGCTTTATACAATTGTTCTGCGTTAAAATACGCAATTGCGTATTTTTGAAGCGTGAAGCTACATGCGTTTTTCGCACAGGTTGTTAACAACTGATGCTTTGCTAACAACAAGCTTCACGCTTCAAAAATACGCAATTGCGTATTTAAACGCAGAACAATCGTATAAAGCCGACCTGCGTTTTGCCTGCTTATTTTTAAGACTGATTCACGCAGCAAATACGTCAAGTGGGTTTGTACCCTTAATGGCAAATATTTGCTGTTATTTTAAAACAACGGCTGTTGTATTGAAATAATGGCAGTTATTTACTGTTATATGGCGGCCATCCACTCAATTTCAACATTGTGTGAACAGAGCCTTTCTGTGTTTTTTATCCACACAGAGGGGTCTTTTTATTAATAATAAAACATTATTTTTTTACACATAGACTAGAAGCCCCCCTGGGGGACTTCTAGCATAAGTACACTGATCTCTCATTGAGATCAATGCAGTATGCCGCTGCAGCTGAAAACAATAGAATGCCAAGCCGGTATCAGCGCCATTACAGTGCAGACCCCGGCTGGTGCTGGATTTAAGGATCGCCCCCATCACGTCACGTCAGTTATTGTAGATTTATCTACCACATCTGCTGGATGTTTGCTCCAAGCATCTACTACTCTTTTAGTAAAATAATATTTTTTCGTGTTGCTTCTGATCTTTCCCCCAACTAATCTCTCACTGTGTGTTCTCGAGTTCAGTTTTTTTTTACTAAAAACACTTCCCTCCTGAACCTTATTTAGTCCTTTAACATACTTAAAGGTTTAAATCATGCCCCCCCCCCCCTTCCCTTCTTTCCTCCAGACTATACTTTCCTTTACACTTTTTGAAAAACTGTAGACTCCCTGTGTAGGACCATATAGTGTCTGGCTTGTGTCCCAGCATTTCCATTTTAGGTCAGACAATGGCTCCGATAAATATCACATATCAGACATTGACTTGAAGGGAATCTTCTTACACATTTACAGTGCTTTCCTCAAGGAGAAACATTATCCCTTTGTTCTTATGGAAGATCAGAGCTACTAAACCTCAAGGGCCCATTAAGATGCTTGTTATTTTGGTTGGGCCATAACTACATCCCTTTACCCACTTACCTCACCACTCTCAGAATAAACAGGTCAGAGTATAAGTTGGTAACTGCACAGTCTTATTGTATTATGTCCAGTTTAACCCCTTACCTCCTGGGCTAATTTTTGTTTTTGCGTTTTTGTTTATTCCTCCTTTTGTTTAATAGGCCATAGCGCTTGCATTTTGTCACCTACAGATCCACAGATTTTTTATTAATAGAGATCAGTGTAGTATACTTAATAGAGTACTGATCCATCAGATCAGTCCTCTATTACTCTGGTCTGCTGCAGACCAGATACATCGATTGCCGAGCTGGGATCAGTGCCATTCAAATGCTGAGTGCAGCGATCGGCCGTACCCGCTAATTGCCGTGGTCCCAGAGTGCAGAAAGCAGCTGGGATTGCGGCGGTTCAGAGCGGGATCAAGGTGAGGCCCCTCTCTGAACCTTCCCATCTGCAGCAGGATATGCCAGTACGTTTGTTCAATGAGCTAATAAACCCACACTGCTTTGACTGCTAAATATAGATATATTTTTTTTACAGTAACTATTAGTTGTGTATTCCTTGTTTATGTACAATATGCTGTAGTAACAGTATTGTGCAACATCATTTATGGGCTCTGGAACCTTGAAAGTGATAATAAACCCAGTATATAAGAAGTAAAAGTAAAACTCCCTTTTTGCACTGGTTTGCTTTGGATATTCTAACACTTTAATTCAGTTTTGTGACAGCTCATGCTTTTAATCCGCAGGCTGACAAACGTTAAACATATGTTGTCCATATTTTATCATCCATTACCTGGTGTGACAGGAAGATCTAGGTGCTTATGTGGCTGCCAGTAGGTGGCTCCAAGGCTTTCTACATCTCAAAACAATATCCTTAAAATAACTCAGCAAAGTCAGAAAAAAGTCAGACACTGAGCTGCTAATAACAACGGCATGACCACATTATACATGAATGCTCCAAGGCCTCATTTGGTCTCATGTTTGTATTGATACCGTTCCATTCTCCTAAGACCATAAGCCTTGCATTGTCTCCAAAGGGACCATTTATTTTAGGGAAGGAATTTTGCACCAATAGGATAGAGAATGCAATTTAAGCAACATCTTATTTTTGTTTTACTCTACATCTGTTATAGTACTGCTAAAGAATTATACATCAGTTAATTAATTATTTCTGACACCAAATGGGTGGGTGCTAGTACAAGTTTTATGGGAGTAAAGGGGACCAGTTGTCATATTAATTATAGATCTTAATTCATGTTTATTTGTGAGACTTGTTATTGGGATCTTCAGATAAGGCTAATATGGAAATTAAATTATAGAACATACTAAACAACAAAAACAATGCAAGTATTTCCTTAGCAGAGTATTGGATTAGAATAGATTGCATTTGTCAATAGAAACTCTGTAAGATTTTGCCTGTGGGTGCAGTCTGGGTGAGGGAAATCTTATAACTGCACATAGGAAAGATTGCGAAAGGCTGTCTAAGAGCAGGATTAGGTTAAGTCTCTTGAACATTTAATACGTCTTTTACCCCCCTATATATACAGACTCTATCCTCAGGGAAACCTAGTGTGCTTTTCAGTAAATGACCTAGAGTTAAAATGAAGTTTTCATTATATACATTATTTTTTGTGCCTTTTCATAGCAGAACTGGACAGTTGCTTAGATCAAAGAAAGCTGCACATCCCTGCTGTTTAACTCCTTAGATGCTGCACTCAGTAGTGACCACGGCAAACAAGTGGTTTATAAAAAAAAAAAAGGGCGCTCCCTTCATAAGCACATTGGTACCCTACAATGTGATTTTGGGTGCTCATGAGTTACCATAGGCCCCTAGGTCTACTATGGCTGCATAGCTATGCCACAGGAGGTAACAGGCTGTCTGTAAGTATAATACTGGAACATTCACTGTACTACTGTTTATATCTAGTGTATTATCTAAATTATCTTGCCTTCATATAGCTCTATTAAAGGAAATATTAAAATGTTATAGGAGAACATTTGTTAAGGGAGAACAAAAACAAAATATTTTAGGTGTGTTTGTTGTGCAAAAGTAGTAGAAGTTTGCCACAATTGTTAAAAAAAACCCACAAGAAAATATTACTTTATTGAAAAGTCAGCCTGTCTCAGAAAATTTCATAAAATTAGAATACTGTGAAACAGTTCACTAGCATAGACTCATGGGGGGGGGGGGGGTTATGAACCCATAGCCTGGCATCTGTCAGCAAAAAGGCATAGATTTTTGCACAACACTGTGCCTTTCTGTTGACATACTCCCTGCTCGCATGATGGGCGGGGGCAAAGGGGTGTGGCAAGGTGGGGAGGAGGTGTGGCTTCACCTGCTGGGGGAACTGTTTGGATCTCCGGGCACTTTAGTAACAGAGCCGAGTGGCTGTGTCATTACGGTGCCACGGAGACTCAAACATTTCCCCGGCTGTATCAACATCATGCCGGGCGGGGAAACCATCCAGGACAGGCATTCACCATCTGTAGGTCTGCAAAATTTGCTGATGTGTGAGTGCAGCCTTACTGAGAGGCATGCTGGAGGGTGACTGTCTTCTGGATAACCTTTGCAGGTATTTTGTGTCAGTTAGCTGGTTAGAGTGAGACACCATAAATCTACAGTAATCAGTTTTTCTAAAAATTCAAATTTGGATAGATATGCAGCAGTATTTATGTCAGGTAAATTGACTTCTCTATGTCTCCCCTAAATAGCCTTAAACTGAATGTTCTGCCAAGTCATTAGGTCAGTGGGCATACATTTACTGCCTGGATATCAAAGGCTTTGTTTTTGGCACAAATGGGAGCTCATTATAAGAGATGGGGGTCTCAGCTGTCAACAGCTGGACCCGATCTGCTCAATGAATCTCTTATATCACAATAGCAGAATAATTACAAGTCAGGGTATGTTCACACACATTGGAGCTTCATTTAATGGTTAATGCAATAAAGGGTGACTGGACAGAAATTCATGATAAATTACTGCAATGAAGGGATGCACCAATGCAGAGAAATGAGGCAGCACTGCAATAAAATAATCAATTACGGCAATAAGATGATGCATCACATTACATTCTCATTGTGCTATTGCATGTGGGAACACACCCTCAATCTGTAGTATTTCTGTAGAATCGTGTAATTTTAAAGGTGTATTTGGGCATCAAGTAAGGGTAGCTTCACACGTACCGGATCCGCTATTTGCAGCGAAATCAGCTGCAGATCCTTGCATAGTGAAGTTCTATGGGGTCCCATACCCGCAGCAGAATTTTCATTCAGCTGCAGATATGGGACCTGGCCCCTTTAACCCCCGGCCCGAAGCATACATTACCTGCTAGGCGCCGTGGCTGTGTAAAGTTCTCAGCTCCCCTGGCTCCTCTGCACTGATTGGCTGATGAGGAGCAAGGGGAGCCGGGAACTTCACACAGCCACGGCGCCGAGCAGGTAATGTATGCTTCGGCCAGGGCGGCGGGGTTCCATATCTGCAGCGGAATGAAAATTCCGCTGCGGGTATTGGACCCCATAGAACCTCACTATACCAGGATCCGCAGCGGTGCAAATGATGCAAATCGCAGCGTGAAATCCGCTGCGGATCTGGTACCTGTGAAACTATTAGGAATGCCACTGGAACATTTTCTTCATGCTGAACATTGCACAGGTGATTAACGATCCAGCCCATGTGCCGGTCTGACACAGGTGAGGAATAGGAGGCAATCTGCCTGAAGCATTCCTAATGATGAAGAGGGTGGGGAGGAGGGACGGAGGGGTGGTGCAAAGTAAGGGCACAGATACTCCCGTTTGGCATGGGGCTGCAAGTTTAAAAGTTGTTTTTAGGACAATAACTGCATCACCTGCCGAACGGAGCCCAGGACAGATCTTGGATTAAAAGCAGCTATCCGAAGTGATTGTGGCGGGGGTGGGGGGTGGGGGGGTGGTCAGTTTGTGGATACAGAGTCGCTTTAAAGGCTTGCTTGAAGTTCACTAATGTCCATTGTGGCTCTATTAGAACCCAACTCTTTGACATCTACATGCCCTACTAAAGCATGTGGTTTTATGACACAACCTCCTTAGAGTAGGGTCTCACACGGTGGAAGCGGCATGCAGTTTTGTGTTTTTAAAACCACAGAAAGGTGTGCTCCCACATAGCTTGACAGCTAATGTGAGATGCATGTCACGCCAGGTATTTTCTATGACTGTTTGTGGAAGAAGTTGTACAGTATTTTTTTTTCTGACCACATCAAAATTCCAAAAGGCTTCTGCATTGTGAGACCTTACCTTAAAGGGGTTGTCCGGCGATAAAAAATTATTCACAGAATAACACACATTACAAAGTTATACAACTTTGTAATGTATGTTATGTCTGTGAATGGCCCCCTTCCCCGTGTTTCCCCCCACCCACGCTAGACCCGGAAGTGTGGTGCATTATACTCACCGCATCTCGTGTCGTCCACGGTCTCCGATCCTCAGCAGTGACGTCTTCTTCGGGAGACCGGCGGATCTTCCCGAGTGCCGGCCGCCCTCTGCAGCGTCATCCGAAGCTCAGCCGCGATTGGCTGAGCATAACTGTGCTCAGCCAATCGCGGCTGAGCAGCTGATGACGTGGCCGCATCATCAGCCGCTCAGCCGCAATTGGCTGAGCACAGTTATGCTCAGCCAATCGCGGCTGAGCTTCGGATGACGCTGCAGAGGGCGGCCGGCACTCGGGAAGATCCGCCGGCCTCCCGAAGAAGACGTCACTGCTGAGGATCGGAGACCGTGGTCGGCACGTGACAGGTAATGTATAGCGCACCACACTTCCGGGTACACGGGTGGGGGTGGTGGGACACGGGGAAGGGGGCCATTCACAGACATAACATACATTACAAAGTTGTATAACTTTGTAATGTGTGTTATTCTGTGAATAATTTTTTATCGCCGGACAACCCCTTTAAGGCAATGTGCATACTCTATACTTTATGCCTGAAAAAAAATGCTTTTTTTCTGTTGTGTGGTCTGTTTTCTTTTACTAAAGAAAACACCATTATGTAAACTAGACATTTTTTAGACACAAATGTACAAAAAAAAAACGTACAAAAAAATTGGATGTTAAGAAGATTGGTTTAATCTGTTATGCAATGGCGAGAACGCAGCTGCATGCTGTCAGTTTAACCCACTTGGATATTATAATTAACTGGTTTATCCAGTGTCTCAAACGATCAGTCTCAGTGGATCTGTTTTATGAGTCTCCATTAAAAACATATGATTTACAGGGCGATTTCTCGGGCTCTCTTTTCATGATATCTCTAGTATTGCATGTTTATTTCTATCTGTAAATAGCCATTGTATTTATAAGTATGACAGCAGTATGTATGTAAATGATCAGCAATAAAAGCAAGGTAATACCGGAATACATGTAATACCTTATATGGAAGGTTTAAGGAATAATTTATATATTAATATATAAAGAAAAAAAAAATGTAAAACCAAAGTCACATCAAGAAGTCAGAAATACATTCCAATTTATAGAGGATGAGAATTTGGGCATAGAGGTATTGCTTACAGAAAGGTGCTCTGCTCTGACTGAACAGGTTTGCACTGTGTTAGGATTATTATTACAGTCCTATATATGACATGGGGGAGGGTATAAAACAAACAGCAGGAAAGAGACAAACATTAGGAGTCATTAGGATCACAAAAGTAGCCCAGGTCTAAGCAATAGAGTAAAAAAAATCCTGGCATGATAAGCCCTTTAAACTCTGATTATTCTTGGCTTGCATGGTGCATTAGAAGTCTCAAAGACTTCAATTGAATCCATAGACCACATGCTCAGCTTTTTGAAGAAAACAAAGAAGAAAAAAAAGGACACAGCTCTTAGTTGAGCGCTTCTGACTCTTTATTTTAGAAATTGTCGGAGCACTTGGCACTTAGACTCCAACTGATCACAAATTCTGTCATGTCACCATGTTAATGAGAGTTTTGGTACAAATTAAGTTTTATTGCGGCTAGCCCGAAGAATGAACTATAAAGAGAGTTTAATTTTGTAATGCTCATGATATGCTAAATCTGTAATGGGGCCTCTCAGATACCATCTGATATGTACAACAGCGGTGTAGTCATACGTGGCAGATGTGCCGATGTGGTGACTGCAGGTGTGCTGGTGCTGGTAAACCCCCGGTGTGGAGGCAACACGGCTGGTCACTTGCCAGATGTTGAAGTGTGACGCTAGTTCCATGGTGGTTGGCTGAGACACAGCCGGGCCCAATGATGTTGTGTTGTGATGTCAGTGCGGGTTGGGCACACAGGTATGGTGGCACACCTGCTTTTAGTTTAAAGGGCCAGCTGCACCCTGTTCCCCTGTGGACAGTGACCTGCCGGGTTGTTGTGGGGTCCCCTGGGCTGTTGTCACGGTGGTCCGGAGTGGAGTAGTGATCCACCCAGACTATGGGCACTGCCACCCACAGAAAGAGGAGATGGCCCAAGGAGTGTTTGTGTGCTGTGTTGGTGAAGGGTAAGGAATCACTGAGTCTCTTTTTTTATAAATAAAATCTGCTTTACTTGGGAAACACTTGTATGCAGTAGTTCATACAGCTTTGCCTTGAAATAATACTTTATACTTAATAAGACACTTGATAAGTTAGGATCCAGATCTGTAGTGAGCGGATAGAGAGTAGTACAGTGGTGTGGACTGTCCTGCACTGTGACTCTCCTTGTCCATGGCGGGGGTTGAGATGATCTGTGACTTGTCCTCTCTGGTGAAGGGTTTAACACTGCATAGTGTCGAGTGGAGTTACTTGAGAAGAAAAGGTTAATTTCATGTGCCTGAGTCTGTTTCTAGACTGCACATTGAGACTGGGGACCTGGCAGAGGGCCAGGGCCCAACTGGACTACTATAGAGAGCATTCTAGCTTGTTACCTTCCTGTCTAGTGACAAAAGACCTCTACACTTCCTCTACCCATGTGACTTCCTAGCTACAGCCCCCGTAAAGTGTGCTGTGAATGGGTGAAGAGTGCATATGTAAGAAGTAAACAGTGAAATGATAGAACACGCTCATTGGTCTACAGATCCATGTGACATACAAACAAATGATAACCCTTGCAATACTACAGCTGTGCAGCAACTAAGTACATAGACTTACAATAGCGACATCTTGTGGCAAAACCTTAACACTACTACATCACCACTTACATACAAAAAGTACAGGCTTTTGCGAAGGGTGTAAAGACTAGCAACACCCATGGCGGGATACCACACCAGGACCTACTTTTGCGTT
This sequence comes from Dendropsophus ebraccatus, assembly GCF_027789765.1. Classification (NCBI taxonomy): domain Eukaryota; kingdom Metazoa; phylum Chordata; class Amphibia; order Anura; family Hylidae; genus Dendropsophus; species Dendropsophus ebraccatus. Next base: position 74,912,968 of record NC_091454.1, read on the forward strand.
TATAGCTTTACCTCTGGATGGGAATGTAACTCTCAGTGGACATTATGTTTTCTCGCTAAAGCATCTATTGTAGCGGGTTTGTGTTCTGTATTTTACTCTGTGAGTAAATGATCAAAATTGCAAAATGGCTATAGTAGTTTAAGGGAGATGCAGAGATAAGTGAATGTATGTACATCCTCTATAGGCATCAAAACACTTGAACCATGTAAGCACATTAGGCATCCAAGAAGGTTTTCGTAAATCTTGTCTTTGCTAGACATATACAGCACTCATTCGCCATTGTTCAATCTTATCAGCCATCATTACAGTCTGCCCTTTATATGCATCCAAACAACTAAACCATATGACCCCAGATTTGACATAGGTACATTGTGTTTCCAGGAAAGTTTTTTTTTACTAGTGATGATCAAACAGTAAAACGAGTCGAACCTCGAACGGTAGTGGTGTTTGGCTTGAACTCGAACATTTTACTGTTCGATCATCACTAGTTAAATGGCGCCCAGAACACAGTGATATAAACTCAAACTTAAATTTTCTCGAACAGTTCGATCAACACTCATCCTTACTAGAGATGATCGGGTACTGCTCGATCGAGTAGATATTCGATTGAATAGTACACTATTCAAAATACTCAAATAGTATTTCAAATAGTAGGGGGGACAGGCACTAGGAGCACACAGGCAGTGAAAAAAAGCATCTACATTCATTGGCTGGCTAAACCATGTGACCTCCAGAGTAAATGTATAAGGGATTTCAGATTCGGTTTCAGATGCTTCTTGGAGCTAGACAAGGAGACAGTGTATAGCAGGGACCATTAGGTGTTAGGTGATTTTAGGCAGGGGGGACCCCCAAACGCCCTTGTTAGGGCTAAAACTATAGACAGCAGAGATTGATCACACAAATAGCTATTAAACAGCTATTAAACCGGATAGCAGCACATTAGTGTGTTCAGACTGTGAGGAATAGGCTGCAATGTATCTACTTGTTCAAAACTTCAGATATAGGGTATACAGGTGTATACTGCCAGTGTGCCAAAATAAAAAAAAGTTTGGTACTACTTTTTTGCTTTCTGTGCATAACATAAACCAGTTCAATGCCTCCATGTATTTTTTACAGTTTACAGAGAGGTTATATATTGTGTTTGGAGTGTATAGTTGGCTGTGATAGTGGCGTAATGCTGCAACTTTGGTGTGTTAATGTACATAGACATGCCTTCCCTGCTGTCCCAGTTGCATTCCAGAGGTGTTGACATAATTTCCTCCAAGTGGTCAAATTTTAAATTTTCCAAGAAACGAGCATTTTTCTCCCATAGATTTTAAAGGAGAAGTACCGCGAAAAATTTTATTAAATTATTGCCCCACAAAAGTTATACAAATCCCCAATATACACTCCGTTAATGGTACATCTTCTTTAATGGTATTCGATACTCGATTGAATAGTCAAGCATCGCAGACTTTTCAAATTGATTTTCAAAATGTCTAATATTTCACTACTCGCTCATCACTAGTCCTTACCTACATGCAGAGGATCTGTATCTGTACTATATTCAAAGTTTACAGGTTAACCGTTATTAGTGCAGCTTTATCAAAAGTGTCTGTGTTTTTTCCTATAGCAACCAATCAAAACTGAACTCCCATTTTACAGTGCAGTTAAAAAATAAATGGTGATCTCTAAATGGTTGCTATGGGTAAATCTACCACTTTATTTTTTCCTTTTATCTGGCAGAAGCAGGCAGTGCACAGATTATTAGTACTGTCATCTTCAAAGGGGCCCTGGGGATATGAGATCTGGAATCTAATTGGTTGCTACCAGGTTAGTTGTTTGGAATTTAGAAGGTTAAAAGGAATTTATCACTTTCCCATAGCCACCAATCACAGCTCAGTGTTTAGCTTTTTTAAGCAGCTCTGGTAGAATAAAAGATGAGCTCTGAATATTTACTAAGGGCAAATAAAATAGTTTTAGTGTCAACATTTTTGATAAATCTGCCCAGTTGTAGTGGCAGGATATATTAAAAAAGCAGTCTTTTTGCTATGACTGATGTCTTTCAGCTGTCTCGTTTATATTATTTAACTCTACTTGAAACTAAACCTATGTAAGACTGGACATCTTGTTTTTCCTCCTACACTTTTTAATATTGATTTGTGTAAACAACACCACTCCCACTCTGCAGTCACTTTACTTTGGACCATGTCCACATTGCTCTGGTGTTCAGTCATCAATCATGTCGCCTTCACTTTAGGAAACAATCCCATAACTAGCATTACGTTTTGGCACCACCTACTGACTTATTCCTATTTGTTAACCCTAGGGATAGGGCTACACAGTGGCTACTAGTCACACAATAGATTTTCCAAGACTGCAGGATTGCAGCCACTCAGGGGCCACAATCTGACCTTACTCACTTGAATAAGAGGCAAAGTTGACCAATCAAACAGTGCAATGCAGTGGTTCCTGGCTGTGCTACCAGGAATCACCATGTAGACCTAGCCTAAAGAAGATCTATATATGCTAATATACTGCTCTTATTCATTCAGATGAAATACAACAGGGGAAAAACAGTGGCATGCTCTTTTGGGAGTTCTTCTAATAGCAAAACCTCCACAATAGAGTTCTCCAAACTTTTTAGCAGTGGGAAACCCTTGAAAGAAAATCTTGTTTCATAGAACCCCTGCAAATGATTTTCTTTTTCAAAAAAGAGTAAATAGCTAAAAACAAGTGGCTACCACACAAAACCAAGCTAATTTATTTGAGAGGAACCTGTTAGTAAAATATGGCCTATATAACAAATATATAACATTATAACCTATTGCATTATAATAAAAAAATGTCTTTTATCAGTGCATGCTGTATGCAACTTGCCTGCAAGTAGGCGTTTGGATGGGCACTTCCGAGATGTAGTCGCCATGTTCTGGGCTGTCCTTATGTCTCCTGAGGCACAGACATGATCTAACATCATCACTTTATTGCCAAAATCATATTGATGGTTGTGACGCAAGTACCATTTGTCAGAGCCCACAGTTAAAGGAAGCCTGTCACCCTGGCTGCTGGGGTGAAGCCCGTCCGACCCACCGAAGGAACCCCTTATACTTACCCCTTCCTTGAAGTCCCGGTCTAAACCCCGTCCAACCACAGAGAAATCCCCGTCGGAGGCCATGCGCGCGCTCACCAAAAATGTGTCCGACGCCCATAGAGAATAACTGCTCTAGTCATTCTCTATGGGGCGTCGGATTCATCTCTGGTGAGCGGGCTCACGGCGCACCTAAGTCTAAAATCAGATTCCTAAATTAATAAGCCGACTGCTGAGCCTAATAAAGTGCTTCACTTCATTAATATAGTAAATTTCCTTATCTCTAAGCACAACCTTCCTTGTTCACTGCACTTCTGCCTGGTTTCTTTTAAAACAGTTTTTTATTGAATTTTTTAAGTAAAAACACATAGACAAACAAAGGCATTTGGTACATAGAGGGTGTTTAGCACATACAGGGAGTCAAATGTAGTAAACACAGTATCAGGTGGTTCCACAAGATAGGTGTGATGGAACAAGCAAGAAAACAATAGAACAATAGATTCCCTGAACCTAAAGCACCCTAAGGGATCAGAACGTCTGTTGATAAAGACTTCGGTCCCTGACAAATGGGTTGGCATATGTGACGGGTGCAGGGAACCAAACTCCAAACGAAAGGGAAATAAAAAAAAAAAAACACACACAAAGAACATGGGAAGGAAGGGGGGGGTGCCCGCAGGTCTTCTGTGCTCCCAGTGGACGCTCGTGTGACAGCCATCTTGTCAGATCGGGGGGTCTCCTGCAATTTCACGGTTTAAGTACCAGGTTGTGTGAGAGAAGGTCCGTTTCACCTGTGTCTGGACTCTATCAGGTAGTGTCTGGATGAAACTTTCCCAAACCAAGAAGAAACCCTCCACCCTGTGTTCCTTTAGTATGGCCGCTTCCACCCAGTCCATGCGGAATATGTATAATAGTTTTTCTAGGAATAATTTGCGGGATGGTGGCTGAGGGGATATCCACATTTGGAGGATTGCTTTGCGGGCTGCGGCTGACAATAGGCGGAGGAGCTTCCTTGGTCCCCACCCAGATTTGAATCCGAATATACCCCATTGGGCGTCGTAAGGTACGTAGTTCACCAGGTGGGTTTTTGCAAATCTCTCCACAACCCACCAGAAGCTTTGGATGATAGGGTAATGCCACAAGCAGTGGGCAAGATCTGCGTCTCAGGCTCCGCATTTAAAGCACGAGGAGGTAGGGAACAGTCCCATCTTGTGACCCCGTACCGGAGATATGTAAGAACGGTGGAATATTCGTAGGCTCATTTCCATGTATCTTGCAGCCGGAAGCATTTTTACGGAATATTCCAACATGGTCGGGTATCGCAAGGTCAGGGAAGTATTGAAGCAGCCCTGTTGTTTGTACGGCATAATCTAGTGAGGAGTGGAGATGGAGGTATGCTTGGGATATCTGTCATTTGGCGGACGTGGAATGGCATAGGGCTGTATGGAATGTGATATCCCACTCTTCTGGCGGCAATTCCTTCAGGTATTTGCGGAGAAAACTCACGGCTTGCAGGTATGCGAATTGGGGAAAGGTGACATTGGGGAACCGGTCACGGAGTTCTTGTAAAGTCAGGGGCACTTTGGCCATTACATTGACCAGGTGGTATATGGTAGTGAGGCCCTGTTGGTGCCAGGTTTTGAATGTTGCATGGGGGTGACTGTCCTGAAAGTCTAGGTTACCCAACAGGGTTATGAACAGTGAGCGGGAGGGGTGCAGGTGGAGTGAGGTTCTGATTCTGTTCCAGGATTTCCAAGTGGAGAGTAGGAGCGGGTTCTCCCTTGTCCAAGTGGGGAGATTTGCGTAAGTACAGTGCAACAGGTTGGGTAGGAAATATGGCAGTGCCATGTGGCTATCTAGCTGCGCGTCTGCATGAATCCCTGTGCGCTGAATCCAGTCCTTGATAATGCGAAATTGGGCGGATAAGTTGAGGGCTCTGATATTGGGAAAATTCAGTCAGCCGTATAGTTTAGTTTGTTGCAAGATGTTAAATGCAATTTTAACTTCTTTAAGCCCCAGATAAAGGTTCTGTAGAGAAAGTTTATTCTCTTCTCATCCTTGGGCCTGAGATGTATGGGCAGGGATTGGAAGAGATGTAATAGTTTGGGTACTTCTATCATTTTTAGCAAATTGGCTCGGCCCATAAAGGTAAGAGGGAATTTCTTCCATGTAAGGAGGGAGTTTTCTAGGTTTTTGATGTAGGAGTTTATATTGTAGGGGTATAGTTTAACTGGCGATTTAGATATAGTCACGCCCAGGTAAGCTATGGATGTCGTTTTCCAGCACAGTGGTATGGTGGTGGTCCACAATGGGCAGCTCGGGCCTTTAAGTAAGAGAGCCTCGCACTTATCCATGTTAAGGGTATAGCCCAGCAAGTTCCCCGTGTTCCGTAGGTCCGCCAGTACTTCATGGAGGGCTTGTCTGGGATTCTGTAGGGCTAGCAGGATGTCATCAGCAAAAGCCATGACTTATTTCGTGTTGCCCTATCTGCACCCCTGGGTAGAGTGAGGAAGATTCTATGTGCCTAAGCAGTGGGTCTATTGTAATGTTGAAGAGTAGGGGGGAGAGTGGACAGCCTTGTCGGGCTCCTCGGAAGAGATCAATCTGTGGGGTATTCTTACCGTTAATCGTCAGCGTCGTCGCAGCTTGGTCGTTAAGCGTCTGAACAAGGGAGAGGAAGACTGGTCCAAAGTTGCGTCTAGTAAGCGTGGCGTATAAAAAAGCCCACAAAACTTTATCGAAGGCCTTTTCGGCGTCCAAACTCAACAGCATGGTCGGGAGTCGGGACTTGTCTAAGACATGGGTTGTGACAGCTATGGCCTTACGGATGTTTTTGTGGAGTGTCGGTTCGCCAAGAAACCCTGCTGGGAAGGGGAGAGGATAGAGGGTAGGATTAGCTGGAGTCTGGTTGCTATGAGTTTTGTGAAAAGTTTATAATCTTGATTTAATAGTGCTATAGGCCGTTATGATTGGGGTAGTGTCAGATCTTTGTCGGGCTTTGGCAGCAAAATGGTTCTGGAGTCTGTAAAGTCAGTGACTGTCATATTTTGTTTATAGATAAGGTTGTATAACCTGGTCAAGTAGGGGGTCACCTCCTGGGTCAGGATTTTATAGTATTCGCTGGTGAGGCCGTCAGGTTTCTGCCTGGTTTCTATCTGGTCTAGAACCACAGAAAATTCATAGAAGCTCAGTATTGGAAATGCTCTTCTACGAAGGAACTCTTCTTCAAAATGGTACCCAAAGAATCAGTGTACCGTGGCACACGATGCTAATGAGCATTACAGCTGAGTGTGGTTGCTGCACCCAATGCATAAATTTTTGCATCCACCCAGATGTATTTGGCGACATTTCTGCATAGATCTAATGACCAATTTATTCGTAGCACCTGATTAATTCTTAGTTGGGTCATGTTGTACTGTGTACAAGTTTCAGCTCAAGCATCCAACAGCTGAGCATGCATTGTGTTCAGTCCCAGTTTTTCTTTTTTCTTTTCTCTTTTTTTTTTTTTTAATCTATCCCTCTTTAAAAAAGTAAAACTTTTTTAAAAATTTTGGCACTATATGACATACAAAAGTGGTACTGTCTTTTGTATTTATTTTTGACATGTCATTCAGAAAGTCAGTTTGAACCGGGTCTTAGTAATAAGACCACTTATGGTCGTGAGTTATAGCCCGGGGAAGATTGTGGCCATGCTCTTCACTCCCTAGATGACCAATCTGGATGATAACAGGAGTTATCTCTATAGGTCCTTAAGGTCATTTTACACATACATATAAATCACTCAAGCGATTTTTTTTAGCGATCGTGAATTGTTTTTGCCTTTTAAACAATCAACGTTTAGGCAAAGAGATATATCGTGTAATAATCTTGTTACTTTGATCATTGGGAGATCGTTATCTGGACCTTTTTTTGCTCTGAATGGCTGTTTACACAAAAAAATCTGCGGCCGATCGAAGAAATAACGATAATTTGTTGAAAGTTAACAATTAATGATTTATTGCTCGTCGTTTGATCGATAGCTGTATTTACACAGGCAGATAATCGTTAGGTTTCAGCAGGGGCGTAGCTAGGATTCATGGGGCCCCATAGCAAAAAAAACTGTACAGGGCCCCCCCTCCCCCCGCACAACAAAAAGGAGACTGTGTGTATATATATATATATATATATATATATATATATACACTCGGTGATGTGGCCAAAGAATAAAGTCTCTTGTGGCAGAGTAGAGAGCCAATCGCTGCTTGCTCTGTCAGTCCACTGCAGACTACCATCTGCTTAACCCCTTATGTACTGAAGTGTGTAAGTGACATAAACCTCACCTACATGCTGTAGCACAAAAAAAAGGGTTAAAAGCAGAATAGAAGGAGATGACTAGTGCCCTGATAACCCCTGACCTCTGCAGGGCTCAAAAGAACAGAGTTCAGGGGTTATCAGAGCAGTGATGCAGATATTGCCTTGTCTTCTGCTTATTAACCCATCTTTATGTTGCAGCATGTAAATGAACTTTGGGCCACTTACACACAGCATTACATAAGGGGTTAAGCAGAAGGACACAGGTTGGCTCTTATCTTCTCTGTGCATTCTTGGGCCCCCCTCCTCCATAGGCCCCATAGCAGCTGCCTACCCTGCCTCTACTGTAGCTACGGCTATGGGTTTCAGTCGTTTTTGCGAGTTTTTGCCAGATAATTGCTCAGTGTAAAAGGATCATTAGTGTTTTATTACATAATCATGAAATAAAAGTAGAAAGTGCAAAATTTGATATAAACAATGAAGAACCTGCAGCATGCACACATACAGTACAATGCCCTTCAGGTGCCGGATTTGCGATTATACTGTTAATGGCCATATATTTAGATAGGGTGTAAATATGAAAAACGATTTTTAATAAGGTTTTCTTCTTTACTGATGGCAAGCATCAGAATATGCAGTTCATCCCATGGATTCCAATAGGATTAGCTGCAAAACCAGGTACATCCACTTCTGAATGTATGAAGATGTGCCTGGTAGGAAGTGAAAAGGCTGCTGTACTTGTCCTTCTTTAACCTCCTTATTTCCTTTGATCCTATTTTTCCTCAAATTACAAGTAAAAAAGAAAATTATAAAAGGAGATGTGCTCTGTGTCACAGGAGATCATAAGAAGATCCTTCTTATTACTGTATAATCTGTCTGGCTGAAAGTAGAAGCATTCCTCTACTGCTCTGTCTGCAGTAGGACTAAACTATTGGTAAGCCTTGCCCTCGAGGTTAAAGCCCCACCACTTTAACCAGTCCCCAGCTGAAAATTGGAGATATGCTCTGCACAAGCAGAGAACCGTGCAGAGCATGGGCACTGGGCGGTATTTTGAAAAAATGACCATGCCACAGGCCTCCCCACTCCCAGGCCAAGCAGGTACTGCAAAAAAAAAATGTTTTAGTAGTTGTGATGGTAATTTGCTTTAAAAATTGTATCCCTTTTACATAGGGTAATTATTAGTTAAATGGGTTGAATATTGCCCCATGTGAAAGGGCCAGAAATCATCCAAGAAACACAACTGTTAATTTGTTGATCATATCTATTGCAGAACCTGAAAGACAAACATCTTAGGCTCGACACTTTTAAAAAATAAAAAAACCTACAGCAAAATGTTTTTTTTAAAGTTATGACAATGACAATGAAAAAACAAGGAAAAATTCTTGGTCATCGAGATGATAAAGTGAGAGCTTAAAAGGGGTTTTCTGGCATAAACTTCCCGCTCTGCTGCAAATGACACTTCCTGTTTTGACAGGAAATGGCTGCTTAGCATAGACAGTATACTGCGGGATGTCAGCAGAAACTGTGAGTAAGATGAAAGCGTGGAGAGTGGCAGACAGTGGACAGCCTGGAAACCGGCATTTGTTGCAGAGCGGGACAGGCAAGTATATAGGACTGTTATGTCCCTGGCAGCCCTGGCAGCGTCAGAGATTAGTTTATGGAAGACACCACTTTGAAAGTAAACTTCATTTTATTATCTGTTTATCACTAAGGGGAATCTTTTTTAGCAAATTGAAGACACATTTTCAGTTTTACTCAGAGATCAGTTACACTGCCCATATAAGTCAATGAAAAGGGGAGGGGTAGGTAGGTGAATGGGGATAAAACAGGAGGAGAGAGAATGCAGTGAGAAAAGTAGACATAGACTATGCAGGCATGTCTTATCCAACATGTTTTATCCCATAGTGAAGAGTGCTCAAATACTGATCTGTAATGTCCTCCATGCTGCTACTACCTCTGAGGGTTTCATGTTTGAAGAGTTTGAGAGCCATCATAGAGGCAAATGTCCATCCACTCTGGAGCTGAGGTTATGGAAAACTGACAGTTAGAGATGGAACCTACAGAGGGCTAACTGGGTGGCAAATGCCATATAAAAGTTACATAATGATCAGTAATGGTGGTAATCATCATGTATACACAGGGAAGGTTATCCTAGAAAGTTACCGGTAATCCCAGTTACACTTAAAAAAAAATTGAATTTGGAAGTCTCATACCATACCTGCTCTTTTTTTTTTTTGCTGCTTCTATCACTAAATATCAGATCCACCAAACATGGGTGGTTGTATTTTCACATCTTTCCAATATTTGTAATCAAAGGGTAATGGCTCTATGGAAAAATATAGTGACTCACAGAGGCAGCATAAAATGGCGTGCAGAGTCACCCTATGTGCTGCAGCGCAGAGTTCATACACACAGCTTTGCAGTATGCACGAGCCGTCAAAAAACTAAATTTCACTTTTGTTTTACCTTAAATGGAGCGCTGTCTACGCATATGTTCATGTTTTCTGTATTATATATTTAAAAGTGAATAAAAAGTTTATACAAAAAAAAACAACTAAATTTAAGCCGTTTCTAGATTTTCTAATGCACTTGACAAAAATTAAATTGAAACAAATGTAATGCAAATATAAATGAAACTTAAGATATGACATGCTTCTGCAGGTCCAGTCAGAGAGACAGAGCTAGGGATGCTCTGTACCCTTTAATGCCATCACTGATTCCTATCTGCTTGAGTGAGCAGCTGAATATAGAAGCTCAGAGATGTTCTCATCGGCCACATGAGATGCAACAAAGATTCTTTCCAAAAGCTGAAAGAGCAGACCGTTCAGACAACAGATGGGAGAGTTCCCATAACTGTCAATTTTCTAAATATTTGCATAGTAAACAGAGGAGGTGCCATCTGATTGATATTTGAAAGCAGTATATAAAGTGGAGGAATTCCTCTCCCCCTCTGCTCTCAATCTGCTCTTCATCTCCCTTCTGTGTCTACCTGGCTGCTGGTAAATTGGTTTTGTTTTGTGGAAAGTTCAATACTCTTTGGGAATAAAGAGTAATTGATAAAATGCCAGAACCAACCCAGAAAACTGGTGAGTATCTGTGGTATCTTTGCCACATTCACTGGTCATCACATCACTTTAACATTTCCATCAACTCATTACAGAGACGCCAGATTGCAAAGTAGCAGTATTAATATTACAGATGCATTTAATACATGTCGACCCATCAGCACAAGCTTTATGAATAGAACTGAGAGAGTAATAATACCATTACTGTGTTGCCAGTCCCATCCATTATTAACAACAGCTTAACTGTGCATAAAGGGGGAACCCTCAGCATCCATCCTATGCCATTGTTTTCTAAGATTCAAAATAGTCTTACTCCTACTTCTGCAATGCATTTTTCTGTTCAGCATAACAATACTTGGACATCTCTCTATGCATAGAACTCCTTATACTCTTAGCACCTTCTCCACCTTTTTAGTGTGCAGGTATAGTCTGTTTTATCTCAGTCTTTATGGGTTTGCACAATTCACAATGAGGGAATTGCCACTAAATACCAAGCCAGTGACTGTATGTATAATGTAATTTTGTAGTATTTTGTGCTATTCGATCGCCATCTCCTCTAATATATGTATATATATATATATATATATATATATATATATATATGTGTGTATGTATGTATATATATATATATATATATATATATGTAATTTGTTTTCACACATACAGTAGTAGGAATGCTGCAGATTATTCATTTTTGTTTCACTGGAGATTTAGCACTTTTACTGTATTCCTCATGGGCAGTCAGAACATTAAAAGGTTGCTAGTTGCATTAGTAATCAAGAGTTATCACAAAAGATAAACTAAATGCATGCTGTACGTTATAACAACCAATAAGACAATATTTCTTCTTCAGCTCAGGAATATTAAACTACTACTTGGTATGAAATACTTTCCACCATACATTTTACTTAGGACTTTGAAATCTGTATAGAAATAGTCAAAGTTAAGGTCATATAGGGTTAATTGTGTAATTGAAATTGTATAAATTCTCACCACCACAAAAGGTCGTGTCCATCTACATGATGTGCATATAGCTATCATCTCTTTATCTGTAGTAAGATGTTTACCCCATTTGTAGATCAGGTTTGGATTGATTTATTTTACAAGCATTTACTTTCTTCTTTTATGCTTTTATGTTTTAAATAAAGCGAGCGCATTCTGATGCGAGTGATCTTCCAGAACATGCCATTGGGAGTATCTTCCACTGCAAAGCATTCCAGGAGATTATTTCAGAATCCTTATATCCCACACTGGAACTTTAAATATTCAGCTCCAGCTTTATGACTCTGAAAATATCTGTAACAGGCAATCTCTTGGCTCTCAATTCTTACCAAACATAGCCAGGTTGATCACTATTATAAATGTTGCCACATTGTTCATCACATACACCCTGTGGAGAGATTGCATTCATGTCTTGGTTTAACAATAGCAGTGATACCTATAGGGCAATGCTTTATAATGTTTCTCTTCTGTAAGTATCTGATATTCTACTACTGACACTCACATACATTCTTTATTGCAGCATCTGATAGAGCACAATGTAATATCATTTTCTACAAGTTGAAAAAATAGACTCAATAGACAAATATATTAAGAAAATTCACTTAGCTTAAACAAACTAAGTGATAGTAAATAGATTTATGATAACCTTTTCTTTAGGGCTGCCCAAATATAGTTCTTCTGCTCTTACAGGGCAGTTTCATATATATTTATATGACTTTAAGATGTTCAGCATATCTGACATCCATTCAAGTCCCATGGATGCCAGACTAGAGGAATTTACTGTTTAACTTTATTGTATTGTATTGTAATTTTTATTAGGTTTTTTTGTCTGTTGTCTTTTTTTTTGTCATACTTTGCAATAGGACTTACTAAGCCTGAAATGTCATTGACATATTTAACTAGTGTTAGCTGGTTGGAGATGTATGCAGCATAATGAAATAGAACACATAGTTTTACATTAGGCCATTTTACTGTTCCTTCCCATTGTCCTCCTCCCAAAAACAATACCTCACCTTATCGTCCCAATTTAATGAGGCATTTCCTTTGACAAAATGAAATATGTACAGTAGGGCTGGGCAATTAATTTGATTAATTTGCGAGGGTGGGGGAGGGTTTATTTATTTATTTATTTTTTAAATGAACATTCCGCACTGTCTGGCAGGGGTGGCCAACAGTAAGTGGTCTTTGTGGTCTGATCTCCCCACTGCACAGCCTGAAGAGTCTGCTCTACAGCATCGACCTCCCCCGTCCTGATGATAATATACCAGCAGAGTAAATAAAGTGTTTAATACTACCAGATCAGCAGTGCAGTTCATCCTTCATTGCGCCACCAGGTTCTAGTAGTATCCTCATTTTATTGCATATGCAAATAGACTAGCTTGGTGCACTGGAGGTGAACCCCAGGGCACCAATTTCTCTGCCCATCACTATTGCGCCTGGTGATTATTCAGGTCTGGCTATGGAGATGGGAGAAGGTGCACTGGGGGCAGCTTGGCCCATCTCCAGTGCACTAAGCTAGCCTATTTGCACATTAAAAAAAGAAGGATACTACAGGAACCGGTGTCGCAATGAAGAATGAACTGCACTGCTGCCAATCTGGTAGTATTAAAAACTTTCTTTGCTCTTATGGTACATTCCCTTTAACCCCCCTCTTGCCGCTGCATGGTTAATGTTGCTGCAGCCTGTGGCTGATGCTGCAGTGATGTTAACTAACGTGTTGAGGATGACACAGAGACAGAAGCTGTCCCCGTGCTATCTACCACAGGTGCCAGTTGTCAGCAATAGCCGGGGACTGGCCACAACTGTCAGCAACAGAGCTGCACTCCAATGCTCACGGTTAACCCTATAGATGCTGTGGTCAGTGCAACCACAGCATCTATAGGGAGAACAGAGAAAGAAATCTCCATCTGTTTACCATCAGGGCTCTGTGATGTGATGAGGTCTCACTGGGGTCTCTCATGTCCTGTTAAAGAAGCCAATCAGGCTCTTCCCTAAGGCAGAGTCTAACCAGCTTTAGCTGTCAGTGAAATACTGACAGGCATAATACACTGCAGTATCAACTGATGGCACAGTTAAAGTGTAACTGTCATTTGCATTTTTCCCCCCAGAAATCAATAGTACAAGTGATTTTAAGAAACACTGTAGTATGTTTTATATGGCAAAAAAAAGCCTGTTTCTGTACTGAAAAAAGCTGTTTTCCACCCCCACCCTCACTTCTTATCTACTAATTTTTCAGGCAAAGCCGTCTTCATTACAGGGAAGCAAAGTGAAGACAGGTTTGCTGAGTCCAATATAATCTATGGAGGGGTCGAGGGGGATGAGAAATCAGGGAGAGCAGAGAAACAGCCCAGCAGTTTGGAGCCTGTCTAAAGCACTGTGGATTTAGAGGTCAGAAAGGTCAGCACTTATCTGGGTTGGTTAGATAAGCTTGGTTAGATAAGATTGCAGGCTGTATTGTTTTGGAGGGCTGAGTTTTCTCCTCTCTGTGCTCACTTAACTTCTCCCCTCTCCACAGAGCATAATGGACACAGAAATCATGCTTATTCTGAAGTGAGGGCGGGGGTGTAGGAAAACAGCCTTTTGAGTACAGAAGGAAACTCTTTTGCTTAAAGGAGTACTCCAGTCTGGTGTTATTTTTATTGTATGGCCAGGGAAGGGGTGGATATAGAGGCCACCGATCAATTACCTCGCCAGTTCCAGTGCCTAGCCCTGGATCGCTTCACCCTGTTCTTCTGTCTGGCTGCTACTCCCTGGTCTGAGCTGCAGCTTGAGATGTGATGTGATGTCTCAATGCAGCCCAGCCATTTAGCGGTTGTAGCGGGGTCCCGCCTTGGCCGCTGAATGGCTGAGCTGCCTTGAGACGTCACGTCTCAAGCCGCAGCTCCGACCAAGCAGCGGCAGCCGGATGGGAGAACGGGGCGGTTTGATCCGGGACCCGGCGCTGGAACCTGGGAGGTAAGTGACCGGCGGCCTCTATATCCACCTCTTCCCCGGCCATACAATGAAAATAACCCCAGCCCGAGGTACCCTTTTAATAAAACCCTTTTACAGAGTTTCTTAAAATTGCTTGTACTATTGATATTTATTGGTTTCTGAAAAATGACATTTAAATGACAGTTACACTTTTTGTACCCTAGTGAGACAGTAGAAAAAAATAAAAATTTAAAAAATTAAATAAATGAATAAATAAAAACACAGTATTCCATTACACATAATGCCCCACATTGTAATTGATCAATTTAGTAAAAAAACTAAAAACTCATGGGGCTACCCTAGTCACATGTTGCAGTTCCTATAGTATAATTAGGAGATAGGATATCATAGTATAAATAGATTTAAATAGATTACAAAATGTGAATGACCTTTGAAAGACTGCAGACTGTTGGCATTGCAGGATGTGGGGAGCAAATCTGTTGTAGAATTTATTCTACATACACTATAGTGTTGCAGTTTCCTTATGCATTATTTTTTATTTTAATTTTTTTTTAGAAAATGTAGAAAGTATCAGCAGAGCAAGATGTTTTGGAATTCAAGGCAAATACACCAGCATCTTTCCATCCTTATAGCCAACTAGGTATTTTTAAAGCATACCTGCTTTTTAAAAACTTTTGACATGTCCTGGAGACATGCCAAAAGTTTTGATTAGTCAGGGTCTGTGTGTTCAGTATCCGAACCGGAAGGTGGTGTAGTAGCAAAACACAGGCTTTTTTTCTATCAGGTAGCCTGGGCATTTTTATGTAAAAATATTACTGACAACTCCTTTAAGATGAACACTGACCTTGTAATTTTCATATTCAACATTCTGTGCTGATTAATTTCTTAATATTTCTTTATAACAGCCAGGATTCACTTGATAAAGATTTCCATATATCCTTTATAGTTAGTGATTAATTTCTGTCTGCCTGTAGCCACCACTAGAGGGAGCACATGTGCTTTCTGTATACTGCTTATATTTTAAAGTGAATGTCATGTTAGAAAACCCATTTTCATTCATTTACAGTAGATTTCTTGTCCAGTGGGAAGAGCAGTTATAAAGAGCAGCTTTATAACATTATATAGTATACGGACAACCCATTGATTTTAAGTGCCATTGTAATGCCTAATTTCCCCTGTGGTGGTACTGTAGGATAACTGAACACTTTCCTCCAGGCTTCACTACAGGGGGATACTTTGTGATTTTCTTAGAGGCAAACTTTTTAAATAAATAGGAATTGAACAAAACAGAGAACCCCTTTAAGCATAATAATGAAATATAATCAGTAAACTCTAATTATTATTTTTTTTATAATTACAGGGACATTTTAAGCAAAAAATCAGGGAGTGTAAAATGTCTACATTACATTGACAATAGTGTATGCATTGTGATGGAATTCTGGGAAGTCAGACAGTTTTGATCTTTACAGCTGTAGAGCTTTCATAGTGTACAGTTGAAATCATGAGAATAGCAATACCCATACCAAAGCATGCAGCTGCCATGGGTCTCCACAGGAAAGCTTACACATCTAGGGGCTTTCATTACTGTCACTAATTCATTCAGTCAGTCATGAGATATGACAGCTGCTGTTAAGGCTCCATGGTCAGATTAGTTATAGCGTGGTTACTGCACTTACATTACTAGGGAATTATTTGGTGGTCACACCAGTATTTTATTAAATCTGAGGTAATTTCTAGCAATGGCTTCTTTAAAATGTAATGAAAATTTATCAGATTCAATGTGGGAAATGTTTTCATGCAATTAAGCCAGTTATCACATGTGATTGTACTATAGCAATGATATGTCTCTCACTACAAAGACCTTTTCATGCTACAAACTAGAGATCATATTTTCATTGCTCCTTTGAAATATCCAGGCGAGGCTTGGTTTGGCTTAGTAATATGAGTGACATTCCATGACAGATGTGCACACAGATGTGCGCCCTGCTGAAATACAGCACGCACTATACACTTCCCTGGGCTTTCAGGATACAGGAGAAACTCTTGGTTGCAGAACATGAATGCTAGGGACAATTGTATGGGCTGCCCGGAAGATCTAGGGATCACCTGGGCAGCAAACCCTGCAGCTCCCCGCGGGGCCCCAGCTCTTACCTACTCGGTGCCAACACGTGTTATGACGGCGGCAGCGAGCGGGGAACGAGGAGCAAGCGAGTGCTGACCGATATTTGAAATGGAAAAACTGAGGTTTTTAGGAAAGCGTTTAATCAAATAGAATTTACCGTCTTACCACATTGAGGTGACAGAGGTGGTTCCTACGCTAACAATGGCCTCTATTTGGCCAATACAAAGCCTACAAAACTCACCTCGCAGGACCCAACTAATCTCCATTTAAAACACCCACAGGAGATGGGTGGAGTGCAATCCAAAATGAGGTAACCACACCCTCCTCATAGTTTTGATCAGTTGGGGTCTGGACGTTCGAACCACGACTGATTGGAAGAAGAGCTGGGAGAAGACTGCATTCAGCATATAGTTCTCCTAGCTCTGTGTCACATGAGAAGACGGCCTCATAATGCAAGTCTGTGGAGCACATCTCTTCACACTGACACTGAGCGGGAGGAGGACTGTGCGGCAATGCTCATCTTCCTTTTTCCCTTTTCCTCCTCTATAAGGTCAAACACGGACAAACATTTTAGAGGCTGCACTTTTCCAATACCCTCCTCACCTCTGTATAAACTCCCTATCCATAGTGCCCCATTTATGCCCCACACAATAATTAGACCCTTTTTGCCCTCAAACTTTAACAAGACCTCTTCTGTGGTTCTACACTATTACATTCCCCCTTCCTGTGCCCTGAAGTAGCAACAATCCTCCCTCCTGTACCCCCAAGTAGCAATAACCCCCTCTCCTGTGCCAACAAGTAGTAATACCCCCCCCCCCCTACTTACCTTTCTAGTCACTTCCACGTTGCTGTGGCAGACATAACCAGCTGCTCTAGATCATATCTAGAGTGCAGGCTGCATTAGATCTGAAAGACAATTTCTCTGCTTATGTTGACCCAATTGCCCCCCCCCCCCCCCATTCAATACAGAAGCAGGGAGTCCATTGTTAGACAAAACAGGGAATATGTGTAGAGGAGCAGAGAATTCTCTGCTCCTGTACTAGAGTGAGCCATGTTTCTAAGCTGTCCCTCTCAAGGGTTGTGTAATCTGCCAACCGAACCCTCAATAAGAATAATGTAAATGTAGCAATATAGAGCACAAAGTAAGACTTATCTCTCCTTGTGGACCACAATAATAGTACTGGAGTAGTAACATTTATATTATAAGTGTCCCTAAATAGAATCTGGGCAAAAATCTGTCAGACTATCATCTTGACATGTCTCAGATGTAAAGCCAAGTGATTATTAAACATGTCATTACTGAGAACACTGTATCACATCCTGTACTATTTCTCCTAAATCTACTGACAACTGTGTACAAAGATGTAAAATGAGAAGTTTGAAGTAAGCACATGTGCTTCCTTATACTTAAAGATGCAATATAAAAAATAATACACTAAGATGCAATATCAAAGACAATATCAGGAAATAGTGTGATCTGGATGTAATCTGAATCTAGATATAATACAATAGCTAAAATGGCTCTGGAAAATTACTACACTAAACCAACTTTAAAGGGATACTCCAACATTAGGTAAAACAATAAACATTTGTGGTTATACTTCCTGGTTGCACAGCTGCTTGGTACTATAATTCCCAGAATGCATTGCTTTCCTTAAGTTGTTCATCACAGACCTCCCGCTCTGCCTACTCTTCTCCCACAGCACTTCTGGCAGTTACTCACTCAAAGCACAGCCAGTGAGGTTGAAACTGTGACTAATTGGCCTTTGGGTGTGGCTTAATTGAAAAGTCCATTGAATTTAATAGTAAAAACGGAGAAAGAACATTTTGGTAAAAAAAAAACTGTGTGTGAACAACTAATAAAAAAAAATCCACTACCTGCAAAAGACGTCCAAAAATAATTGTCAAGATCATTTTTTTGACGTCCACGTCGATAACGTCCATTATTCAATACATTGTGTGCATTGGACATCCGTCTTCCTGCAGTGAATTGCCATTGCAGTCAGTTAAATAGCAGCAAAAACGGATGTTATTTTAAATTGCAAAAGCAGACGCCTTTTCTTTATTTTTGACATTGTGTGAACATAGCCTTAGTAAGTTATTTAGCTTTGGGTGATATTTTTCTCTAAATACAAATTTCTCTTACCGGATAACTCTTTTAACCTGTTGACAACACAAGCATCCTAGTCCTAATGACGCTGTCTCAACTCAGCGATCTATGCAGAAAACATCTATCAATGCAGTACATAGTAATTGCATTGTTCTCTATGAGCAACCATTGTATTGCTGATAAAAGTCCCCTAGGTGGACTACAAATGTGTTAAAAAAATAAAAATTCTTTAATATATAAAACATCCCATATTAAATGTTAAATTCATCCTGCTTTTCCCATTTTGGTAATGAAAAAAATGTAAACATTAAAATAAACATATTTGGTATGGCAAATTTAAACACAAGTTTTAATTGTTAAAAAGCAGTAATATAAAATAAAAGCTACATAAGTTGACAGATAACATGTTAATTTTACCACTTGGCAATTAACGTAAAGACGACCTCCCTGAGATTTACAAAATAAGGTGTTTTTTTCTTTCAATTTAACTATGCAAATATTTTTTTTTTGTTTTGCAGCATATTTTGTGGAAAAATTAAGTGTGTCATTACAAAGCACATTTGTGTCACAAAAAAAGAGCTCATATGGGTCTGTAGGTGAAAAATAAAGCACTATGGCCTTTTAAACAGTAGGAGGAAAAACAAGTGCAGAAATTTTTGTTTTTTTTCTTGATCCTTAACCGCTTTGCATCAGCAATCTGTATATATACATTGCTACTGCACATACCCCGTGCAGTAGGAATGTACAGTCATGACCAAAAGTTTTGAGAAATATAAATATTAATTTTTACAAAGTCTACTGCTTCAGTTTTTAAAATGACAATTTGCATATACTCCAGAATGTTATCAAGAGTGATCAGCTTAACAGCAATTACTTGCAAAGTCAATATTTGCCTAGAAAATAAACTTTATCCCCCAAAACACATTTCAACATCATTGCAGCCCTGCCTTAAAAGGACCAGCTAACATCGTTTCAGTGATTGCTCCATTAACACAGGTGTGGATGTTAATGAGGACAGGGCTGGAGATCAATCTGTCATGATTAAATAAGAATGACACCACTGGACACTTTAAAAGGAGGCTGGTGCTTGGCATCATTGTTTCTCTTCAGTTAACCATGGTTATCTCTAAAGAAACGTGCAGTCATCATTACACTGCACAAAAATGGCCTAACAGGGAAGAGTATCGCAGCTAGTAAGATTGCACCTCAGTCTATTGCATCATGAAGAACTTCAAGGAGAGAGGTTCCATTGTTGCCAAAAAGGCTCCAGGGTGCCCAAAAAACATCAGCAAGTACCAGGACCATCTCCTTAAAGTGTTTCAGCTGCGGGATCGGGCTACCAGCAGTGCAGAGCTTGCTCAGGAATGGCAGCAGGCAGGTGTGAGTGCATCTGCACTCACTGTGAGGCGGAGACTCTTGGAGCAAGGCCTGGTCTCAAGAAGGGTAGCAATGAAGCCACTTCTCTCCAGAAAAAACATCAGGGACAAACTGATATTCTGCAAAAGGTACAGGGAGTGGGCTGCTGAGAATTGAGGTAAAGTCATTTTCTCTGATGAATCCCCTTTCCGATTGTTTGGGACATCTGGAAAACAGCTTATTCGGAAAAGATGAGGTGAGCGCTACCACCAGTCTTGTCTTATGCCAACTGTAAAGCATTTTGAAACCATTCATGTGTGGGGTTGCTTCTCAGCCAACGGAATAGGCTCTCTCACAGTCTTGTCTAAAAACACAGCCATGAATAAAGAATGGTACCAGAATGTCATCCTAGAGCAACTTCTCCCAACCGTCCAAGAGCAGTTTGGCGATCAACAATGCCTTTTCCAGCATGATGGAGCACCTTGCCATAAAGCAAAGGTGACAAAATAAATGGCTCAGGGAACAAAACAGAGATTTTGGGTCCATGGCCTGGAAAATCCCCATATCTTAAAGGGGTTATCCAGCGCTACAAAAACATGGCCACTATTCCCCCTACTGCTGTCTCCAGTTCAGGTGCGGTTTGCAGTTAAGCTCCATCTACTTCAATGGAACTGAGTTTCAAAACCCCACCCAAACTGGAGACAACAGTAGGGGAAAAGTGGCCATGTTTTTGTAGCGCTGGATAACCCCTTTAATCCAATTGAGAACTTGTGGTCAATCATCAAGAGACGGGTGGACAAACATAAAACAACACATTCTGACAAAATGAAAGCATTGATTGTGCAAGAATGGACCGCTATCAGTCAGGATTTGGCACAGAAGTTGATTGAGAGCATGCCAGGGAGAATTGCAGAGGTCCTGAAGAAGAAGGGTCAACACTGCAAATATTGACTTGCTGCATTAACTCATTCTAACTGTCAATATAAGCTTTTGTTACTCATAATATGATTGCAATTATATTTCTGTATGTGATAAAAACATCTGACAAACACACATAAAAACCAGAAGGCAGCAGATCATGTGAAAATATAATATTTGTGTCATTCTCAAAACTTTTGGCCATGACTGTATATATCCGTTCCTACACTGACGGTAGTTTGATGTGAGCGAGATCGCTGCAGAGAAAGTGATCCCGCTTACATCTGTGTCCGAGCCGGAGGTAATGAGAGTCAGCTACGATCCTGCAGCCGACTCTCATTAACCCCTTAAACGCTGTGATCTACAGCGATCGCAGTGTTTAAGGTGCTCAGTGACAGATCAAGTATTTGTCACTGAGTGATCGGGACCCCCGCAGCCGTGCTGTGGGGGTCCCAATCACATGTGCCGACAGGCAGGTGTAAGCTCCTTACCTCCGTCCTGTCGGTTCGGCGATCTGTGTATAGAGTCTGCTCTCAGCCAGGCTCTATACATAGATTGCCGATAACACTGATCTATGCTATGCATTGCATTAATTTGACCTGGACTTTTGTGCATTAAATGGCTCTGTCTTGAAGGGGTTAAAAGGGTTATCCAGCATTTAAAAACAGCTAACTTTCTACCAGAGACAGCACCACTCTTACTTAGTTCAGGTGTGGTTTGCAAGACTGGAATCGCACATGGAAGTTGTTTTGTAAAGCTGCCACTGCAGTTTTTGTGTCAAAACCAGAGAAGGATTCAAATAGTATGTGAATTTAAAGGGAAGATGTGTGCTTCTCTTTTCTGTTGAATCCTCTTCTGGTTTGGCACAAAAACTTCAATGACAATTATCCCAAAAAAAGTTTGGCTACAAATATTGATCAAAATATTGACAGAAATACTAACCAAAATACATTGTGTGAACAGTGATCACCAATGTACTAATGGTGCTTGTATCTGGCACAGGGTTGCATGGCTAAAAGGACCCTTAAGGCCCTGTCACACAGAGTGATAATCGGCCAATTCTCGCTCCATGTAATAGAGACAATGATCATCGGCTGGTCGTGTCTTTAGATCTGGACCTTAAATCATCGGTCGCCGATCACGCATCGCTACGTGTAATATCAATGTGTGGCCGCCAGCTAACAATCGAATACACTGTTATACACTACCTCTCCATGCTCCCGGACTTCTCCTGCCCTCTGCTTGCTTCCCAGCAGCTGCAGCCTCCAAACGGGTTCTGAGCTGACAGGCTGCTCAGCCAATCACTGGCTGCTGTGGTCCTGGTCAGTAATTGGCAGAGCGGCCTGTCAGCTCAGACAAGCTGCAGCTGCTGGGAAGCAAGCAGAGGGCAGGAGAAGACTGGGAGCATGGAGAGGTAATGTAACAGTTTAGGGCAAGGGCTGCACATACATCGCTAACGATGTCCATGCAGCCCTTAATAAATGATAATTAAGCTGTGTAATAGGCTCAGTAAAGAAGTCATTTCAGTGCGAACAGTAGAGAGGGAACAGTTTCCCTGTTGATACATCATGCCGGGGGGGGGCGTGGAATTAATTCAGGACAGGCATTCACCTTCCGCAGCCTAAAAGAGCTAAATTTACCTTAAAAAACCTCCAGTAAATTTTATATTAAGATAAAGTCTCAAGATTCACAGAAAGATGGCAAACATAAAATGGTTTCCTTTGAGGTATCTAAACTGGGAACAACATAAAACCATTTACCCAATGTGCATCACTCACCACAAATAAATAGGTGGATGAATGAACAGTGCACGCTAGCTCTGACACTCAGCTGCCTTGCAGTTGCTCCTGCTAATGATGTCTACATGTACACTTTTTTATCAGATCTAAGAAGTAAATACTGTGCAGACCAGTCATGTCAACAAATTAACAGTAATACTATCTATTACATACATACTCAAAAAATACCATCAAACCATCAAAAAAGTATTCAAACATATTGTTAGGAACCGGAAAGCAGGACAAGACAAGACAGTGAGCCCTAAGCTCAGCCCCGCCCACTGCCTCTACCTACTTGCCCCCCTAGGCTAAGCCCTAGGGCAGCAACTGGGCGGCAGTCCCTGCACTGGGTAGGTGTAAGACAAATACAAGACAGACAGCAAACACAATGAAGAATAGTCAGCAATCCGGGTAACAACGGTCTGGCAGCAAAAGTACAAAATCAGGATCCAAAAGAGTAGTCGAATAACAGGCAATATGGTCAGGGGCAGGCAACAAGCAAGGGTAGTCAGAAAACAAGGCAAGGGACAGAAAACCAGAGGTAACGCAGATAGATGCAGGCAGAGCTGGAATGCAGGACAGGGAAGCTATACTGAATAACCAGCAATGGGAACACAGACTGGGGTTAGTTATAAAGGAGGCCAGGGTTCTGGTCCAGAACATAATTGGACCATCCCCCTGATCTCCAAGCACAGACACCTGAGAACAAAACAGATCCACTGGCAGGAAGACCTGTCAGTCACAGCAGAACCAAAACACAGATTAACCCTGAAATGGCCAGACAGAACTCAGCAGGTGAATTCGGGTGTGTCTCCCAACAAAAGTGAGCATATAAACCAGTGTTCACACACTGCAAACAAAAACACAGAAACAGAATACAAGAATATCAGCGCCTTCTCGGCCGCACAGCACGAGCCGAGGGGCGCATAATGCTCTGCAAAGATACCATCCTGACACATATAATGTAGCATACATAGGTTTCAGTTGACCAAACAAAATCTACATACAACCATGTTTGGTTTCGTCTATACATTTCTATGAGATCGTCTATACTTTCCTATTTTTCAAATAAAATGTATATTAGTGTGAATCAGTCCACACATAGAAGTAGATCCCATCACCGCCCCCCCTCCCTCCCCTCCCCGGCCGCCCAAGTCTATAGAAAATCATAAAAAAGACTTGTGCAGAAAACCTGCACACACAATTTAGCACCACCATAAATTGCCCTGCTAAAGCACTATCTTCCATCCTTGATGAGGACAAGTTCAAAGTTCCCAATACCACCAGTGTGTAGCTAATTCTTCCATCTTTATTGCCTCTCCAAGAAGAAAATCACCTGATATATACAAGAGTCAATGTTTTGTGACCACTCATTGTGATCCTATTCATGCTCATACTACTATAACACCTTAAGCTCTAGGGGTAGTGATCACTTGTAATGTAGGGATGTCTGAAGCATGTAACAATACCTGTAAAGTGTTTGCAGTCCTGACTTCCTTGCATTCTATGTATGTATCCAGCTATCATTTGTAGATCATGGGGTCAATGAAGTCAGTGGTGTGTTGCAGACAGTATAATTTAGGGCAACTCTATAGAACATGGTGCCCCTACAAATCTGCTGTCTGAGCAAAAAAATCATGTAGCCTGATGGCAGAAACAGCCCTGGGTACAGTGTACGTAATAAAATGATGTTGCATTGCCATTTCTAGCAAAAATTACTTTATATTGAAGAGAAAGCCGATTTCTGTTTAGAGATGTTAAAAAAGCTAAAATTTTAAAGCACAGTAATGCTAGTCATCTATATTCTCCTAACATTTGAAAGAGGAATTGTTGAGACTTTAGTGATCTTTGGTAATGAAACACTGGTCTGTCACTTAGGGGCATTCCAGGAAGGTAGTGCAGTGCATTGTATCATTGAAGATCAACAATGTACACTTGTGTTAAAGTGAAAAAATGTGCACTAAACATAATGAAATAGATCCCCCCATCCTACCATCCATCCATCCATCCATCCATCCATTCCCCTTACAAAATAAATTGTTACATAAAACATTAAAAAACACAAAAAATGTATTCCTGTTTAGTATCGCTGTATCTGTCATGACCCAGTCTATAAAACTATGTACATAGTAACTATACATGGTATTCATTAAGTTTATGGACACTGTTATGGACACTGAATAGCGTAAGTTTAATATAAAAAAAAGAAAGAAAAAGAAATGACTTTTTAAAATTATCCCTCCATAAAAGGGTGCAAAGGGGTCCCCATTGCAGAATGTCCAACTTTTTAGGGAACATTTATCAAAATGCACCTCAGGCGCACACCACGGAAAGGGACAGATTCAGCCTTTCTCTGTGGTGTACACCAGCTGTATACCCCGCTCACCTGATGGGCAGGCAGGAGGGGGTGTGGCAAGGTGAGGAGGTGTAAATCAAAACACAAATCTATACCTCAATGCCTTTCTAGAATAATATAATTGTACTATGTTTTTGGGAATGACTAAATCATTTATGGATTATTCAGGAAGGAAGGACCCCCCCCCCCCCCCCCAATACGAGTAATTGGCATCCAGCAGGTTGGAGCCTTCCTTTGGATCAATAGTCTAGGATTATAGGTCGCCCTTTATGCACCAGTTTCTCCTTTACACCTTATCAGTTTTCTCATCTACATTGGAAGTAGTCTGACACATACCCACTCATACCCACTTCCGTTTACTTTGTAACTATGTAACTTTAACTTTTGTTGAACCCCAAAGAAAAACAAAACATTTGAGCCACACAATCAATTTTTAGAAAAATATTTCATAAATTTTATTGCAAAACAATAGAAAAGGAATCCATATATCACATACAGGATTACTATTTTCAAAGGAAGCAAGACAAACAAACACAGCATAGGGGGAGAGACTGCACGATCCATTAATGTAAATTGTACTAAGTGAATCCCACACTTTGACCAAGTGGTATGTGCATAGTGCCAGAATAGAAAATGACAGAGGCAAAGTGTGTTTATATTAAATATGGTCAGCCCCAGACCTAATAATCAAAATAATATAGGGAGAAAAAAAAGAACATACATATGTGTAGGCATATAAAAAACCAAACCAGACAAAGAGTCCCATAAACAGCAGGTGAAATGGTATACAGGGAACTGGAGATAGGTAAATCAATGCCTCACAATGTAAGGGAATAGGACTGAAAACAACTACCACATGCAGCAGAGCCGGGAAGCTCTCTTACCCTCAGGAACATCCCAACGCACGTTTAGGTCACGCCCCTCATCAGACATGACCAAAACCTGCGTTGGGGTGTTCCTGTTCTATTTTTTGCAATAAAATTTATGATTTTTTTTTTCTAAAATTGATTGTGTGGCTCAAATGTTTTGTTTTTCTTTGGGGTTTATAAATTTTTTTTATACATTTTTGCGCGTCTATTTCTAGAACCCAATGTGGGTCTTAGAGCAAAAATTTCTTTGGTGTTGTTTAACTTTTGTTGGCATGTAAAGGAGGATGTTTGGTGCACTGGTCCTTTATCCTTCGGTGAACAGATCCACCTGCCTACCTACTTCTATAGAACACCTACTGATATTTACCTGTAACTGTGCAGTACACAGCAGCCTAAAGTGATGTCACTGCAGAGCTGAATATTCATCAGTAGACATTCTGCAAGAGCCAATAGGTGGGCAGATTGGTAGACTAAGGCTATGGACTGGCCCCAGTGCACCGAATGTGCTCATTTACATACAGTATAAACAAAACTTAAAGTTACTCAAGTATGTCACAGCTCACCAACATAATAAAATTGCATTTGGTCTTCCTGTCCCTGTCCTAGGGAATAATAGGCTCCACCTTCTGACACTATTCATCATCTAAATAGAGGTGTCTTTATATATATAAAAAAAAAAAAAACACAGATACAAGCAAAAAAAAGGTATGTCCTGAATGCTTTTATTATTATATATTCAGCGGGGCCATCAGCTCAGAAGGTTGTCAGGTTGACTGGTTATATTTGCCAAAATTGTCAAAGGGTCTTAAATGAGAGTTGTCATCTGATTGGCTGTTCTAGTCTTACTCTTGCTTTGGTATTTCTCAAAAAACCATTTGGTAGTATGGTAGGAAATGCATGCCAATTCCAAAAAAACCTTCACGAGCCTGACAGCAAATTTCAGTTAGTATTAACACTTATTATTCCATTACCAACCATACAGCATGCCTCACCTTATTGAATTGTTTTGCTAATCTTCCCAAAATCTCTAAGAATACCAAAAATAAAGTCCTCGTAAACAGAACAATTATAATGAATAAGGGAAGAGATTAAGTGTTACAAGACCAGCTATTTGTTTTGATGAATCATGAACGGCATTTATTATTGGTTTTTGCCTCCTGGCAGTGCTTCAGCAAACCTCATAGACTTTGCACAATATTTCATACCATTAATTTGCGAAGTTTATATCAATTACTGTAATTATGTTTCTGCCTATGTTACCCAGTTAATGTTTTTTTTTCTCAGTACTGATCTATATGTATATTACAGTGCCAGTTAAAATTTGATCCTTATAACAGCCACAGTTGGCCCCGATTTCATCAACAGTGTGTCATCTATATAGTGGCAGCCATATTGTGTAAGCATAAAGTGCCAACCATGCTGATTCCCTTTAAATGGTACCCCTAAACAGTGCGCCCCCTGCTGGACACTGCATTGTAATTACACCCTGATTCAGGACGTCAACGAATGTTTGAGAATTTGAAGTCTCCATGAACTACTAAATTAAGGGACACAGCAGTAAATGTGCATTTCCCATAATTAATGTGCATTAGAAATTTGTCTAACTTTCCAGTAATAACATATCAAAAAATACTTTTGGCTAAAGGATTTCTCCTTTAATGCACTCCTCATACAGTGCCTATACTGTGTGCCTTAGAATTTTCTTAAAGTGTTCTCTGGCATCTGCCCTTCTGTTCTCCTTGTCTGCCTGATTATCTAGACTGCCCCCATGTTCCCCCCTCATAAGTTCAGCAACCACCCCTCTATGAGAGTAGCTCCTCCATCCTCGTATTCCTATCTGAAGAATATTACATGTGCACTCTTGATGCAGCTTCCTGCCTCCTCTCTTCCTGTGTGTTGTGCTGGATGAGGCAGTACCATGGCCTGCAGGCATTGGTTGTGCAGACGGAGAAAGAGGGGGCTGGAGGATGACATAATCCAGGTCCTCTCTTCCAAACACTGCACCGCCACCCCACACCCCTCCTTCCTTCTATACGGTCTGGCTGCCTTTGTGCATCCATGAAATATCTGAGAGTATAGAGGCATTAAATAAATAATTTGCTTTTAAAGGTTTAGGATCCTCATCTCTTTATATTTAAAAGCCAGAACACAGAATGCCTCCAAATTGTGCCAATTAGTGTGGTATAACACTTCATTTCTCTTCTGATGCTGTTACCAGAAAATTTAAAGAAAACCCATTTTCATTTCAAAACCCACTTTCATTCATTGATCCTTTCCTGTTTGGATGTAGGGAGAGATTTATGAATCAAGGCTGGCGAGAGGCAGAAGCCATCAGGGGCCGTTAACCATAACTGACAGGCTCAGGCAGCATGAAAGTAATGACAGGTTCCTTTAAGCACTATCTGCCAGATTCCGCAGTAGATTAGAGCTGATTGGAACATTCTCTGATCGACTTCTTTCTAACAATCAAGCATTGTCCACAGCAAAGGAAAAGCAATAATTTACAACATATGCAAACACAAATGTAATCTTACACATCTCGTTATTGATATTTTAAAATACAATACATTTATTATTGTTCAGTTCTGAAGTTTAAAGGGGTCTTCTAAGAGTTAAAGGGATTATCCAGGAGCAGGAAAGTTATTACCTTTCCTTACTCTCCCGCACTCCACTTCCGAGGGGGCATGATGTAGGCAGCAGTGATTGTTTTTGTTCTTTTTTTATGCTGCCTATGATTGTCTAAGACAATCTTTTACTGCAAACCATTTAGCATGTAATTTTTCTGATTATATCTTCCATGATATATGTAAATGTTTTAACGCTCCATACAATTTGTCTCTGCATAAATATAAAAAGCTAGAGCCATGCTAGAATTAATACTTCCATATGAACGCATACTAACAGGTCTCATTATAACAGTGCACTACTTTTGTCTTAAAGCTGACAAGTAGCAAGTATACAGAGGCCCTGTCTGTGCTACTTGGTAATAACATCAGGGTATCTATCAGAATAGCAGTCATGAAAAAGTGAATTTGGCACTTGTCTGTACTGCACCTGTCATAAAGACTAATAAAGCAGACAATCCTTTTGACGCTTAAAACATCTAAATATAGTTCTGAAAACACAGCTCTGTCCCTTCTGTAGACAAGACAAGGTCTTTCTTTTTATATTTCAGGATCTACTTTCACTGACCAACAAAAGACTGTTCATGTAGCAGGTGGGAGTAGAACTGAGATCACAACCCAGACCGTCAAGACTGGGGTACAAGTCAAATGGCAGCAAGATGGAAAATCGGAAAAGACAGTCAGCCAAACCGAGCACACAAAGCGCACAGTAATCGTTGATAATAAAGTCACCCATGAGGAAGAGTTTTCAGTTGTAAGTGGAGACGCTAAAGTAAAAGTCAACCATAAAGAAGGTATGAAAATAACCAGATACGTAAAGTTGTTAAGAATGTACAATTTTTATGGTCATATCTGGAAAATCACAAGTATTTATTCACTGATGATTACGTCTATAATATCATTTATAAAGTAAATCCATATCAAACAGTGTCTTTGTAAATCTGCTAGATTACTTAGCATGTACTGGTCCTTTTTTACAGGACGGAGCTGCATTTACAGTTCTATTTGTTGACAACCCCCCCTCCTCCCCCCAATTATTTAGCTTCTTAGAAAGTAAAATCCAACTGTTATTCTGTCAATGTGATGTGTGCAGGTATGTTCCCACTATGGAATATGCACAGAAATTTCAAGTGGAGGCCGCACGGCGGACTCCACTTAAAGTTCCTCCTATCCTCAAACGAAATCCGAGGTCCTCCCAAAGAATTGACATGTAAATTTTTTGGCCGGAGGGCAGATTGAGCTTGAAAATATCATTGAGTCAATTGGACAGGCGGAACTTTAAGCGGAGTCCGCCATATTTCGAAGAGGGAACATACCCATACCCATATTTCCAAGAGGGAATATAACATATATAGTAATCAAGAACCAGTTGCTGAGAGGCTAATTCAATAAACTAATGTGTCTGAGCATACTGTTAAAATGAAAAACAATGGTCAAAAACAAAAACAAAATAGAAATTCATATTTCTGAATTCACTAATAAATAGTAATGCAGCAGTAATAACTGGTGAGAGGTGGGGAGGTTGTCATCAGAGGAGGCTTGAGGGAAGATCCCACCTCTCCAACTCATTAGCAGCCGGGGTGGCCAAACAACACAAAAGACATTCTCTTGGTTACATAAAGTCATGACTGGGAGCAGAGATTTAGGGAGACTATCTGGCAGTTGTTTAGGTACTTCTTTAAATTCAAACCTAGTTAAGGTGAATCCTTCAACAGAAATTTGCCTTTCCAACCGCTGACACCGTTAGCTGTAAAGGCAAGGAGACGCATGATACCTTTTATTTATCCATTGCTGCAACCATAACATGGAAAAATGCTTTTATTCTCTGGTGTAAAGTGTGAAAAAGGTGTTTCTAAGCCATTTAAGTGAGCAGTTAGAATTCCTCCCCATACCACCTCCTATCTCAATCCCTGCTACTTAGTCAGCTGGAAGCTCAGCACTGCTTCCAAATCTTGCACCTGCACAAAATGTAAATGCACAGCCAAGATTTGGAGGCAGGGTTCAGCACTGGAAGCTGTCAAGCAAGCAGGGATAGGCATGTGAGGGAGAGCGAGGAGGTGTTAAAGTGGATGCAACACTATGGCAAAATTTTGTAGCTTCCTGCATCATTAACTTTATGCCATAAAAGCACCTGCAATTGCCCCCACTGTGTCCCACCGTGATCTTATAGGAAGCTCTGCCACTTTGCTGTGCAGCAAAAGGACACAGCAAAGGGTCACATGCTCCTCTATGGTTACAAATATTATAGAAGGCACTGACGTTCTAAGCACCCGGCACCAGGACCAGGAGTCTGGGAACATTTTTGACATTTTACATAGGAAAATAAAATTGTTTTTCTGTTATGGAAGCACAGACAGATATATGACAGGTACAATGTTTCTCCATGTCTTAACAGCTATCTAATAGGTATGAATTGCAGCTGACAAATTAACTTTAAATTAACTATATATCCACCAAAACACCCCACCAAACTGCTAGTACCATCCGTTTAATGAGATTAAATCCTTACTGTGTCTTTTAAAATGCGCCTGGTGCCTTGGTTAGAGCAAAAAATGATCTTTTAATATGCAGCTCTGGGTCATACTGGTGTGGGCTAGAGTGTCTGTGCCCCAGGTCTGTGACTCTAGGCCACACCAGTATGATGCAGCGCTGCCGATTAAAACATAATTTTTTGCTATAACCACTGGCACCGGGCACATTTTAAAAGACACGACCGCAAAGGATTTACTCTCATCAAATGGATGGTACTACCGGTTTGGTGGGGTGGATTGGTGGATACAGAGTCGCTTTAAGGCTATGCTCATACATGGTATTTTGGTCGATATGTCTGTTTGTATTTTAGTCAGTTTTTAGCCAAAATCAGGAGAGGAACTTACAGGAAAATTATAATGAAGAGATATGAAGAGTTTCTGTATTTAATTCTTTCTTGATTTTGATTGAAAAAATACTGACCAAAATACAGAACAAAATATTGTGTGAGAACATAGCCTAAGGCTATGTTCACACTACGTAAAAGTACAGCTGTACTTTTCGCAGGGTGGAACAATGCCTTATTTTCAATGGGATCTCGCCGGAGTGTATACACATTGTACATGCTCTGGCCAGGATCCACTGCGGGGCCGCGAATAACTGGCATGTCAGTTTTCTGCGGCCGCAATTCAATGAAACCCTGTCAGTTCACACAGTGAAGCGAGCGGCTCCGGCCGCTTGCTTCAATGTGTGCTATGGGAAGCTCTGATGCGGGGGCGTGGTGATGCGCCAGCATCAGAGCTCTGCGGCCGAAAAGATCATCCGGCGGGATGATCCGGGCAGAGACCGGCCGTTCCGTGACCCAGCCGGGGTCACGGTACGGTCGGTTGTTCACATTGTGTGAACATAGCCTTAAGGTGCATCAATTTTATCTCTGTGGCCTTACAAAAGGATAGAGAGTGTTATTTAATACAAATAGACATCAAGATCACAGCTTTTCCCATAGCAACCAATCACAGGATTCTTGTTAAAGCAAATGTGCCATAAGGTAAATTTGCTTTAAGTTATGCACATGAATAGAAGGGCACTGGCTAAAGCAATGGAGGCGGACTGGCTAAAGCACTTGAGAGCTAAAGCACTGGAGGCGGACCGGCCCGCCCCCAGTGGGAGGAAAACCCTGCGCCATTAGAATTCACCCGCGGTTAATTGAATTGCTGGCACACCCAATTGTGCCCACAATTCAATTGTAAAACAATAATGTTGGCTGCAGGAATGTGCCGAACGCCGCCTTGCATCTGGCAGTACAACACTGTCCGTTGCTATGCAACAGACAGTGTTATACATAGTGTGAACAATATGTGAGGATTGTTGAGGCATAGTAGTATGTAACACAGACTCTTAGTTATAGCAGTCACAAGGGTAGCACCTGCAATGGGGCCCATAAAACAGGGGGTCACAGAGGCCTCTCACCACATGATGACATGATCTGCTAAAACTTAAAGGTGTCACAAAAGTTAGAGGTCAAAGGAGTAAATTCATAAAACAAAAGGCTGCATTGATAGGTGCAGAGGTGCAGAAAAGTGTTAACTCTCTTCTCCCAACTACATGTGGCTGTCATCTGTGGTATCTAGCTATACAGTCTAAAAACAAGGGTTAAAAAAAATGATTTTAATTCTTTATTATACAAATTAGTTTTACTAATCATAGCTATGGCTGGGGCTAGATTAGCATAACAACTCATGGATTTCTGTCGCCAGATCCTGCTCTCCTACATAAGTCTGTATGGGCCTGAACTTATTAATAAGACAATACATGGGGGTCCAAGACAGCTATGCCCCTGATGTGACCTGTTAACAGAGACCAATACCACATCCTAATAATATGTCATGGCATGCTGTATGTGATGTTGCTTAAAGTTGACAATAGGCTGACAGCAGTGAGGTTTAGGCATACACATTCACAATGTCACCATGGATAAACTAACACAACTCCTGTCAGCAGCAGTACAGTCATTACATATGACATAGCAGGTAATGACAGCGTACTTTTTCTGTAAAGACAATAAACATCTACACTACCTTCTCTCTCATAATATTTGAAATAAGCAGAAACAAGAATATTAAATAATAATTCTGTGGTATGCCCCCGGGGTGTTGTGTCGGAAGTTCGGCTGGTCACTTACTAGATGGTGAGGTGTAATTCCACTCCGGTGGTGGTTGGCCGAGATACAGCCGGGCCTTAGGATGTTATGTTGTGATGCCAGTGCCGGTTAGGCACATAGGTATGGTGTCTTACCTGCTTCTAGTTTATAAGACCGGCTGTATCCTTTTCCACTGTGTACAGTTTCCTGCCGGGCTGCTACTGGGTGCCTTGGTTTAGTATAGTCACGGATGACCAAAGTGGTGTAATGACCCTCCCGGACTATCGGAATTGCCACCCACAGAAAGAGTAAGTGTCCCAAGGTTGTGGTGTACACTATGTCGGTGTGAGGAGAAGAATCACAAAGTCTCTTCAGCATGAATAAGCTTGTTTTTACTTGGAAAATACTTGTGTGCAGCAAGTTATGCAGCTTTGCTTTGAAAGTATACGTTTCCCTTAATAAAGCACTTGCAAATACACTTAACAATACTTATGGACGAATACTTAACAATACAGCAACCAGATCTGTGATAGAAATGCAGTGGAGAACAGTCGTGCTGACTGAGTAGCGTGTTGAGAGATACAAAGAAGCAGAGTAGCAGAGAGGAGGATATTGTGAGAGTCCCAACCCAAGTAGTACTGTGCTCTGCCGGGATGTTGGAGGATGAGGTGGAAGAATACTTAGAAGAAGAAGAGAATACCTGTGCTCGTGTATTGACCTTTGGGTCTTCACACCACCTTATGCCAACTAGATTTTGAGGACCCATCCTAGAGGGTGACACAGGCCCCAGACCTTGTTACCTGGGATGAGCTGAATTCTGAGGATTTCTTGCTGACAACCGTGCTGTGAGATAGAGTTCCTAGGCTTATCACAACTTTGCTCTATCTGGATCACTGTCCTTCTCTGTGACTCTCCTAGTCCATGGCGTGGGTTGAGGTTATCTCTGACCCTTGAAAAGGGGTTTAACACTGCATAGTGTTTTGTAGCATTACTGAGAAGAAACTGTGAGCTGTGTCTTGTCTTGATTCCTACCCATACGGGGTTCTGACAAAGACTGACTTACTCTTCCTGTCTCCCACGTGACTTCCTTCCTCAGCATAACTAATGTGCGCTGTGAGTGGGTGAAGAGTGCAAATAGAAAAAGTGAAGAGATGATAGGAGAAGAAAAGATTCCTATACGTTTACAGATCCATGTGACACACGAACAAACAATAACCTTTTACGCACTTCAGCTGTGCAGCATCTGAATACATACATCTATGATAGCTACATCTAGTGGCAAAATTTTATCATTACCTTCATCACCACTTAAGCACAATAAGTACAGGCTTTTACAAAGGGTGTATCAAACAGCAACACCCATGGTAGGACACCACAATTATACAGAAAGACACAAAGAACACCATGGAGACTATTGTTTGTAGCTTATATTGTGCTGCAAATGGCTTTTGGCATAGTATTCAGTGGAGACATTAATGAATTTTGAATAAAACGTGAGAGCATTAAAGAGGACCTATCATTTCTAAAAAAAAATAAGAAAAAGAAATGTGCCAGCTGGACGTTTTGATCATTAAGTGTCCAGGTGCTGAGGCCCGTAGAGATTGTTATAGGAGAAGTCCAGCAAAATTTTTTATTACTGCCCCCCAAAAGTTATATAAATCACCAATATACACTTATGATGGGAAATGCACATAAAGTCCTTTTTTCTGCACTTCCTACTGCATCAAGGCCTCACTTCCTGGATAAAATGGTGATGCACGACCCGACTCCCAGAGCTGTGCGGGCTGTGGCTGCTGGAGAGGATGATGGCAGGGGGACACTGAGGGACACAGGACACCAGAGGGACACTGACCATCCCTCTGCCATCATCCTCTCCAACAGCCACAGCCCGCACAGCTCTGGGAGTCGGGTCGCGACATCACCATTTTATGCAGTAGTAACTGCAGGGAAAAAAGCACTTTATAAGCATTTCCCATAAGTGTACATTGGTGATTTGTATAACTTTTGGGGGGGAATACAATACTTTATTAAAAAATTTCGCCGGACTTCTTTAAAATAAATGGGCAGCAGCACTCAGCTGAGCACTGTGCCAATTTGTTTCTAATTATCACTGGTGGGAGCTGTGGATTCACAGAAAGTCACTTTTAGGCTATGTTCACACATGATTTTCAACGGTCGTTATTTGATACTTGCAATAACAACCACTGTTTTGGTGGCCGTCAGTGTAATGACGGCTGTTGGTACATTATTAAAAGAGGTATTGCAAGAAAATCAACCTTTCTTCCGAGGATAGCGGAAAAGTAGGAGATTGTGGGGGTTCCGACCTCTGTACCCCCACTGATCTCCATATTGGACCCTGTATTCTGTATTATGAATAGAGTCGCGGGTATGGCACATGACCCTCGGCTCTATTCATTCCAATGGAGCTACGGAAAGAGCCGGGTATGCCGGAAGAGCACTGTACCGAGATCGGCGGTGGGTACAGAGATCGGATTCCCGTCAATCTCCTGTGGAAAGGGGAAAAGTTGATTATCTTGGAATACCCCTTTAAGTTTAGGTGGAATGATGGCCGCTTTCAACACCCTTTTGGATGTGGCTGTTTTTTAAAGGTCCATTGAATTTTGTTAAAAAGATGGTGAAAGGATGGCAAAAAAACCAACCCAAAACTGTGTGTAAATAACTTAAAATAATGGCCGCTGTTCGCTAAATAATGGTCGCCA
This sequence comes from Dendropsophus ebraccatus, assembly GCF_027789765.1. Lineage (NCBI taxonomy): Eukaryota > Metazoa > Chordata > Amphibia > Anura > Hylidae > Dendropsophus > Dendropsophus ebraccatus. The sequence goes on from NC_091454.1 coordinate 74,948,785, forward strand.
ATAAATGTCCTGAACAACAAATTGACGGCTGTTATTCTATGCATTGTGTAAACTAGCAAAACTGATGTGTGAACATGGCCTAAGACTAAGTTCAACACATTCAAATGATCCAGGGTTGTCACATAATCATCACGTTCTCCCAGGTTGCTAACATTTACTACCGAGTTTGCAGCCTAGTAAGTCTGAGCCTACCCTAACTCATCATTGTTATCACTTAGAGGTCAAACTCAAAACTACGGTATTACATGTACTAGTGATTTCACACAGCTGTTATCTGCACTACTTGTCATTCACGGTTGGTCAGTGAAACTTGAAATTGTGTATGACAACCACACAGACTGTCAGTAGGTTTATGTTGTCCTTTCTAAGGGTAGCAGAAACTAGTGACAGAAGCTCAGCAGAATGAGGTGTCACTTACATTGTTCTGTGCAGCTGATTCAGTGATATCCTCCTGAATAACAAGTGTTCTGAACACTGAACACTAGTCCTCTCCATCATGTACTTGTGCTCAGTGGTCCTCAGTATTCATGAGGACTAGATGCCCACTGGTTGCAGGAATGGCAGTTGCATATGAACTGCATACTGGGACTGGTAGTATGAGTCCTAACCAGAGGTTAATAAATTCATACCTTATTGGCATTTAAAATGTTTTAATGTTTGTTGTCTATACTGGCAATTTTTTAATTTAAAAAAATACATATTTTAGCACTTTTTGGAAGTGCAGCATTTTTTTCTGTGTGAGCTTGTTTCTGTATTATAGTATTTGCTTTTACCATGCAGACGAATTCTAGCACCCTTCCATTTCAATATACATGCTGTATCCATTTATACATTTGTTAATACATATAGGTATGAGACATATATTTTTATGACTAGGTTTCAGTAAACCAGTGTTGTGTCTCTATTACTAAAGAACATTCCTAGGGCTGCAAACGTATTCAATATGTGAAGTGTATTTTTATTTTTGTAGTGCACATAGCTATAGATTTTTAAGAGTTTTTCTGGCAAAAAACTATTAATGGTTTTCCCACAGGATAGGTTATCAATAGTTTATTGGTGGGATGCAGACACCCGGCACTCATCGATGAGTTGATCAGCACAGCCACAGTGCTGGAAATAAGTAATGTAGTAATGGAGACATAGTATCTCTTAACACTGAGTTTACAAAATAGAGAAAGGGCAGAAACATCATCATAAAAATAATATATGTCTCTTATTTATATGTGTTGGTCTTACTAATAATACTCATTAGGTAAGTGTAATACTAATACATTTATATGTAGCTATTTTGATGCAATACAGTAACAATCATTTCCAGTAGTAAGACAAAGCAAGTGTAAGATAACTGGAATGATATTTTGTAATACAGTATTCATAAAGCTGTAGAAATGGATAATAAGTACAGTACACCCCCACACTGTTGGCACTTCAGCTTATACTGTGGACCAGCAAGCACATTCTCTTTTGTCATATCTTATGAAAGAATATTGGCAAGCTGCTACATGGAGGTAAAATATGGCGTGGATGGAAATGCAATATTATTTCAGCAATTTCAAATATATCATATTTTGTAGATTAAGATTTTTAAATGGTCTCAGATTTTGGGGGGGGGAAGCTAAATTATATGTTATATAGACATTGACTTTTTTTGTCTTACAGAAGGGAGTCTTAAAGAGAGCAATGTAATTCCACCCCCTCCTGGACAAGGTCAGTACACTTAAAGCTATAAGGATAACTAACCTGATGTTCAGCTCTAATGAAATCAGTTACCTTCCAACTAGTTTTTTGGGGGCATTACTAAGCTCAAAGAACCTTTATTTAGTAACTGGACTGGCACCATGCAGACAAATAATGTGGGAGTGCAAAGTCCTAACAACTTAAAAATATGTACTACGCAAAACAAAACCCAAGTTGAACCGAATCCAACTGCACCTCACAAATAAATCATGGTCTTTGAAAATTTTATTGACATAAAAGCAAGGGACAAACAAATAAAAGCATTTAAAAACATATATGACAACTCAAAGACCGCGATGCAGTCCAGTGAGACCTGACCCACCAATACATAACACTAAGTGGCAACCACAATATATAAGACTTGCAGACAATATGGCAAAGTGCATGTAAAGATATAGCAAATGCTACCTAAAGCCAACATAACAATGTAATACAATGAATACTGAGTACTGAGGAAGTCTGGGAGACTGAACACGTAATTAAAAAAAGGGGTCTACTACTTCTTAGATTCCCCTTTGGCAAATACGGGAGCTAAGACGACCACCAGATGGCTGCCGATCCAAACGTGCATACTGTGTAGGCCACAATAGTATAGTATCAACAAAAGTGTTTATTGAAAACAAGTGTTTATTGCATTTAAGCCCCTTGATACTTAGGGTGAAACTTAAGAAAAGACCATATGTACCAAGCTGCCGAAATGCATTATGATTTTTTCATTAAACACGTTTGTGGATACTATACTGTTGTGGTTTACGCGCTATAAACATTTGAATCAACAGCCATTCAATGGTCACCTATGCTCACGTATGTGCCAAAGGGAATCCTTGTATTGGTCTAATCCAAGCCAATCTTCCTGTCCATTTGCTTACATCCCAGTGTCATACTGTGATAGTCCTAGGTGAGCAGCGATGACATCTTTTTACTTAGTGCTTTTTTGTAGTGTTGAGCCTGCTCATGCACAACCATATGAGGTGAGTGTGTGTGCACTATACTGTGTCTGTGCTGAGAAACAGGACTTGAGGATACTGCACTAGGTTGCAGCCCCCCCCCCCACCCCCGCCCACCTCTTTGTCTCCTGCTCACATACGGTAACAGTGAGGAAGAATAAGGAATAGGATTTTCTTATTACAATGGGAGTCAGTCTGGAATATGCCACCCATATACTATATGATTCCATATACTTCCAAAGAAAATAAAAAACTAAATAAATACCTAGCTCACTCTCTTTGTGGTCCAGCGTGACATCTTCTGGTCCCCCGCTGACCGTTTTGGCAACTACATCCAAGACTTGTCTCAGCAGTAATGGCCTGCTCAGTCAATCACTGACTGAAGTGGGACACCACCACAGCCAGTGACTGGATGAAAAGACAGTCACTTCCCAGACAAATCCATCTTGGTAGTAGCAGCCAGAGCATTTAGCGAGGGACCAGAAGATGACATAGGAAGACCCCCCAAGGGAGCAAGGTGAGTATGGATTTTGTTTTTATTTTCTATGCAGCCACAATAATTGTATTAATATGTGGATGTATGTTGAAATATATTATTACTATTGGTGGAATTTTATTGGCACAATGTTAGCACTGTTTGTAATGTCTGTTCAGCGCATGCACCAAGACTCTGCGAGTGCATATGTTGAACCTATCCGTGAGGTCTCAATAACTTCTGTGTTATACATCGGAAAGTATTTCGTTGTTTTGTTTTATTGATAAATTTGTAGTTTTTTGTTTCATAGACAAATTTGTACTTTTTGGTTTCATTGACAAATATGGGTCTTAGTGTACCTAGATGATAATATAGAGTTTACAACAAAGTAGCTAACACTTTCTAAGAAAAGGCGGTTTCTGTGTGATATTATAGCCTACTATAAATTCTCAGTATTTGGGACAGGCATGTGGATGACCTGAGTTCCTAGAAAACAATTGCATTAGCGCTTCTATGAATGACATTGTTGGATAATTGAGATGTTAACAAACCCAGTATAGTATCATTGATAATGATTTTTCTCTTTAACACCTGCCAGATTATCTGCAAGAGTAGGCATAATAAAAGTTTAGCATCACATGTCTGCTTGTTACTTGTGAAGCAAACCTATTAATCCCATCCTAGATATGGCATGAGACATGAAAGCATATTTGTTGGCATAATCCAAGTGCCAGTTGTCTTATCGGAGACAAGTAGCTTCTAATTAATCCATTTAGTTTACTGTTTGATGTATCAGATGAAATGATCCCGACACTGCACATGTATAAATGGCAGCTTCTTGTCTTGTACATACAGTACTGCTGTAATAAACAAAAGCATAATAAATTATATGTTCAATTGGGATCTGAGGCAAAGTCATCTCTCCTTCAAGGAGCAAATATTGCTTACTTAAATTTCCTGAAAGCTTTTAACAGGGTGGCACTTGAGAGACTGCCACTGGCAGTGGAATGTGAGACTGGTGATAAATGTACTCATTCTTAGCACAACAAATTGGCAGGGATGCCAGTGGCTGGCACTGTAAGGGTGGAATGTCATGTGTTGCAGCCAAAATATGCCAGTTTACTGCTTAATAACCTCAGCCATAAAACTGATAGGGCGGTGAGTGCAGAAAAATGGCTCAATGAAATAATATATTACTAACCTGTTATCAGAAGTCTGGGGCTTTCTCCATCCTTTGCAAATAACCAACAGCATTTCGTATATTCAGCATGAAACTGAAATATAGTGTGGAAATTCACAGGGCCAAATGCACAAGACACCAGCTAACAAAAGTCTGAATAATATTTCATATATTGATATAAGAAAACTGCTGAAAAGTTGAAGTTAAGTTAAAATATAGCCATAAAATTATGGCTGTAAAATCTTAAAGAATGTAAATCACCAGGCATTTCTCCAGCCATTTACAGCTCAAGAAACAGAGCAATATATTGTGTATGAACATAGCCTAAAAATGAGGCACACCTAAGTAAATATACTGTAGTATCATTATTATTATTATTATTATTATTATTATTATTATTAAATCTTATACTAACTGGTTACCTACTACACTACTATATACTACTATACTTACCTACCCCTAGTCCCTGCAGGTCCTATTGCATTTCCTTCATTGCTCCTGTCTTCTTCCTGCCTCTGAGAAGAGTGCTTGGAGCAGGACCTGCCTGCTCAGCTAATCACTGGCCAAGCTGGGACACTGGTACTGGGCTCCGAATAGGAGCGTTTTTTTTATATTTCTCTCTCTGCCATATGATTATGATGTTCATTAAACAAGTTCAAGGGAGGCCTGAATGCTTTTCTTGATAAATATAATATTATAAGTTATGGTCACCAGATTTCATGTGAAAGAACGCTGATCCGGGGATTTATTCTGATTGCTGTATTTGGTGTCAGGAAGGAATTTTTCTCCCTGCCATGGCGCAGTTGGCATCTGCCTTATGAGAGTTTTTGCCTTCCTCTAGATCCACACAGTAGGGCTATAGGTTAAACATTGTGGACTCTTGTCTTTTCTCAACCTTGTTAACTATTTAACTCTCTGAGAATTCCTGTTATGTAGTTCCTAATCAAGTCTATACAGTGCCATAAAACTAGAGGAATGATTTAAATGTCTTGTATATGTTTCCTGACACAAATTCCTCTTGAATGTATGCACTTGGCTGTCAGCATCTTGAAGACAATTTTGCTTACACTTGTTAATACATATCACCTTCAACCTTGGATGAAAGCTGATCTAGTGTTTGCATGCTTGAAGCTGTGGCAGGCTGGAGACTTGACAGATAGAAGGGTGAAGGAGCAAGAATACCCACAGACCCGGCAATTAGAATTATGATAGACAAAGTTTCACATATCTGACAAAATCGGCTACAGTGTAGGACTAAATATCCTTTGTTGACCCCGACTGTATGTGAGAATCCCCTATATGATAAAAGATTAATTTTTTCCCATTTGAGTTTTTCTTACGTGAAAGCCTTATATTCTGATTGAGCAAAATTACAGTGTTAGGATAGGCCTTTCAGCAAGGAGGGATAGGAGAAATATAAACAATGGGAACCTTAAAATGTAATTAAATTTACAGGCAAGATGTTATAGAGCAGAAGGAGCTGGGAAAATTGATATATAGTTTAGTGGAAAAAGTTCCAGGCTAACTTGTACTTTTTTCATAAAGCTCTGCTCATTCTGGACTATGTAGTCATGTGGGTGGTCCTACTCAGTGATCGACAGCTCTCTATATGCCTACTTATACACAGATAGCTGTCAATAGGAGCACCCACATGACTGCATAGCCCAGAATGAGTGGATATTTATATGTATAAATGACAGGTTATCCTGGAACTATTCCCACAAAACTGATCGTCAGTATGCTCCTCTTGCTCTATAACATGAAATAATAAATCCTATATGACCAAATTCTATGTACATGGTGCAGCTCTAACCAACCACATAAATCCTACAAATATTGTGCACACCAATAAATATACTGTAAGTCCAAAGGTAATAAATATTATTCCTTTATTCAAAAAACATAATAGGACACACAATGTTAAAAATGGTAAGACATGCAGAAAATGGCACCGGTAAACCACAGATCACACCTGGACAAGATAATATCAGAAAAATCTGGGTAAACAGTTACACTGGATGTATATAAAGTGCATGTGCAGAAGATATATACTAAATACAATCGCTAAAGTGTAGTCAGAGTATGTAAACATATAGAATGCCCAGCTTCCAAAAGTGTAAATGGCAAAGTGCTCCGTATACCTGTTGTCCGGTGGTCTATAGTGGCTCCCTCTCCCCAACGCACGTTTCGCGTGGCAGCTTGATCACGGGGCTAATGAAGACTGGCTGCCCACTGGTATTTATATGTATAAGGATCCTCCCCCCATCTCCGGACGCTTCCGCCAAGCGGCTGACGTCACCGCGCCGATGACGCAACGCCGCTCCGTCCGACTGTCCCCTCGCATGTGACGTGATGTTATAGAGCAGAAGGAGCTGGGAAAATTGATATATAGTTTAGTGGAAAAAGTTCCAGGCTAACTTGTACTTTTTTCATAAAGCTCTGCTCATTCTGGACTATGTAGTCATGTGGGTGGTCCTACTCAGTGATCGACAGCTCTCTATATGCCTACTTATACACAGATAGCTGTCAATCACTGAGTAGGAGCACCCACATGACTGCATAGCCCAGAATGAGTGGATATTTATATGTATAAATGACAGGTTATCCTGGAAGTATTCCCACAAAACTGATCGTCAGTATGCTCCTCTTGCTCTATAACATGATGCCTACAGATTAGACTGCATTTTCAATGTGACAGGTTCCCTTTAAAGGGTTGTCCTGGACTACAATATTGATGATCTTTCCTTAGGATAATCCATAAATAGCATACGGGTGGTTTGTTATGTTTTGTTGGCTGTGCCTGGTAATGCAGCTGAGTTTCATTCATGTGAATGGGACAGAACTATTATACCAGACAAAGCCAAAAACATATAAACAAATAAGGGGATGTGACACTTGGTAGACACCATAGCTCCTTCATTCACTTTATTAGCCATATGAATAGGCCATTAGTTTAGTCCTGGCTAATTAAATTATTTGCAACAGACAGCACTCCCATTAATTGCATAAAGGGGTTACTCTGGGCACCTATTTATTTCTTTATTTTTATATTTTGCTATGGGAAATATATTTAAAAAAAGAAAAAGAAAACATATTTACCTATTTCATCTCCTAACAGCTCCTGCGGTGATGTCAGTAAATGATTGCTTAAGCAGGCAGTTTCTGCTGAGACTAGTCTGTCTAAGAAATGTGAAGTAGCTTTACAGGAAGGGGGCTGGATGACACAAGGAGCTCCAGGGAGGTCAAGATAGTGTGACTATAATTATGACTTTTTTTATTTTTATATAACCCTTAGCAAAATATAAAAATATGTAGGTGTGCAAATAACCCCTTTAAGGGCTGAACTAGTAAATATTTATGGTGAAGCAGGAGAAAAGACGGAAGCTGATTTCTTATACAACTCTCTATAGCAACTCTCTAACTACAAACCGCTTGTACCGCCTGATTGCTGCTTTTAATTCAAGATCTGACTGGAGTTCGTTCGGCAGGTGATGCAGTTATTGTCCTAAAAAATTACTTTTGAAACTTGCAGCACTGTGTCAAATTGGCGTGGCCTAGAATGTCTATGCCTTAGGCCTGCGACATCCCTCCGTCCCTCCTCCCTGCTCTCCTCATCATTAGGTACTCCCCTAGAAGGATTTCTTCTATTCATCACTTGTCTGAACACTGCACATGTGCTGGATCATTAAGGCACCTGTGCAGAGTTTAGTGATGAATAGGAGAAATCCTTCTAGGGACGTTCCTAATGATGAGGAGGGCAGGTAGGAAGAAAAGAGAGACGTTGCAAGCCTAGGGCACAGACACTGTAGGCCACACCAATTTGACACAGGGCTGCAGGTAAAAAAAAATTTTAGGGCAATAACTGCATCACTTGTTGAACAGACCCCAGGACGGATCTTGGATTAATACGGACAAAAAGAGAAAGGAGCCGCTGCACCTCACACCTATGGCTGACACTAATGCCTCTCGGCATCTTGGATTAAAAGCAGCTATCCGATGGTACAAGTGGTTTTGGGGGTGCCGATTGTGGGTACAGAGTCGCTTTAATGATTAGTATTTATAGAGTAGAAGTACCAGCAGTGCTGCTGAATCATGGCTTTATTCCAGGTCTACCTTTCCACCCTCTATATAAAAGATGGCTCTAGTTTTGTGTGGAATATGAACATTAATTTGTGAGAGTGGCAGTGCACATTTTGTGAGTGAAGACAATATGTAATCTAACATTTAGGTGTAAGAGTATGCCACAGATTCCCTATTGTGGCCTTGGTAACCATTTTTGTCATACTGTAGAATGTCTTTAGTTTCATAAAATTAACAGTCAACATAAATAGAAATCTGCATGTTTTTAGCAAGTTTAGATTTATTTTTTCTAAATCTGAAAAAAAATAATTTAATCTCAGCAGAGGAAATCAAACCTAATGATCAAGTCCTTGAGCAACCAAAAGGTGAGTGGTGCCTGGTTATCTGTTTTGCATTACGTAGACCAGTGCTTCTCAAACTCCCCAGCTGGGCCTCACCAACAACTAGGGGGCGCCTCACTGGTGAGGCCCGCCTCACAGTTTGAGAAGCACTGACGTAGACCATGTAGAGGGCAGTAGTGGGTTAGTTTAAATTTTGCACAACTCTGCAACTCTTTGTGCATGATGGCAGACATATAGAGTATATTGTGTATATTTCAATTATTATGTTTGTTTTTGCCTGCTTTTTTACATAACCAAACTGAGTCCTTTAAGAAGTGTTCAAATCTTATACATTTATACCATCCATCCATCAAATCTTATACATTTATACCATATCCATGCATGATAGATGCAATAAAAGGTGACAGGATCCTGTATTACTCCCATTCAACTGACACATTGGGGGAGATTTATCAAACATGGTGTAAAGTGAAACTAGCTCAGTTGCCCCTAGCAACCAATCAGATTCCACCTTTCATTCCTCACAGACTCTTTGGGAAATGAAAGGTGGAATCTGATTGGTTGCTAGGGGCAACTGAGCCAATTCTACTTTACACCAGTTTTAAAAATCTACGCCACAATGCATATAGACTTTAGAGGAGATGTTGTTTTTGAGCCACCCTCTCCATGTTTAGAAACCCTCTCTATTAAGTTCTATAATAGAAACATAGAAACATTAATACTAATGAAAAAGCCTCCAGTGGTCATGGATGCATGCAAGATGGGACCACTTTTAGACTTATGTTCCCACTACTTATAAACAATGGCTGTTATTTGGAACTCAGAACAATGGCAATTAAAAATGTCATTGAAGTCTACAGAAAACGTCTGGAAATAAATGACATCAATATATTATGTGTAACAATGGCCGTTGTTTGCCTTAACTTCAATGCAAATTATTGCATCATGAAAAGAATAGCTGTTCTTTTCATAAAAAGTATGTGTGTGAACATAAACCTATAGCCAAGGACTATCCAGCATTAGAAAACATGGCAACTTTCATGGATTCATCTGGGTCGCTGTTAGTGCGCTCCGTGGGGATGATTGACAGGCGAAGAGGCCTGTAACGGAGGAGGGTGAATTCACACTTAGCACATTCATTGCAAAAATTTCATGCATTGCATGCATCTGAGTGGGGTTATTTATGCAAGCCCAATTTAATAAATGGGAACGTCATAGACATTTCTGCAACAAAGTTGCAACTTGAAAATGTTTATCCCTGTATATTAAGGATGACCTATTTGTAGAAAGCAAAAGAGTACAGTGATTTAATTGATCTATATGACAACCTTAATATTTTGTAACATAGAAAATAATTGTACCTCCTGTACAGAGGAAAGCAAACCTAATGATGTAGAGCCTGAAAAGGCAACTGGTAAGTGGACAATGGCTGCATAATGCCTGTGTATGGGGTTGGTGTTGCCTGTGATTGCCTCTCAGAATATGCTAGTAGCTAATAATAGTCCTTGCATTGTCTAGTGTTTCTGTACTTTAGGTATGCATGCCTTTTAGTAGTAAAATTCTAGTTGTCTTGCAGTACTTTGAATACAGTGCCTGTTAAGTATTCTTACTGTATAGGGATGTTCCAACATTGCTCGAGGCGGTTGTGCCTTCTGAATATCTGTTGTCCATATGACAAAGTGCAATGTAGAACACTTAGAGTGGCTTTCCTTAGCAATAGTGGCTGTGTATGAGTGATGCTAGATTCGAATCCCCAATACAATCCTAACATGGCCATGTATACAATAGATCACCTGTTCATAAAAAGCAGCAACCAATGAAATTTATATGATAAGGAAGCTGAAAGATTTTGTAACATAGAAAATAACTGTACTTCCTGTGCAGAGCAAAGTAAACCTGGTGATGTTGAGCCTGAAAAGGCAAAAGGTGAGTACAATGCAGCTATGAGATGTCTGTGTAGCGGACTAGAACTGCCTGACGTTACCTTACTGAATGTAATGTGGTTTGCCTGAAGTTTCTGGATTTTGTGTATGCATGCCTTTTAATAGTAGAAATTCTAGTTCAGTTTTTAATTGATACTTTGCTTATCCACAGTGTCTATTAAAGCACCCATTACTCTCTAATTGCTTTGTTGTGTAGCAACGTTAAATCGTGATACATTTATTTATGCATTTTTTACACTGATCACCATAAGGCCATGACCACACAATCTCCTTTTTTGTCCGTTTGATGGCTGTTTTTTGTCCGGCTTTCATTCTGCGATCAAGTAACTCTGTATTGAGTACAAAATGATTATGTGCGTGTGTTTGTACCGTCAGTTTATATATTCGGTGCAGCGTTGGTTTATACTTTTGAAGAATTGTTTTTATATTTTTGAAGTACTCTTGAAGGAATAGATATCAGTATTCTTGTACGCTGCAAATAAATATACGTAAACTAATCCCATTACCAGAAGCATTTACAGTATTCCACTTTGAACCAGTTTTGATACAACTAGCCCAAGGTTTTCTGAACTGAAAAGAACATTCTGATCACTTTAGCTTAAAAAAGGTGCATAGATTCTGGCCAAGATTAACTACAGCTGTGTTATTCCTAAGTGCCTTTTACATGGGCTGATTATCGGGCAGAAGCATTGCTAGAAATACTCCTATGGCCGATAATCGGCCCATGTAGAAGTGACATCGACCAGCTGAGCACTGGGAAAACACCAGATCCTCAGCTGATCGTCTGTTTAGAGCACGCTCTTCGTTGTCCGACACACATCTTAATGGCGTAAATGACCAGGCCAATTTTCATTTTTGCATTTTTAGTTTTTCCTCCTCCTAAGAGCTATAGTGCTTTCATTTTTCTATCTAAGGCACCATGTAAGGGCTTGTTTTTTTCAGAAACAAATGTACTTTAGCATAGTGCCTTTCAATCTACCTTAACATGTATGACGGAACTCCAAAAATTTGCAAGTTTACACAGATTTTCACAGTTGTTTTTTTAGTTTTTGACACTTTATAAGTCCCCCTGGAGGACTTTAACATACAATCTGATGATACACTGGTCAATGCTGTGCCATAGCATAGCATTGATCAGTGTTATTGGCATTCTGCACATAGTAGTAGTAGACTCCTGTAGTCTGCCTGTAGTAGACTCTATGGGAGCCTTTTTTTACAGCGGGCTTACAAATGTCCCCGCAGCTCCGGAGCTCAGGGGAGTTATGTAGAGGCGCATTACACATATACATATATCTACACATATCCCAATCGCGCAGAGCCCGTCCATGCAAAAATTTTAGCTCAAAGCTGGCGTAGGTTTCAGTATAATTTTTCATCCGGAAAAATGATAAATGCGGTGCACGCAGAGGCCGTGCCCCCTCTGAATGCTGCCGCAACACCCCCCCCCCCCCCCCCCGTAATGCCACCTTTCCGTCCCACTGGCGAAGGTGGCGCAGATGGGAACAAAAATATTCGCAAAAATACCATTTGCGAATATTTTTATGCCGATCTTCTCCATCTGCGTCTAAAAAAGGCATTACGCCTTTTCATACATGTCCCCCTATGAGCAGAATGCTGGCTGGACTGTACGGAGGTAAGGAGAACTCTTTCAGCGGTCCGGGGAAGCAATCAGACCCCATTGGTAAGTGACAGGAGCTGCTCCTGTCACTTACGCTTAAAGGGGTTGACATGTCAATTCTTTGAGCGGAGAGGCACAGAGAGCGGAGGCGCCCATGCTCTCCCTTTGTATCTGATAGAAGGTAGGAGTCGGCTCCGAGTCCGCCCGAAATCTCGGCACTGATTCCGTGTGAACGGGGCCTTATACCTGTATTCTCTTGCCCCACTACAGTCATATATATCCTCCAAGTCATTTAATTTTTATTATGACTTCATTTATGTAGGTGGTTCTGCAGCATCAAGACTTTGCCATAAGGGGTCTGATTTGACATTTTCTAGTAGATGGGTAACTTGATAGATGAGTTTAGTTGGCACCTTCTTATGGGGCATAAATCACTGACCTTTGGTTCAGCCTTTCACTGACATTCCAAAATATCACTTACAGTCGCTACTTTAGACTTGTATGTTTGTTGGTGACACACTTGTCAGAAAATGTGTCCCTTGGTGCAGCCTCTCAGTTCAAGGTTAATCTGTTTGTATTGCATTGTACCAATAATAGTCCTATAAAAATCTTGGGCACTTGCGGCATGGAAGTAAAAACACTGGTAAGTTTTATATACTCCCAAGTAACGTTTGGCTGTCTCTTCAGTCATGATGTTGGATTCATTCCAGGGAATGAAGGGAAAAGAACATGTGAAGATGCATATAAGAAATGAGTTCATCTTCTTGTCATTCAGCTTCCTGCAGGATATGACATGCCTAATCGTTCTTCTATATCATCCTATTAGTGCTATGTAATTTAGTTCTCCTATCTCATCAAGTTTCTTGATTTGAATTGCTAATTTTAGAAAGAATATCCATGGGCATCATCAGTTAATACATAGGAATATGCATGCATTAAAAGAGAAAGACCAGGAGGATCAGACTTGTGCTAGCATGTTTTACCACCTTAGATTTGATCAGTCATCACAGCGGCATACTGTGTAGGAAAGCTCTCTGGACAGTAGGAAGTTTTGTACAGAACTTTATCATGGTATAATAATGTCATTTTAAAAGAAGTACTAGAAATGTTATATAAGTTCCCATCAGAGATATCAGTTATTGTTCTGAATGATATCACCAATCTCCTGCTCTGCACTGGGGGTTCATATTTGCTGGGGCACAGGACAGAAGGTGTTGTCATGAGGGTCTTATCTGCGGAGTGTCAGGCACATAGGCCTACAATTTCAATTATAAAGTCTCTGCACAATAAAAAAAAAAAAGAAAATTATAATACAGTGGTGAAAAAAGCTTGCTGCAACTTTTATGTTAAGTATGGTGGCTTGTGGGTAGTTTCCCTCTGACCTGACATGTACCATATTGCACAGTAAGTATTCGCTGTGACTTCATACTTCCCAAAGCTAAACATGAGTGCATCATATTGTCATACTGTATGTGATGTTTAGCTGTAGATGGACCAAAGGTGTGTTTTTTCGTTGTACGGCTATGTTCACACAACGGCAAAAAAAGAGAAAAGGTGCCGCAATGTACTTGGTTTTAATGCAATGCATTGAAGTCAATGGAGTGACGAATGTCCAATGCACACAGGGGGAGAGTTATCAAACTGGTGTAAAGTGAAACTGGCTCAGTTGCCCCTAGCAACCAATCAGATTCCACCTTTCATTCCTCACAGATTCTTTGGAAAATGAAAGTTGGAATCTGGTAGAATTCCGCCAGTTCACACTGAGCAAAAACGGCGGAATTCCGCGGTGGAGTGTATAAAATGACGGACGTTGTCTGCACAGACTTCAAAATAATGATCATGTAAATTTTTGGACGTCTTTTGCAAACAGCGGACGTTATTTTTTTAGTTGTTCACGCACAGTTTTTCTTTTTTCAACGTCCTTTCACCATTTTTACTAATAAATGCAATGGACTTTTCAATTAAAGACACACCCAAAGGCCAATCAGTCCACCTAAACTAAAATAATGTACCAACAGCTGTCATTGCACTGACAGGCAGCGAGACAGCTAGATGACAGATGTCATTTTAAACTCAAAATGATGGATGTCATTTTTTCTTTTTAAAAACATAGAGGAAAAGACATTGTGTGAACATAAAAAAAATAGGGAGTAGGTTCACCTCTCAACCAAACGTATGCTTAATCAATAGTACTGGTTTGTACCTTATGTCCATGTGTCTAATGGGATCCGGAGCGGTGCAGACATCATCCAGGAGCTTGCTGGACGGGTAATATATAAATCAAAAAGGTAACTGTAGCACTCAAGCTCGTAAAATCGGGGTCCTTTATTAGTCACGAACACATATAAATCCAGCGATACACAAGGAGTGTGCAGCTGCACACTCCTTGTGTATCGCTGGATTTATATGTGTTCGTGACTAATAAAGGACCCCGATTTTACGAGCTTGAGTGCTACAGTTACCTTTTTGATTTATATATTGTGTGAACATAGCCTAGATCAGTGTTGAAAGGGAATGTTGTGTTCTGTCTAATTCTGGAGTTTCAAGAATGATGATGGTCTCAGAAGTCAGATCCTTATTATTATAAAGTGATGGCCCTTTAAGAAAGTAGTGGGGACATCTCTATAAAAAAAACAACAACATGCAATTGGAGGGACATGATTTCACTTGTGCCATTTCAAAAGTGCTTCCTAGTGTTAGTAAGTGGAACAGTAGGAACAACTCATGGACATGAACAGATGACTTCATGAGCACAACTTTAGTTCAAATGAAAGTCAAAGTAATGTGCAATATTATATTATTTTACACCCTTAAATTTTGCTGACTTAACAGCATTGGGTACATATGTTTTTGCTTTATTTTGCATCATGTAAGAAGTTATCCTATTTAAGAAGACATATAGATATTTATTCTGCATTTAGAATGTGTCTTTTACTTTGGATACATTACAGTATATTGCAATAACACTATTATTTCTCTGTGGGTATATTGTATTACAGTTATATTCCAGACTGCACTTCACCACATATCCAGAAGTGGCACATATCTCACAAAGGCAGAGATGTTCTGTGATAATCTGGAACTAAACCTCACTGATCTTTATTGACAGACCAAATACTTGAAAGCCCTAACAGTCAGGATATCTTTTACGGCTAGAGGTTTCCAGTCCCATCTGTTACAAATCTACACTGCAGGAAACCAAATATTCTAAGACGCTCATTGAGGTTGAAATCCCTGTCTTATAATTCATCTTAAGAAAAAGAATATTATATATTACTGTATGTCAGATTGAACTACAGACACATCAAATAAAAAAAAAATTATATTAAAAAGCACATGAAGCCTATAGTAATTAAAAATGGAAAATATTTATATGTTTATATGTAAAATAAAGGGAACTTGGTTATTTGATTTTATCTAATACATTGAAAACTGAATGTTTTAAAGAAATTGTACAAGATTAAAAGTACATGACACCTTTCTTCCAGAAGCAGAGGACTGTTAAGCCTGATTCAATTAAATAGGGATGAGCAGCAGTATCAGAAGCAGCCATGTAACCTTCTATGCAACATTTGTGACACCACATTTCAATTATTCCTGTGTTATTTTCATAATTTCTTAGATTTTCCCCCCTTATTTAATTTTTTTAACCTTCTTTTCAGACAGCACATTTGTATCCAAATAATCTGTACCATTTTACTAATTACTGCCACACATTTGGACACTAGTGCTATAGAAAGACATACAGTAGTAGAGTCTAAATGGGTGGAATAAATTGACTTTTTTATTTTATTTCGAAAAAGGTGACCTAATTTCTAGTGCTGAGTAAACTTGTCCAGCGGAAACTGAATGCGCAGCCTTTGACTCCTGGCGGCTGGAGAAGTGGGATGCTATGGGATACATAGGCTGTACCTTTGCTTTCCTGGCAGCACTATTCTCCAGCCAACAGGAGACAAGTACCAAACGTTCAGGTTTGGCAAGTTCGCTGAACACTACTAATTACTATGTATAAATATAAAATATTTATGCCCAGGAATGTATATATGGCAAGGAGACTTACTGTATGTAAAAAAAATGCTTTCTATACCAACATAGAAGTAAATTCTTTCCTGTCAGAGCAGTGATACTATGGAACTCTCTTCCAGAGGAAGTTGACATGTCTGGAGTGTAATTCCATTATATGTTAGGGTGGTATTACACGGGCCGAGCAGGGCCAGATAATACCTGTAAACGAGCGCCGATCTGCTAGATCGTTGCTCGTTTACTGGGCCTATTACACAGCCCGATAATCGTTTAACAAGAGCTGCAAGGACATTGTTACCGATGTCCTTGCAGCCCTTGCTAAACTGGTATACATTGCCCATCCACGTTCCAGGGCTGCTCCTGCCATCCACTTCTCCACGGGTCCCGTGTGCGCTCTAGCTTCACAGCGGCCTGTCAGCTGATTGGACGCTCACCCAATCACAGGCCGGGACCACCGCGGCCTGTGATTGGCTGAGCGGCCTATCAGCTGACAGGCCGCTGTGATGCTAGAGCGCGCGCGGGACCCCGGGAGAAGCAGACAGCAGGAGCAGCCCTGGAACGTGGATGGGTAATGTATATCGTTAGTCGCTGGCCACGCATCGCTACTACACGCAGCGGTGCGCGGTCAGCGCCCGACAAAAATAGGTTCTAACCTATATCAACGATCAGCCGATGATCGTTGTCATCGGCTGATCGTTGCATTTATTACAGGGAGCGATAATTGACCGAATCGGGCCAATTCGGCCGATTATCGTTCCGTGTAATAGTACCCTTAGTTACTACAGCCATAGGTGTCAGACTGGAAGGAAGATATTTGTTTCTACCTCATTGGGGGGGGGGGGGGGGGGTTGTGGGATTTTCCATTGGAGGACAAATATGTTACTATGATCTACTTGCCATGAAAGTGTTAAAGCATTACTATTGTTTCACAAAACTTTTGACATGTTACAGAGATGTGTCCCTATATTTCTCCAGACCAAACACACTTTATGCCAAATTACCAAATGTGTTGTGTTTAGTCTACTTTTATCATTTTACGTGTTATTAATATGTAGAAGACCAATTCACTGTGCATGTGGTACACATTTACTTGCAGACATAGAAGACAGTGATGTGACATCCTCTTCAGAAGGTCAGATGTGTGGTTGACCATTATCACTTTTCCTTTTTTTTGCTGTTGTGTACATTCCTAACATCTCCAAGGCTCCTGAAAGCTCTCCATGTTTCCATTTAATACCGGGACACTTGGTTTACATTTCATTTTTGCCTTCATTTCCTTTTCACTGACAGCTGGTTTATCATTTCAGCTACTGAAAATTGAAAGCTTTTCTTCCCATAATTTTCAGCGTTTTGAGTGTTTCAGGCTTTTGCTATACATTTAATTTCTTTTTGCAGGGGTTTTACGAAACGTTTCGAGTAAGGTGGAAATAACAGCATTTACCATTGATGATCATTAACTGTATTTTATGTTTGCAGATGAAGATGAGTCTTCGAGTGCTCCTCCTACAGGTAGAATTTTCTGTACTTCCATTTTTTTACTTTTTCCTGACCACATTAGAATAATGAGAATTATTGCATCAAAGTACTGCAAGACCTGATCCATACAGCTGAGTATTGCAGAAACTATTGAACCTGTTTTCTCCTATATTTTGGGATAAAGAAGAAAGTCCACGACAACTCACCACCATTTATCATTTTCATGTTCTGTGTAGTTTCACTACATAGGAAACTTTTATCTCCCATCCTCATAAGTACCAAGTTAATACAACAGAGTGAAAAAAAATTATGATTAGTCAATGCTGTAAATAAAAATCCCCTTGCATTTAACACTTCCCAACATTAATACAAAATGAATGCTTATAGATAAGGCAATTTTTTACCAAAATAACTACAGCTCATCTTGAATAAAACAAGACCTCATACAGCTGCAAAATCATAAGTTTCACACATGGCAGGTTTTTTTTAAACTGCCACTGCAGTTTTTGTGCCAAAGCCAGAAGTGGATTCAAATGGAATGGAAAATACAAAGGGAGGACTTGTATTTATCTTTCCTGTTGAATCCACTTCAGGTTTTGGCAGAAAAACTGCAGTGGCAGTCAAAAAAACTGCCATGTGTGAAACCAGCCTACATTTACCCTTTATACAGATTCACCAAACCATAGTTTTGTAGTGTAGGAGAGTTGTGTAGGAGATCTTTGTACTTAATACAGGCAATATTTCTGTCTCCAGAATGCCCTCATCTCCTCCGAGAAAGATTGACAACTGGCTCATCTTCGGCTGCACAGGTTTTTAATGTAGCCGAAGATGAGCTAGCTGTCAATCAGTCACTGGAAAAGGCTTTTTAATGACTTTTCTGTACAAACCTCCATAAGGCTGGGTTCACACAGCGTTTTTTCCTGTCCGTTTAACGTATATGTTTTATGAAAAATAAAACGGATGCAATTGTATGCCATCCCTTTAGATCCGTTTTTCCAATGACTTCCATTATAAAAAAAAAACACAGATCAAAACAGATTCGTTTTTTTTAACGTACACAAAAATAGGGTTGACCACGTTTTTCTGTCATTTAAAAGTAACCAAATAAAAATGGATACATTAGTCAATAGCCTTAGTCAATAGAAAGGCATCTGTCTATTTGTCAGATTAGTAGTAAGTCTCGTGGTTAGGCATATATTATTTATTGTCCTTTCATTAATTTATTAGGTGTTGTATGAGGACACATACTTTAAAACATTAAGAGACTAATATGTCTATGAAAAGACATTTGATGCTTAAAGAAGTTTAGATCCAAGCTATTAACACTCCTGTGCACCAGAGAAAGGATTAAAGCTAAGTTACGCAAACGTCACATTTGAAGAGCAGGAAATGAGGTCCCTGCTATGGCACATCACACCTACTCCGCTGGGAATAAATAGCTTCTAAGACCCGGAACATTCATGAATTAACTTTTCAATTGCATTTGGAAATAATTGTTTACCTAAATGCAAGATTTCTCTAGTAGGTTAATACTTATAGATATAAAGTATCAGCAGTTCATGAATAATTGTAAGAACCTAATGAAATCACATCATATATAGGCCCTAAATATAGGTTCATTAAAGCATACCTGTCATTATGAAGCTTTCCCAATTGGTATACAGTCACTTTTGCTGCCAGAAGATTGGGTAACTAAGTATATGTACGCCTCCTCTTTACATGCCTTTCCACTTGGAAGAATTGACATGTCAATTCTTTGAGCGGAGAGGTGCGGAGAGAGAAGGCGTGCGAGCCCTCCCATAGATTGCCCATTGGTCACGGAGGCTGGCAGGATCCTCCGCTGCGGAATTCTACCCGTTTTTGCCCTAACACTAACAAGTAATAATGCTAAAGAATAGTATGTGTTTTGAAGCATTAGGGTATGTTGACACTGAATAAATCGGGCAGAATCCTGCATCGGAACTCTCCGCCAAGGAATCCCTCCTGCGGAGGAGTGTGCGCTCTTTCATAGACAGGCCATGGCACGCTGAGGCAGGTAGGATTCCACAGCAGAGAGTTCCACTGCAGAATTCCACATGGTTTACTCAGTGTGAACATACCCTTATATTGAAAAAAAAAATCCTTCTGGTTGAATCTACATGGGTCAGAACTGCTACAGTCACTGTTAGTCCATGTGACTGGTATAGTATTGCTGCTCAGTTTCAGTCCGTTGAAATAGGTTGCCTTACAATACTACACACCACCAATGAACTAAAGTAGTACTGTTTGTTAAAACAGTATACATCCCAAACAATCCATTTAAAAAGCAGATTAGTAATATATTTAAAGGGAAACTAAAATCTTTAACCAGCTGTTGTGTTCCCATAGCCCACATGGCCCTAAGGATGAAAGTAGTTGTCTTTCCTCAGTACTAGTTGTCTGATCCTCAGCACAGTTTTTGGTAGATCTTAAGTTTATTCTATATGCAAACCCTCTCATCCGCCCTGCTGGCCTGCCCCTCCTAATATCCGGTACCCTGCAGTGATGAGCACCAGAGTAATGTCACTGCAGAGCGCCACCGTAAATATTCATTAGGAAGGGCGGACCGACAGGGCCGATCCGTGCACTGAGGACGGTAGTCTCAGCCCCAGTGCACCAAACCCTTCCATTTGCATATGTAATAAAGCTAAGATTTCCCAAAAATGGATCAAGGTACAGAAACTATCTTCATTCTCAGCGCCCTCTGCTTTATAGGAACATAACAGCAGGTTTGAGTTTTCTAACCTGCTGTTAGTTTCCCTTTAAAGATTCTAATATCTATAGGAATCGTTGAATTGCTCATAGATATGGACACAATTATTTGTCACATTGTAGATTAGTTTTAGGCTGCCATACAAGACTTTGGTGAAAACAGTTACAAATGCTTTAATTTGCAGTCCAGTTTCAGCAACTTCTACAACTTCATATTCATACATTAACTCATTTTATAATTTTTATCCCAACCAATTCATTTTTTCCAGATTCTCGTTCTTTGGAAAGGAAAGACTCTGGTAAGTCACCATGGTATCTTCACAGCATCTGGAACTTGTGCTCTACAAAACATTAAGTCAGAAAATGGGTGAATTCTAAATCACACCCCAATCATAAAAACAGGAGCTGACTAGGAATGTATGCGGGTTAGTGTAGATCAGAGGTGTCAAACGCACAGCCCTGCAATTGTTGCAAAACTCCAATTCCCATCATGTCTTGACAGCTAAAGCTTTTGTAGTTTTACAACATCTGGAGGGCCCCAGTTTGACACCTGACATGGAAATCATCTGATTCTAAAGGGGAGTCTGCTCTCTTGGACTTTTACTGTCAAACACTGTAAAATAAGTATAAAATGCAGCCATATTTTGAATCTGTTAATGTGCTACAATAAGGTCTATGGAAAAACAGCAGTCTATGCACACATTGTAAAATAATATCTATTTTTTACAATGTGTGCACAGACTGAAATTTTTCTATAGACGTCAATGCAGCACATTTTTTAATCAAAATACAGACGCATTTTATACCCAATTTACTGTCGTATTGCTTTTATTTTATTGTGTGCAAACAGCCTAAACATTTTGCAGATTTCATATCCATATTTTTATATAGCATGGACTTGAAATTAAAATTAAGATCTACTTTGTCGTTACTGTATGCTAAATCTGGATGGTAAAAATGTGAACACAGCTGTATGCAGGGGCCACACAGTGATTTCTGGCCGCAGGACTAGTAATTACTGTGTTGCACTACCTATTGTGCGACTCCATTACCTATATGAATGTTGAGGGCCGCAAGGTCCTCACAAGTAATCCACAAGCTGCTGTTGCTGATAACCGTGACCCCACAGTCGTCTCACCCCTTGTATAAGGGATGAAGTTGCATGACTGGGCAGCGTGACAAGCAGTGTGACACAGTGACTCCCAGTTGCGGGTGGGTTACCCAGTAATCAGCTTTTTGATAAATAATACATTGGCCCAAATTTGCTGAAGTATACATTGGGCCATAATTCTGGTGCAATCTATGGCAAAAAAAACTTACATCACTTGCACAACATTTATTATGGGTTTTAGGCACTTTTTACAAACTTTTTAGGCACACTTCTGCCAGGTCTGGCAAAAAGGGTTTAACAAAATGAGTGTGACCTTCTGTAAAACTGCATGGTCATATGCACCATATTAGACCAAATCTTTGGTGCACAAATCTGGTTTGAGGTATACTAAAAGGACTCTGATCTTAAAGTGTCACTGTCGTGAATTTTTTTTTTGCAGAAATCAATAGTCCAGGCGATTTTAAGAAACTTTGTAATTGGGTTTATTATCTGAAAAATGCATTTTTATCATGAAAAAGCAGTTTGAAGCTCTCCCCCCTGTCTTCATTGTTCTCCTATGGAGAGAGCTAAAGAAAAGACCAAAACAGGACAACAAAGAGTTAATCTACAAATCCCTCACCCGTTATCTGTTCTGACCATCACCAGTGACCTGTCTGAGCTCAGATTACAGCTGTCACCCAGCTCTGTGCCTGTAATCCTCTGTTATCTGCTAACTCCCTCCTTCCTCCTCCCCCCTCCCCTCTCCCTAGAACAGACAGGGTACGTCTCCTGCAACAAGTCACAATTTTCAGATTTTTCAGAGTGGATGAAAAAGAGGAAGGAGGGAGGGGGGGACCTGGGAAAAGGCTTTTTACATGCAGATAATGGCAGATTTGGCTAATAAACCCAATTACAAAGTTTCTTAAAATCGCCTGGACTATTGATTTCTGCAAAAAAAAAAAAAATACGACAGTGACTCTTTAACTTTTCAGAGCTAGAAGATTTTTTTGCTTGGTCTTAATCATAGGCTGACATTAAAGGAGAAGTCCGGGGTCTGAGGAGGTGGCTGAACATACCAGCATGTACCTACTGTACCTTACCGACTCCAGCCTAGGAGTCCTCTGTCCCACGCTCCGGTTCCTGGTCCCCTGGCCGCTTTTTGGTCTGAGCATGGACCTGGGAAGTGACAAGGCAGGATTCCGCTATAGCCTCTGACTGGCTGAGCAGCACTGACACATCATGTCACGGGTCCTTCCTCAAACCAGGAAGTGGCCCTGGGACTAAGAACCATAGTGGGGCACAGTGGACTGCTGCGCTGGAGCCGGGGAGGTAAGTGCCTGTGGTTATGTTCAGCCACCATCTCCCCGGCTGTTTAAAAAAAAAAGACTGACCCCGGACTCCTCCTTTAGGCTATGTTCACACACAGTATTTTTGCTCAGTATTTTGGTCCTCATATTGCAACTGAAACCAGGAGTGGATTGAAAACACAGAAAGGCTATGTTCACACACTGTTGAAATTTAGTGGATGGCCGCCATTTAATGGTAAACATTGGCCGTTGTTATAAAATACAGCCATTATTTGTCATTTCAACAGTGTGTGATCATAGCCTTTCTGTGTTTTCAATCCACTCCTGATTTTGGTTGCAATATGAGGACCAAAATACTGAGCAAAAATACTATGTGTGAACCCAGCCTTAATTAGTAATATAGTTAGTTCAAACCATACTAAGGTGCACAGTCTGATCTGCATGCTTACATTCTAATGGTCTTTATTTATAGGTAACATGGAACCTGCATCAACCAGAACTAATATTAATAATAACAATGCCTGAGAGCTTGTACGTAACATATTTCATTGCTTTTGCAGATTTTTCTTTCCAGAAATTAAATTTTCAACATTTTCTTCTAAATCCTCTCTTTTCATTAGCATTGCAGTTAGTAAAAAAAAACTATGTACCCAAGCCAATAACATGTAATATTGTTAATTTTACATAGCTTGGTCACTTGGTGAAGGACAGCCAGATGATGCAGATAAGAGGGATAATTCTCAGCGTTCAACTTTATTTATTGAGAAGCCTAACAGTGGAACAGTAAGTGTAGGTAAGTAGTTAACCTGCAATATGATTCCAGTCTCCCAGTACCCACTGCTGTCCTCTTCTCACTGCTTTGGATGACATGGCTGAGCAGCCACAACAAAGTAATTTAAAGATTTCAGAAGTTATGATTGGTGGGGGTGTAGGTGGTGCAACCCAACCCATTATCATTCTTTACTAGGTTTAGAGTTCCTTTCTAATGCTCTGAAAAATAGGAATGGCGTAGGTTTTTCAAAACAAACATGTACATTTCTAAATATATAAATGGATGTTACTTTATATAGTGGGAATAGACTATGAGGGCCCATTACAGATATGGCATGGTTTAAAATAAAATCACGTATATTATTAAATTAGAAAGAATATATACAAAATAAAAAAGATTGCTTTTCATTTTGATATAGGTGGCGATATAAAGTTTACAGCAAAAGTGGAGGCAAAGGATCTTCTGCGTAAACCAGTTGTAAAATGGTTGAAAGGAAAATGGATGGACTTGGCAAGTAAGGCTGGAAAACATCTTCAGCTCAAGGACACCTTTGATCGCATTAACAAGGTTTGACTCGCAATTAATTTATTCTATCCATTCTAGGCTATATTGTGAGCGGTTAATATTTTGACATGTTCTACAGGAAAAAATGATTGGAAAGTCATATATAATTTAAAAAAAAATGACATCAACAAAAACTATATATTTTATTTGTCAAAGAGACAAATATGAAAGCTATGGATCTTAGAATGTGGCAACTGGCCTTTTATTTTTATAAAGATAGTTTTTATTGTGACAAAGTAGTAAAACTTAAAAATACATACATTTGATATCACTGTACTCACAGGGACCCATAGTATATATTTATTATATTATTTTAACCACACCCTGAATGGCATACATTTACTATGTGATATTTAATAGTGCTTTGTCACTAAGGCCTAAAATAAGTCACTTAGGGGTTGAAAAGGGGGTTACATTTTCAATGTGTGATTGGAGATGGGCTATAATGATAAAATACATATTACAGAATAAGCAGAAGAGGTGAGAAAACTAACAGGTGGGAATTATTAACAGTCTGTTTTCAGTCTCATTTGTAGTGAACATATTCTTAGATATCACAGGTCACTACAAAGGAATTAGAAAGCAGGTGTAACATGGAACAACCATGTTTTCAAATCTTTTAGATAAAAACAGAAATTGCATAGGGAAATTTGTGCGTTTACATGTCTTACCATCATCTATCATATCATATCTATCATATCATAAAACAATAAACTTATTCTTTTCAGACATATACATTTGAAATGCAAATCATAAAAGCAAAAGAGAACTATGCTGGGAACTACAGATGTGAAGTGACTTATAAAGATAAATTTGACAGCTGCTCATTTGATCTTGAAGTTATTGGTAAGTACAAGCGCATATAAAACTGCTGTGTTTCCTAGTCTAAGTTCACATTACATGTGGCTATCAGTCAGATGGAGGGACATAATGCCTGTCCAGCTGCACAGGGGCCTGGGGGAGGGGGGGGGGGTGGTAGCGCGGGCAACTATGGCCAAAAAGGAGTTTGAAAATAAGTATCCTGCTTTTCCCACTTACTGTACTCTGCACAAAGATTATATCCATACATTGTGTTGATCCAGTAAGCCAGTCACATAGGCTTAATAAGAGCTACAACTACACAGTGATGTCCCTGATAGCTCAGGATGCAGTATCAAGCTATGTTCACACAACGTATATTATTACGGCCGTGATTATTACGAAAATATATGTTACCTTTCCTTCATTGAATAGCGGCCATAGGAAACCATGTCAGTGCACACTGTGGAGCGAGCAGATGCACCATAAAGATCATCCAGCCGGTACTGTAGTACCGGCCAGCATGATCTTTTCAGAGACCGGCCGTTCCATCACCCGGCTGGGTCACGGAACGGCTGGTCTCTTACAACGTGTAAACATAGCTTCAGTGTGTAGGCGAGGAATGGTACCATTAACCCAAGGACATTACCAGACTACTAGGAATGTTACCCAATGCTGCAGGTGAAATAAAGATTAAATTCCTATTACGAGACAATAGAGGTCATTTACAGTCATCAATTACTACTAGATGTGGCACAAAAGTTTTTTTTTTTTTGTGCACAGTGGCCCTCTGTTATCTGCTTCAGTGTATACACTACCATTCAAAAGTTTGGGGTCACATTGAAATGTCGTTATTTTTGAAGGAAAAGCACTGTACTTTTCAATGAAGATAACTTTAAACTAGTCCTAACTTTAAACAAATACACTCTATACATTGCTAATGTGGTAAATGACTATTCTAGCTGCAAATGTCTGGTTTTTGGTGCAATATCTACATAGGTGTATAGAGGCACATTTCCAGCAACTATCACTCCAGTGTTCTAATGGTTTGCTCATTGGCTCAGAAGGGTAATTGATGATTAGAAAACCCTTGTGCAATCATGTTCACACATCTTAAAACAGTCTAGCTTGTTACAGAAGCTACAAAACTGACCTTCCTTTGAGCAGATTGTGTTTCTGGAGCATCACATTTGTGGGGTCAATTAAACGCTCAAAATGGCCAGAAAAAGAGAACTTTCATCTGAAACTCGACAGTCTATTCTTGTTCTTCGAAATGAAGGCTATTCCATGTGAGAAATTGCTAAGAAATTTAAGATTTCCTACAACGGTGTGTACTACTCCCTTCAGAGGACAGCACAAACAGGCTCTAACCAGAGTAGAAAAAGAAGTGGGAGGCCACATTGCACAACTAAGCAAGAAGATAAGCACATTAGAGTCTCTAGTTTGAGAAACAGACGCCTCACAGGTCCCCAACTGGCATCTTCATTAAATAGTACACGCAAAACACCAGTGTCAACATCTACAGTGAAGAGGCGGCTGCGGAATTTTGGGCTTCAGGGCAGAGTGGCAAAGAAAAAGCCATATCTGAGACTGGCCAATAAAAGAAAAAGATTAAGATGGGCAAAAGAACACAGACATTGGACAGAGGAAGACTGGAAAAAAGTGTTGTGGACGGATGAATCCAAGTTTGAGGTGTTTGGATCACAAAGAAGAATGTTTGCGAGACGCAGAACAAATGAAAAGATGCTGGAAGAATGCCTGACGCCATCTGTTAAGCATGGTGGAGGTAATGTGATGGTCTGGGGTTGCTTTGGTGCTGGTAAGGTAGGAGATTTGTACAGGGTAAAAGGGATTCTGAATAAGGAAGGCTATCACTCAATTTTGCAACACCATGCCGTACCCAGTGGACAGCGCTTGATTGGAGCCAATTTCATCCTACAACAGGACAATGACCCTAAACACACCTCCAAATTGTGCAAGAACTACATACAGCAGAAGATGGCAGCTGGTATTCTATCTGTAATGGAGTGGCCAGCGCAGTCACCAGATCTGAACCCCATTGAGCTGTTGTGGGAGCAGCGTGACCGTATGGTACGCCAGAAGTGCCCATCAAACCAATCCAACTTGTGGGAGCTGCTTCTAGAAGCGTGGGGTACAATTTATCCAGCTTACCTCAACAGATTAATAGCTAGAATGCCAAAGGCGTTTAAATACAAATCATTATTTCTAACCTTGTCAATGTCTTGACTCTATTTTCTATTCATTTTACAACTTATGGTGGTAAATAAGTGTGACTTTTCATGGAAAACACAAAATTGTATGGGTGACCCCAAACTTTTGAACGGTAATGTATGTACTGTATATGAAAAATTTAAGTTTGTATCAATTTGATGTATGTTTTGATATATAGGAGAAGGGCAATCAGTCTGGGCATATTGAGGTATGAAATATGAATCCAATAGCTAGATTTTTTGAGTACCAAGACAAAGGCTACAGACAACAGCCATGCCCCCTATGATTAATCAATATAAAGCTTTTAGGATATTATTTACATATAAGGTTTTTTTCCACTATTTAGCTGCTCCTGATGCATCGCAAGCCTTAGACATCCGATCTGCTTTCAAAAGAAGGTACATTTTTGTATTGGTCTTTTAAGCCTTTAAATTCAAAAAGTCATGTTAAAAAATAAGGCTTATATAAAAAAAGAGAATGGCAGCCTAAGATATTCTTAATTCCTGAGTAAAGTTGAGCAGACTTACTCAACTGTTCCGTTTTCTCAACGTTCTCTGAACCCAAACACTCAGCATTTGACTCCCGGTGGCTGGAGAAGTTGGATGCAGCCCTATGGCTGCCAGGAAAATATGGGTAGAGCACTTGGCTGTATCCATGTTTTCCGGGACTCCCTAGGGCGGTATCCAACTTCTCCAGCAGTCGGCAGTCATATGCTGAAAGCAAATCCCCAATCAAAAAAATAAATAAATATCACCCACCGCGCTGCCTTCCATAAGTTAGATCCCACCCTACATTATGCAGAGCCAATTACCTTATGGTCAATATACTGGACAAAAACAAGAGATGTTTTGAAATCAATGAAAGATGGAAGGGAGTTTCAGACATCACATCTGGATGAAATGTCTACTACAGATTAACACAGAATTTATCAATTATATTTGGTTTCACCTATAAAAAGATGTAACAACAGAATTATTAGAGATGTATTTGACTTTTTTGCCTACTTTTCCGATTTTTCCCAGATGATTTTTCAATTTACTATCAAATGAAAAAACCTACAGTATGTCCTTTACAATCTTATTTAATAGCATGTTGCACCCACAATGAAAAACTCATTACCCCAAGCTGTTGCTGACTTTTTCATTGCTGTGGGTGATTTCTCTAACTTCAGTTTGTGTCCGGAACACAAATTGGGAAGAAACTTTTCTACATGCACAAACTATGTAAAAAAAATAGTCTTGTGATAGTATGTTGAACAGACACAATATTTGAAAGCTTATTTATATAAAGCAAAGAGAAGACATGTTTTCTCAACAGAGCCAGATATTAGATTATCTATCTCTTATCTAGAAATCTAATATCTGACTGTTTGCTATGAGTCAAAACACGTGTTCTGTTTGCACCGTTTTGCTTAATAAGCCATATTGTGCTTACTTTTCACAAGCAAAAGAGATGTGTCTTACTTTCTTATCCTGACTTTTACATTGACATCTCTGTGTGATCATATGTTCTTGGTGAGTGTTGTGAATGTTCTATTATTGATGTCTTTGTATTAATAACAGTGGAGAAGGACAAGAAGATGCAGGAGAGCTTGACTTTAGTGGTCTCCTGAAACGTAGGTGAGGAATGAAGTCATGTAATGCAGTGACAGCTACTACCACCTATTACACTGAAGATTATCATTCCATAGTTGTACCTTTCCTTATTCACTTCTGTGACATATATATATATATATATATATATATATATACATATGTCTATTAGTTTAATGCATGAAATTGCATGTCTGATTTCCTGATTTCTAATTCATTTCCATCTAAAAATCGGACTGTATGTATGTATATGTATATATAATAGTTATACGTATTTAGGTGTTAAGTTGTATTATCCAGCGCAACAAAAACATGGCCACTTTCTTTCCAAGACAGCCCCACTCTTGTCTCCAGATTGGGCGGGGTTTTGCTGCTCAGTTCCATTGAAGTGAATGGAGCTTAATTGCAAACCGCACCTGAACTGGAGACAAGAGTCGTGTTGCCTCTGAAAGAAAGGGGCCATGTTTTTGTACCACTGGATAACCCCTTTAACACTAGCAGAAACAATGCATGATCCTTAACTGATAGTAAGCATAACCATATAAATCTGGGACTCTACTGGACAGTACCATATGGATTGCATTAGATGTAGCATTGCAAATGTATTTTCCCCTTTAAACAATGCTTTATGGAGATACCATATGGCAGCATGTGGAGTGTTTGCCATTCCATAGTATGGAGCATAGGGACATAAGGTTTATGAACATAGGAAAGACATGCTACTACTTCACGAGCCTTTAACAGAATTACGTGCATAACTTGGGATTCTACGTGAATCTGGCATGACCATAATTGTGCCGTAAAGTATCAGATAACATATGACAGAGCAGTGGCATCATACAACATGCAAGGCACAGCTTTAAAAGAACATACTCTGTTGTTCTGCATGTATGGCTTATATTTTTTTTGTATTACAATAATAAACAAATCTTATCACAAAAATTCCAAATTTTTGTTTCTTTATTGTGATATACTATGTACATGTCAAGTAGAATTCCCAAATGTGTATGCACTTGTGGTATCTGTCATACATCGGCTCCAGTTTAAACAAAAAAAAAAGTCAGACACAGACCTCTCAGATCCTGCCACAAGCATAACCCCCTATATATTTATTTTAGAAACATAGAAGATTGTCAACAGAAAAAAAGACCCCCTGGTCCATCTAGTCTACCCTATATTTCCTTTCTTATTATCTTAGGATAGATATATGTTTATCTCAGGCATTCTTAAGTTCAGTTACTTTGGAATTACCAACCACATTTGCTGGCAGTTTGTACTAAGCATCTACTACTCTTTCAGTAAAAGTTTATTTTTTTCATGTTTATCTTGGAGTGTTCCTTTAACAATAGTATCCTGTATCTATAACAAATGTCTTAACCCTGCATTCTACAACTGATCGCCTTACCACCCAAACAGAATATTTAACACATATTGATTGCTCAGCAAAAAAGATGATTGTCATCAAATGGTATGTGTTAGTATGGCACATTGACAACAAACTGAGATTCTTGTGAATACGTGCAAAGCCCTGCATCATATAACTGTGGCTAAATAAATGGAAAGCCATGAATCATACATCTGTGGCTACATAAATGGAAGGCCCTGCATCATATAACTGTAGTTACTAGGGATGAGCGAACCGAACCATAACAAACCAGATTCATTACAAACTTTGCAAAAAGTTCGGTTCTGAACAGTTGTGTAGAAAAAGTTGGTGACTCATTGGGATTCTTGGTGTCCAAGACTGTGCACCCAAGTGCTGATGTCTGGTCCTTTAATTATGGGCAATGGGCAGTACATGTCTGTTACTGCTAGGGATGGTCCGAACCGAGTTCGGTTCGGGTTCGTAAGAACCCGAACTCTCGATAGTGATTCCCGCTGTCTGCGTGCTCCGTGCAGCGGGCGGATCAAGCGGGAGGACCACCTGGAAAACTGGGATACAGCCATAGCCATAGGCTGTATCCCAGTTTTCCAGGCGGCTCTCCCGCTGTATCCACCCGCTCCACGGAGCGGGCAGACAGCGGGAATCTGATGCTGAGCGTTCGGGTTCATACGAACCCGAACCTTGGAGGGTTCGGACCATCCCTAGTTACTGCCCATTGGGTCAACATCCTCCCAGAAGACCATCAGGAAGTTGGCCCATTTTTGCCACTGTCACCACCCCGGTGCTTTAGGGGGCCAGTTCTGCACAAGTTATGCCTCCACCAGCTTGCAACCGTCCACCGCTTTGACTGCAGTCCAACCTGCCTCTGTGTCTTACCAACGATGTAAGGCCCAGCGCTCTCAGGCTGTCCTCTATTTGGTGAGTCTGGGTGAACGGAGCCACTGTGGGCAGGAGCTCCTCCGGACCATCAGGGAGGAGATATATGAATGGCTGACCCAAGGTCAGCTAACGGTGGGAAGTGTTGTAGCCGACAATGGGAGGAACATTGTCTCTTCAGTGCAGCAGGGAGGGCTGAGTCATACATCTTGTATGGCACATGTGATAAACCTCATAGTGCACAGGTTTCTTCTAACATTTCCTGCCAATTGTTGATCCCTTTTGAGGATGCAACTCTGTTTGTGAGCAGGCATGACTATGGGATCAACAACATCATCCCACTTGACTGTGTTCTGGAAAGTGCACTGAACATCATCAGTGAGGATTCCCAGGCCGGCACTCCAAGGCTGAACATCCTCCTCCTCCGTCAATTGTCTGTTCTCAACCATACCGGCCTGGGTGCAATCAAGTGGTGCCATCTCCTCCAATAGTCTCTTCTCAACCATACTGGGCTGGGTGCAATCAAGTGCTACTGTCTCCTCCTCCTCCTCCTCCGTCAATTGTCTGTTCTCAACCAAACTGGGTCCAATACAGTACCATTACTGCTGCTGGTTCCACTGTGAAATATCTGTTTTCCACCCTACTGGGTCCAAGGAACTTTGTGTCCTCTGTCCTGTGTAATCACTTACACCTTGGCTAATTTCTTTCCCTATTTTTGCACTTCGATTTTTTCCAATTTTTTCATCATAATAGCAACTGCAACTAAACAAAACTATACCCTATCAGACTCCCACTATTGTAGCTGCAATTATTCAGCCGTTATAGCAAGGTTCGGTCAAGGTTCGGTTCGTACGAATCCGAACTTCACGAAGGTTTGGCAGATCGAACTGAACTTTTCAAAAGTTCGCTTATCCCTAGTAGTTACATAAATGGAAAGCCCAGCATCATATAACTGTAGTTACTGTACATAAATGGAAAGCCCTGCATCATATAACTATAGTTACATAAATGGAAAGCCCTGCATCATATAACTGTAGTTACATAAATGGAAAGCCCGGCATCATATAACTGTAGTTACATAAATGGAAAGCCCGGCATCATATAACTGTAGTTACATAAATGGAAAGCCCGGCATCATATAACTGTAGTTACATAAATGGAAAGCCCGGCATCATATAACTGTAGTTACATAAATGGAAAGCCCTGCATCATATAACTGTAGTTACATAAATGGAAAGCCCTGCATCATATAACTGTAATTAACTGCAGGTATAAATAACCATGTGAAATTTTATAACTATAATACAGGTCTTTAAAATAAACATTCATTTCAAATAGATTTACAGGGCATAAAACAGAATCCGTTCTCCTGCATTTGTTACAAGCACTCTGTAAAACATGCCCATTGCTATAAAGAAAAAAGACAATTAGGATCCCTACAATCCTCGTGTATGAAAACACGTTTCATGCTTTTATTTTTTGTTTCTGATGCTAGAGAAGTAAAACCTGAAGAAGGGCCAGAGATTGATGTGTGGGAGATCCTGAAAAGCGCAAGCCCCAATGAGTATGAGAAGATTGCATTTCAGTACGGCATCACTGACCTAAGGGGCATGCTAAAGAGGTTAAAACGGATGAAACGGGAAGAGAAGAAGAGCGCAGGTAATCTGAATAGTATAAGAAAATGATACAGTATTCTATTAGTGTAGCAACAAAAGTCATTTTCTTAGAATTTATTTTGTGTCTTAAGCGTTTTCCAAGAAATTAGACCCAGCTTATCAGATTGACAAAGGAGGACGAGTGAGATTTGTTGTTGAACTTGCTGATCCAACGGTTGAACTCAAGTGGTATAAGAATGGCCAGGAAATCCGTCCAAGTACCAAGTAAGTAAAAAGTACTCTTCTATTTAATATCGTAAGAACATAGACATTACCATTCTATTAATCCATATAAATAATCATGATGGTTTTCTTTTAGATACATATTTGAACACAAGGGAAATGAAAGGATATTATTTATCAATAACTGCACATTGAATGATGATGCTGCTTATCAAGTGTGCGCCGGAGATGAAAAGTGCTCTACTGAGCTGTTTGTCAGAGGTAGGTTCTCATCTGTTTTTTTAGGGTCACCTGATTTATGTCTGAGTGGTGTCCCAGTGGGCACCTGAAAATAACTTAGGAATGGAAAGTCCACTTGATGTGCAGAACGCACTTGCTTATGCACTTCTTGTTTCTCTCATTTGAGTCTATTCACCCCTATTTTAGCAAAGCTTTCCATCTTGGTTGCAATTCAAGGGATGCCAGGGCACAGATGGGTTCTCCTAAAGCTTCGACAAAGGGAGGCCACCTGTCCTCAACGCTTCAGGTCATTCTGGCTCAGACATTGAGGTGTATCTTGGAAGCCCTTTGGGGCAGGGCTTGCAATGGACTGACTTTTTGGGTGAAACAGGCATAATATTGGGTGTCTAATAAAAAATAAATCTTTTTACACCTGACTAAATCACTGTAGAACACACCCCTTAATGGCAAATAATTTATATAGTAAAGGCTGTTGTTTTAAAATAATGGGCGTTATTTGCCTAAATTACGGCGGTCCAATAAAAATGGCCATCATGTTCACACAATCAGGTTTTGCAATTGTCAAAAGCCAAAGACAGGAACAGATTATAAATGGAAGACAGGTCATAAAGAAAAGACTGAGACTTTGATTTCATTAATTGCAATGAAAGGGGTAGTACATCCCCCCCAAATAAATAAATAAAAATGTCTAATCAACTGGTGCCAGACAAGAGATTTGTAATGTACTTCTTATAAAAAATGTAAATCTTCCAGTACTTATCAGCTGCTGTAAGTACTGCGGGGAGTGGTATTTTTTCTAGTCTGGTTTTCTATGTGGATTTGCTACTGCCCTAGACAGTTCCTTTCACAGAGAGAGGTGTCAGCAGAGAACACTGTGTCAGACTGGAAAGAATACACCACTTCCTGCAGGACATATAGCAGCTCATAAGTATTGGAAGACTTGAGATTTTTTAAGAAAAGTAAATTACAAATCTCTGGCACTTTCTGACAGCAGTTGATTTGAAAGAAAACTTATTTTGCTGAACTACCCCTTTAAAAACCTGAATGAGTGAATGTACCATAAAACTTAAGCACTTAAAGGGAACCATTCACCCCGTGGCCCCCGGCAGAAACTGACATACAGTGACATAAAGGTCAATATACTTACCACATCACTCCCGGTCCCGTCCCGGATCCCGTTGTTGACACGGAGAAATCGCTGATTCTTCTTCTCGCGCCCATTATGGTAATGAGCCGAGATGAGTCCAACGTCCATAGGAAACGACGGACGAGTCCAACTTATTCATGAGGTCCTCTTCTCGTTGCCGCTCATCCACGCCTCCTGGAACTTGATTGACTTCTTCAGTCTTCTGACGAATTCCCGCGCAGGCGCCGTTGCGATGATCTCGTCACCTCTTCTGCGCCTGCGCGGTAAACAGGATACCTGCTCGAGACAATCGGCGCACGCACAGTAAACAGTGAAGCTGCAGAGCGGCTTCAATTGTGAACTGCGCATGCGCCGAAAACGACTGTCACGGCGCCTGCCCCGGGATCCGGTGAGAAGAAAGAAGACGAGGAGGAAGAAGACCCGGCGTCAATCAAGTGTCGGAGGAGGGGAGAAGGCTGGACTTCAGGCCCGGCGGCGCTCATTACCATAATGGGTGCGAGAAGAAGAATAAGAGATTTCTCCTTGTCAACAACGGGATCCGGGACGGGACCGTAAGTATATTGACCTCTATGTCACTGTATGTCAGTTTCTGCCTGGGGCCACGGGGTGAATGGTTCCCTTTAAAGAACATTTTCCAGCCTGTTTTATATCTCTCCAATGCTTTTTTCTGCTGCCAGATGTTCATGTCTAAAGACAAATAAGTAATCTCTGATTTTAAAGTAACATTTTGTTTCTATGGCAGAGCCACCAGTACTGGTTACAAAAGAACTGGAAAATATCAGCACATACTGTGGAGAAAGGGTGGAAATGGAATGTGAAGTATCTGATAATGAGGCAAATGTAAAATGGTAAATTGTCAGCCAGAATAAACATGTTCAATAAGTACAACAGTCTCATACAGATTAAAGAGGTACTCCGAAAAAAATGGTTTTTAAAATCCAGTTGTGTCAGAAAGTCATACAGATTACATTACTATTTTTAAAAAAATCTACAGTCTTCTTGTACTTATCAGCTGCTGTATGCCCTGCAGGAAGTGGTGATTGGCTGACAAAGTCCTCGCTGCTGACACCTCTGTCCGTGTCAGGAACTGTGCAGAGCAGAAGAGGTTTTCTATAATGGTTTTCTACTGCTGTGGACAGTTCCTGTCATGAACAGAGGTGGCAGCAGGAAAATCACACAATGTATTTTTTCAAGAAATAACAGTTGTTGTTGCAGATTGCAACACTGGCTGTTTATTGAAACTCTGATATAATATTGTTTTCTATGGAACAATGGCTGCAGTGTATACACTCTGTAGTTCAATTAACATAAAGTGATGTTCATTCGGCCGATACTGCAGTATCGGCCGGGGTGAACCTGACAGACATCGGCCAATCTATTGCCTAGCCTGCCTTACAGCGTTTGAACTCAGCTTCAGTCTGTAA
This sequence comes from Dendropsophus ebraccatus, assembly GCF_027789765.1. Taxonomy (NCBI): domain Eukaryota; kingdom Metazoa; phylum Chordata; class Amphibia; order Anura; family Hylidae; genus Dendropsophus; species Dendropsophus ebraccatus. The sequence continues at coordinate 74,984,599 of NC_091454.1, forward strand.
AGAAACCTCCACTTACTGCTGAGCATACATCAGCTGATAAGTAAGGGAAGATTTGCATTTTTAAAAATAATTTGTATAACTTTCTAGTACCAGTTGACATAAAAGCTTTTTATTCCCTCTGGAGTACTCCTTTAATGGATGTTTATGGGCATTTTAGTGGTTCCATCTAAAAACACATACTTTACAATCGTGTAAAAAATTGTGGTTGAGTATTACTTATGTAACACTTACAGTATTACTGTCTTTTTAATCAAACTTTTGGCATGTTGCAAAGACATAAAGTTTATCATCAGTTAAACAGAAATAATATTTACTATTTATTAGAGTTTTCCAAGCTATTCTCTCATGGTACTGTTTGTGTAGACATGGTACTGTTGTGTAGGCTATGTTCACACTATGTAAGAGTACAGCCGTTGTTGCCATCGGCAACAACGTCCGTACTTTATGCAGTGTGGAACATTGCCTACATTTCTATGGGATCCCGGCTGAAGGGTTTACACATCGTATATGCTCCGGCCGGGATCCCGTGCGGACCCGCAAATAACTGACATGCCAGCGGCTCCGGCCGCTTGTTTCATTGTGTGCTGTGGGAGGTTCTGATGCGGGTGCGCGTTGATTCGCCCGCATCAGAACACTGTGGCCGGAAAGATCATGGGGACAGTACTTAAGTACCGGCCGGGATGATCCAGGCAGAGACCGGCTGTTCCGTAGTGTGACCGGCTGTAGTGTGACCGGCTGGTCTCATACGTAGTGTGAACAAAGCCTAAGGCTGTATGTGTAAATCTTTGTAGCTGTCACTTACTGACAATGCTCAGTGGGGACTGTAGCTGAAATATAGTTCTTATGCTATTAGATGGGAAAGGTTGAGGTACATGTTTAAATGGTGCAAGTAAAATTTCTATTTTTCCAGGTTTAAAAATGGTGTGGAAATTACAAATGAGCCCAGGTCAAGATACAGGCTAAAGGTGGACGGTAAAAAGCACACACTGATTATAGATGAAGCAGATAGAGGAGATTCGGCCACCTATTCTGTCATGACCACAGGAGGTCAATCAGCAGCACAACTTCAGGTGGACTGTAAGGACTTTTCTCTGCTATTATTTTAGTCATTTGCTTTACCAGGTTATATTTCTTAGGTATGACTGATGTCTATTCCGCTGTGCTTCAGTTCTTTGTATTGCATACATGTAACCCATCAAGCAGAACCCAGCAGTGACACTGTTTAGTTATCCCTTAGAAAATATCTCTGTTTCTTTAATTAAGTGCGACCTCTGAAGATATTACAGCCCCTTACTGATATGACTGTGAATCTTGGCAAGGAAATCAATCTGAAGTGTGAAATCTCTGAGAATGTGTCTGGAAGATGGTACAGAAATGGCCAGCTTCTTCATGGCAGTGACCGTGTGAAAATATTTCATAAGGGAAGGTGAGATCACTCTAATAGAGCTCAATGATTCACTAGTCAATTTAAAAAAAAGTATATTTTTCACAATATTTTTTCTTATAATACTTGGCTGAGGTATGGTAAAAACTCTCATCATACATTGGAGGCCCATCTACACTTTTACTAGCCCAAATGGCATAAAACGTGTGCCACCAAATACAGTAGACCTATATTTATAAGTCCACTGTATTCACAAGGAGTCCATTCTCCCTACCTCCTCCCGCTCATGTCAGCCATTATTATGATTACTTATTTTTAAAGCTCCCTTGATTCCAGAGTGCTGTACAAAGGATAGGGGGTGAAAGCACCCATCAGTCACTGCTGATCATAGCAGATGACGGGGAGATCCAGAGAGAGCATTCCCTTTATAAATACAGTAAGTCCAATGTATTCTTTGATAGCTCCTAATAGGAAAAAGTTAAAGAAGAAATTTTTGCAGAATTGTTATTTTATGAGAAAAGCAATTTAATAAAATTGACAGGGCAAGAACAGTAACAAGTCCTCTATGAATGAATAATATTATTAACTGATAGGAATATACCAAATACGGGATCACCAGTGCAATTTCCCATTATAGGTAGAGGTCATCAAAAAGGCTAACATTTCTTGTATACTTTATTGTTGTATTTATTGGCAAAATACATACAGCTGTGTCCACCCTTACCTTTAGTTTAGTTAAGGGTTGCAATTGCTCATGTAATCCTTTCAACACAGTATCACAATTTGCGCTCAGGACACTCAAAAGGCTTCAATTACATAACAAATATGAGGCTGACATACATAGACAAACACAGTGGTCCAGATTTACCAATCACAGCTCAAGCTATCATTTTACCAGAGCTGAAATCTTCGCTGTGATTGGCTGCTGTGTGCAGCTTACACCACTATCCATTTTACACACTTTGATCTGGGCCAATGTGTATATCAGTTTTTGAGCTTTATTTAGGTCTGAATTTTGACCAAACCAGGAGTTGTTCCAAAATATACAATAAAATGCTAATTGATTTCACCTCTGATTTTGGTAAAATACTGTTCAAAATAAGGAAAAAATAAACTTCGAGAAGGTCACACTCAAGTGAAAAGCTGGTAATCTCATGCCATGCATCACTGAATACATTGAGTATTGAGATCAGTTTATAAAACACATATCTGTTTTAAAGGGGTTATCTAGAATAAGCAAAACACAGCTGCTTTCTATCAAAAACAGTGCCACCCCTGTGCTCAGATTGTGTGTGATATTACAACTCAACTCCATTCACATCAATGGAACTGAGCTTAAATCCCACACACAAACTGAGGACAAGAGTGGTGCTGTTTCTCAAATCAGCTATATTTTTCTTTTCCTGCATAACCCCTTTAAGAAGATGTCTTACCTCTGCCACGCCATATAAACAGTGTGAGCAAGTGCCATCAATGGGGACATGCCCTACAAATGAATTTGATATAATCTTTAAGTAAAAAGTCAATGCCAGGTCAAACCCGTTTTCCTAGGGTGTTCTAAACAGAAAAGTGATGGTATTTTGGATAAATGAGCTGAGATTGGTGAATAAGTAAAGCTTAATATGGTGTTAGGCCTGAATAATAGATGTTTCAATGATTTTACAATAGAGAACTTGCATAAATACATTGTTAAATCTAACTTATTAGGTTTCATTGTATGTATAATCATTCTCACATGCATTAAAAAAAAATCTGACTACTGGAATGTTACACAAACAACAACAAAAAAAAATTCTACACTAAAAGTGAACTTTTCTATCATATTTATAGGAATCACAGATTAGTTATAGAAAATTCTCTAGTGGAAGATGAAGGGGACTATATATTTGTTCCAGATCTCTATTTAATCAATATTCCAGCCAACATACATGTTATCGGTCAGTATACCCACTTACTGATTATACCGCTTTTTGAAAATTTGGAAATGGATACATTATGCCATAACTAGTGATTTCTTTTCAGATCCTCCAAAAATCCATTTTGATAGTCTAAATTACCCTGATAACACTGTGGTGGTTGTAGCAGGAACAAAGCTAAGGCTGGAGGTGCCTGTTACTGGAGAACCAGCCCCCAAAATCATTTGGAGCAGAGGTGACAAGGTAAGTTTTGTTTGAAACTGTTGCTGCTAACAAACAGTAGATGTGCAGAGTCTAATGACTTTTAATACTATGTACATTAGCAAACCCTTTTTGTCATACAAACTGGTTTTCCTGCCTTATACCTCTTCAGTGGATTACAGATCTGAGCGGTCGTGTCAGGGCGGAATCATACCCTGATCATGGGCTCCTAGTCATTGACAATGCTGAGAAAGATGATACCGGAACATACAGGATTATGGTAAAAAATGAGGCTGGTGAAGCTGTAGCTCACATCAAAATTAAAGTTGTTGGTAAGTTATAATCAAGTAATGTTCTTACAGTGGGCCATGTCCTAGAAACATGTCAAAAGTTCTTATTGGTCACAGTCTGAGTGTTTATACCTGACTGATCATTAGAATGAGCAGGCAGAAAAGCCCACAGTTTACCTCCTTGCTCTCTGTCTATGGGACCAAGAGTTGCTTTATGACATCGTTTAGACTCAGTAGCGTAATTTGGTGGGGGCAGAGGGGGCGGTTGCTCCAGGGCCCACACAGGCAGGGGGCCCACTGAAGATTTCGACAGTTGCTGCTGTCCGCAAATGCTATTGCTTTTGCAGACAGACTTAATAAATGTCTATTGGCTGTAGGTGACACCTGGCCAGTAACCAGTGCTCCTGGGAGGCCCACATGGCTACTGGATGTTGTGTCTGACCATTTAGCTGTATGCAGTTGTATGTGAAGAGAACATATAGTTGAATGCAGCAGGGTGATTGACAAGACGAGAAGAGCATTGGCTCTCCACCCTGCCAATCACTGTTGTGGCCACAAGAGGCCGTTCTCTCCCTTAGAGCTGTGGAACAATAGTGATAACTCTCTCCCTGCTCTGTGAGCACACAAGTGATAACTACAGAACGGCAACAGCACAGCAGGTAAGTTTGGCTTTTTTCCTTAGTTATAGAGGAGGAGACCTATGGGGGTGGGTGGGGCAAACTCCTGGGAAGGATGTCATCTATGGGGGTTGGGGTATAAGATGCGCTGGCTAACTGAAAAGGGGGTACCTAAGTTGGAGGTACAGTCTACTCACAGTGGTGGTGGTGTCTAACCACCAGGAGGATTACCAGGGAGATTACAGCTGGGGAAGGAAGTGGCTGGATGGGGAATACATACCGGGGTGATTACCTACATGAGATGGTGCTGGAGGCAATGCCTACATGGAGGATATTACCTTTTGGGGGGGTGGGGGATTGTCTGCACAGAGAGGTCTAAATACTAGATAGATGCAGAGGGAAATAATAACTATATTGGGGCACAGAAGGCCTAACTACTATATGGATGCACAAAGAAGCTGAATTTCAATATGAATGTACAGAGGGGCCTTAATACTATATGGGGGGCTCAGGGAGGGTCTATCTTCCATATGGAGGAACAAGGGGGATAATCTACTATGTTAGGGTGTAGATGGTGGCATTTTTTTTACTATATGAGAGCATAGAGGGACCCTGCAAACTATAAAAGGCTAAAATTGGGGTCTAAATCCTACATGGAGGCATAAATTGGCTGCTCTTATAGACCCTGTACACCAGGATTATCGATGCTGATTTCTCCTACATATATAATGTATTGTCATGTATTGTTTCTATGGAGTAATAAAGTAGTTATTCCATTTAGTTATGTTGCAGTACTTTGGCTTTTTTGTATACAGGTTATTTAGTATATTTGCCTTGCTCTGCATGGGACTATTTATTGTTATTACCCAGCATTTGTACTATCCATCAGTGCTGCGGGTATACCCTTCTGGTGTTGCCTATTTGGTCATTGACCATCAGCTATTTCGTAGTCCTCATGCTGCCCAATAGATATTAGACAGATATGAGATAAAGAGAAGAATGGATGGATGGAAGAATGGATGGATAGAAGAATGGATGGATAATTAGAAAACAAACATAGCGCCACAGCTTCCTCTATGTTGTTTGTGGTATTACAACTTGGTTCCTTTCTCTATTAGTGGAACTGAGCTGCACTACCACATCCAAGCTTAGGGGGAGAGTGGCGCTGTTTCTGGAAAAAGGCAGCTATGTATTTGCAATGCTGGATAACCCCTTTAATTTTTACATGGTTATATATGTTAGATGTAGAAAGTCTTTTCCACTGTTCTCAGTCCCTAATCACTATGAATAATGTGGTAGAATATTCCCTTTATTATTCGGAAAGCATTGTCATCTACTGAGGTTCCCTATGGGTAGCATAATCAGTTGGGAGCCCACTCAGACTCACTCGCCCCCCCCCATGCTAAACCCCTAGCTACGCCCCTGTTTAGACTACAAGGTTCATAGCCAGAGAGAATGTACTAAGTGTGCCTTTCTATTAAGGAGAAGTCCGGCAAATTTTTTTATTAAAGTATTGTATTGCCCCCAAAAGTTATACAAATCACCAATATACACTTATTACGTGAAATGCTTATAAAGTGCTTTTTTCCCTGCACTTACTACTGCATCAAGGCTTCACTTCCTGGATAAAATGGTGATGTCACGACTCAACTCCCAGAGCTGTGTGGGCTGTGGCTGCTAGAGAGGATGATGGCAGGGGGACACTGAGGGACACTGAGCATCCCTCTGCCATCATCCTCTCCAGCAGCCATAGCCCGCACAGCTTTGGGAGTCGGGTAGCGACATCACCATGTTATCCAGGAAGTGAAGCCTTGATGCAGTAGTAAGTGCAGGGAAAAAAACACTTTACAAGCATTTCCCGTAATAAGTGTATAATGGTGATTTGAATAACTTTTGGGGGGCAATACAATACTTAAATAATTCGCCGGACTTCTCCTTTAAGCTTTATCTAGCGACTGGTCAGGGTCCCAATATTACGAACTCAATTTATCAAAACTTTTAATATTTTTTAATGACATTGTCCCTTTAAGTAAATGCAAGTAGACTAATGGACTATTCTATTTTATTTACCAACTCCCTAAAATCACAAAATAAGTGGCACCCTTTTGTGGATAATTCCTTAATTTCTTTACGAGCTGGTATAGACATTCTTCTAATACAACATATACAATAGATAAAAAAAAGTGCATATCCAAAATGGCAAGCATTATCATGTGCAGGGTACTTAACCTAGCCCATCACTAAACATATATAGAGCTGTCAAGGACAAAGACTGTGTATGTTCTGTAACTATGTTTGTATATTGCTCTTATATCTGGCTTATTTTTTCTTTCAGACATCCCTGATGCTCCTTTAGCTCCAGATGTGACAGAGGTCGGAGAGGACTGGTGTACTATGAAATGGGAGCCACCATTATATGATGGAGGATGCCCAATATTAGGTTGGTCAAGTCTACCAATCTGGCTGTGCTACAGGGGCAGCAATAAACAGCATATGCACATAGGCAAAAGCCTAGTTGGGCATTGCTGCACTGTGGCTTTTTCAGGGGGCCTGTCCAGAACTCCCTCTGATTTCAAAGGGATCTTTAAGGTGGAACCACATGGAAAGAATCTAAAATTCACCATGGTGTGTGTGTGTGTGTGTGTGTGGGGGGGGGGGTGTATCAAGGCTGTAATATCTGTATGGAGGTCCTAACTAAATTCACACCCCATGCCTAACACCAAATTTATTGAGAGGCAAGCCCCTCTCAAAAAGTTGTGTGAATCTTAGGCAGCAGTTTTCAAAACCCATGCCAGCTTTGAGATGATTTTCATAATGATTTACGCATGTAGATGATGGTATATCAATACGAGGAGGAGGCCACACTCCCTCTGCTACTTTTCATGATCCCCTCCCCCCCCTCCAGGCCATAAGGCAAGCAGGAAGTTCATCAGCAAAAAGTCACACATTCTGACTTTTGCCAATGTACACAAATGCAGGTATGATAAACCCATCCTTTGCCTTCATGTGGTTCACCATCTCTCTGAGTGTTGTTTTTTTTTTTTAAATGAAAGAAAATCGGTGCGTTTTTCATGTCGAAAATCCCATGGTTAATGGCTGTGTCATCATAACCAAATAGAGAAACAAGTCCTCAATACCTCAATTTATATTTGTAATTGGGTTTCTATTGCAGCATATTTATCATATTTACCTACCTATAATTACTTGTGACATCACCTATATACATCACCTATACCTGTAGGAACAACACAAGGTATATTTTATAACACTTCATAAGGAAATCTGTCCTCTGTAAGACTATTCCACAGTGTGATCTAGAAAACATTCAATATCTGACAGTGTGCAGCACTGAATTATACATTATTTTCAATGTGTTACCTGAAACGAGAGTAACCACAATCCATTTTATAGGATACTTTATTGAAAGAAAGAAGAAGCAAAGCTCCAGGTGGATGAGGCTTAATTTTGAACTGTGCAAAGAAACAAACTTTGAACCCAAAAAAATGATTGAAGGTGTTGCATATGAAGTCAGAGTCTTCGCAGTCAACTCAATTGGAATTTCTAAACCAAGCATGCCCTCCAAGCCCTTTGTCCCACTGGGTAGGTGCCTGCTGTATATGTTACACTTAGCAATACTTCTTTGCATTTTTTTGGATGCTGCCATGAAGTGGTCAGTAATGTGTTTCCTTCTACAAAGAGATGCATAGTTACATATTAATGTGTACCTTTGAAATCTCTCTCTTTATGAGAGGGAGAGATAAGATAAAGAGTAGGGCAGCGTCAGTAAAATAAGATGTCCCAGAGAAATTCTTCCAGAACGGATCTGTTAACAAAAAGGGGGGAGGAATAATTTGGAACACTGTTCCCAGTAGTAAAAAAGTGTTTGTATGTTCTCTCCGTGTTTACCTTTGATGCAGATGTGAACAGGGCCCTATTTTTTATACATTTCCTTTATAATGTAGTAATTCTTCAAATTATTTCTTTAAATTGATATACTAAGACTCTTTTTACACACTGATGTGTGATGATATCTGTTTTTATTATTGTAGATTACTGTGATTTAACGACAAATAGTTACCGTTATTTTATAACACTATTATTATCCCAATAACGTCTGTTCTTATTAAACAATGGTCGTCATTTACTGTAAAATTACTGTCGTCCAATAAAAACCACCGTCATTTTGATGGTGTGTGAACATAGCCTTAATATCAATCACTATATTTGTGCAATATTATACACTTGTATAAATATGCTAAAAGCAAAACCTGAGGGGAAAAAAATGCATTTTATAAAATGTATTCATTTACTGTTTTCTGTCTACAGTAACTCTGTAAATGTTTGGATGGTGCAGTGAATTATCACTTCTTGCATAGTACTGGGGTACTGATTGGCTTAGCTGGCAAATGCATGTGCATGATCCTGGTGCTGAGAGCTCAGTGACAGCCATAGTTGGGGATGACAGATGTTTGTTATTTTTTTATTTTCCGCCTGCCTGGGCATAGTTCCAAAATAAAATTAATCCATGGGATATCCCTTTAATGGAATCAGAGGTTCTCACTAAAAATGCAGAAAAGTAATAATTTACTAGGTAGACAAATGAGCCATTTACAATTCTACAGAATGATTCTTATTATATTAGACTGCTCCAATCTATTTTTGTTGTTTTTATTTCTAGCTGTCACAAGTGCTCCAACTATGTTAACAGTAGATGCTGTAACTGACAACACAGTGACCATGAAATGGCGTCCCCCAGACCACATTGGTGCTGCAGGTTTGGACGGCTATGTCATTGAGTACTGCTATGAAGGGGGTGAGTATATGATGTTTGCACCTTTATATCCACGTAACCTACAGTACATAGTACAATGAGTCGCTCATTTCAGAAAGGTATCCCTAGTGATATATTCCATGGAATGCACATTGTAAATTAAATGGACTAATAACACTTTAAACTAACCTTCACCATCATTCAACTGTCTCTTGGGTCATAATGCAAGCATTAACCAGAATGTTTTTAGATCGATTGATACTTTTATATTGTTACATGAGTCCTATGTCAGGTAAGTACATTACATAGGCTGCAAGATAATGACAAGCAAGTTACACTGATATTCAATAGAAGCATGCTGTAGATGGCACCTTTTTAGTCTGGAATGGCTTATTACCTTACACATGTCTTGCTTTTGAGCCAAAAAGTCACTTTCATTTCGAAAATTTACTAAACTACACACTGAAGCAATTGATGCACAGTACCAAAAAAGCGGACACTGGCATGAGTGCCTGGTTTAATGCTAGCATCGAATAATTGTGTTTGTTGTGTAACTCCAAAGTAAAAAAAAAAAAACTAATGCACACATCAGACCCAACTGCAGGCCCAACCCTAACTCTGAATGAAGTATGTCTGAGGTTGGTGCCTCTTTACCAGGAGGAGATGAGAAGCAGGAGAAGCCTGAATTTACAGATCAGGAGTTGGATTTGTTAGTGGATTGTGTGTCTAAGAATGGACCACATATATGTGGTGCTTTGTCGGCGAAAACCACCAAAGCAGAGAAGAGTAAATTATGGGCAGACATCCAAGCCAAGGTCAACGCCACGGGTGGCAATAACAGGTCCGTTGCAGACTTGAAAAAACGGTGGAATGAGCTTAAAAAACAAACCAAGAATAAAGTACAGAAAATCCACAAAGAAAGTAGCGATGAGAATACTGTAGAATCTGAGCCTACAAAGAACCTGTCTCCACTGGAGAAACGTGTGGAAGCTATGCTACAACTTGAGGAACTGGCAGGACTCCCTGACATCGAAGATGACCTACAAGATGATATAAATGGAGGTAAAATGGCAAGACTACATTTTTACCATGTTCATTGTACTGATGTTTTAAAATATCCAACTTGTTATGGGAAATATGGTTTATACACTAGTGACTCTACTCTCCAAGGCTACTGACTATGCAAAAGCTTAAAACCGTTTTTATTACATTCCGTCCCATTGCATTATTAGAAATTATTTTGAGTTTGAGTTCATATGGATTAAACTAAGTTTTATCATATTACTTAATATATATATATATATACATCCCACATAAATTGTAATTTAGCGGCTTTATATATTACTAACGTGTATAAAAGTAAAATGTGGCATACTGTTAAAAGGAACCTGTCATCACTTCTATGCTGCCTGAGCCATCAGCCATTGTGTTGATCCCTGGCAGCTTCTCCCCACTCCTTCAGACTTGATTGATTGATTGATTGATTGATCATTCACTGCTTGGATATAGGATTTATCAGTCATGGCTGCTGGACCACCCCTACGGCTCATGGTTCAGGCAGCATGAAAGCAATGACAGGTTCCTTTTTAAGAGCATCTGTCAACAAAATAACGTTGCATGTTTTAGGTCAATAGTTTTAGAATGAAAAAGTAACAGGGTCATTTTGTTTAAGGGTTTTTACACAATTTACAGTATAATCCCTCTATAATCCCTATTACCTGTCCTTCTTAAAGGTAATAGATCATCAGGTAATGGCCTATCTATTAGTGAAGTAAAGTTTATATGTCAAACATATTTTAAGACTACCACTGCCTATTTTGTGAAAAGAATATCTGAAAAACTTGCAGTTTTCAATTTAAAAGTGACACCTATATATAAATAACACAAAATCACACCAATCCCAATAGATGATGGTCAGAGCTTATACATTCCTATCCATTGTACAATGACCTCTATATAGCCTGCCTAAAAAACTTTCCTATAGTCAATAAGTCATCTCCAGAGTATTGCTTCCTATGGTCCATGTGGCCATTACTAGTGATGAGTGAATAGTGAGATATTCGAATATTCGATATTCGTACGAATATCCCGCGAATATTTGAATATTCAATCGAATATTCGATCCCATTAAAGTCTATGGGAACAAGTATTCGATTAATAAAAAACATCTATTTGACCATTTGGAGGGTGAAACCGGAAGCTGGGGGATTTGAACGCTTATCAAATATTTGGCGAATATTCGCAGGATATTCGTACGAATATCAAATATTCGAATATCTCACCATTCGATCGAATATCTATTCGATCGAACAGTATTCGCTCATCACTAGCCATTACTAAATCCTGTTAAAAGTAGTTAATAAAAATCTGTTTTTGACCACTGTTCTGGAACTCTACTTGCTGTTACCTGAATAGCCACATTCTGAAAAACCCCTTGGTACTCTACTAGCCTGCAGCCTTATGCCTGTGTTGGCCATGGCAACATAGTAACTTATCAGAACTGACATAAGCCATTTAGTATGAGGCAATGAAAACACTTTAGCTTTTTATTGCAGTAGTCCGCCCTAAATAAAAAAGGTATTACTCTATTCAGTAATAGATAGGCAAAGAGGGCCCATCCATCTGTTTGTTTTCCTGCAGCTTTGCCATACTGTACATCCACATGACCTCAGCAACTAATCACTGGCTTTAGCGGTGAAGTGGCATCCATGCTTACTTCACCATTAATGCCAAAAAATTTACTTTAGAAGCCAAGTGAATGTTTGGCAAGAACAAAGTAAACAAACACCTACATGAACCATTTAGTCATCAGCACTGTAGCAATGGGGGATTTAACAGGTGAGTAATGTATGACTTTTTATTTTTTCCAACATTTCCTGCTTCCAGGTTAATTTATTAAACTCTCAGACAACCCCTTTATTAGGATACTAACAATAAATATTGTAAAGTAACGTGAATTAAAAAAGTGACATATACTCTTTAAGGCATGAGAAAGTCAGTAAATACATTGTTTAATGTGCAGCATGCTATATAATGTTATCTTGTCAGTGGCCAACAAGTGGTCCTTATTAAAGCAGATTTTTATAGCCTGGAGAATATATGCATCAATGAATAAATCTAAGGTTGCCCCGTCTTTACCAGGAACTGCAGACAAGACGAAACTTTCTGATGAGGAGCTGAGCACTTTAGTGGATGCCATTACCAAACTAGGGTCCCAGCTCTTTGGAGCCCAAACAAGTCCTGCAGATAAAGATAAACTGTGGGCCGACATCCAAAAGCAGATAAATGCTGTGGGGGGCAAAAATATGTCAATTGATGAGATCAAAAAATCTTGGAAAAATCTTAAAAGGCAGACAAAGAAAAAACTAGATCACAACAAGACTCAGAAGTTATTGGAAAGCAAAGGACAAGAACCCGACTTGATCGAGCTAACACCCATAGAGCAGCGGGTAGAAGTTTTGTTACAAAACAAGCAAATCTTTTCTGAAGATTTCCAAGAGGAGCCTGACGAAGGTAATGCTCATATTCCCAAACACTACTTGCTGCATACATGTGCTTTACCATTCATACATTGATTCTATATTTACACATAGCTGGCCATGCAAAAGCTTATCTCTAATGCAAAAGTAAAAAATGTTTGATCACTATTATATTTTATACTTTTGATTTAGAGAAATGCTTTACATTATCCTTTGTGCACCTGTAGTGTTCACTATTACCATGCTTTTGTTTTCTACTGTTACTAAATATCATGCCAATCAACCACTAAAAAAAGGTTCTTTGCCCGTGTCTAAAGAAATTCTACCAGGCCTCCATATTGATGTAATATAGTAATATGAATGTTTGATCTCTGTAGCCCTATATGCAAGCTTTCTTCTGGGCATAAATGATCAGGCAGTTTGACTTTAAACATTTGGGCAAAGTCCTTTAAAGGCTGAGGACACCTTTGAATGTATGTTATCTTCCTTTGCCCTTATTACGATATTAAAAATATTTCTATGTTTCTCTTCTTCAGCCTCCTTGTTCTCACATATAGTGCTGGGGTGCTGTGTTCTTTTATCAGTAAAATTCATCAGAGAAGCCACATTCAATTTGTAGCCTTCATCCCGCCTCTTCAAAACTAATTTTGTAAGATGATTTATAACTATTGACTTTTGGTCTGGTCATAAATCAGCATAGAGGTTCATTCAGAAAGGTATAGATAAGGAATGGAAACGAACCAACCCAGATTTCACTGAAAACAGAACACAGTGGCCAACACAATATACAAAAATGAATAGGCTGTGGAAGAAAAAGTAAGCAAAATGTTAATTAAAACCTATGAGGAAAATGATTGGAGTACCATAATTAGGAAAGTACAATGCAAGAATAAAAAATTCATTCAAATGTGTCCATAAATAGATGACTCCAAAAACAACAAAACCATATGTTAACCTTTGTACAACAGTTCATTGATATACATATAGAATTGATCTATATAGAAAGTTGAGTAACAACAACTAGTTATCTTGTACTGATCCTGAGCAACAGCCACAGTCATGTTCACAATTCTGCAATCTCCAAAGCTGAAATCCTGCACCATGTGTCTTAAGCAGTCTGGAAGTATACAGCAAAGGAGCATCTGCCACTTAAGTGAAATGACATAATTGCACAAATAAATAGTGTTACAACAAGTGTTTTTAGCCTTAGATAGCGTTGTAACACCCTCTATTTGTCTGTGCCATGATGTCACATCAATTAAAAGGCAGATGCCCCTTTGCTGTATACTTCAGAATGTCCTGGTAATCTGAGAAGGAGGCATATGCCTTGAAACACATTTTTTTATAGACTAATAAATTGTTGATTTGTATGTTTACGGCCTGTGCAGAGGGTTCTCTATTTTTTCCCCCTGGATTATTGATCTGTAATATTAGCTACGGTTTTTGGAGTTGCAGCCTGCTCTGTATCTGTGTATGCGCGCTCTGCCTGTTTCTTCTATTTTCTCTACTAAAGGTATAGAAGGTTCACATATAACACAGACTGTGACATACGATCAGTGCAAAATAAATAATGCAATGTAATCAAAGTTACTTAATGTTTTATATAGATTATGTCTATATATATATATACATGTTGTATGATTGTGCTCAAAGGTGTATATATGCTTCAAGTAACTGGTTCACCAGAGACAGACTTAAAAATATTAGTAATATTCCTTGGGCTCCAATAGGGCAATCAGTAATACTAATACATATACAGCCTCTAAACCTAATGGGAATGGCCAGTGATGTATCTATGTACAATCTAAGGCTATGTTCCCACTTACGGGAACGTGCCGTCCTACACTATTTTGATGAAAGGCATCTGGCTATTCACAATATAGGCCGCTAATAATAATCATGATCATTATTAGCGGCTGTCATGAATAGATGAATGTTTTCCCCTGATATAGGATGGCATGTTTTCCTAGTGGGAACATAGCCTTATACTACAACAAAATTTGACTTGCCAAAATAAGCAATAATCTTTCCCCTAAAAACGTGATTATTACTACTCACTGGTTATTACCATTGCTGCTATATTACCTCTATTTTAAACCTATGATTATATTCTATCAGCTGTCTGTATTTCTAAAATGGTCACATGTGCAATGTGTTAACATCATCATTCTGTTTGCATATTTCATTATACATAATCTTTCCCAAGGGCAGGTTGGTATGTTAGGCTGGGTTCGCACTACGTTTTTGCAATCCGTTTAACGTATACATTTTATGGAACAAAAGGATGCAATTGTGTGTTATTCGTTTGGATCTGTTTTTCTTGAATTAAAAAAAAAAAAACGATCAAAACAGATGCTTTTTTTTACAGACACAAAAGTAGTATTGACTACGTTTTTCTGTCTGTTAAAAGTAACCAATTAAAAACGGATACGTTGAACAGATTGCAAAAACGCACTGTGAACCCAGCCTAATACATATTCGGATTTTGTAAAATATATGTAATATGTAGTTATAAGATACTATATAGTAAAGCTATGTACAAACAGTGTTTAATTAGCTTTAATTTTATTTTTTTTGCAGTGAGTTGCATAATTCATTGCAAAATAGTGCTAATTACATCTAAATAAATGCTATGTGTGAACATAGCCTTATGAACAAGAAGTAAAACTTACTTGGCATCATGCTGAAGGCAGGCCATCAAACATTCTTAGATACAATCAATGTCCAACCAGATTATCCAGTCATTTGAGTGCTGAATGATTGTTATCTAGGGGGATTATTACCCGAATACAAAAAG